>NW_027040855.1:4920779-5632706 GCF_037179485.1 Ochlerotatus camptorhynchus | reverse complement strand
ACATTTCTCAACCGAATCAGTAATTGGGTGTGGGAATCAATAGCAACAAACTTACCCCTCACAGGAACTTGTCGAACGTATGCCTCGTCAGCCATGGATATGGCCTGTTGGAGCCCTTCCAACGTCCGGTCGATGTCATCTACGGTGTTGAGTAGTGGATTTTCATCGATGTTGCTGTCCACCATTCGTCCGTACTGCACCCAGTTGACATGGTGGTAGTCTTTACGCAGGCAGCTTCTAGCAGGAACCACATTGACACCGACTTCAGTCACCACCGGTTGGTGGTCGGAGCTGAGATCGTTGTGCGCCTCCGGCTTGGATAGTCCGATGTTTGACAGGAAAAAGTCCAGCGTGGAGGGATTTCCCGCCGGAGAGATGAAAGTTGGTTCGTCCGGAAATTGCACAGTGTACAGACCATGTTGTGCGTGGTCGAACAATAGACATCCGTTCCGGTTCCTCTGGTAGTTCCTCCAAGCTTCATGGCGGGCGTTCAGGTCGCCCCCAACGATGAATCGGGAGCTAGTACGGGTGATAGCGGTCAGGTCCTTTTTGAATTGGATTCCTAGTCCATTGCTTGCGGTACACTGGCGTGGGCAGTAAACAGCGATAAACCGGACGTTTCCAGTTGGTGATTCCACCTCCACACTAACGGCCTCGATGATAGAAGTGCGGATGTGGGGCAGAGTGCAAAACTTGATTCCCTTTCTGACGATGACCGCTATACCACCCCCCCTGGAGCTGGTGCGATCAAGCCGGATAATGTTGTGGTCAGGCAACCAGAAGCTGTCACCGGACTTTAGGTGGGTCTCGGTTAGAAGAACCACGTCGATGCTATGCTTGCGGAGGAAGTCGGCAAGCTCAATCTGTTTTGCTCTTACAGAGCAAGCGTTCCAAGTAGCGATGGTTAGCGGTTTAGACACCATACTGGATGATGAACTTACCGAGCACTTGGATCTGTTCGGGCTTATTGCGGCACTTACGTAGAGCACCGGTCATGTTGACGAAAATTTCCATCAGTTCATCCGCTGAAAACAGATCGGGGTTGTTGTTTTGCGCTGGTGGTTGTCTCCAGAATCCAGGGGGGGATGGAGAGCTTTGGCCAGTAGAATCACCAGAAGTTACTTGAGCGGAATGCACCCGCGAATTCGCTTGCCTTTGCTGAGGAGCACGAAGAGGCGGGAAATCCTCCGTCCGAAATGCCGGGACTTTGTCCTTCTTGCGTCCTGGTTGGTTGTTAACTGCCGCCTGTTTTCGGATGCGTTTGAAGTCCTCGCGTTTGGAGCACTGTCTGTCGGAACCTTGGTGAGCACCACCACAGTTGGCGCATTTTAACGCCACGGCTTCATCCGCAGGGCAGTCGGAAGTGGCGTGGTCTTGAGCGCAATTGCCGCAGCGTGGCTTAATGTTACAGTTGCGGGTGCCGTGTCCAAAGTTTAGACACCGTTGGCACTGAGTCACATCGCGATGGCCGCCACGGTATGGCTCCCAGCGGACGATGATGCAATTGATGGAGCGGATGGCTTTCAGCGCGTAGAGCGTCACCGTTCCCTTCTGGAAATGTACCAGGAAAAGGCAATCCGGATACGCCTTCACATTCTCGTCTCTTCTTGTCATCCGATAGACGGCACTTGGGGCCAGCTTGTACCGGTCCCTAATTTCAGCTTCGATAAACTTCGGGTCGAAGTTTGGTAGGCCCCTGATGACGACCTTGAATGGTTTCTCACCGGGAATGTCGTGGGTGAAGAATTCCACCTTGGAAGTCCTCAGGTGGGCGACGACCAAGTCATACTCCGCTTTGGTACGGAGCACCACCTTGGTGCCGACTCTGCCCAACTTGTATTCGGCTTTAACGCCCAGCGTCGCTAGATCCGCGATGAGCTCATTAAGATGAGCATTTTTAACTACCAATAGAGGTAGCTTCACTTTTGCCGCACTCGGGCCGGCAGAATTTTCGTTGTCGATGGTGTCGCCGAAATCACCGATGTCGCTGACGTTCGTTGCTGTGACGTCATCACGTCCACTCGCACCATCGGACTGGCCTTGGTTTTTCTTCCTCTTCTTGGATCGCTTCACCGTGGCGGAGGTGGTATTTCCAACATCGGTGGGAAGAGTATCGTACCTATTTGAAATAGGTACACTCGTGCTACACTCACCACTGTTCTTTTCCGCTTTCTCACGGAGCCTGCTCCGGGAGCGCTGTCTTCCCATCACACGATGCGACCGACACTACTGACGACGCGAATAAACGTTTGGAATAACTATCGAACAACTCGACAGAGCGAGCAAATACCGGACTGTACTGCTTGACGAACAAGCAGAGAATGATGCGCTGGTGCGTTCTGCCCAGGGGGTGCGTTGTATACCATTCTCCCCTACCTATTTTCTGCTTCTGCGGTTATAGACTTGAATACCCAAAACTTTTTTTTTTTTTTTCCTTTGGTTTGTTTTTTTCCGTCGATCTGAGCACCAATGCTACCGACGTACCAGGAAGGCAGCTCCCACACCTGGACCCTACCTATCGACCCATCAACTCATGAACCGGGGACCAACGGCTTTACTTCCCATCCGAAGGAAGGCGTGATCAGAGATGTTATGCCTCAGAACATCCCGGCGGCGCCGACTGGGATTGAACCCAGGCCTGCTGGGGTGAGAGGTAATCACGCTTACCACTACTCCACCGGCGCCGTCAATACCCAAAACTTGATAATTTAAAAATAAAACTCAAAAACACATAGCTGATTTTTTTATATGTGGTGTAAAAGAACCAAAAATAATATAAATCATATTGCGCCCTCTGTCTACAAACCATAAAAACGATAAAAACAAATACAATCAATGTATTTCAAAACAAAATACAATGTTTTATTTGATTACATTTTTCCTAAAAATTACTTTTTATTACCTTGCATAAGATATTTTTATCTTTAAAATCATTACAGTGGGTCAAGAGTTAAATACTTTTGAAAAAAGTAATTTTTGAAAAAAATAATCGTTTTTTTGGGCCATGGAAATGGTCATTTTAACGACAAAATAACAAAATACCGGTATACTATTTTACGACAAGGAACAAAACTACTAATTTTGACGAAATTCTGAGAACCACTATATCGTTTCGCTATGGAATGGCTGATCAAAAGCTTTAGCTGATTTTTCAAGTGCAGTTTACATGTTTCATAGGCAGCAACTGAAGTAACTCGCACGCTGTTTTTGTAATCACCAACTGACGGTACATGTTTTTCCATCTTCAACGAACTCTTGAACAGGAACTACCTATCAATCAACAGCCCCCATCTTTTATCGGAAGGGAGTATCCAAAACATGAAAGTTCCGTGCCATAACGGAAGAACCCAATGGAATTTAATTAGCCAAATTGCAGCAGCCTCTTTCTGCAGTGTGGTAGCTGATGTGTGTCTGCCCTTGCCACTTCCATCATAGGCGGGAGGTAAACAGGTAGCGACTTTGGTCGAATTTCGATTCAGTGCTATCTTCCGGTGGAGATCACAAGACACTTTCCGATTGCTGGGTCACGAATGTGCCAAAGGGGTGGACTGGTTCAAGAATTTGAGGCGTACAGTTTTCGTTGCTGCTAGAATCACTACCCTGGGACCAGTCTAGGGGGGAAGGTGTCGTTGATGAGGTGTATTACACCTTGCTTCGGTGGGTCGCGTTCCTCTTATCAGCAAGTGATATACGTTCTCCACCGACTGCCGTCGTTGTTGTCATCATGCTGTTGAAACAACTGATAATAGACTTCGTGGTGACCAAGACTGAGTGTAAAGTAGCCCTTCGTCTCGCACCCGTGGCAGGTAGCTGATAGGCGCGAATGGTTGCGTGTTTCACTTGTTTCCTCGATGGGCAGTTGCCCCCGGGGAGTCGCATCGATCGAACGTTCAATCGGAAATTTTTCTCGTCGCTTGAAATTGTCATTGTTCTCGGGCTAATGGTAATAAGGAAGTAACGAATTCTTTAAATTCCCAAAAAAAAACTGTGTTTTGAGCTGAAGAAAATCTTAGGATAAAATGTGATGATGGTTCGGTTGCCTGCCGTAGTGCATCAGTGAAGATAAACGAATATTCCCTTCGAGGCGAGAACGTGGGTAGCAGAGCAAATAAATTAAAATTTATGAATCAACGGGCGTGCTCATTCAAGGGTGAATAAATAAAATCAATCTCCGCGCTGGAGGGCGGGCTTGCAGCGGATTCAAGATCACAGCACCCTAGAGGGAATCTGTACAGCGGCTACGCAGCGAAAGACAGACGGAGGCAAGTCTAATGGCGTGTTTTGCGAAATTTTTCTCCAGAAAGCACGGTTCATTTAACCTGCCCGACGTTGGCAAGACGGATGATGGCATTGTGGTAAGTTGAAGAGGAAATATTATATGCCTTCAGTCTCCTCTGTTGGTGTGCGGCTTGGTGAAATTGTTAAGCCACCTGCTCTACATGAGATAATGAGATGTGAGTGATGAAAATTGCAATTTATTCAATATTCGACGGTATGACAAAATGGCTTAGAATGTTGAATAAGCTGTCCTATAAAACTTTGAATGGAAATGTTTTCACCCCGGATTTTACTGGATTGTGTTTGATTTAAAACAAAGATAAAACAATGCACAGTGGAATTTAAATCGACATGGACATCGAAAAGTGCTGTTGTCTTTTACAGGAGTAATACGTAGATAAAAATAACCATCGCCGTCGGCCATCGGTTTATCGTATTTTTTTATATCTAGCGGTATGTGATTCTTTTAATTCATTCGTCACGTTATGGTGAACTCCGTGAGATAGACGGTCTTGATTACTGTGCAAATAAACAAAACCAAGCTTAACGCAAGTTTGATAGGATTTGGAAATTTTTGAGTCCGAAAAATACCTCAACCATCCCAAAAAGTAATTGCACAGTGGTCCGGGAGGGAGGAAGGGGGTGGGTACAATATAAAAATAAAATTTATATCAGCGTTACAAGCGCCTTAATGTGATTAGTTCTTCTCGATTCCCACAAAATGGCGATATTTTTCAAACAAATCATAACATGATACCGTCACTTCCAATCGAAATGACGGTAGAGACAAAACTGTAGGAAAACTAATTCCCTTTCACAAAAAAATATACCTGCTAAAATGTTCAAGTTATGTTGGGTAAAAAACACAAAAATGAATAACAAAAAATTACTTGCTACAATATTTTTTTGAATATTTTTTTTATTGGGAAGCTTATGACAAATGGAATCCTCAAGACTGTATTCGAAAAAAATGGACATACAAAATTGGTCGCCAAAAAATTTCCTCAAATCCGATTCTCTTCAAACTTTCTGAAATTGAAATTCCTATGGTATTTACTTGGTTGTTTTGACATAATTGCTTTCATGAACCTCCTCTCCCAACCCAAACGCCCATACGTTTGCTTTGATCCCTTTCATCAGGTTTCGGGCAATAGTAGGGCCGACTTGTTTAGACACTTTCAACCACACATTCTTTAATTCAAGTTCAATTTCATTCACTTTTGGGGTTTTACGAAGGTTTGCCTTTATGATGGCCCAAAATTTCTCTATAGGGCGAAGTTCCGGAGTGTTTGGAGGGTTGACCTCTTTTGGTACAAAAACAACATTATTGATTTTGTACCAGTCTAACACTGGTCGGACATAGTGGCAAGATGCCAAATCCGGCCAAAACAGTGTCGGGCCTCAATCAGGGCAGAAGTCGCTTTCGGAGACATTGATCTTTGTAGATTTAGTAGTAGTAGTAGTAGTAGTAGTAGTAGTAGTAGTAGTAGTAGTAGTAGTAGTAGTAGTAGTAGTAGTAGTAGTAGTAGTAGTAGTAGTAGTAGTAGTAGTAGTAGTAGTAGTAGTAGTAGTAGTAGTAGTAGTAGTAGTAGTAGTAGTAGTAGTAGTAGTAGTAGTAGTAGTAGTAGTAGGCCTGATCTCAGACAGGTGTCTCTGAACCTTTCCAAGGAGACCGTTCGTCGTTCTTCGAGAGGCTGAAGGCCAGCCAGGCTGTGGACCTCAGAATTTCGGGTCCGTCGAGGACTGTTTAGGATCATCCTAAGGATCTTGTTCTGTATCCTTTGGAGTTTGAAGTGATGGCACATAGCACAACTCTCCCAGATTGGCGTTCCGTACTCAATGGTGGGGAGGAAGATTTGCTTGTGGACGTCAAGCTTATTTTTAGGGGAAAGGGTGACCTAATAAAGATGTTGCACTTGGTGGATGTTTTGTCGACATGGGACCGGAATAGCAACTTGCTGTCAAGAGTGAAACCAAGGTAGATGACTTCACTCGACCATTCAATGGGAGTGTTATCAAGGTGGACTTTTGAGTTACCAGGCGGAACAAGCCAAGGTGAGTTGGAGTGCGGAAATAATATGGTCTGTGTTTCAGCTGCATTGATACAAATCTTCCAGCTTTTGAAATAGTCGGACAGAACATCCAGGCCTGATTGGAGTTTTCTCGTCAGAGCACGGATCACTCGACCCTTATAGATGATGGCAGTGTCATCCGCAAACATTAACAAAATACCACCACTCGGAAGGGGAGGAACATCTGACGTGAAGATATTGAAGAGGATAGGACCAAAGAGGCTACGCTGGGGAACCCCAGCATCAGCGTTGAACGTATCAGAAGGAGAATTGTTCAAGAAGACCAGGAATGTTTGTAGTTTTTGATGATTTTTACAAGGAAGATCGGGAAGTTGTATCTATGCAGCTTGTATACTAGACCATCATGCCAGACATTGTCGAACGCCTTCTCAACGTCCAACAATGCCATGGTAGATGTATTGAAAACAGACTTGTTCCGCTTGATGATGTTAGTAACCCGTGCGAGTTGGTGGATGGTAGAGTGGCCTTTCCTAAACACGAATTGCTCTTTGAGAAAGATTTTATCATCATTTGAAAACACCAGCAGACGGCTGAGGATCAGTTTTTCGAATAGCTTCGACATGGAGGACAAGAGCTTTTGGCACTGGTAGGATCTTTGCCAGGCTTGTGAATTGGAATGACTTTGGCTAACTTCCAGTATGCAGGGAAGTAGCCAAGCATCAAAAACTTATTGAAGACCACTGCAAGGTGCTTGAAGAAGTCAACACTCAAGTTTTTCAACTCGAAGTTGACCACTCCATCGACACCAGCGGCCTTCATGTTCTTGGTTGATTTAATCGCTGCTATTACCTCATCAACCGATATTCTACTTTCGTCAGGGACAACTACGGGGGTGGCAGCGACTCTAGACATTGCCTCTGATACTGCAGGCTCGTGAGGACTCACCATGGCGTGGCCAAGGTTATGTGAATTCACAAAGTGTTGCCAGATGGATCCGAATTTTGGTTAGGAGAGGAAAGGGGAGGAATAGGCCTTGGCTTATTTTTCAAAATCTTTGCCATTCTCCAGAATGGCTTAGCACCATCTGGGAGAGAGTGAATTTTGTTTGCATAGTCCGCATATCTGAGATCCACCATCCTGGCTTGGATGATTTTGTTCAAACGGTTGCAATTGGTCTTCAGGATAGGCAGACCAGTACGCTGGTACTGCCTACGAATCGTGTTGCGGAATCTAATGAGGTCTTTAGTGTGCCTGTCAAGGTCTGGATACTGGCACACGTAGCTCCCTGGCCCGGGAAATTGCTTCATCGATGGAGCGCAGACACCAGTCAACGTCTTCGAACGATTCCGGTTGGACATCGTAGTCTACAGCGGTGTCGACGCAGTGTTGGAACTGACCCCAGTTAGCACGATGATAGTTGCGCCGGAAAGCTTGAAATCGGTTACCGTTGGATCCCACCACAGCCACCACCGGATAGTGGTCGGAGCTGAGCTCTTGAACGACGACTGGTCTAGAGATGTTGGCCAAATTGGAGATGCAGGAATCGATGCTTGAATGAGCTCCGGATCGACTCAACCGGGTGGGAGAATCCGGGCTCAAGATGTTGTAGTGACCTTCTTCAACGTTGTCGTTTAAGATAATGTCTTTTCTGTTGTTTCTGCTATTTCCCCAGGCTTGGTGTTTCGCGTTGAGGTCCCCGGCGATAATGTACTTGCTCTGCCGCCAAGTTAATTTCATGATGTCCTGTCGCAGTTTTGATGCCGACCCGTCGTTTATGTTGACTTGCTTGGGACAACAACACAAGTGGAAACTTCCACACCGATGGTTTCGATGACTTGAAGATGAAAACTTGGCTGCAGGCGGCAGCATATGTTCCTTCTAGTGGCAATCGCTACCCCTGCCCCTCTGGAGCTGGTGCGATCGAGTCTGAACAATCGAAAATCAGGTATGGCAAGGTTATCTTCTGGTTTGAGATGGGTCTCGGTAAAGATACCGACGTCAATGTTGTGTTCATTCAGGTCAGCTCGGTCTTTTTTGCTCGGATTGAGCAAGCATTCCAATTTGCAAAGTGCATGTTGCGGGGCTCATTTGACCCCATAATTTACAGAAGATAGCCCATGACCTGAATCTGGTCGTCGCGGGTTTTGCACCTTTTCATCATGTTGTGCATCTCTGTGAAAATACTTCACATTTCCGCAAAGGTGTACAGCGATGGTTCACTTTCCTTTGGAGGGAGGGATGCACCATCTTGTCGCCATTGAAACCTGGGCCAACTTACAGGTATTCCTGTCCCGATATTCATCTGGTGTCGACCTTGATGTAGGTCTCATCGTCCATCACAATGCAGAACGGGTTTGTGCGCTACTTCCTGTACAGCTTCGTTGCGCGAGTTGCTGTTTACCGATGTAGATGAGAGGCGTTTGGACTTTTGAAGTGCGTGTCCACAATTTGTTTGCGCTTTTTCTTGTTCCGAAGCCATCGCTGTAACAATTCATCCGATTTTGATGAATCTTTGCCGATGTAAACATTACACTACTCAGCTAGAAAAAGTAGTGTAAATGTATGTTGTTATGACGCACATAAATGGAACGTTATATATCATTCAAGTTTACATTATAAATCGTGTAAATGTCACGAGATATTTCATAAATTGTATGCATCCGTTCATCTTTATAAGCAACATTACTTGCAAGTTGCTAGTTTACGTGAAAAGAAAGTTTCATTTACGTTTGCAATCATGGAAGTTTACATCACTAGTAAAATTCAGAATTTTTTGCTGTGTATAAATCACTTTCAGTCAAAACTTCAGCCATTTTTACCTACACGCTCACACATCAGTCTCACCGAACTGACGTTTCCCTAAACAATTCGAAGATGGTATTGGAGGGTTGTTTTGCATGTTTTATGAAAACAGTATTTTAACGCTCATTTTGATGAATTTCATATGCAATCTGTCAATATTGTCATCGTCATGCAGAGGTGAAATCTGCGTAGAGCTTTTACGGAAATTTCTCAATTACTTTCGAGCTCAAATGCATCAATGCACCACAACGATGATGTCTGCCTGTTATATCGATTTGCAGTGACTGACCAATAGCACTTCCGTTTTATGATGAGCTATCTGTAGTTTCGCTCCTAGCATCCAGTTTCAACCGTTTCGATCACCTTGGTTGCTATCATTTCCACATCTTCTCGTGTCTCGCCTGTTACCGTTAAGACTACATCATCAACAAATTCGACCATCGAGACCCCTTTGGGCAGCTTTAGCATTAGTACGCCATCATTCCCTTGCGTTGCAGCAAGGATGGAGCCGTGTGGAACACCTGAAGTGATCCTAATCAATATCTGCCTGTAGCTCTTCAGAATTCTGCAAAGGCATTCGGAAACCCTCATTCTGTGCAACAACGCTTTGATGATGGCTTCCCAGCTAGCGCTATTGAATGCATTCTTAACGTCTATCTCTGTGACTGTCTGGATAGCGTCCACCGAAGATTTCCCTTTCCGGAATCCTGCATCTTCGAATATCCTTGCTCACTAGCCGTATATTTAAACAGCCTGTTGATGATAATTCTTTCCAGTGGTTTTCCAAGAGTATCCAGCAAGCTTGTAGGCCTGGATATCATGGTATCTTCTCTGGTTTCGGCAGCAATACTAGCATACCTATATGTATCTTCCATCGGTCTAGGCAGTGACCTTCATTTAGATACTGAACATGTTCGGGAACGTCTGGATCGCTGTTTCCAGATCACCTCACTGGCAACTTGGAGGGTATACTAGTAATTATTATTAATCCTATATACAGAGATTCGCGGAACTATTATTAGACGATTTGGCAACGTGATTTGTTTTGTTCACAAAAGCTGTCAACACTTGCCGCGGAGGAAAATGTTCCAAAATTAGGTGTGACTTTACCGTTGTCAAACTCGTAGGTTTGTCGATTTGGTTTTAACTAGTTTTCAATCCGACAAGTAAGCTTACTCAGTTTGGGCTTTAAGGCTGCCGTTTTGCTTCCGCTGTCATTGCGCTTGGGTATTAAGAGTTTTGTGATTTTGATGTGTGAGCTTTTTTCTGATTTCCGAAAAACGTCGATCTTTGCAAATAAAAAAATGGTTGCAGTTTTCATGACTACCGTCGGATTTTTCACAAGTGGATTCTATGCGTTTGCGCCACACAATGATAATTTTTTGGTGGTTTTAATAAAAATTTAATGCGTCACGCAATTGTATTTAGTTTATGAATTAAAATCTATTGCAAAAAAAAAAAACAGTAATACTACGTACAGTTTTAAATAAAAACCGAATAGAAAAATCTTTAAAAATTATACATTCACAATTTATTATACAGGGAAAGTATATGTAATGTTGGTAATGGTGATGCCTCTTTTTTGGGCCCATACATAAATTCAGCAATCGACTAAATTTTCAATAGCGAACAAAAATATCCACAACGCGTTCATCTACACACTTAGAAAAAATCATGTAAATTTGGGTGCTTTGAGAGTGACATATACGAGCGTCAATTTTGACATTAATTTGAGTCGTAGCAGACGCAAAATATAGCTTTATCAAATGTACTTTTCATCGCGCAACGAACTTTTCAGTCTCGGAGCACTTAATTTTACATGACATGTTTGTTTACGTCTCATCTCTTATGTCAAAGATAGATTCCGTCACGTGTAAAATTAGTTATTTCTAAGAGCGTAGATAAAATTGATAAATAGCAGATTTTTAGCGATGGGCCCAATCTTAGATCCATAGGCCATCATTAGAGCCATTTCCCCTATTTGTTAATTATAGTTAGTTTTACTTTTTTTTTATTTATAAACGCGAAGACAACCAATCAAGAAGACTGACAACTCTTTCAATTTCTCATACTAACGCTATGAGACAGGTACAATCGCGTCATCTGCAGCTCAAGGGTAAATGCTTCGAACGAATTTGATAGCAAAGATTACATCCTGGGAAGAAAGGTTTGTGTATTTGCTCATTTTTCTATGCGTTGCTTCCACCTTCTCTCAAGCGCAGTGCTATTGTATCTGTCGCTTGGATTCTGGCAAAGTTGCCAGTATTCTTATTATGATGTCTGCGATAAAAGTTTTGTTTTAATTTTATTCAACCCGATTACAATACTTTTCACTCAATAAGAAATCATTTGAATATTTTCTAATCAGAATGCTCGTTTGGCTCACTTTTTAACAGTTTTCGCTGCTCGATTGGCTAAAGACGGCCAAGATTCATTTCTTTCGTTCACTCAATAATATACTTCATGTTTCGTAAAGTTGCTATCGAGTGTTATGACATCATCACCATCGCCTCCCACAATGTTTACATTTTTTCCTCTAACAACACATACGTGAGAGCTAGATCTAAACACCTTGTATAGACCAGAGTCAATTTCACAATTTTTTATGCGAACAGAAACACTGTAAAAGAATGTGGTTTTCAGCATTTTGTTGAAAATAGTTTTAATAACATTTTCGAAAATTTTGGTTTTTGAAATGTGCAGTAAGGTGGCGCTGCAGTCGTCTAAGTGATGGCATCTCCGGCGTGAAGCGGTTTGCAGGCGAAAACGATTTGCAGCCGAAGGTAGTCCTAGAACAAAATGAATTAAAGTTTCTTAAACTAGAATGTTTAAAATTGTGAAGTACATGGCCGATTGATAAAATATTGCATTTTGGCAAAAAGGCGCGCGTTTGAAAAAAGTGGTCTGATTATCAGGCAAAAATATCAAATATAATTGTTAATTGCAAAAAGCTTTTAAAGATAAAGATAAAAACTCAGGTACTTCACTAGAAACAAGTATGCAGAACAAGCTACAAAAAATCATGTCGATTAATCAATTAGAAATATGACTTTCGTTTCCGCCCGAATAGAAAAACATGTTTTCGAGAAAAACGCTATTCAAGATAAATTTCATTCCGGGAGCACGCAGGTAGTCGCCTAGTCTCCGCCCCAAAGTAATACAAAAGAAAGTGTTCCCGCATTTAACATTGAAATAATGATTGGTTTTGACAACACTAAAATTTTGGGTTCTGTAATGGAGGCGAACCAGCCTCCCTGATAAAGAAAACTTAACTTAACTTGGTTCTTTAATTAGGTGGGGCATTATGCCCCATCTATCAACTATTATGCTCCCACACCAAAGAGGCTGTATACTCTATTCTAAATGGATAGTACACCACTCACCTGAGGTGTGACATGCCTCAGAGTATTATTTTTAGATGTTTCATACAGCACAAAGGTGCAATAAACACTTTATTAAATATTCTCACCAAAATGGCGTAAAACAATACACCGGAGGGTGCTTTTAAGGATTCTTAAAATCATTTATTTGCCACAACTGACAGCTGTGAAACGTGCACAGCAGAGTTATTTAATTAAATACTTGGATTGCCCATCAGTATTATATTTATATTAAGTCCGGATTCGTACACATGCATAGGAGGCGTTTTTCCTAGGGCGGTTTTTTATACCTTTCCATTCGTGTAACTACGGGGGGCTAGGGGTGGCTAAAGCCCCCCCTAGGATTAATGTAGCCCCCCCTCCAGAATTGTAACTGTAATTACTTATTTACCTTACGCATGAAAATTGTTCGCTAATTGCCCAATTGAGAAGTTCAAAAAATAAATTTAGCCCCCCCCTAGGATTTTTCCGTAGTTACGCTAATTCACAGTTTAACCCTACACATTCAGCGCAGTCTCCCTATGGCGTTGTATGTGATAAGGTCGTTGGGCCGTGCTCCAGGAAGAGCCCTGTAACCATTCTAATGAATTAGGAGTAAGTTACACACTGTGCATTGGCGGGTAAAGAAAAAAGAAAAGAAAGGTTCCTAGAATGGCACCCTGCTCAGGATTTCTCCAATTTGACCATTTATGCTACCTGGCACCGGTTCCGATAGGACACAAAAGGAAACTTCCAAAACCTCATGTACTGGTACCGTCCAACGGCTCAACATTGATGATTTTTCATCCAAAAGTAAATGTTAATATTACACCCAAGAGGATGCATTTCAATAATGTCGAAAATCTCATGTAATTTTTATGGCCACAAAAATAAACAAATGCAGTAAAAACAGCGTAATGTCAGTTCATACACTGTATTAATGATAATTTTGTTCTTTTTGGCAAGTAATATTACACCATATTTTTGACATGATTGAAGTGCATCCACTTTGCTGTGTAAATAGGCATCATATCATGGACCAAAAGGTGAATCTGGCTACATCTGGATACCCAGAACCGGTTCCGGAAGGGACCAAAAATGAAACTTCCTGATCCTCATGTAATGGTACCGTCCGACGGCTGAAAATTTATAATTTTTCATTTAGCAGTGAATAGACATCATGTCTTGCACCGACAGGTGGATCTGGCCACATCTACCCAGAACTGGTTCCAGCAGGGCCCCAAAATGAACATTTCCAAAACCTCCTGTGCTGGTACCGTCCAACGGATTAAATTTATGATTTTTCATTCAAATGTAAATAGACTTCATGTCACAAGCAAACAGATGGATGTGGCCACCTCTGGATACCTATCCGATTCCGACAGGGCCCCTAAAAGGACATGAACCTCATGTACTGATACCATCCGACAGCTCAAAATTTATAATTTTTAGTAGAGAAGCAGAAGTAAGTAGATATTATGCCATTGACCAACAGGTGGATCTGGTGGATCCGGATACCTGGGACCAGTTTCGAAAAATGCTTAAAAATAACGATTAAGCTGCATTGAATTCAAACTTATTTATTGTTGACTTTTTAATGAACCGTCTGTATAAAAATCAGTTGAACCTGGACGGATGTATGGTCCCCCACTTTTCCAAACATTACGATCAAAGTCTGTTGCATTGTAGGGTAAACGCTTCTATAGTTGCAGAACGTTAGAAGCGTTAGGTGCCAATAGTTGTTGAGTTGCACAACTATAGAAACCTAACGCCTCTAACGTACCGCACACACTTAGAAAAATCAATGTAAATTTAGGTGCTCTGAGACTGACATATACGAGCATCAATTTTGACATAAAATAGAGTCATAATAGACGCAAGATTCAGCTCAATCAAACGTACTTTCGAATTTTTCAGTCTCGGAGCACTTAATTTTACATGAGATGTTTGTTTATGTCTCATTCTTTATGTCAAAGAATGATTCCATCACGTGTAAGATTAGGTATTCATAAGTGTGCAACTATAGGAGTGTTTCCCTATAAACGATCGAAATGATATTTTTTCTTCATCCAGTCTTAATTTTTCAATATAAGAAAATCAATATTAAACATTTTAAAATACTAAGGTGCCCGGTAAGATCACCTTCAAGGAAGTACCAACCGGTGGAAACTAACGATTTTAAATTGGCTCACTACTTGACTAGCCTACACACTTAGAAAAAATCATGTAAATTTAGTTTCTCTGAGACTGACATATACGAGCGTCAAGTTTGACATAAATTTGAGTCATAACAGACGCAAAATATTGCTTAATCAAGCGAACATTTCATCGAGCAACGAACTTTTCAGTCTTGGAGCACTTAAAATTACAAGGCACGTTTATTTACGTTTCATATTTTATGTCATAGATGGATTCCGTCACGTGTAAAATTAGTTTTTTCTACGTGTGTATTGGTCCCAAGCAAATCAATAAACGTACCCATTCTAGTCGGAATTCTAGTACTACACAACGTTTGTTTTGATTCGCTATGAAAGTTTGACAGATAAAATGAGGGGTTAATGGATTTTCCTATGTTTCAAGGGGTGAATCGATTAGCTTGGGACCGAAGATAGTACCAGAGCTGAGCCAAAAAGTTGAGCACGTTTCTTCGGGACCTACTAGTCTTAGAGTTACCTCTATGGAAGTACTTTGTCCGTTGAACCCTTAAAGCGCTCTTTTTAGCTTCAAAATGGCATTACCTCGCCAAAAATAATTCTCTCAACCGATTGTCATGAAATGTAATAGGTACTATACATAAGTTTAATTTACCTATTTTTATTTTACTCTATTTTTTCTCCAAATCCAAATGCCCGAATTTTCTTCATAGTTACACCCATAAGAGTTTGTACAGCGGTTTAATAAAAAAAAATCCGCTCCTAACCATGATTTATACATTTCTTGCTTCATACACACCACGAAAAAGTCATGCAAATTTCCGTGCCTTGAGACGTTGTAAGAAACGAGAAAATCAAGTCAATCAAGTGTACTTTTGCTCGACTCAAACTATGAGTCTCGAAGTGCTGGCGGGCATGTTGCCACTATCCGTCCGTTTTTCAGAGTTATCTCTGAGGCTCCTCACCCGTTGCGAAGTAACGAAAAAAATTGTGATCGAAAACTTTGAGAAGCTTCTGGAGCTAAATCCTCAAACATGTTTTATGACTTTGTACTACCTATATTTAACACAGGATGTCAGCCCTTCAAGAAATATTCCCAATCGTGTAGTCTTCTCCGATTTCGGCAATTCAGTGAATTTTGATTTATCAATGACGCAGGAAATCCGCGGAATTCCAGAGCATCATCGTCCTATGATTGCTCCGTCATTATACGCTGCAAAGTTTGGCCATGTTGATTCTGCAAGAACGTTTTTCACAGATGGATCTCTAATAGAGGAGTCCGCTGGTTTTGGTGTATTTAATGAATTTCATAGCGCCTCTCGAAAACTTGAAGCTCCTTGTTCTGTGTATGTGGCTGAACTGGCAGCAATTCACTACACTTTGGAAACTATTGCTTCACTTCTTCCAGACCACTACTTTATTTTTACGGATAGTCTCAGTTCTGTCGAGGCTATCCGTTCAATTAGGCCGGTAAAGCACTTCTCGTATTTTCTCTTGAAAATACGAGAACTGCTTAGTGCTTTATCCGTGCGCTCTTTCATCATCACCTTCGCGTGGGTCCCTTCGCATTGCTCAATTTTGGGCAATGAGAAGGCGGATTCACTTGCGAAGGTGGGCGCTATGGAAGGCGACATTTATGATCGACAGATCGCCTATAGTGAATTTTTCTCTATTTATCGTCAGCAGTCGCTCGTTAGCTGGCAACATCAATGGAGTGAAGGGAGCTTGGGACGATGGCTACATTCAATTATCCCTAAGGTGTCGAAGTTTGCATGGTTCAAAGGGTTGGACTTGAGTCGAGACTTCAGACGCGTGATGTCTCGTCTCATGTCCAATCACTATTGTCTAAACGCTCACTTGTTCCGTGTGGGGTTGGGAGACAGCAATCTCTGTGAATGTGGACAAGGTTACCAGGACGCTGATCACATCCTTTGGTCTTGTGCGGAGTATCGTGGAGTCAGATCACATTTTTATGATTCCCTTCGGGCTCGAGGTAGACAACCTAATGTTCCAGTTAGGGATATTTTGGCTAGACGCGATCTGGAGTTTATGAAACTCATATGTGTTTATTTTAAGGATATTAACCTTAGATTGTAAGTTTGATTAACCTTGTGTTTAGTTTGTATTTTGTTCGTGTGGGGTTTTTTTTTTCAATGTTTGTGTTCAAGATGAATAGAAATAATTTCATGCTTTAGGATTAATTAAATAGTTGTATCGTAAACCATATTTCAAACCTCCTTCTTCCCTTTTCCCATCCAAAAAAATCTAAATATCCACTAACCTCGAGACAACGGCGAGTACTCGGTCCAGTTCCTTTAACTTTAAATTTAAGACAGTAATAATGTATAACGCAAAGGATAACTCGGCTCTGTAAAGTTTATTCGATTGAGCCTGTACAAATAAAGTAATTATAAAAAAAGTGTACTTTTCGTCGAATTGCGTATGCTTCGGTTTACGAAGACTTAATTTTACATGACATGTTTGTTTACGTTCCATAATTTACGTCAAAGATGGACGTCTCGTGTAAAAATAGTTATTTCTAAGTGTGTAGTGACAACTTTAGGATGTTTTCGGAGTTCGTGCTTCATTATAGCTCAGTATATTTCGATCGGCCACAACTCCGGTGTGTTTAGGGGATTGAGATCCTTCGGCACGAAATTGACCCCATTTGTCTTGTTCCACTCCAGAACGTCCTTAGAGTAGTGACCAGAGGCTAGATCCGGTCAAAAATTGTAGTAAAGTTGTGTGATTTGAAAAACGGAAGCAGTTGTTTCTTCAGGCACTCACTCATGTAAAGGTGGCCATTTGCGGTTGTAATTTTTTTCCCCATGATTTGTTTTCCGTCGATCTTGTTTTCCGTACTGAGTACCAATGCTACAGACGCCAAGAAGGCAGCTCCCATACCTGGACCCTGGATCCGGGACCAACGGCTTTAGTTCCCTAGAGATTTTATGCATCAGAAAAGCCCGGTGGTGCCATCTGGGGTGAGAGGCAATCACGTTTACCACTTCACCTCCGGCGCCGCTTAACGCACGAAACTTTTTGTCAGGTGCAGTTTTTTCGCGACATCCCTAACGGATTAGCTGGGTTAGCGTTTGAAGGCAGCAACCATACGCTTGTGATCTTTAAATCAGTACGGATCACTTTTTCTTCAGATAAAGTAGAACATCTAGTGCCATACTCGGTGGACTGTTCATTGCACCACACACCAAAAAATTCTGAATTTTACTGGCGATGTAAACATCCATGCATGCAAACATTGATACATGTAAACTTCCTTTTCACGTAAACTAGCAACTTGCAAGAAATGTTGCAAACAAAAGTGGACAGTTTCATACAATATATGGGATATTACATGACATGTCTCATAAATTTACACGATCTTTAATCTAAACTTGTATGATATATGACGCTCCATTTATGTGCATCGTAGTAACGGAAATTTACACTACTTTTTTTTAGCTGTGCAGTTATTGATAGAGTAGCGAGTCTTTGCAGTCTTCCCAGGTTCTTATGAGCCGATTTTACATTAGCTTGCGGCCACCAAACCAATGATACGTAGGCTATTCAGGGGCTTACAATCATCAAATAAATCCAGTGGATCATTGTGTATTTTGGTCTTCATTTATGTTGGTAATTGAATATGGAAAATATGTTTTCATCATTATTTCTAATGTTTATCGTCTCGTCCTCGTTTTAAAGAGTTCCTAAGCCATTTGAATGATCTTTTGAAAGGACTTTTTGCAACCTGGCAGCAATTGGAGTATTTTCATTGTTTTCACATGTATGCCTCCAGTTCTTCCTTTGAGAACTTCGGGTTTCCTTATTATAACATGTGAGGGCTTCCCTATATTGATCCCATTGTCTTGTTATTTTTGCCCAGTTAAACAACTTCCGGCTTTTCTTAGCGAAATTTCTCTAAGGTTCTATTCCACCAAGGTACATCAATATTCGTAAAGCATTTCTTTGGAGGACAGCTGTCGTTATAAACTTGAGGCGACACACGTAACTAGTGCGGAACTGGCCAAGGGGAAGAAGATTGTGACGAGAATTGTCCGTGGGGTAAACTGGAAGTTGGATGGACGACTCTTAAATGAATTCGGGGATGATAGACAAATGAACGCTAAAAGCCCAATTTCGCTTGCACACAGGAGGGATGCCTTTCGAGTGCATTTACTGAATCAGTTCGAGCGCCAGATTGTAGATGCATAACTGTCTCAGCAACGTCAAACAGCTCACAAAGTGTCCTCTTTTAATGCTGTCCATAATCAAGCAACACATTCGTAAGGCTCACCCGAGCTGATATTTCTTCGGATCCCTCCAGCAGTTCGGACTCATCGTCCGATTCCAGTTGAAGTTCCCCGGAGAAACACCAGCGAAGCAGGAATCTTCCTGACTGATCTAAGCCCAAAGGAGTCTTCCATGTCGTTATCACCTACGAACTTTTATTTCACACAACGCCTTTTTTGTCCGAAGTAGATTTTAAGTGAGATAAAAGATTTCCTTAGGTTAATTAGAATAACGAAAAAAAACTTGAGATCCATTCATCCAGTTTTGGAAAATCGAAGTACACAGCTAAAAAAAAGTAGTGTAAATTTCCGTTACTATGATGCACATAAATGGAGCGTCATATATCATACAAATTTAGATTATAGATCGTGTAAATTTATGTGACATGTCATGCAATATCTCATATATTGTATGCAACTGTCCACTTTTGTTTGCAACATTTCTTGCAAGCTGCTAGTTTACGTGAAAAGGAAGTTTACATGTATGAATGTTTGCATGCATGGATGTTTACATCGCCAGTAAAATTCAGAATTTTTTGGTGTGATAAGGAAATTGAGGAAAAACGAGGAAAATTTTACTCAGTCTATGAGTTCCTGTAGTTTTCTCAATACAGAGTAAATGGAACTATAGTTTGGGTTATTCTCATTGGCTGTGTAAAACCTTTTATCGATTACAGGAAAATCGCAGGTTTGATCGCAACAAGACAACATTATGATTGGCTTGTGTTGGATCGTTCGGTTTGATGCATCGAGTAAAAATGAATTTCTCGCCCGATATGAAGCCATCCCGAAAAACAGTCGTCGGTGTCACGACGATTGTACTGCGAATATTTGACGAAGTTTTTTTGTGTTGTTATGGACGATGAAACTTATGTCCTGGAGGATTTCAAGCAGCTTCCAGCTTCAGGACGAAGAAGGCATCAAAATATCCCATGTGTGTCTGAAAGAGTAAATCTTCCGTCACTACAGGCACAATCAACAAGGAGATTTACCAGAAAGAGTGCCCACAGAAACAATTGCTATCTTTCATCAAAAGCCACTAAGAAAACCCTGTGTTCTGGCCTGATTTGGCATAATGACATTATGCTAAAACTGTTATTGAGTAGTACGAAGAAAATCAAGTGTATGTTGTACCAAAAACCGCAAATCCGCCAAATTGTCCAAAGTTGCGTCCTATCGAGAAATATTGGGCTCTGATGAAGCAGAAACTTGCTGGAAAGAAACAAGGAATCAAAGATCTCAGTCCGCATCGTGCTCTCTTGCCGTGCGGATCTATTTGCTTTTTGCTTAAGGAAGTGTTACTACTACCTAAAGCTAAAACATATTTAAACAGCACTTTTCAGTGCTCAACCTGTATAATTTCTACCTTGTTCAACTCTTATTCCTCTTCTATCCTTGTTTGAACCCTACACAAGGTAATCCTTCTTGGATATAGATTTGGAAAATTCCTCTTCGATCCTTCAGATTCTTATAGTAATCTGATTGGAAGTCGATTTGGATAAAAATTTACTGCCGCCATGGTGCCTAAGCGCAACAGAAAGGGGCACACTCTTGATCCCCCTTCTGATGAAATTAATTTGAGCAATTTGATTTGCTCACGGATGATGAGAATGATCCATCATCCAAGAAAAATTCTAGTAAACTTTCCCGGCTTAATGCCAAGAAGGAAAAGACTCCCCCCCACTTCCGATTTCCATGCTCTTCGCATGGAGTTTTTGACCTTCGTGAAATTTAAGTTTTCACTACAAATTGGACGTCGGGGTGAATGCCGTGTATTCGCTGAAACCTTGGACGGATTTAAACGTCTTCTGAAGTATCTTACTGAGAAGCAGCACATTTTTTTTTTTACTTGCGACACCAAAACTGAACGTGTGTTCAAGGTTGCCATGAAAGGACTGCCCAGTGGTGAATCCCTGGATCAGATCAAAGATGAACTGGCAAAATTACTTGGGGTTGTGCCACTCCAATTAATCAAAATGAAAAAGAAATCCCGTCCTGGCGATTCGCGCAACGGGATTTCTAATGATTTTTATTTAGTTCACTTCTATTCTAGTGAACTAAACAACCTTAAGGCCTTAGAAAAAGATAGCCTTATGCTCAATGTCCGAGTGACGTGGGAACACTTCAGAAAGACTGGAGGAAATTTCCAAAACCTCACCCAGTGCCAGGGATGGGATCACGGAACTAAAAATTGCTACATGCCAGCTAAATGCATGAATTGTGGTGATTCCTCTCACGCAAAGGACGATTGTCCTGTGAAGGAAGATCCTAAGAAATTCAAATGTTCAAATTGTGGTGAAAACCACAAATCCAATTTTTGGGAATGTAAGACTCGCAAAGTGATCCTACAATCTCGTTCTAAGCGACAAGTAGGAAACGCTCCACGTTCCCGACCAGATACAAATTCCTCTGCTGTTAACAACGACCAGCGAGGAACAAATTCTACATTCGTACCCGTAAGTACAAATATCACCCCTGCTTCAAATTTTTCATCTATACCAACTCTTCTTGCTGCTAACAATTTTCAGCGAGTTAATGGAGCTACCTATGCTGCTATTGCATCGGGTAGAACTCAAAATAGTAACCAAAGTTATTCAAACGGAAATTTTGAAAATTTTGACTTTGGAAGCATGACTGCTCCTAAAATGGAATGTTTACAGAAATCATTAATTGACATGGTTACTGATATGCTTAAATCCAACTCCATGTTTGATGCTTTTCAAACTAGAGTAAAATTTTCAAACAATATTGTCATGACTTTGAAATTCAGTAATCGATTATAAATCATTAAATATTTAAATTGGAATGCTCGATCTCTTAAAGATAATGAAGACGAGCTATTTAACTTTTTGAGAGTTCATAACGTGCATATTGCCGTTGTAACTGAAACGTTCCTTAAACCTGACCATAAGGTTAAAAGGAATACAAATTATTTCATTTATAGAAATGATCGTCTTGATGGACCCTGTGGTGGCGTTACCATCATTGTTCATAGACGAATCAAACATAAAATTCTTTCTTCATTTGAAACCAAAGTTTTTGAAACTTTGGGAGTTTCTGTTGAAACAAAATTTGGACAACTTACGTTTATAGCTGCCTATTTGCCATTCCAATGCGTAGGCCAGCAAAAGAGTTTTCTCAACGGTGACCCTTCAGAAACTTACCCGTCATTGGTCTGAATTCTTCATTATTGGTGATTTTAATGCAAAACACCGCTCATGGAATAATGCTCAAAGCAATTCCAATGATAATATCATAGAGGTAACTCTAACACTAGTAGGTCCCGAAGAAACGTGTTCAACTTTTTGGTTCAGCTCTGGTACTATCTTCGGTCCCAAACTAATCGATGCGCCCCTCGAAACAACGGAAAATCCACGAGCCCCTCATTTTATCTGCCAAACTTTCATAGCGAATCAAAACAAACATAGTGTAGTAGTAGAATTTCGAATAGAATGGGATACGTTAATCGATTTGCTTGGGACCACTAGGCTAGTCAAGTAGTGAGTCAATTTAAAATCGTTCGTTTCCACCGGTTGGTAATATTCTGTTTGATGATTGTTCTGCAGGTTATTACACTATTCAATATCCAAACAGTCCAACATGCTTTTCTTCAGCAAGAAATCCCTCAACTATTGATTTGGTCTTAACTGATTTAGGTCAACTTTGTAGCCAATTCGTTGCCCATGCTGATTTCGGTTCTGATCAGCTTCCAGAAACTTTTGAAATATACCAAGAAATAATTTCTACTCCCAACAACTCTACTTTCAATTACCATAGAGCTGATTGGGAGCAATATCGAACATTTATGGAATATAACTTTGATCCAAACATTCCTTTGCAAACCAAAGATGAAATTAATTATGCTCTTGAATCTCTCACTACTTCTATAGTTGAAGCAAGAGCTGCCTCAGTACCAAAATGCGAGGTTAAATTCGATTCAATTATAATAGACGATGATCTTCAGCTCTTGATCCGTCTTAAAAATGTCCTTAGGAGACAATTTCAAAGAACACGCGATCCTGCCATGAAAGTTATCTGGCGGGATTTGCAAAAACAAATTAAAAAGCGATTATCTACCCTGAGGAACAAAACTTTTGAAAATAATGTTTCTAAATTAGACCCGAGTTCCAAACCCTTTTGGAAACTCACAAATATTTTGAAAAAACCTCAAAAGCCTATTCCAGCGCTTAAAAAAGGTGGTAAAATTTTGATTTGGAACTTGGAAAAAGCTCAGAAACTTGCTAAGCAAATCGAGAGTTCCCATAATTTCAGTTTGGGTCTGACTAGTCCTATTGAGAATCAGGTTGCTCGGGATTATCTGAATATTTTCACTCGGGAAAATATTTTTGATGATTTCTGGGGGACTGATTTGGACTAAGTAAGGTCTATAACTAAAAAGTTTCAGGTGATGATGGAATTTTCTATATCCTCATCAAAAAACTCCCTGAGAGTACCTTGTCTTTCTTGGTAAAATTATTTAACAGTTGTTTCAATTTGGCATACTTTCCTGATAAATGGAAAAATGCAAAAGTTGTTGTAATTTTGAAGCTGGATGAAAATCCAGCTGAAGCTTTTAGCTACCGTCCAATAGGTTTGCTTTCTTCAATAAGTAAAATTTTTGAAGAGATAATTTTAAATAGAATGATGCTTCACATCAATACGAACTCAATTTTTGCAGATGAGCAGTTTGGATTTCGCCATGGGCATCAACTCTTAAGAGTTACCAATTTAATTCGTTCAAACAAATCTGAAGGCTACTCAACTGGAGTTGCTCTTCTAGACATAGAAAAAGCATTCGACGGCAGAGGTGGCAACAGTACATTTTTTGAAAAACCATCGTCCAGAGCGAAACAAAACAGCCAGCACACGGGCGGCCGTTTAAAACTACATTCCAAGCGAACAGCGGAGATAGAGAATAAATAAAATCTCGCAGCCTGATTTTTCCAAACATTTTATTGTAATGAAATTTTAGCTGCAGGCTTGCGTGTGACAGTAAATTACCAACTCCCTTATTTACGCATAATTGTAACATCAATGCTTATGAGTGGTCAGTCTTCATTCTTATCTTTTAATTCCATGCAATAAACATCAAATAAATGCAGTAATTAGCCAGAAATCAGCAAAATTCTACACGACATAAATTTATGTCGCGCGCGCCGCCGGTCTTGTCTGCTTCTATGTGCGAAAATGTTCTGTCGCTGGCAGAAAACAGTTTAGAAATGTCATGACATTTTTGCCACTTGCCAGTTTGTTTTTGTGTGTCGTCACAATGGTTATCGCAAAAAGTATCAAATGTTAAGGAAAAAATGTTAAACTCCAGGACTCGTGCCACCACTGTTCGACGGTGTTCGGTATGATGGTTGGGTTGCTAAATCGAAAAAGTTTAATTTTCCACCCTATATTATGAAATTATTTCAAAATTATTTAACTGACAGAACTCTGCAGGAGCCGGCGCCGGTGGTGTAGTGGTAAGCGTGACTGCTTTCCAACACCCCGATGGGTCTGGGTTCAATCCCAGCCGAGGTCGGTGGGATTTTCCTGAGGCATAAACATCTCTGGTCACGTCTTCCTTCGGAAGGGAAGTAAAGCCGTTGGTCCCGGCCCATGTGTGTTGAATGGGTGCGATATCCTACGCAGGTGTGGAAGCTGCCTTCCTGCACATTCGATTGCCGTCAATGGATGGCAATCGATGTCCGTCGGTGATTGGCACTAGATTGCGGAACAGAGACCGACGTTAAATAAAGGAAAGAAGAAGAACTCTGCAGGTAAATTATCAACATTCCATATATGAACGACTACCTGTTAGAGCAGGAGTTCCCCAGGGGCTACCTCTTCTTGGGCATAAACAGAAAAAAAAATTGTTGAATATTACATCCAAACTGCTGCAACCAGGTGAATCCATCGGTTTTGTGATATAACGTTGTACGATGTACATCGATTTTACGAACAAAATTACATCCATTGATGTATTGTATCCAGGGCGTCACAATATCAGCTTCAATCGAGCAAATCGAAGCGACGAAGATACTGCTGGCTTTCTTTTTATGTTATCGATCAGCTTCGCAGCATTCTAGAACCTCAGTCGGCGTGCACAAACAAATGTTCAATCGCTTGTCTCTCTTTCTCCCGTCGCTCCATTGGTCTTCCTTTCAAGCTTCGCTGAAACTGATGAGCGAAAGAGCGCTCGACTTTGATAGTTTTCTCTTTCATGAAACACATCAACAGAGGTTTCATGACGTATATGACGGAAAATGAAATTACATATTTAAAGCATTTCTCACGTGAAAACACTTGAAGATTACACGTAATATGTTTAATTTATCTTTCATCCATATATTTATCTAAAAAAAATTAACGAAAACGGGACATAACGCATTTTAAACAAATTGAAAGATCGGTGATAGAGTGTTCGTGAAAGGGGATTGAAAGCCGTAATGAGGTTTAGTTTAACTAGAAAATCGACGTTACTTACATTGAAAGCGATGAGCAAAGCAGCGAAGAAAAGATCCACAGTCAGCCTTTCCTTCTAAGCGTGCCTCTTTTTCATTTTCGTTTCTTGCTGATAGTCTAGCTAGGCGTTATAGAAATGAAGCGTTGAACACGTTTGTATGAGAGAAACAAAACTCGAGTTCATTTTAGAGCTTCGAAAATGTAGAGCCCTGATTGTATCTGCTTTTTGCTATTACATCATTATGTCATACATCAGCTTAAATAACTTTGATCGATATTACATTTTTTTTGCTGTGTATATGGAGTTAATCATAAAGGTCGAAAGTTTTATGCAAATACCGAATAACTATCTTTTGAAATCGTGAATTTTTAAATCATATCTCATGAATCTTAAATAAACAACTACAATTGAAAAATAATGGGAAAATTGTGTTTTACTTAAGTTTTGATGTGTCCGCATTATTGTGGATACAGACCTTTTGTTTAAACATCTTAACAATCTGCATGTTTTGTTACTGGAGTTTTTACCAGATTTTTTTTCGTTTGTTGACGAATGTTTGTGATTTTTATTTCAGTGTGTATTTTTTCTCTAAAAATCAATCAATTTTCTAACAGCTTTGTCTCAGACGTCATTTTGATTAAAAGAGCCGTTTTCATTCTATGAAATAGAAACATTGAATAAGGCCATTTTGAAAATTAGGCGAGAGTTAAAATGGCCGAATTCCGGAACAAACTTGATTCATTGCCATAGCGAACAATTATGCGAAGCGTCATGGAATTCTGAGCGGTTAAATCTAAAATTTGAGTATTTTATTTGGCCCGGAACTGCTCAAACCAGATACTCAGATTGGAAAAACAATGCAGAGCTAAGTTGTCGAAGACCGCAAATCCAGTCCATAAACAATTTGGTTCAAATTAGGCCCAGTTGGTGGGGACCACAATACAGATCGAAAGAGCAGTGGGGTGCAGGGGGTTCAATCATTCTTCCGTGCAGGCAGTTCGTTCCGGTGAGCTAATCCTTTACGTCAAACAAATGCGTCACTACGCTTCGATATCGCAATCCATCAACCTAGAGCCGGTTACCTACGTCATGGTAATGGAATATTGACAAGGTACAAGAAGCACGTTTCTTCATCAAGCACGAGCCTCGCATTTTGCTGAAGTTCATCAAAACAATCAGACTAAAAAAAAAAACAGTTTATCCTCACGGTTATCTTTCTAGTTTGGAATTTAATTGCTGTCACTACGATGTTGTTGTCATCAGCGCTTGAGGGCATGAAGCAACTGTGCTGATAAGCTACCGTCACGCCGAAAGGTTTATTTTTGAGTATTTGAGGAGGTAGTTTTAGACTTATTATGATGTTCTGCCGTTGAATGAATGGAAGACAATTTTCTCGTTATCAACTGTTGTCAGCAAAGTTGATAAGCAATTTCTGGGTGCGTTGATTTAACATTGCATGAATGACATTAATTTTTGAACACTTTACAACCGGGTGATCCACTGGTGCACTTGAATCTATAAACCGCGTTGAAAGTAAATGCTGTCCATTCGAGTATCCGCTTAAGATAACTCAGAAATCCTTTGTGGACGATAAGTGAAAGTACCCCCTTTCAAGTATGATGATTTCATACTTTGTTACAATGAATCTATGTACTTCAACTCCTAGAGCTACGAATGCCTTGAAGCTGCTAGGCGGTTGGATCTTAAAAGTATTTCGTACGGGGCTTTTTCATTTTATTTTCCCTCAGCTAAAATGTTTTGAGTGCACGAAGAAGCGATAACAAATCAATCTCGACTACAATGACAATACATCTAGGGTGTCAGTGCAAGGTGTCAGATAAAATCAAAACATATGTAATTAAGTTTTAATAGCGCTAAGTGATGCATCGATTTGGTGCTAAAATTACATAGAGCAGTTCCAGGCAATTAACCTTCTCCGACTTGCTTGAAAATTTACGTGCTTGTTTTTTGGGCAATGCTTCATTTTTGATAAACTTCGGCCATTTTGGATCTTGTGTAATGTTCAAAATGGCACATATGAATTTTTAAATAATTGTAGCACGAAAACGGCATTTCTGATCGAAATGACAGCTGAGACATAATTGAAGAAAAAAATAATGCCTTAACATTAAAAAAAAAAATATATAAAACGGACATAGACATTTTGAGGAATTAAGGTTTATAACATTTCTACTTGAAATAATTTAAAACACTTTTTGTATATTTTTCCATAATTTTTCTCCACAACTTTGTCTCAGACGTCATTTCCATCAGAAGTGCCGTTTTCATGCCACAATTGATTGAAAATTTTAAATACGTTGTTTTGAAAAATTTACAAGATCTAAAATGGCCGTATTTTAACAGAAAAAGTGAATCATTGCCCAAAACAAAACAAAATATGCAAAGTATATTGCAAATCGGAGAAGGTCGATTCAAAAATTCAAATACAACTCTGAATTGACGATAAAGTTAGGTTCAATGTTCGCTTGCCAATACTCTGTATGGTTTTATTCTAGAGTTTTTAAGAGTTTTATCTAATTCATGCCACTTTCAATAGAAAACCACTCACCATAGACAAACAGACGTTACTATTTGAATAAATTAACCTAAAAATTATCGTCATGGAACTCACTAGCGACATTTCGCTAGCTATTCACGGAAAAAGCTTGCTTGCAAAGTCTCAAGCAATGTTGCATGCAAGTTCGATGACATGCATAGAAGCGTCAAAGTAGGTGATTCGTAAAACTAATAAAATTTAAAATGAACGATTGTATGTGCACTCACGTTGCTTCCCCCCCATTTCAATCGTGGCAACAACTCGCCAGAATGATGTAATAGCGACTAAACAGTAGTTTCTCTCATTCCAGCCCGTTCGGTTGAGCAGACGAGTCTACGAGCAGGAGTTCAATCCAACTGCCAACGGAACAGCAAGGTCTGTGGGCAAGTTCTCCCCGAAGGGCAAAGAACGTGAGTCTGGGTTGGGAAGCTTGGATGAACGATTGCATGTTCCGAATGGAACGTCATGGGCTGCGAGGCCTATTTCGGCTCCGCAGCCACAGTTCGAACGAAAGGCGCCACTACCGTCGGTGGCGGTCAAAGATAGCATCAGTGCCAGTTCGCAAGAACAGGAAAGAAACGTCAATCAAGAGCTTCTCAAAGAGATTCAGCAGACTAAAATACTCCTCCAGTTAGCGCTGGAGTCAAAGATGCGGGAACATCCCAATAAAGAAGATAGTCAGCATTTGGTGAGGCTTGAAAAAGAAATCAAAGAACTACAGAACCGTATCAGTACCAGTTCGAAGACGGCAGGACCAATACCCGTTCAGGAGCCCATTGTTGTCAAGCAGGCCCTTGGCATAATCGGATCCAGTCCCAAGCCACCACCGGGCAATTCTCGTTCGAATCTCCCAAAATCCGCATTCAGTAGACAAATTTCCACCGTACCCATACAGAATTCGGAAGCAAACGATACATCAGATGACTACGACACGATACCGCTGATGAAGCCTAGGGTTCAACCAGTTCGGGAAGCTTCTAGTTCCGAGGAAGACGATGAACCAAATCCTGCATTACTGCCACCTAGCGGAAGCGAGGACACACTAAGTTATGACGATGAACAAGATGACACCTCTCAAGATGAAGAACCAACTCCTCCAAAGCTACCTCCACCGCGGATACCTCCCGAAGTAGATGACATGATCAACAGGGCCGTTCCGTTGGTTTTGGTTGAAAAGGTTTGTGTCCCACATTCGACGCTATGTAATTGAAAGTAAGTAAAAATGTGTGTTTTCAGCAACCTCCACCGGTGCCAAAGGGTCCTCCACCAAGTCGTATCCCTCCACCGACTCCAGTAGAAGAGATCTCCACGTTGGAAATAACTCAAAGGGAATCGGAAGATTCCCTCCCGCCTCCGAAAATCGAAGAGTTGAACGCCAGTCGGTCTGGTATTTTGAAGAAGGTTCGCAAAGAGGGTGTTGTTTCGGACAAACCGGAAGCCAAGACTTCTCGAGATATCATTATTCCCAGTCATCCTAAGACGGCGGAAGCAGAGTTGCTGATACGAAAAGCCATTACGGCGAATGAATTCCTGAACAATCTGATGGATGAGGAACGCTTGAAAGCTGTGACGGATGCGATGAGTCCGATGGCATTCCCACCCAACAGCTACATCATTAAAGAAGGGGACATCGGAGCGCACTTCTTCGTGTCCGCAGACGGAACCTACGAAGTGGTGGCAGAGAATAAAGTGATCAAGTCCTTTGGACGAGGAGTTGTGTTTGGAGAGTTGGCTATTCTGTACAAAGCGAAGAGATTTGCCTCCATTCGGGTGACGACGGAGGCGAAGGTTTGGATGTTGGAGAGAAAGGTCTTCCAGAAGATTATGATGAAGAGCGGGAGGAAGGAGCGAGAGGAGAACGTTAAGTTTTTGAGCACGGTGTCAATTCTGAAGGATCTGGAAATCCAGAAGCTTCTGAAGATATCGGATCTTCTGAAGAGGGTTAGTGGAATGAATTATTGGTTTGAGTTCGATTTATAACAAGAACTGTTTCTTTAGGAATTCTACGCCACAGGGTCAACTATCATTCAACAGGGGGACCCTGGAGATAAATTCTACATAATTCGGGGCGGCAGCGTAAATGTAATCAAAACCGATCGCCATGGAGTGGACAAGCTGGTGGGAACTCTGCAGAGGGGGGCATACTTTGGGGAGCAAGCTCTGCTCCATGAGGATCGGCGGTTGGCGAGTATAATTGCGAATCCTCCTGGAACGGAATGCTTGACGTTGAATCGAATGTAAGTTGGAGTGAAAAATCAGTTCAATTACGATCATGGTTAATATTATTGATATTCAATTTAGAGCATTCAACGAATTCCTCGGAGGGCTGGAGCAACTTCGGGAGATAAAATTATCCGACGATTTACCTAGAGTTTCCGGAGCCAAGAATACTGCTTCGGGTGAGTCAATCAGATCCCTCTTTTGCTTGTGACAAATCGAATTACAGTTTTCAGTGCGCACTGCTCTAACAATTCCCACCATTTGAATCCTGATAACGTAAAATTCCGACAGCCCCGAAGCAAAGCACCCCTCCTTTCGCAGTCAACCGATAATGAGAGTGACATTATTCTACATCCTCTACATGTTTCTCCACACAGAGTACGATCACATCCAGCTGCACGATCTGACCTACATCGGCACGCTCGGCATCGGTGGTTTCGGGCGGGTCGAGCTGGTTCAGTACCAGAAGCAGAAAACGTTTGCCCTCAAGTATCTGAAGAAGATCGAAATGGTGCGGCAGCAGCAGCAGGAGCACGCCTACAGCGAGAAGGACATTATGCTGAGCTGTAATAGCCCGTTTATTGTGAGGTAGGTACCTACTGATGGATCTGAAAAGGGGGGGGGGGGTTGTAGGCTGTCTTAGTTTTGTATATATAGTATGGAAAAATAAACCTTCAAAAGGCTGACCTGTTCTGTTGATCTGTACACCAGTACCCCTGAACAGTGGAGCAATGACCCCAGTAGTGGCGTGACCAAAACCTCTAGCGCCGTAGGTTTGCATCCTACAGATTTGTACTCATGTAAAAAGTTGTATAGTTTTTAAAAAGCCAGCTTTTGGTGGTTCGTATTCCTGCCGCATAGGTGGCTCGAATCTATCTTTTGAACTGAGCTTCCTACAAGGATTATTTTGTGTATTTTATAGTTGTGGAAATTGAAATAGAGAGGGACAATGCTGTCAGTAACGAACATGATGCTTTGAGCAAAACAATTACATGGAGCCGTGTGTGTGAAGAAAAATCTACGTCCTGAACTGCTTCGATAACAATAATGTGACTCAGAATTCACGGAATTACACTTTTTGTTACCAGGTGAATCTTTGTCATTGACGAAAAAAAAATATTAAATTTTGACGAAGGGTTTTCGGAGGATCAAGTCTATCAGTGACTATGTGAAAAACATCTTTTTTTCAATATCGCGTGAAAGTCTGTCACTGAAAATGACAAATCTCAGCACTGCTTAGAAGTAATCGATCGATTCTATGTGAATTTCGTGTTTCTCTGTTGTTCGTCGGAAATGCAAATCATCACTCATATTATTGTTTTCGTTCGTACCGTATTTGTCATACAAAACATGGTGTTGTTGTGTGGAAAGCCAGAAAATAGGTGCGGAATACTGGTCATTCATTTCGGTTATGGTTATCGTGGGACTGAGATTGTCCAAAAGAGAAATGAAGAGAGATGGAAGAAAAATTAAACATTCTTATTGTGCAGCTATTAGTAGTATTGGTTGATGTGCAGAAGGAGCATTTGGAACTAAATATTTTATCTGAAGTGGATAGATTTCATGTGTTTGAATTTCTATTTTAAGTATATGTAGCTTAGAATCGGCAAATTTCGAAGAGCAAGGAAAGTGCAAATATTGATGGGATTTATTTTATCAATTTCTGGACCTAAGAAATGCAACGGTGGAGCAGTTTGAATGCATAGTTCATAAATCCGCATCCGCATGACATCTATCATGGAATTATTTGTAATATGCGTCACAAAAATGGAGGCGAAAAAAGTAAGAGGCTGTATCCAAGACACGACCGTAGATTTGACGTGGGATTACGTGCACGGTATCAATATTCGGCAACTGTGGTAGGGAAGCCACTTTTTCCCATCACGGATGCGCCTGATGACAAAATTACTCATTTTCGTGCACAAAACGCACGGAATTTTTAGTGTGTTCACTAGATATAATGAAAAGCGTAAATTTATTGTAAGAATTTCTAGCTAAAATTTTCCAATCACGAGATATGTGCACAATCAATCAAATAAATTCGAGATTTGTTTGCTTTTTTATAGCATAATGGAGAATATATTACCTTAGTTTGAAGTGTTTCTGGTCAATTGACAAGGTCTTGTAATATTCGGTCATTTAGAGAATTTTGAAGTACCATTTCAATACTGTTACGCATTTGACCACACACTTTTGGTTGCTGAGTACATTATCAAAGAGCTTTGAGTGATGTGACAGCAAGGAGAGCGAACGTTCATTGAACATTAATGTTTAAACAACAATAATTTATGGTGATCCTGAATGAACCGTTTTGTCGTGACGCTTGAGTAATGCTGAGCTATAAGGGTGTTCTACACGGATGAGGCTGGCGAGGTGTATGTTGTTTGAAACGAGGATGACGCGCTTGGCAAAGATGGCCCACAGTGCCTTATGATGAGCAACTGAATCCGGCTGCTGGTGCTGCTGGTGCTGCTGACGACCGGACACCACCATGTCAGCGAGACCGGATGGAATTAAATGTTGAAATCTGTGTTGGTGAAAGCGCTTTTTGCAGGCAATCGGTGATAATTTTAATTATCATAGCAACAGTTGCACATTTGTGTAGTTTTCAATAGTGACCTTTTAAAAAATGATAAATTTATTTATTAAAAATTAAAATCCATCATCTCTGGATCAAAATCAAACCTCTTTCATGCCGTGATCGACTTTGGTTTTTTGAAATTGCATCCCCAATTTTGGCTTAAAATATATGGTAGGGGAAATGGATGTTATGTCGGCTTAAATACCCCTAATTTGGGCCCATACATACATTCAATCGACTGAAATTTCAATAGCGACCAATTATATCCATTAGTACCGTCCCAATGACGCGTTCATCTAGATAAAATTGATAAATAGTAGATTTTTAGCGATGGGCCTAATCTTATATGCATAGGCCAGCATTAGAGCCATTTCCCCATTTAAACTTATAGGAACTGACATCCGAATGACAAATGTCCAGAAAATACTCTTTAACAAATTTATGGTGGTCTTGAAAAGGACCGTTTGTCGTGATGGTTGAGTAATGCTGAGCTATTATGGTGTTCAATACAGATGAGGCTGGCGAGCTGTATGGTGTTTGTAACGAGGGTGACGTGCTTGGCATAGATGGCCCACAGCGAATCACGAAGTAGCGGTGCGGCTTCTTCCTCCTTCTTCGGTGAATGGACTGCTGTTGCTGCTGCTGATGATGATGATGATGACCGACCGACACGGTGAATGAATAAGCAAAGTTCGGCGAGGCCAGATGGAATTCACTTTTGAAATCTGTGTTAGGGAAAGCGCTTTTTACAGTCAATCGAACATAATTTTGATCACCATTGAAGCAGTGGGACATTTGTGTAATTTCCAATAGTGACGTATTGAAAATTGATAAAGGGTTCATTTTAGCAGGTTCCTTGAAAATTTTTCAATCGATTGGCTTGCTTAGAATTAAAGCCCATCCGCTATTGACAGAGTGATAAGTGGTCAAAATCTGACCACTTTCCGTAACGCGGTCGATTTTGGTTTTTCGAAATTGCACCAATATCTTGCCGAAAGACGTAATCCTACGTCGAAAGGGGTAGATTTTTTCGTCGTGGAACTTTACGAGATCCATGTCGTTTGCAGCCAGAGTGCAGAGGTGGTACAGTTTGAATTCAAAATGTGTGAAGCCATCGAGAAGAACAAGGACATCGATTATGGCTGGATTTAGTAAGTTTGATCAGTTGGGAGACATGCTTAAAAATTTGTTATCATTGATCTTGATTTTCGCGCGTCGTGTGTATTCCAGTTGTTGCGATTAAATACGTTTGTTGAGTTTGGAGTTTTGGAGAGGATGTTTGCGTGATCCAGTTTGAAAAACATTCTTAATTGGGGTTGGTTGGAAATGCTAACATGAAGCTTTAGTGTGATAATTTATTAGCTAGAGAATGATCTTCAGAAGAGGGTAGGTGGATAGTTCCGTACTATTTCACAGCCGCAGTCAGTAATCAGCAAAAGGAGGACGCACATCTTTTGCCTGTAGACTTGAAGACATACTTCAAGTCTCCGCGTACATCGTACAGGCTAGGCAAAAGATGTGCGTTTGACTTTAAAACTGTCCCTTCGCTCATTTTAAACTTCTATTCAATTTTCATACTGCCGTACTCTAAGGGAACTATCCACCTACCCTCTTCTAAAGATCATTCTCTAGCTAATAAATTATCACACTAAAGCTTCATGTGAGCAACGTTTTTTTGCATTGCCCCAGAGACAAAAAGGAAAAGTGTTCTTCACCGCATCGTGATGGGTGATACAAAAAAAGATTCATTACAGCAACCCAAATATAATCTAATCTAATCTAATCTAATCTAATCTAATCTAATCTAACACCAACACAGCCAGTTCTTGAAAGCACCCTGGAAAATGATATATATACCTTCATAATTTTTCTTGTCTATTTGATACATGTTTCACATCGAAGATGCGTCACACATATCAAAACGGCCAAGCCTACTGTGCAGCATTTAAGGGGCAAGATGATTCAGAACACATCGGGCCTGTTTAAATAGAAGATTTAAACACGATACTTCAGAATCTAATAAATGGATGAAACGTGGACATCTCGTACCGTAGGTGCCGTTTTTGTTAATTATATGATTGGTTGGTCGTTGGAAGCATCAAAGCTAGAAAGGTTAAGTGATGCTCCATTTTCTTCTGACGGTTGGGGAATGAGCACTAACTTTTGTCCTATCCTTTTATGACTTCTGGCTATAGCACCATTACTCGCTTTCTGAAAAGAGAAGAGGGAAAGGAAAAGGAGAAGGACAAAGGGAAAAAGGGAAAAGGATTATGTGAAATCTATGAACAAAAAATATTTTTGATTTAAAATATACAATAAAGAAATGAATAACGGTGCGATGGTCACAACCCGAGTCTTGCCACTATTGAGCTTGAGCTTGAGCTTGATTGGTCGCCCACGGTTGCTACTCTGTTATTGCCAGATCAGCTGTAATTTCACAGAGAACCAATAGACGATGCTTGGGACTAGCAATCATCCTCAATGTGTAAAAACTGGTGATCTTAAATTAGGCAATACCAGCGCCGGCCGCGCCCGAACACAGGTCAAGAAAGGAATGGGTAGGAATGTGTTGACGTGACACTCGCTTTGATGGAAGCCGAGAACACCTCTGCACTTCCACGAGGAATCACTGGGATGTTGGATAAGAGGGTTGGGTTTGCAGCAGGGTTCGTTTTGGTAAACGATAAGCTGAATTGATGTCCTAACGATCATATAATGCGAAAGAGCTTGGGACTAAACCCACGGTCTTCTACTCAGTAAGTAAAAACGTTTGCCACTAGGCAGACGAGCACCTTTTTAATCACCGAGTTTCTGTTATTACCATGTAGCCATATTAACAAATAAAACGATTGACGAATCTTGAATGTGGATGGGCCTGAGATTAGACTCATGATGTTCTGCTCAGTAAGCAAAAACGGTTGCTCTAAGGCCACCGAGCCCGTCATATCACATAATACCGTTGCTCAAATTTTTGTATCCATTCAAACCCGGAACCAACGACAACAACGAGTTCCGCAAAATACACGATACACAAGCGATTTTACCATAAATCTCCTTGATATGTAAGGACCTGGGACCGCGTTTTTCTGTTAGTAAGCAGGCCACTGTAACCGACTATCTTTCAAATCCGAAAACTAAAAACTACGAAAAAGTACTTAGGCCTTCATTAGGTTCCACTTTCACGCGACGTTCAATGTTTCAATTTGCTCTTTACGTATTGTTCAGGCTAGGCCCTTTTCAAAAGTTACACGAGAAATACGCACAATCGTCGCCTACCTCGCAAAACTGGTTCCAAACGACAACAAAGGCATAAGCACCTACTGAAACCTGGCCGTAGGTCTATGCTAGACCGTATAGCATAACGACCTTCTTCCACTAGCAGGCCTGTTTCTGTTTGCACAGACAGTCCCACTAGTTTCCGATACATTTATAGGGGATAGTAGGAGATTAATAGAATGGAGAAGAGTTATAGAGGTTTTTTAGTTGTTTTTTTGCTGAAAAGAGAGAAACAGAACTATACGAAATTACACCTGCTGAAAAAAAGATAAGTCTATTATTTTGGTTAGTGATCGTTTGGATTTGGGTCACCCCACGTTGTGTTAAGGTTAGTATAAATAAATAATTCTATATAGTCATATAAATCACCACAGCTCATTATATTCAGCGTTATCGGTTTTTGTTTCTGGATCTTTAGTTGCCTCTGTGATATACTTACTTGCGGCATACTATTTTGGGAGTGTATATGAGCGTGTACCATGTCCGGTAGCTCATCTCTCATCGTGATGGTGGGATATAGCAGACAAATTAGAGAGAAAACAAGGAGGTATTAGTATTAGTTATATGTAAACAAACAAAACAAATGAAGAGAAGAGGAAAGAAGAGCAGAAAAATAAAAGGGGATAAAGTAGATAACAAAGAAAAGAAACGTAGGCAGATTATTAGAAAAGGCATTATCCGAGACCTCAATCAAATGTCACTCCCGCTGAGATCTCAGCAAAACCCTCCCCGCCGAGACCCGCACAGCCGAGCTCGGTAGAAAAAACTAAGTGTGTAGATAGATTAGTAGGAAAATAAATAAAACTACTTTATGACTCAAAGTGCAATGAATGAGCGTTAGTTTCAGGATCATTTCAGTGTTAGAGTTATGTTGGTTTTGATCCGTAATCAGCCCTGCCGACCCCACCAACATTTGTTGCAGACAGTGGTTGTTAGATAATGCGGCACTGTAACTACTACTATTTTAGAGGTATGATTCGTCAAGTTTATACAACTCAATGTTTCAATTGAGGCAAACTATCTATCTTACAATTACAAAAGCAAACCTAAACTTACAATTATATGCAAATGCAAAATTAAACTTGACAAATCATCGTCAATCCCCTTATTCCAGGGAAGGGCCTGACGATTTGAATCTAATTTTGATCAGTGAATGGGCACCATATGGTACATTTTATCACCATGAACCTATCATTTCCAGCCTATCTGAACTATTTAATAAATGGAAGCCATAACATGGGTTACGCTCCTCCTAAGCGGGCCCTCCGCATCCTGTCTCTGTCTTATCTCAAATACAAAATGCCAATGATATGAATGTATCTATATATAGCTTGGAAATGACGTACAATCAAATAAACCCGTAACCCACTCACTTGGTCAGGCTTCAGAATCGTCCAGTGGGCAGTGCGCTCTACACTCCAAGTTCCCTTTTTTTCAAATTTACCGCAAATTTGATATTTTACCCATTGAGTGTTGATTAGTCACAATGAAACATTGTGACAGAAGTTGAGGTTACTAGTGTAGCAAATAATCTAGGTCCTATTTAGGATTATATCTGAAAAATCCAAATCTGGCCAACGCCCACCCTAAACCTAAACCTGTTCTAATCCACCTGAAATGACTAACGAATGGAAGACTTTGACTACCCAGTCATGCAATAGTCTCATTCCGTGCCTATGGCAACTTGATGATTCTATTGCGCTCATCTTCTGGCACCACCCAGGGGAGACTTGGTCTTGTACCCATTCCACTCAGCTACTCGCAATTTCTTGTGATATAGTGGGCGGAATATTATTATATGAGACAATTCAATGCAGACGTCTTTCCAAATTTGGCAGATCGACAGGTAATCGGTGAGTTACCACGATAGTTGCTATTCAACAACTCGACAACGTCCCATCGTCAACGCCTGCTATGAGAATTGCCCATTGCAGACGCCAACGAAATGACGTCATCGAGCTATCGATCAACTACCCTGGTTATTGCCTGGTACCTTATAGCACGATGCTAGGAGGCGAACCGGAAGAATCGATGAGCTACCTCCCCGAATATAGAAATGAATAACGGTGCGATGGTCACTACCCGAGTCTTGTCACTATTATCAAGTCATAAAAAGTAGCAAGCACTAAAATGTGATCCTTTGATTACTGGAAAATCCTGATTCCCTAGTTTGAAGTTGTCACGACTAGGGTTCGGTGGTAGATCTTATACCTGTAACGCACCACAAAAAGGTGATCTCCCAACGTTGGTTTGAAAAGATAAAAATTTACAAAATGGAACGAACTCACCAAGTTTAGCCAATTGAACCTGAAGGCTGCCTGACATGTGTTGATGTAGAAGTCCAAATTGTAGACAAAGCTTGACGAAGATCAACATGAACTAGTCTGGTTTATGGTAGTTGCGCGAAATGTCTTCCTTCACATCCCGTTACCCTATTAGCTTATATCCAGAAATTCGAATAAGTTTAAGTCTCAGAATCGTTCTAAAAGCTAAAAAATTCGTTACATTGCGTTTGCAACGGAGTAATTCGTAGATTTCATACTGGCAACTGTCATGTATCTACTTTAACATTCTTATTCTAATTTCTTAAGGAAAACTATTTGGGAGTGAATAGCTTTTCATTGTGGGGCCTCATAGCCTAGTCAGTAAAGGCACGGTATTACCAAGCCGGAGGCGGCGGGTTCGATACCCGGTCCGGTCGAGGGAATCTTTCGGGTTGGAAATTTTCTCGACTTCCCTGGGTGTAGAGTATCATTTCAATTCATGCATTGGTATTGGCATCGAAAGCTCTCAATTAATAACTGTGGAAGTGCATTTAGAACACTAAGTTGAGACAAAGCAATAAGCTAATATGCGCTAAGCAATATGCTTGAAATGCGAACAAGAAGAAGAAGCTTTCCATTCAGAATTCAGAACAGTAAAAGCATGACAATAGCCATTGCTGACCAGCCCCATCTTCTCCGTTACGGGGAAAGCAAGGATATTGTTGGTGTACCATCTACTTAACGAGAGTCCAGCGACTCACCGACGACCCCATATATGCTACGGAGTTGGGTCAAGATTCGCTTAAGCAGGCAATGCGACCTTAGGAATTGTTTTATTTTGGATGAACCCACGATCTTCTAATCAGTAAGCAAAACCGGCAGCCACCAAGCTAGCCGAGCTCCTCAATTTAAACCCTGTGACATAATTTGGTAAAGTTTTTATGAATACCAATAGAATTATAATGCAACAAATTAATCTGTAATTAGCCAGCCTCTTCGTGTTTCTTAAGATCAATTGTTCTCGCAAATGGAGCTTCATCTCCTAGAACCTGATAATAACAAAATCAGTTTCCTCTTGCTCTGGCCTCAGGAAGAAGTGCATCGGAATAAACGCACGGTCATTGCAGCATTGTCAATGAACTTCCAGATGTTGGCTCACGATCCCCGTTCCGATCAGCTCTAACTGTTCCACTCTCAGATTCATACATTCCAATACGCAAAAACACATGTTCGCAAGAAACTTCACAATTTGTTAAACACGGGAGCAAAAACCTGTGGACTGCCAGGAATGCTTGTATCTCGTCGGCTCGGCTGAATATTCACGCTGCGAAGGCTATGCTGTATATTTGGTGGGATTAAGTTGGTCTTATTTATATAAGCTGTTGAAACCGAACGAAACCATCACTGGGGAACGGTATCGAACTCAATCGATGCAATTTAGCCGAGCTCTACAAAAAAAACGGCCACAATACGAGCAGAGGCACGAACAAATTGTTAACGTTACCAAACCTGTTAAAACCTACTTGGAAACGCTCAAATGGGAAGTCATACCCGACCCGCCATATTACCCAGAATTGTGATGAGAAATCCTAGAAGATCTGAATACGAAGATAGGTCCAAATTGAATCAAATGAGAACTTTTACTTAAGAAGAGGATGCAAGGTATGTGTCACACATAAAACTTGACAATTTAGGTTTCTTAGAGTCTCAATCAGCAATTATGTTTATCGCTGAGTGAGTGACAATTGATAAAATCGTTGATTGCGCCTCTCGGGAAGTGAAATTGACAGGTTTCAATTGACAAATATATACTTTGCAACCTCTTATTGTATCTTACAAATAAAAAAGTAGAGGGGTCTGTGCCTAAGGGCACGAACGGAAGCTTGACGTAGGACCGCTAGTGGACGGAATAAATGTATAGAGCATTAAGTTCTTTTAATTGATCAATTATCTATTAGCTCAACTCTTTCCGTTTTTGAAATGTGGGCGTACCAAATTTGTAATAATCTTTTTCAAAGAGAAAGTTGATTACGAGAATCAATCAAAAATCAATCCCTGGCTACTTACGATTGGCGTGTTTAGTGTAGGTGACAGCATCACGGACCTCATTTTCCAGCACACCTAGTGGATCAGACCGGAGATACGTCAGACACCGCCACGGCGGGCCAGACGACGGATGGTGGTTATCTCGAAGAATTTGCGATGACGATTGACACCTCCTTTGCCACGATCAGTCAATTGTTGCTTGTTGAGTTATAGAAAAGTGGATTAAACACCTTCCTACTCCTGCTATTGCTGACCACGCCGTCCGAAGCGAAAATGAGCTGATACCAGACAGCAACGCTGCTTTATATCTTTTTAGGTTAAAGCAGAATGATGTGCAACCAAATGGTATAAAAGCTACAAAGACTCCTCCCATTATGAGTAGTTTGCTATCAAGTAGTGACACTGGCTCTTTTCTTTTTGTGTACACGGCGAATGAGAACGACCCAAATTTGAGTTTAGTTCACTCATAATCGCCAAAAGTGTAGGAACTCAGCGATGAGTAAATTTGTCTCATGGTTTCCTGTGGAAAACCTAAAAAATCTGTCAGAAAATGAGGAAACTGACGAAAATTTTATTCAGTCTCGGAGTAGTACCAATACACTGAGTGAATTCAATCTTTACTTTCCTCAAATTTGGGAATTTTTCCCTGGAAAATTTTGGAAAAACCTGGGAAAACATGAGACAAATTTACTCATCGCTGAGTTCCTGCACTTTATTTCTTATTTCTGAGATAACCAAACTCAAATTTGGGTCGATATCATTAGCGTGATTACCTCTCACCCCAGCAGGCCTGGGTCCAATCTCAGTCGGCGCCACCTGTTCAAAGGCATAACATCTCTGATCAGGCCTCCCTTCGGGAAGTAAAGCCGTTGGTCCCCGGTTGAGTTGAAGGGTCGATTGGTAGGGTCCAGGTGTGGGAGCTGCCTCCCTGGCGTCGGTAGCATTGGAGCTCAGTACGGAAAACAAATCTCGCGTCACTTTTCAATAGGTCCTATCTATATCGATCGATTCTCTTCATCGACACTCTCTTTCGTAAATAACTCGGCTTCACAAATGTTTTCTGCCGTCTTCGTCGAATTAGATGCTAGATTGTTGCTTCTTCCATCGAAAATATCCGGCCGTGGCGATTCAAAGTTGATCAAGGTTTTTTTTTTTTCCTTCGGTTTTGTTTTTTCCGTCGATCTTGTTTTCCGTGCTGAGCACCAATGCTACCGACGTGCCAGGAAGGTAGCTCCCACACCTGGACCCTACCTATCGACCCATCAAACTCATGAACCGGGGACCAACGGCTTTACTTCCCATCCGAAGGAAGGCGTGATCAGAGATGTTATGCCTTAGAACATCCCAGCGGCGCCAACTGGGATTGAACCCAGGCCTGCTGGGGTGAGAGGTAATCACGCTTACCACTACACCACCGGCGCCGTTAAAGTTGATCAAGGTTGATCAAAATAATTTGTACCCCTGCTTCCAGTTTGATTACATGAGCATTTTGTGTGATCGTTGGTTCTGAATATTTGGACAAACAGGCAGATGAATTATATTCCTACTCTTTACTGTAATAAGCTTGATGGCCCTGAAAAGAGCCGTTTTGTTGTCAAAGTTGGTGATGATTTAACCTCCGAAACCTAACAGCGTGCGTCTCTGTCACTTCAAAACATAGATGACATCCATGGCCGCTTACACTTGGCGTGTTTAGTGTAGGTGACAGCATCACGGATCTCATTTTTCAGGAACACCTTCAGTACACCTCGTAAATCAGACCGGAGATACGACAGACACCGCCACGGCGAGCCAGACGGCGGATGGTGGTTATCTCGAAGAATTTGCGTTTGGTTCTGAATATGACGATGAGTGTGCAAAATATTACGCAATTCCATCCACCCTATCCGCACGCGCCCGAGGATCGGAGGCGAATGCCACTTCGACTTGTTTCGTCTACTTACTACTCTCTGACGACTGTGCTGGGGAAGCAGCATATGCATGTAGGTAATTGGTGGATTTGTTAGTTAATTCGACGCTTTTGGACAATGCTGGACATTTACCAGTTTTTCAATAGTTTCTTGTTGAAAATCAACATTCAAAAGCATTGTTATCGATGCGTAGCCATATTTCTGATCGATTAGTGATAAAAGTATTTAAATTGGGCCAGGGGCAACTGAGTTATTAACGCTCAAAATCTTGCTTAATTTGTTACATGTTCCATTTTCGGTTTTCACAAAGTATACCCCCATATAGAAATCAAAGACGTAGTCCTACGTCAAAAAAATGATCTTAATATCTAATGATTCCATAATTTCAACAATTTTTTTTTAAATCTGAAATGAGTATTTGCAAACTTGTCTTTGGAATCCTGAAGGGAATTCAAGTGGTAATAGTAGTTATGAATAGAACTGAATTTTTACCAACAAGATCCCATCAGCAGATCTTCAGCAAAATGATTTTAAAAAAATTCAAAGAAAAAGTATAAAATAGGGTATTCATGAACACTTTGACGGGCCGCATCTCCTTAACCTCAAACAATCATAAACATACATAAATTTGCAGAGTTTTTTTTTCAAAATACGAGCCTTCATGTTGTAGCAGTATGATCAGAAAGACATATCTCAATGCTGGAAACATAAACAGGACAAACGTGGTAGTAAAAATTATCCAGATCATCTTGAAGATTCGATCTTGATGTTCTTTAGGTTCAAAAAAGTATTATGTGATGTCCCTTAGTAGTACACCATATTTCGATCGGATTGTTGATCTTCTTAAGCTTCATTAAGCTCAAAGCATTCTGTTCAATACATAGTTATGTTGATAACATAACATATCATGAAGTTAAGATCTTCAAGTTCTATAAGTTCAACAGTGACTTGTATGATGTACCAAAAGTTATGTATAGCCCGCATCATGTAATGGGACTCCACGAATCTTTTTCACTCCACAAAATCCGTCGAGACGTCGTCCAAAACCTCGTAGAATCTCTAAAACGTCAAAATCTGAACTCCTGGACAATTTGGAGAATGGAACATATTTTGTCGTCACAGTTATGTGCATCACTTGATGCAATGAGGTCCCATGTAGCTTTATGGGTCCAAATTATAAGTCAGGACATCGTACAAGAGTTTGGTTGAGCCGGTAATATTTCAAAATCTTAACTTCTGGATGATTTGGATTACTCGAGTTATTTTTTCATTTGAACTATATATTCTACATGAGATAAGAGGGCTCTACGTGACTCCTTAAATGCAAAAATTTAGTCAAAATATCGAACAATATTTCTTGAGTCAGTAGAACATCAAAATCTGAACTCCAATTTCATTTGATGATGACCCTATAATATATATATATATATGGAGACTACTTGAGGTCTGAACTTTGTACAAAGTCTCGTGGAGTTTATAGAACATCAAGATCTAAGCTTCAGGATTATTTTGAGAATCTGATATATTTTGTTAATAAAAATATATATCTCTCCTGATGTAATGGGCACTTACAAAGCTCTTCGGAGTCGTACCATTAGTCGGGACAACGAGATATACTTAATTGAGCATGTAGACCTTCAAGATCTTTTCTTCGGGATGACTTGAAGATATTATAGTTCTTCGTATATGTTGTTTTGCTTCATATAGTGTGTTGTGACTCTGTGAAGTTTTTACATTATGTATCTATGGGTAACATCTCCTTTGAGTCTTAGATCTTGACATTTGATCCATATAGTTGATCCTTTAGAGATAAGGATCGTATAGCGGCCGCTATCTACAAACCATGAAAACCATAAAAAAAAACAAATACAATCAATGTTTTTCAATACAAAATCTGTATTTCTGGATTTTGTTGTATTTTTTTCTCAAAATTATTTTTAATTCCCTTTCATTTTATATTTTTATTTTTGAAAAAAGCCTAGTGGTTAACAAGTTATGATTTTTTTTAAGAAAATCATTTTTGAAAAAAAAAATCTTTAGCAGCGTCAGGTGCTCTATTTTGTAATCTGTGAGAGGGAAATCACAAATAGAGTGTCATTAAAATACATGGCATGTTGATAGATTGAGCTCGGGAGAGAGAACTTTCACTCTCTTATATGAATGTGTTTGGCTCTCTGGGAACTGGTAGTAAAGGCGTTTAAAAATGGATGGGGAAGACACTTTATTTTAGTTAATTGAAGCTTGTTTAACAATAATTTTCGGGAAAAAAAAACGGAACGAGAAAGACCATGAATGATTTCTGTAGGTTGTCTTCAACTTTTTCGGAACTTCCCTAAAGATCTCACAATTTTTCGGATGTTCATGGGACTTCTCTGAAGTTCTCAGATGACGAATCTAATTTCACCAAATTTTCTTGGATGTCATGCAACTGTCCTGAAGTTCTCAGAACTAACCCTTAAAGAAAATTAAACATCCCGAAGTTCTGGACACTCCTTTAGTCATCTGAACATCTCTGTAGTTCTACAAAGTTTTTTTTTTATTGGCATAATTATTTTCAAGCGTTTATTTTTATCACTAAAAATATGTATAGTATTATTTATTCATTGTTAGAGCGCCCAATTTATCTCACATAAGCGCACAGTAATGCCTGGGCGTCCAAAAGTGCCGAATGCATTTTGGTGCACAGCTTTTATATGAGAATATTTGTGCTCAGCTAGTTTTGATACAATAAACAAAAAAAAAAAAAATCAGTGAACAAACCATGAGTAAACACCATGACAGGTGCGGCAAACTATACGTTTGGTTTGATACTTTAGTTCAAAAGCTACAACAGAAAGTTATAATATAAGAATGCAAAGTATGAATACATAGGATTAACTACCCCATTTCCGGCCTGTTAAGCATAACCCACACTTAGTCTTTCTTAAGCTAGCGCAGTTTAGCATCAAACGGAATTTTATCATTACTGATGGCTTCCAAATGTATTTACCTTTCCGTACAAACCGTAAGATTTGATAAAGAGAAACCAATCGTTGAGATATTGTCAAAAGTCTAAAACTGCTTCTTGACGCAAACTCGGCCTACGGATTCTAAACTCGGCCTAACGCATTGAATCGCCAATGAATTCACTTCGGCCTATCGGATGAAGATAAAAATTGATTCGGTCGGAGCACTTCTTTTGTTTTTGGGAATAATGGGTGCAAACCTTCATATCACACGTTCTCATTGACTTCATTCCGTAGCTTATTAACTAAAGTATCGTACCGAACGCATTATTGACTTGTTAACTCTAAAAACATGGATTTATTTGAAGTTTTCTGCTCTATAGGCCCAAAATGGGCGATTAGACCGAAGTAGTTCTTTACCCTACCTACACCGATTGTTCGCAAAACAAAATAAGCACTCCAACTAATTCCATTTTCCATTCCGTTTTTGACTTCATCCGTATGACGAAGTAACCCAATGAGTGTCCCTATGTGTATGTACGAATTTGAAAACCACAGACCGATTTTGAAATCAAGCAGCAGTGTTGTATTTTTAACAATTTATAAACAATTTATGGTTCTTTATCATAGCCAACCGTACATATGGAAAGGTAAATCAATTAAGAAGATTTCTATAGTAGAAAAATTAAATTCCAAAAATGCGTTCAAAAAAGAGAGGTATATAGTGCAGGATGTACTTCGTAGGCCCAACATTAGAGCTAAACCGTATCCGTCATAAGAGAAGAATCGGTTAACAAAATTGCAACACTCATATTGAATATTTCATGACCTTGAAAAGTTTACCACATCCCAAGTATTACCATTCTCTATGGGTGATGCTAAACTTTTCAAGGTGATGCAATATTAAATGCGTTGCAATATGATTCCATACTTATGACCAGTGATGGAAAAGTTCACACACAATTACTATGATTCGTGAACATTTCCCTTGGTGAAGCGTATATGCTATTGAGCCTTATAAATGGTATTTGCAGATTGAATTCGATTTTTATCAAATGATTCAGCTATCGATTTGTAAATGTTTTATACCAAATAATTATCATGAATTAGCTCAATCGTATCGTATTGAGATAACCCAGTGCTGCTGCGGTGAAATAATAAGCTACACCTTCAGCAAAGATGTTGCCCTACGCCATCAAGATAAACAGCACTTTCTACCATCGGTAACAGTTCAGCTGTGTAACATTCAGCCACGGAAATCCCTTTTGACCCACGTCACTGGAATGTATTGCGTACCGCGAAGCAGCTTTCCCTACCTGCTCATAGAGCTAGATAAAAGCCACTGATTATCACCCATCTTTTTCCCTCTCGCCCCGGGCAGATTGTACAAGACGTACCGCGATAAAAAGTATCTGTACTTTCTGATGGAGGCTTGCCTCGGGGGCGACGTGTGGACGATCCTGCAGAAGAACAAACACTTTGACGAACGGACGGCACGCTTCATGGCCGGGTGCGTGGTCGAGGCGTTCGAGTATTTACACAGCAGGAACATGATCTACCGGGATCTGAAGCCGGAGAATTTGATGCTGGACGAGCAGGGCTACATCAAGCTGGTAGGATTGTGAACTTCCGCGAACCATCGTCACTATGATTGATAAACGACTACGATTAACTTTTTTTCAGGTCGATTTTGGCTTCGCCAAGCGGATCGGAGCCAACCAGAAAACGTGGACGTTTGCCGGAACGCCGGAGTACGTTTCACCGGAAATTATTCTAAACAAGGGCCACGATAGAGCGGTGGATTATTGGGCGTTGGGCGTTTTCATTCACGAGCTACTGGTGGGAAAACCTCCGTTCCGTGGGAAAAACCACATGAAAACCTATAATGCCATTCTGAGGGGAATCGATATTATTGAGCTGCCGTCGAGGATTCCGAAAAAGTCTCAGGTGTTGATAAAGCGGCTCTGTCGGCAGATTCCGGCCGAACGGCTCGGTTACGGTAAAAATGGCATCGCAGATATTAAAAACCACCCGTAAGTAATCCAGGTGTCGATTACACAAGCGGGTCGATTACCCAGCATGGAAATTAAATTTTGAATTAAAATTAATCTTATTATTGTTGTTATTTTCATTGTGTGCCTCTGCAGGTGGTTCTCGGACTTCGGATGGCAACGGCTGAAAGAGCGCACCCTCCTGGCTCCACTGGTGCGACCAATCCAATCCGACACCGACCTGTCCAACTTCGACGAGTATCCAAAGGATCAGGACGAACCGCCAGATGAGACATCCGGGTGGGATATTAATTTTTAACTCCACCTCAAATCGATATCTACTAATTAAAATTAATAAATATCACCCAGTACATGCGTAATTAATGAATGATTCACGGTCCCTGTGGTTTTCAGGTCTCATTGATTCGGTGTAAAAATATCTACAGTTGTAGAATGTATAAAATGTGCATTTAAAGGTTTTTTTTTTTTAAATTGATTGAGCGATTGACACATGAGCAGAGTCAATTCATTTTTGTGCTTATTATAGATTTGTTGACACTCATATTCAATGGTGACATGGGTTGGGCAACTAGAATCAAACATAGAGAAATATTGGTGTAATTTAATTCGACTCCATTCGATCGTTAAACCTTCATCATATTTTAACATTTTTTCAACATGTTCATATTTTTGGGTTATCAATCATTCTGGAGCTTTGAGTTGGATACACTCATATCGGTCGGGGGCGGGGCTACTCAGTAGTGGGTTGGCTGTGTTGGGATTGCCAGGTTGACGGATGAACAGTTGCAGAAGATTGTAGCGTCTTATGTTTTAAAGGATGCCATTGATAAGGGTTGATGCACCTAGTGTCAGCTTAGGTGTATCTGATACTGAACGCGTACATGCATTCATAAGTAAAGATTTTTCGATCAATATTCAATAAGAAACCACACATAATCAGTTTTAGCTCCAATGTAGAGAGGAAAGAAAATTTTCCAGAGCGTAGAACGTGGTACCTTGTCAGTGGTTGAGCGTGAGGAAGTAATATGCACAGATACAAATTCTGTATTTTAATTGTAGTTGAGCACGTAAACTTGTGTTTCATTTCTTGCAACCGAGTAACTTGTAAACAATGTTGTTTACAAATATGGGCTTTTGTTTACAATATTTACTACATTGCATGAAATGTCTCAGAACTTTACATGATTTATAATGTAAACTTATATGATATGTGACGTTCCATTTATGTGCATCATATTGAACAGAAATTTCCGGAGAACTTCGAGATTAGGGCGTAATTGCTTTTTTTATTGCTTTTGTAAACAAACACGTCAATCAAAGATTTCTCGCGAATTAAAGCTCAATCTCGAAAATTAACAACACAAACAGGTAGAGGAATGACTCTTCTATCATTTACTATACACAGATAAAAATTCAGAATTTTATTTATGATGTAAACATTCATGCACGTAAACTTAAATTTAATTTCACGAAACCGAGCAACTTGTAAACAATGTTGTTTACAAAGATGGGCTTTTGTATACAATATTTGCTACATTGCATGAAATGTGTCAGAACTTTACATGATATATAAAGTAAACTTATATGATATGTGACGCTCCATTTATGATTGAACAGAAATTTACACTACTTTTCAAACTGTGTAGTTTGTTTGCGAGTTTGAGCTTTTATTCGCGAGCAATCGGCGATTGACGTGTTTGTTTACAAAAGCAATTACGCCCAAATCTCAATGTTCTCCGGGTTTACGCTTCTTTTTCTAACTGTGTGAAATATGATACCCGCGGTTTCCGACACACACTAAACGTTGTGCGACCAGATTTTTGGACTGCATAACATCATTCGAGATAATTTCAATTACTATTAATATAAGCCAAAACGTTGCCATATTGCTCAATGATACGTTATACACATTATTCAAATTATACAAATTATACGTAGTAAGATTGGTAAGCATTATTCAGGAAAATTAATACGAGGCAAGATTTTGAGCTTCAAAATACCCTAAAACATTAATTAGACAAAATTCATCTTCGTAGTGGATTATCGGGGTGTACACGGTCCACGTTAACTGTGCTGAACTGATACGCGGCTGTTCATAGTCCCTTCGAAAGCCGATTGCCACCATTTTGGATCCCAAAATGGTGCCAGACATCGATTTTGGGCCTAAACACGTCATCCCCATTAAAAGTTTACGTTAAAGCAAAGGCCGTCATCTTCAATTTCAAAATGGCGTCTGGCATAGATATTTGATCTCTACACGTCGTTCCATATCCAAAATAAATACTCATATTTTGTTATTTGACAGTTTTTCATGAACCTATGCCCACCAGCTTTGATTCAAAATGGCGACTTGAATTGATATCCAGCCTCTACAAGTCATCCCCTCTCCAAAGTATCCATTTTGAAGGGTATTTGACAGTTTTTCATGAACCGATGGCCGCCATCTTGGGTTACAAAATGATGTCTGGTATTGCTTTCCAGCCTCTACACGTCGTCCCCTTTCCGGAAATATCCATATTGTAGGGTATTTGACAGCTTTTCTTGAACCGATGGCCACCATCTTGGTTTACAAAATGATGTCTGGCATTGCTTTCCGGCCTCTACACGTCGTCCCCTTTCCGGAAATATCCATATTGTAGGGCATTTGACAGTTTTTCTTGAACCGATCGCCACCATCTTGGATTTCTAAAATGTAGCCTAGAATCGATTTCCACCCTCTACACGTCGTTCCCGTTCTGAAAATACTCATATAATAGTTTTTCTTGAACCGATGGCCGCCATCTTGGATTCCAAAATTGCGTCTGGCATCGATTTCCGGCCTCTACCCGTCATCCCATTTCCGAAAATACCCATATTGTAGGGTATTTTACAGTTTTTCTTGAAATGATGGCCGCCATCTTGGATTTCAAAATGGCGTATGGCATCGATTTCCAGCCTCTACACGTCGTTCCTTTTCCGAAAATACCCATATAGTAGGGTATTTGACAGTTTTTCTTGAATCGATGGACGCCATCTTGGACTTTAAAATGGCGTCCGAAATCGATTACAAGCTTCTCTACAAGTATTCCCTATTCCGTTGTGTGTCTTCACATTGCACAGCAACATCTTATATGGACAAGCTTTTCAGACATAACATATTAAGGAAGTTCATGTGCACACTAGCGCTGCGTAGTGAGAGAGTTCTTAAATAATATGACCACCATCAGAAAGGACTTGGTCACCTGAACAACTTTGCTGAAGACAGAAACGTTCTATATGGTCAGGTTCTCGAGATACAGTTTCTATTGGAAGTTTACATGCACACTAGCGCTGCATAGTGAGAGAGTTCTGAACTGATATGAACATCATACAAAAAGACATTATCATCTGAACAACTTTGCTGAAGACAGTAACTTTCTATATGGCCAGGATCCATATATTATAGCACCCGTCATAAGTAACATAAAAGTGAAGCGTCTCTAGCGGCGTAGTTCTCAATTAAACCTGAATTCAATGATACAGACTTGTTGGTCTATCCCAGTACAACAACTTTTTCGTACACAGTATAGCTCTATATATTGAAACAAATGAGAAAAGCCCCTATTAGTGAAAATCCAATAAGCTGTGGGTATCCTTATTCGCGGATAGCCCGGCAATAAGGAATCCGGTAATAAGGATTCCTGACTGTACTTATCAAATGCGGAACGACGAACTCACTTATAATTAAAAACTTAGACGAAATTCTTGGACTCACGATTAATTAAAATTATCAGTATTACTGATAAGATCTCCAGTCTTTTTGATACTGGTATGATTACTTTGACAAATGGATATACTACTCAAATTATTTGAATCGGAAATATTTCAAGGTGGAATTCTGTTTATAGGTCACACAAATGTATTAAAATCAAATTTCAATACGCTTTAATTGTCTGCCCAATTACACAGTATCAATAAATTATAAACATTCCCACAAACCCAAATAACCCACTTCAACACAACATTTCCTCCTTTCCACTACCCACAGTCAGAGTAAGCCTTTCTTTGTGACTCTCACCCAGTAATGCAGCAATGCATGACATAGGTTATGGTTCCGCTGTCATAGAAACACATGCTTCGGTCGGTCACTTGCTCGGTCCAACTACTACCTCTACTTCTACGTTGGAAGTTAAATTACTGTGCAAAAGCAGTACCAAAACCCAGGGTCCGCTCTCCACACGAGCAAGTTAAAAGGGTACGAGGAGTGATGACAATGATTCCACCCGATAACCATTTCACAGCATGACCAAGTGGACTGCCGAAGCGACTAGGCATACGACATACCAATAAATGCACCCCGAGGTAGGTCCGGGAAACGAGAGCAAAACAAACAGTCAGGCGTGCCCAAAAAGACTACGGAAAATTTCCGCACGTTCCCTGGCTAAGGGTGGTTGTGAGGAACCATTTGTGGGAACGTTAGAAAAGGAAGCAAGTTGAAAATCCAACTTTGTCTCGGGTTCAGGTGAATTTGGTGTAGCTGTAAAAAGTAATTGCTGAAAGGGATGCAATGGGGTTTTCTGTTTGGTCGGTCCCAGTTGCCTGCCATACATAGGCGATAATGAGCGCACTTCCAAGTTGAACTTGAAAGACTTCGGTGGATGCTGCACCGAACACTGATGTAAATGTTGATCGAGAGAGCGCATGCGCCTGGTGGATTGATAGCACACCGGGTGCTGGTTTCGGGTGCAGATTTCCCCTGCTGCGAAGCATTGCTGATAAGCTCCCGGGTGAGATCGGCTCTGTTGAGGGTTGGTGCTAACGGTCCCTCATCAACAACGTGCTGCCTGCGGTCGGTGAATTGAGAGAGCGAATGCATTTCAAACATTTTTCCGAACGCTTATTTTTTGAGAGCTTGAGCAGAGTCGCTATCAGATTCGGGATACATGGAGGTGAAGGTTGAAAGTAACCAAATCAGCTGAGATAAAAAGGTTCTATCAGGGTGTGACAAATTTGAGGGTCGGTTATTGTCGGGCTAAAGTTCAACAGTGATGCATATAATTTAATGCCGCTGCTTTTCGTTGACTGTTTTTATTTTTCAAATGAAACTTCGTCGCTATGAGTGTCAAAGTCTGCTTCTGCTGCAGTTCATATCAGACTCCGATAAAAAATTTCATGGTTCTCAGCATTGGAGATCCGGTAGTGATGCATGCAGCTTCCACTCACTTGCTGTACAATTTTTTTTTAATTACGAAATCATTAGATGACATAATGATATGTTGTACTTGCAAGTAACAAGAAGAGGATGTAAAGTGTGTGTTTGGCTCATAAAACCAATTAATTTCGCTTTCAGAGCGTCACAATCAGTGATTTTTTGATTCATTGATTGTAACGCACTGAATGCAATATTGTAACTTAGAAGTTCAAATTACCATTATAACATCTAATGATTTCAAAATTCCGAAAAACAATTTTTGACGTAGGACTACGTCAGTGATTTCTATATGAGGGTACACTTTGTAAAAACCAAAAATGGAACATGTAACAAAATTATGAAAGATTTTGAACGTTAATAACTCAGCTGCCCCTGGAAGAATTTCAATAAATTTATCACCAATCGAACAGATATATTTCTATGCATCTGTTAAATTTAAGACGCTATCATTTTTCAAAATATCATTATTGAAAATTGCACGAATGTGCAACTGTTGCTTATATAATTAAAATTATCACCGATTGCCTGCGAAAAGCGATTTCCCTAACACAGATTTCAAAGTTGAATTCCATCCGGTCTCACCAAACGGTGTTTATTCATATTTGTTCTCCAGTACACAACGAAATGCTGTCCGCAAGCAGCTAGCTACCAAGGCTAGCCTCATCCGCTGATCGGATTCAGGTCCAATCACCGTGTGTGGTGGTGTCCGGTCGTCGGCATCAGCTGCAGCAGCAGCAGTGCTTTCAGCGCGTTGCGTTATACATTGTTCTCCAGTACACAATTAAATGCTGCCTGAAAGCAGTCCACATGAGCATCCATAGAAGGAGGAAGAAGCAACTTTTTAGTTTTAAATCTATTACTCCGTCCAAATCAATCCCCCAGGAATCATCAAATGTAAACGAGCAACCTGATCCTCAATAGGACTAGTTAAACCCAAACTGAAATTATGGGAATTCTTGGATTGCTTAGCAAGCTCCTGCTGCAGTTAACAAAGATTTATTATATAAGACCACGTAGTCCTACGTCACCATTGCGTACAACCCCATAGGGTTGTCCCTTGAAGTTTTTTATAGCGAGTGAGTGGAAGCAACCCTGGATGCATGTACTACCACGGCTTGCTAACAAGCAACACAGGTTTTCCGTTGGAACCAAAAATGCAGATAATGTTGCGATGATAAATTATATATTAAGAGAATAAACTTTTTGATCAATTTTATCATAATAATGCAAGGCCTGCACTCTGTCGGTCGAACATATGGTTCGAGTTCTTCAACTACGGTTTCGATGGAATCACCATGTCTACAGTTTTTTAACTCTTTATTTGTTCCAAATTCAAAATAAATTACATTTGATTTAAACCATAGTGCTTTCCAACCTTAGTTGTTATGATATATATATAAGTTTTCTTACATTGTTCCTGGCTTGGCAGGTTTTCTAAGCCTGCATGTCAGTATAGCAATTAACATCTTAAAACTATAAACGAAAACTAAATATTATCTAAGTATAAAGCTAATAAATCGTTGTAATTGTGGATTGCAACGATTTTTGCCTGAAATTACTAATTATATTGTTGGACATTTGTTCTAAAGTCTCAACATTTGAAATTCTATGTGACTCGGTAGTACTGTACCAGGGAGGCAACTTTAAAATCATCTTCATATTTTGTTCTGAATCGTTAGAAGTGCTTTTTTTTAATAGTAATGCAACAACTAGGCCATATTTGCACAGCAAAACGCAGGTTAAACATCATTCTATTTCAAATTATCTTTTCAGATATATTATTTATTGTGGCAAGCAAACTTATTGGATGGTAGCTAAAAGCTTCAACTAGATTTTTATCCAAATTCAAAATTGGAACAACTTTTCAATTTTTCTTTTAACAGGAAAGTATGTCAAATGGATATATCTGTTGAACAGTTTTACTAAGAAAGAAAATATACGCTTTTTTATCGGAATATAGAAAATTCCATCATCACCTGGAGCTTTCATATTATGAAACTTTATAGTTTTATATAGTTACTCCGTCCAAATTAATCCCCCAGGAATCATCAAATGTATTTTCTCGAGAGAATACATTCAGATAACCCCGAGCAACCTGATCCTCAATAGGACTAGTTAAACCCAAACTGAAATTATGGGAATTCTTTAATTGCTTAGCAAGCTTCTGAGCTTTCTCTGAAATTTTAATAAAAAAAAATTCGCCTTCTTTAAGCGCTGGAATAGGTTTTTGAATTTTTTTTATCAAAATTTAAGTGAGCTTCCAGAAGGGTTTGGAACCAGGGTCTAAAAAATCTAAACTAATCGAATATAACATCACATTTTAGTACTGAGACAGCTCTTGCTTCAACTAAATATAGAAGCTATATTCCATAAATGTTCGATATTGCTCCCTATCAGCTCTTTGGTTATTGAAAGTAGATCTGTTGGGATTAGAAATTATTTCATAAGATATTTTAAAAGTTACTGGAAGGTGATCAGAACCGAAGTCAGCATGAGTAACCAATTGGCTACAAAGTTAACATGAATCAGTTAAGACCAAATCAATAGTTGAGGGATTTCTTGCAGAAGAAAAGCATGTTGGGCTGTTTGGATATTGAATAGTGTAATAACCTGCAGAACAATCATCAAACAGAAAATTACCATTGGAATTGCTTTGAGCATTAAGTCATGAGCGGTATTTTGCATTAAAATCACCAATAATGAAGAATTTAGACCTATGACGGGTAAGTTTCTGAAGGTCATCATTGAGTCAAAGTTTCACCACAATTTGAACATTTAAATTTCTTAGGATTTTCCTTCACTAAGTAACTTTGTAGAACATTGTATCACTGTAGAAAGCAAACCAATGGCGCTAGAGGTTTTGGCCACACGAATGGCTTCGCTGCCCCACTGTGCACCAGGCTGATCTTTCAAGACAACCTTGAACAGACGTCCAGTGTTGGTGTCGATAGTAGAAATTTGTGTGCTTCTCAGTAAGACCAATACACGGCATTCACCCCGATGGCGAATTCTAAATGAAAACTTGAATTCAACGAAGTTCAAAAGTTCCGTGCAAAGAGCATGGAAATTGGAAGTGGTTATCACAATAGGGGGGACCTTTTCCTTCTTGGCATTAAAGCGGGAAAGTTTAATTGAATTTTGCCTGGATGATGGTTCATTCTCATCATCCGTGAGCATTTCAAATTGATTGCTCAAATTGCTCATCATAAGGGGGATCAAGAGATTGCCTTTTTATGTTGCGTTTAGGCGACATGGCGGCTGAAGAAAGTTTCTCCAAATCGATTTCCAAGCAGATTAGTCTAAGAATCTGAAGGATCAAAATGGAATTGTCCAAGTCGATGTTGAAGCAGGATTACCGCGGATAGGGTCCAAACAAGGATTGGTGCTGTTTAAATTTGTTGTAACTTTAAGTAGAACTAACACTTCCTTCAGTAAAAGCAAATAGATCCGCACGGCAAGAGAGCCCGATGTGGACTGATCATGTCTACAGTTAATTATGGCTTTGTATTCGTGCTGTTGTGCTCCTCCGTTGGCAACTCGGTCTGTTTTTTTTTTCCTCTGTTCGGGACCTAACACTACTGCGACCAGTAAATTGATCTATTGTAGTATATCCCGTGTCCTTAGTTTAGTGCATGTCGTATTACTCCATCACTATTGAGAAATGATGAAGCATTCGATTTTTTTTACAGTTGCCACTCTTGCATTTATCGCAAGGATCCGAGTCTAATTGAAAGGTCCCGCTATTTATACCCTTCGGAGTGTTGAAACACCCTCCAAAGACGCGCCCCTTTGTCAGTCAAAATTGGATTCCTTAGCAACAAAATTAAGGTATGACACCGATAATGACCATGCATCAGAACCCTAGTCTTAACCACTTCAAACTAGGGAACAACGAAGAGAAGATTAGGAATCACATAGATGAAGACAACTAACTCATTTTTTTGCCTTGTTTCAAGATCATCCTCGGTAGACAAAGCCGAGTCTTGTCACTATCAACAAGGCATAAAAAGTAACAAGGACTAAGATGTGTTCCTTGTATTACTGAAAAATCCTGTACCCCTAGTTTGAAGTAGTCAGGAACTAGGGAACAACGGATAGAAGATTAGGAATCACATAGATGAAGACAACTAACTCATTTTTTGCCTTGTTTCAAGATCATCCTTGGTAGACAAAGCCGAGTCTTGTCACTATCAACAAGGCATAAAAAGTAACAAGGACTAAGATGTGTTCCTTGGATTACTGAAAAATCCTGTTCCCCTAGTTTGAAGTAGTCGGGACTAGGAATCGGTGGTAGATCTTACATCCCGTAACGTACCACGAAAAGGTGATCTACCCACGTTACGGGGCTCGGTCTGTTAGAAAGGCCAGTTCTCTGTTAGGTAACAAATACTGGAATAAGTCTGACCAGAGCCAGAGACATTGCACCCCTAATGAAGCAAACGACGACCAAAAAACTATGAAATCCATCGCTCTTGTCACACACCCCTTAGCATACGCGGCCTCACTCTAGCTAACAACCTATACCAGCTGACAGTGTTCGGAAAATTATTCTCAAATATGAGCTTCGCACGCATTTTCACGCACTCACAACGCCAAAAATTCATTCCAGTTTAAAATTCATAAACACCGCTCACACGTCATATGATATCATACACGTTCCGTTAGTTTTTCATTCACTGATTCAAAAGCAACATTGTAATCATAATGAATAACGCCAAAATATAAATCAATGACATTTTTAACCTGAAAACTCACCTCCGATTTTTGCGCAGTTGAATTTTGTATGGCGAAACTCAAAGGTGATTTGAATTTTAAATAGGTTGCCGAGAATACGTGAATTCCCCTGTTAGAAAATATCAAAAAATCAAATCTCACCAAAGCCCAAGATCACGTTTGATTTTCGTAGACAAAAATCAGCAAGCAAACAGCTGCGGTTGCTATTGCAAGCTGAGATGTCGCAGCTCGGAATATCAAGCTAACAAAACTCACCAGTTGCAAATCTCTCCATACTGAGGTGAGATTGAGTTTCATGATTTTTACTTTACACCCGCACGCAACCGAAACTTCGATCCAGCTTTCCATGCTCGGTAATGGCGGCCTGTTTGTATGAATAAATGTATCCTTCCCTGTGCTTTTTGACACTATCTGGATGTTCGGATTTTGATCCCTCCCTTTCCCTCACCCAGGAACAGAAGAAAATGGAACAACATACGCCTAGAGTCTAGTCAACATACGCCTAGACCAGAGATTTGTATGCCTCAGAAAAATCCCACCGACCTCGGCTGGGATTGAACCCAGACCCATTGGGGTGAGAAAGCAGTCACGCTTACCACTACACTACCGGTGCTGGCTGTGATAAATGACTTCTAGTCATAAATAAAAATAGCGGCTGTAGTAAATCATTATATCAGTGATTTTGTCAAATTATCTTAACAAAAAATAGTAGAAATTCTCATTACTGGTCATTACTAAACGTATCCCATGACAAGTTAATGCTCACTGCGTATTTATGATCATTTCTTCGATTATATGTTATATTTTATATTTAGGTTAGCGACTGAAAGTCAATTTTTATTTTGTTATATGCGACAGTTAGAAGATACTGAGAGGTTAGCACATATCATCGGCAAGAGACGTGCGTGTGAGAAAATTTGCGAAAAAATCTAAGGGCACCGGTGGGATTCGAACCCACAATTCCCATTCAGTACACGGGTGCATTGCCAATTATACAACGGTGGACCTATGGTCTACGGATGTATTTGGCTAATGACATATGAGTTTCGAATCCGTTTCCCTCCATTAGTCTTTTTGCGCAAGCGTTCTCAATACACAACAATCGTCTATTACCGACGATATGTGCTTGTACCGCAACCACTCAGTACCGGTCGATGTGAACAAACACAACTCGTCTCTGTTCTACATCACACATGTTGGATACGGGATGTCCAATGCAGTATGAATAGAGCAATGAGCTGCTGGCCTCACCTCCGACCACCGGGCTATAGTGATGATTTATATTATATTGCAATACCTTTCGTGGACCTTTCATAGCATCGTAATGTTTGTTTACATTGCTCGATAGGTAGCCGGTTTGACAGTTCAATAGATAGACTTGGCCTTACTCTTGGCGTGACTCATTATACACCGACTCTACATACGCCCTCCAGTTAGTGTCAAAAAGCACAGTGAAGGATTATTTTATTCATACAAACAGGCTGCCATTACTTAGCATGGAAAGCTCTTTGACAACTCAACATCATTTATTTGTAAACAAAGGTGCATCCTATATCTACACCATAAAATATTTCGGTGTACGGCAGTGTAGCACCGGTGTAGCTACACCGCAAAAACGAAAACGACATAACTCTCAGCTTCAATGTAGGCTTCAACTTTACACGTTGTGAACAGTGATGCAAAATATCATGACACTCACGTGACACTCGTCTTCGCATCAACGGACTATCACTGACAGATCGTTTTGTCACGCAGTGAGAGTTAGAGCCATGGCAAACAACAATCACCAGTAATGGTCGCTGCTCACAAGCAAAACGTTACACTCGCTGCTGATGATGAAAAACACAACGAAAACAGTGAAGACTTCTGCAGTACGATCATGAGAAAAAGCGAAATGACAAAAGAAAATTAAAACAATGCCTACGCATTCCAAGTTCGTCTCGGCAGGCGCGACTGTGTGAGTTACACACAAAGCAGGCAACATGAAACGGAAGCTGTTGAGCTCACTCACTAACACACTCACATAAGCAACTGCTTCAAAACGAGCACAGATGAGTGTCGTGATTGTCGGGAATGACCAGATCGGTGATGGATCACAACAGAAGACGACATTCACCAGTTGCTTTTTACTTCTTTCGTCAACTTGATGGATGGTCATGGAGAGAGCTTCGACGAGTACATTGATAGGAATGTACAAAGCGTTACTACCATCAGCTGTTTGGCGATCGTGATTGTGATAGGTCGCAACTCTGGTTGTGAATAGTATCGCAATACCAAAGGAGCTTGTAAAATCAATATCAAGCGTTATATTTTGTTCCGATATAGACGAGTGCACGGGTGAACTTTTGTTCATTTACTGAAACAAAATTGACACAACAGCGGGGCCCTGTTTACTAAAAATGAACACATTAATAATGCTCGCGTAACACTTTTGTAAACAATTTGCTAGGTCCTTTTCGAGAGAACCGAAGAACGCCCACGCAAACCAAGAGCACTATCGGGAAAGGGGGAATTTTCCCTACCCGATGGTGTTGTTAGTTTGCGTGGGCGTATTCGGTTCGCCCGAAAAGAGCTTAATCAGTTTTGTGTACTAAAGTTGATAGGTCCGTTTCAAATTTTACGCGAGTATTATTCATGTGTTCATTTTCAGTAAACAGGGCCCCGCTGTTGTGTCATTTTTTGTCGAGAGAGTGAACTCAAATCCATCCGTGCACTCGTCTATCACGCGTGATATTGATAGCGTATAAGAGCGGACAAATATCAATTTTCTAATGATCATGCCATCACTGATTGTAACACATTATTTAGCTTCAGTTCTTCGATACATTGCTGTAAAGTATTCTTAATTAGAGCTATCTGAGAAGATATTTTTGTGTTAATACCGAAATTTTTCGAAAAAAAAAATGCCATTTAACTTGGACTATCAAGATTCAAGCTTCGGACACTTGTCTTTGAGGACAATGAGGACGTACAATAGCAATCACTGAAGAATCTCATTTTATTGGTTTATTATACCTACGTTATATTTGAATTCATGTTTGATGTCGTTAGTTCTTATGAAATTATTAAATAAATGAATAAAACTGTCTTCTCTGAAATATGAATCACATTTTTTTCAAAGCGACACATTATTTTTTAAGAATGTTGGAAGTGCGTCAATATTTTCGCCATAAATGTAATCATTCAGGGGTTATATCAATAAACAATGGTTGTAAAACCACGGACTGACAATAGGAACAAGCGTAATATATTTTTAATGTTTCTATCATATACGTGTACAAGTATTTAACGATATAATTATAAAGTGTCCGAAATATAAAGGTGTCTGAAATATGAATGAGAACGGTATTAAACAGGCTAAATTATTTGGAGAGTTAGACTGGTTTCAGGTTCACATTTCGATATCAATTCCTATCGCTGCAGCCCACAGTGCATTGCATCTACTACAGTTCACCTTACTGCTCAAAATAATCTATACGTAGCGATACACCGACCACCGACCCCCCAACAAGCCACATGTCCGCCGTCGTGTTGATGTTGAGAGCGAGCTTCATTCAGAAATTTGTGCTGTGTCAAACATGTGCATGTGACGGCATTCGATACCAGTCAGTACCGACCAAATTCCACATTAGTACATTGTGCTAGGTTCTACCAGTATCTATCTACTTACCTACAAGCTACAGCGTGGCGGGGACCAAAATTAATTCTCTTCGAGCGTGGCGAAATTTTCTTCTCGTTCTCTTTCTCTCGGAGAATGACGATTTTCCCTCGACTTGATGAGAGTGAGAGAACGCGACCTTTCTTATGCTCTCCACTGGTGATAACGCAACATTGTCCGGGGAGTAAGATAAGAGTTGGGAAGCTGGGAGCTGTCAGAATTGGCGATGTGACTGCTGTAGGGATGTTCAACACTAGGATTTCATGGGAACGACGACGTGACGAGTATCTACGGTCGGCCCCAGGAAGTTGCCGTTCAGTTTAATCTCGTCGGTGGTTCCGTTCGGACGGTTTTGACGTTGTAGTCTCGCCGCGTACTCCGGGGGTAGTCCGAAAATCGTTCTTCCTGATTCCGGGCGTGTTACAGTTCAGTCGATTTTTCCGTGGACACGGGATAAATTATTGAGTTCCTATTCCTGTTGGTCGAGTATTCGCGCGTAGCTCGATGGCTTCGGTTATTGGCGGTCGCTTCGGTGGTTGACCAATGCAAACAAGTGGGACTGACCCATGCATGCTGTATGGGATTGCAGTATAGTCTGTAGTAGGATTAACAGCTGATTGCAGTGGACCGTGTTTTTCCGTATGTGCACGTTTCAAGGGCGGTGGGTCTTAGCTGTACTGCAGAGGGTAATAATTTCCATTAGTAAAAACTTAATCGTGTCGAAGTGGGGCAAAGGTTTTTTTGGTGGAAAAACAGCAGTGGTAATGCCAAAAATTCTGATGAAGGTTGGATTAGTCGGTGTAACTCAGTGAAATTCAAACAACCTAATTCCAGTGTCGAACCCACCAAACGCCTCTAGGGTAGGCTTTTCTGCAGAATCTAAATTGGATGGATTAAAGAGAGTGTCTCGTTAAATGAATATCGTCTCGTGGTTGACCGAGGCCTAAGAGTGAATGAAAGCGAAAGTATAAGCCAACCAAACAACGGAGACATGCAGTCTTCTTCGCTGCATTATTAGTCACGAAGCATTTGAAAGCAGCTGAGTGGAGAGTTCTCGTTAGTGAAGTGATCCGGCGAATTAAATTAGCATTTATTGAATGAGGAATAAATTGGAACACGGTGACTGCAGCAGTGCGTAGTGGTGAAAATAACAAATTCTGTTCTTAAGCTTCTAGAACAGCTGGTCGCGAGTCAGTACGTAGTGGAAACAGAGTCAGATTCATACGAAGACGACGATTGTGTGTGCGTTTATAAATAAAGTTATATCCCTCGCGCTATACTCGATTGACCGTCTAGCGTTGGTCTGGTGGTGTATTGAAATTGAACGGGATATCCGCCCACTGAAGATTGGCGATAAGTGATCTGAAGGGTGTCGACGAGAGCATCAACAATCGAGTATAGTTCTAATTATAGGCGCCTGCCTCAATAAAATGTGGCCTATTGTGAGCGGCCAACGAAATCAAATGGAAGAATTAAGTCGATAAGCAGTGTGTAGTGAAGTGACAAATACACACACGGTCGTAGGGAATTTATCGAATGAAAAAGAAGCAAATGATCCAAATATTTACATTGTGTGCAGCTGAATAAATGTAGTGTGTGGCGCTTTCCTCCGAGGTCGTTGACGGGTGGACGGTACGTGTTGTGTTACTCCACAAGCGGTACAATTATACCCAATTATTCCTGCAAGCAGCCTTCGCCGTCGTGGGAGAACACCAAGAAAACGCCATGTAAATAACTCAATATTTACTTCCATTTATAACCGTTCTGGTTTGATTTCCGATATGGAAATATTGCAATGTTTATAATTTCTTTGGCCGATAATTTCATATGAACGGTATTCAGATTTAATTTCCGGTCATTGAATGCATAGCAATTACTTTCCGTGGTTCGTGCTGATTGTATGATTGTTATTTGGTTTGTCCGTTGCGGCTTCTGAAGTAATTGATTAGCAATTCTCGTCGTGTTTGGTGATGTGCTAATTAAAACATTGTTGTTTTGGTCAATGCACAGTGGATCCTTCATGAGTCGATTTCGATGTGACTAATTTGACTCATGAATGTATCGGGATATGAAAGTTTAAATTTCCAAGAAAAAACAAAGTTCTAGTTTGGATCCATGGGTCAATTTCGACACTTGGAACATCGACTCATGGAGAGTTTACTGTATTCAGGGCAGTGTAATGAGCGCATTGTACAATATATAAACTTGGTTTGGATGGTTGAATAGAAGAGAAGAGAATATATATTTTATATTCAAGGACCACGATGCATCGTTTCGAATTCAACAGAAAAATTGCTTCTCTTCCTTAATTAGGCCAGCACATTTCCTTTTTTTTTTTGTCGCCCCCCAAATTTTGTGAAAATAATATATCATCAAAAAGAAGACTCTAGAAAATTTCTCGATCTTTCAAAAATTTAAATACGTTTGATAGCTTGCGCATAAGCTGTATTATAAAGGGTGTCCCACATCAAATTAAATCACGGGAAAAAAAAAATGATGTAGAAAATAACCTAGTTGACCGATCTTTTTCAAACTTTCAAACAATAAAACATAACCCATTAGTAAGCTTTTGGCATATTTATTTCATTCAACTTCAATACCATAACTGTACGCTCGCACCTTACGCTTAACTCCAGTCATTAGGTTATGTACAACATCTGGCTGCAGCTTCTTCTGTACGGAAACCCACTTTTCTTCATATCTCCTCAGATTTGACCTCCTTGGGATGCTTCCGTAGTGCCTGCTTCAAAATAACCCAGTGTTTTTCGATGGGCCTTAGTTCCGGTGCGTTGGGGGGAGGGGGGATATTTTGACTGGTCTCAAAGATTTGGACGCCACTAAAGGCTCAGGACCAGATGAAATCCCACCAGCCTTCATGCAAAATTTAGCAATTGAGCTCACAACCCCTTTATACTGGCTGTTTAATATGTCACTTGACTCTGGTACATTCCCGCAGGAATGGAAAAAATCTTTTTTAATACCCATTTATAAATCTGGTAAAAAATCTGATATCCGAAATTATCGTGGGATTACCATCATCTCGTGCATTCCTAAACTATTCGAATCAATCATAAACGAAAATATCTTCAGCCAAATAAAACATAGCCAAATAAAACACATGCACAACACAGCTATTTTAAAGGTCGTTCTACCACAACAAACCTCCTGGAATTTGTTGATTACTCATTAACAGCAATGGACAAGGGAAACCAAATAGAAGCTCTTTACACTGACTTCAGTAAAGCGTTCGATAGACTTGAAATTCCAATGTTGATTTTTAAATTAGAAAAAATGGGAATTGAGATAAAACTCCTCACCTGGATTAAGTCATATTTAACGGGCCGTCGACAAATTGTAAGATTCATCGAGAAAAAATCTAACACAATTCAAGTCACGTCAGGAGTTCCACAGGGCTCGCACTTGGGACCTCTTCATTTCATTTTGTACGTTATCGATATCTCCCTTATTTTGAAAAATCTCAGAGTGCTTATTTATGCTGATGACATGAAACTATTTTTAGAGATAAGAAATGATGATGATATGAATACGTTTCAGAATGAAGTTCATGTTTTTTTATACGTGGTGTTGTAAAAGTTTGTTGGAACTAAACGTTAAAAAATGTAATTTTATAACTTACAGCAGAAAACTAATAAAGCCAGATATTCGTATTACATTAGGCAATCAAATTGTTCAAAGTTGTGATAAAATAAGAGATTTAGGAGTTATTCTAGATTCTAAACTAACATTTGTGGATCATTATAACACAATTATTCATTGAGCAGGCAATATGCTTAATTTTATAAAGCGTTTTGGTTTACACTTTAAAGATCTTTACACAATTAAAACACTATATGTTGCCTATTGCATGCATGATGCATGATAGTGGTTTACCACCCATTGTAGCACGGAAACTAAGTCCGACAGCAGTGGGCTCTCTTCTCTGTTTGTCTTGAACAAGCTTAATGACCTCTGATTGTCCTCAACATGTCGCTGTATGAAGGGCCAAAAACGGATTGGGTAGATCGATAGGCAAAGTCGCCTATACGCATCTACGGAACAAGAGAATCTCCTTCCAGCAACTTGATCAGCCAATTGGTCAAAAAGACAAGCCCCCAAACAGGAAGATGCTCCAATTAGTGGGGAGAAGAGTCCGCCCTTTATCCACGAAATGTTATCAACAGGGAGTTGGAATTCCCACTCTCCCCGTCCAAATCGCTTCAATCGGGTGCCCTGTTGGACCGTCCCTTCCCTTTTATTTATGTATTTCAATGTATATACGAGTTGATTGTAATGATACTTATACTTACGAGTTGATTTTAGTGATACTTATCATTACGGAAACAAATTTTGAATCGTAAACCATGTCGTTCAATAATCCACTCGTTCCGAGATGGGGCTCTGTGATAAAGCCATCTTCTTCATCATGTTCGCTCGTCACCCGGAATGCATGTAACTGAAAAAGAGGTACAACCAGGATTAGTTTTTTTTTTGCAATAGTCCTTGTTACACATTCTCTGTCCTTTTTTCTTCCAGTGTTTATAATTTCCTTTTCCTCGATCTTCTTCCTCTGTCGATACACCATCTGAAATTTCGCTATCCTCATTATTATAAATTTCTTCCACTTTCTTTTTTAATTTTTCTTTGTCCTTAGCTAGTTCTTCCCATTCTTCTATATTAAGTTCTTCATATCTATCAAAGTCCTGATTTAAATATTTTCTCCAAGTAAGGCTTGGTCTACCCTCTTTTTTCTTGTTGAATTTGAACCTATACGCTAATTGCAGTGGATGATTCATCTCTCTTCTTCTAATATGTCCAAAATAACATATTCTGCTTACCCTAACTCGTCTATTTATTGTTTGTCCTGCTAAAATTTTTCTTGCATTAAATTTCATATTACTTGGTTTTTTATAGCTATTAAAAATGTTCCTTAGAATAATTTTTTCGTAGTTTGCTAGTGCCACCCTGTTTTTCTTTGTTAATACCGCTACCTTAGTTCCGTATAATAACGCTGGCGCCAAAACTGTATTATATATAAGCTTTCCTAATTCCCAGCTCGGATGAAATCTTGTACAAAAATCTACTACTAATCTTGAAGTTTTCAAAGCGTTTATAGATCTATGCCTATTGGTTAATTTCCTGTTTAGGGTTGCTGTCAGACAAACTCCTAAATACTTAATATATTCACTAGTTTTAAAAGCAGTTCCATTAAGCATTAATTCGTTTGGCTGTACTGCTTTGTCATTTGGGTATGTGACTAAAATTTGACTTTTCTCCCTATTGATTTTAAGACCTACTTTGGATAGCATAGTAGAATATTCTCTAACTCATTTATAGTTCTTGCTATTATTAATATATCATCGTCAAATGCTAAAATTATCGGCAGTTTTAAGCAATCTACATCTATCAATTCTAAGTCAGGAATATCTCTTGCAACGTTTTTAAGAACATCTTGTATTAAATAATTAAAAAGTTGAGGTGACAGGGGACATCCTTGTTTAATTCCCTTACCTCTTTTGAACTCTTTAGAAAATTGGTCATAAAACTCTAGTGAGTTCATTCTTAACACATAATAACACCCTGTCAACTAATCTAGATGGAACATTTAAATTAAGTAAAACTTCTCTTAAACTCTTCACATTTACTGTATCAAATGCCTTACTGATATCCAACGCTAAAACAATTAGATTGTTTCCTGCATTCCAATATTCTTCCATGACTCGCCTAGCAATGAATATATGATCATCTGTTGATCTACTTCTTGTAAATGCTGGTTGATGGAGCCCTGGATCTCCTGTGAATTTTCGAAGCTGGTTACCTATCCATTTAGCCACATTACAAATAGATATTCTACGAAAATGATCGGCTTCTGAAGCTCCTGCCTTTTTTGGAATGGGAATTTGCGTGCTTGTGCAAAATCAACTTTCGAAAAACTGACAGCGATAAAAATACAATACACTTTAAACTACTTCTACCCAAATTTTCAAGAGAAAATACCCAATGGGTAATTTTCTACAGCGTTTTTTTTTCGTGATGCAATTTGATGTGGGGCACCTACACAATTCAACTGATTTTAAGAAATATATTTGTCTACGTTTGCCTAGCTCTCCAAACTCATCATAACAATCATCGCTTATACTTTATGATGTTTATGAGTATATGGGTCTTCGAGTTCAAACTTCTTTTGCACTTTTCAAGCAGTAAAATCTTCATTACCTTTACCTTTCAACATTCCCTTTAATGTCAAATTAGGATGAATGTTGATGTTGTACAGAGTGATTATTCCTATGTCTTACTCATAACTCAATTCTTTCGTATGAGAACTATTGAAAAAGAAATGATGTACCGATGAAACATTGCTGAACTAATTTCAAAATGCAGGGAAAAGTCATTTTTATCAATTCTTAGGTTTTTTTCTAACTTCTTTCAGAATCTTCTTCTAACTATCTCCGGAAGATTCTTCCGATTTCCATTTAAATACTTTTCAAACTTACCTCGGAAGTTTCTTCTAACTTCTCCTGAAAGTGCCTTGCACCCAGTTCCGAAAGTCTATTCTGAGTTTGCTCAAGAAGGCTCTTTAAATTGCCTGGAAATGTCTTCCATCTTTCCACGGAAGCTAGTTCCAGTTTAATTAGGATGTTTCTTACGGAAAATTCCTCCAACTTCTTCTGAACGTTTCTTTCGACTTTTCCCAGAAGTGATTCTGGCTTCCTTCTTTTTCCATCATCAGTAAATCCGCCAATATAATCTGTGATTTTTTTTTCAGACTTCCTCCAAAAGTTTTTTACGATTTATCCTGGAAGCTCCCCAGGAGTCCTGCAGTACTGCCTTGAAAGTAGCCTTTGGAAGTTTTTCTAAAGTTACTTAGAATGTTTACCTTTGGCATCAGTGCCCATTTCCATGCTGTGGTGAACGACAGTGGGTTGTCAAGGGTAGTCAACAACTAAGGTACCTTGGAGTAGGTTGAAACGCGTTGGGAAGGTGAAATGATAGCGAAGGGAATAATCACTGATTTTATGTCTAATCTAGTAGTTAGCGGTAGCACACAATGTCTCTCAAAAATAATTACACTGAATATTCACTTCCACTAAGAGATACACTTAACTTGAAACTTCCCTACACGTTTCAACTTGCCCCGGTGTACCTTACTTAGCAGTAAAAAAATCAAATTACCTGGGAAACGGCAATAATCTAAGATTACAAAAAGCAAAGATTTCCACATGCGAAATGGCAAAAAAATCAAGATTACAAAAAACGAAGTCATATTTCCACATGTGAAATGCCAATAATTCGAGATTACGAAAAGCGATGCTATATTTTTACCTGGATGATCGCATGCCGTGAATTTCATTTAGTTTTGTTCTTTAGGTTTAATTTGCCCTTTATGGATCTTTTCCCTTGAAGAACCACTATCAGTTTAATTACATTTTGCATAAACAATTGTGCGGTTTACTCGTACATTCCATCGGAAGAAATCTGCAAAAACTTATCTGTGTTGGATTCATCTACAACATTGGTCAAATACTATTTAACATAAGGAGAAAATACGTTTTATGTGAAGCATGACAGGAGCTGTTAAATAATCAAGGGATCAACATTAGGGGACTAAAGTTTAATTTTGTCTGTAGTGACAATTTTCCAAGCAACACATATGTTTTATAAAAGTGTATAAATCCTCGCATGCTGTGTTGTGGTTGTACAGATATTTACTCAAAATAATTCTATGAGTTTGTGTTACTTGGGTGTTTTTTTGTGTGTAAGGAATGAATAAAATGTAGTTCAGCCTCATATATTATTTATTATAATTTTTTATTTGCTGAATTCATATGTGAAATATTATTTTATTCCAGGTCATCATACGATGTAAACAATCATATTATGGATCCAGTCCGCATCGTACTCTCTTGCCATGTGGATATATTTGCTTTTTGCCGAAGGAAGTGTTACCACTACCTAAAGCTACAACAAATTTAAACAGCACTTTTCAGTACTCAATATACCTGTAAGTTTTCTACCTTGTTTGACTCTTATTCGTCTTCGAACCTTGTTTGGACCCTACCCAAGGTAATCATTCTTGGATATCGATTCGCCTTCAGATTCTTATAGTTATCTGCTTGGAAGTCGATTTGGATAAAAATTTTACTGCCGCCATGGCACCTAAGCGCAAAAGAAAAGGGCAATCTCTTGATCCCCTTCTGATGAAATCTATGATTTGCTCACGGATGATGAGAATGATCCATCATCCAGGAAAAATTCTAGTAAACTTGGCATAATGCCAAGAAGGAAAAGATTCCCCCTATTGTGAAATCCACTTCCGATTTCCATGATCTTCGCATGGAACTTTTGAAATTCGTGAAATTTAAGTTTTCACTACAAATTGGACGTCGAGGTGAATGCCGTATATTGGCTGAAACCGTGGAGGATTTAAATGGCTTCTCAAGTATCTTACTGAGAAGCAACACAAATTTTTTACTTACGACACCAAAACTAAACGTGTGTTCAAGGTTGTCATGAAAGGACTGCCCAGTGGTGAATCCCTGGAAGCTAGCCTTATACTCCATGTCCCGTGTATTCGGCATGCGTTATACGATTGATAACCACTGCGCCACAAGTGTGTTGGCATACCAAGCCGGCAAACACCAATTCAAGAGCCACATGTGAAAAGGGCATACAAGCTTTTTGTAAACAAACCTTTGTATGCCCTTTTCTCACCAACCGAGGGTCGCCCATGCAAGCCAACAATATCATCGGGAAGGGGAAAGCTTCGCCTACCCGGTGATATTGAAAGAAACGTGCTCAACTTTTTGGCTCAGCTCTGGTACTATCTTCGGTAACTCGAAACATAGGAAAATCCACGATTCCCTCATTTTATCTGTCAAACTTTCATAGCGAATCAAAACAAACATAGTGTAGTACTGGAATTTATACTAGAATGGGATACGTTTATCGATTTTGTTAAAAACATGGCGATGGGCACCGATCTTCCAGCAGAAATAAAACGCACAATTGCAACATTTGCCACATTCTACAAAGCTGTAATATTTATATAATAAAAATACATATCAAAATACATTACATTACAGTTCTTACAACTTCGGTGTTTTCTCGCATTGGAATAGGCAACAGAGCGATTTGCTCTTCCACTGCGCCCGTGCCGTCGCTTGCTTTCACTGATCTATTGTGACTGTGATCATTGACAGCACGGGCGTGTCCGAGAAAACCCCGAAGAACGACAAACAAACACACAACAATATCACACATTTCTTCAAGGGGTTCGTCGAGCGGTTGCAAACGCAACAGATTAACTTGGGACCAATAGACTAGTCAAGTAGTGAGCCAATTTAAAATCGTTAGTTTCGTATTGATTGTTGTTAATACCTGCCTTTAGAAATCACTTTCATAAAAGTGCGAACTTAAATATAGAATTGGTGTAGAGGACTTAATTTATTTTCCTTTTTTAATTTATTTTCTAAAAGTTCCATTCCAGTTCCGCCAGAAACTGCTTAGAATGCTCTTCAATTATGGTGCCGGAACTTTCAAGTTCTTATAACGACTTAAAAATGAGGCTGCTTAGAATTCTTTAGACCACCTTCAACCAAGCTGCTTAAGTCACAAATAGCCTTTTATCAGAACTTTTGGTTACTTGGGTTGTAAAGGAGCAGAGTAAAAGCTGTAAGACTGCATACGCCAAAAAATAAACATAGTTGAATGTAAAAATGCTTCCAAAGTAGCACTATCACAGTTTATTAGCTGAGTACAGGTTTTTTAGTTGTTGAAAAAGCACTTTTGATGTTTATGTTATTCAGCAAGAGTGGTTGGTTGTATAGATGCCATCAAATTAGTAATATATTAACTTTATTAGCTTTGGTTTGCAGCTACCTGTTGAAAGTTGATAAATATTTGCATAGAAGTGGCATTAGCGTGGCTGCTGTTATTCAGTGCGATTGAAAAATTGTACAATGGTTGTGAAAAAGTTGACTAAACGCTCTCCAAAACTATTTTGGTAGCTTCTGCTTGTAGCTGTATCTGCAGTTTTTTCAGCTACTTTACGGCACAATGCTGGAAAAGTTGGCTTATAAATCTGAAAATGTTAGTTGGGTAGTACCTCCTTAAAAAGCGGTTTTTACCATAACTTTTTAGTTTGAATTGAACATTTTTTTTTTCAATTCAAAGGCATTAAGTCTTTTGTTAAAATTTTTAATGCTATCTGTAAGGGGGTGTATCTTGCAGGTTAGCAGGTATTAGCAGCTAATCTCATCGTTATTTTGTTCAGCATCTTCTATTCTACTGTTTCATATACAATTCATAGGGGGATCCAAGGGGATGCCTCATGAATGTTCAAAAAATACCTCAATGTTTTGTTAAGTTTTGCTGTTTTCATGACCATTTTTACAAGTGATTACATAAGGGTGGGTTCCCCGTTGCTACTTCAATGCTTATTCTAATCCCCAACAACTGGGCAAAATTTGAACGAATTTGGTTATAATCTAGATTTGCGGGAGAATTTTCAATTTTTTACGGGAAACGGAACGATCCTATTCATTTGCTTACCAAAAATCCAAATACTGAACAAAATTTGCCAAAACTCGGACTTAGATTGAAAGTACTATGCCAATAAAACTTTGACGAAGCTGCAACCCACTCTAATGTACATAATAGGAAAAATGGTCATGAAAACAGCAAAACTTAACAAAACATTGAGGTACTTTATTAGAAAATTCATTAGGCATCCCCATGGATTCCCCTTTAAATTGTGTATTGAACAGTAGGGTATAAGTTACTGAACGAAATTTTGTTGAGTTAAGCTGCTAATACATGCTAACTAGCGAGATAAACCCCTTTAAAGTTAGTGTTGAAATTTTTTAATGAAATCAGCATTTTTATAGCACTTACAACGTTGTAGAACATTGAAAAAAAAAATAAAAATTCAAATTTAAAAGTTATGGTAAAAAACGGTTTTTAAGGGGGTACTAGCGTTTGTACTCCATTTTCACCATATAACTTCGTCCACTTGAGATATTGAAAATTGACGCCTTCAACAAAGTTTTTAAAAATGACTTCATCTACAATGTTTAGATAGATGATCATCAATTTCAACGAGACAAAAAAAAAACTTATTTTTTTTTATCTCAGTGTATACCACTCTAAAGCAAAAAATTTCACCACTGCAATAAAGTTTAAAAAAATTAATCTTAAAGACATCAAAATGCTACACTCACTAGTTTGGTTGCAAATAACCATGTCCTACTATTTTTGATTTCAATTCATTTTCTCGATCCTTGTGAACATATTTAACAAACAATATGACCAACATTGACCTTAGTTTTGAATTTATCTGTAATTTGATATGTCACATGATGGGATTTGGTTTAAGACTCTGACAATTTCCCAAAAAAGTATATCATGACTTGTTTTCTTCAGTAAAAGGGGGAAATTGGGCAAAATGGGCAATTTACTGAAATTTCATCAAGATGAAACCATCACCATTCAATTCCTCAGTCATTGGTACAGTAATACAGTACACGAGGGTATACCCAAGCGGCACACTTCGATCGAAATAAGTTGCTGATACTTGATTGTGACCGGAATCAGTTGTACACAAGTGTCCACAATTGTTCAGTGACAAGTGTGCTGCTAGGGTAGTATGACAGGCACTTACGAGTATAACCGTGTGACACTACTGATTAACTTCATAAATAGGGGAGAATTAGGAAAAAAAAAAATTGCTCCATACAGCAGCTTACCTTTCGATGTAATCTAAAGCGTAATTCTGTGGATCCCTAAGGTGTTTTCCTTCAAGAAGGACTATCATTGGACAGGTTTTCTTATCACTGACTACTGTTTTTTTTAAATATATCAAAAATAAGGTAATAGGGGTAAAATTGACTAAAATGCATAATCTGCACATACTGGTGATGTATGAAACCATTTATAATGGATTCTACAGATATTTTTCCACGAAAGTGACAATATTTCAGAACGTATATTAACGACAATGAAGAGCCTTTTTTAATGAGGTATTTTTCAAGTCGTTTAAACAAAATTTTACGAAATTTGAGTAAAATGCTCCAAAAACCCCAACTTGCCTTATTCTGCACAGGATGAAACTATTTCCATTGGATTCCTGAGACTTTTTACTATAAGAATGATTATATTTGCAAAGGCAAAGGTTAAATCTGCGCTGATCAGAGATAATGAATTTTGCTCCTTTTATGTCGATTTTTTCCCACTGTGCAGTGTTGGGAAAATATCAAAAAATCAAATCTCACCAACGCCCAAGATCACGCTTGATTTTCGTAGACAAAAATCAACGAGCAAACAGCTGCGGTTGATTTTGCAAGCTGTGATATCGCAGCTCGGAATATCAAGCTAACAAAACTCACCAGCTGCAAATCTCAACAAACTGTGGTGAGATTGAGTTTCATGATTTTTGCTGTACACCCGAATGCAACCGAAACTTCTAAAACGGATGGCAGCAATCACTTCGTGTTTGCCATCGGTGACGAGTAAAAAGAGGTAGCAAACTATACTTTCTATTTCTAAGAAAACGATGTGCAACTGAATCATTTTTGTGCCGAGTCAACTATCAGCTTGATTTTTGCACGTTGTGAATAGTCTCGCAATATCAAAGGAGCTTGCAAAGTATGATATTTTGTTCCAATATCACGCGTGATATTGCGAGCGCATGAGAGCGGAAAAATATCAATTGATTTCTGATTTGGCCAACACTGTGTTTAAGTCCAGATTTGTTCACTTTCCCGGTGGAATCCGGAATATATCTGGTATGTGGATCTTGACTAGATCTTAAGGGTTAACTGCAGGGGGCTGTTACTGAACACGCATTTTAAACCAGTATGAAAATGGAATTTCTATGCAACCTGATAATTTTCCTGTTCATTCTGAACCAAAATATAAAATCTTATACAAGAACGTCAAAATTCAAAACATGTTGGATTCAACCAATATGTATGGAGTTTGGCAACTGTAGTAAAGGTTGAACAAGAGAAAAATGCGGACACGAAAATCTTGTTGGGGTTTAAAATTGCGTTTTTTTTCATAGTTCAATGCAATAGCTATACATTAGTAGATGCTATGCGTATTGTAAGACCATTGCTTCAATCTTCCTTCTTACCATAGGCCATTGCTCGAACTTTTCTTCGTACACGGCCCATCAACTTATGCAAGAGCCCTGTTCCAACTTCCCATCCCATTTCCACTTGAAATTATTCAGGTCAACGGCAGTTCCACCCTTTTTCTTCAATATGTGCTTAACAATTGACCAGTATTCCTCAATTGGCCTTAGTTCCGGAGTATTGGCCAGATTCACCTGGGAATTACTGTGACACCATTTTCGCTGAAGGTCTGTTATTTTTTCAACTCGTATAAAATCAATTTGAATTTATTCATATTTTTTACTATATTCGGGTATATCTTTTTTAGTGGAAGAGATACGGACCACAAATTTCGCTATAAAACATTCATCTTAAAGAGTTTTGAAAGTCTCTAGAAGATGACTTACATGAGAAATTTGCCAAAACCAGAGATATAAACATTTGAAAATTGCATATTTTTAGAATGATAACGTCAATAGCTCTTGATCGGCGGTAGATATTGACTAGTTTTGTGCAGCAAAAATTTGCGCCTTCTTAAGATCTAAAAGTTGTTTGAAGACACCTTTGCTGAGAAATTCGAAATAAGAAAACTAGAGCAAAACAACTGTTTTTTAGAGCCACCCTAACTCAATTCAAGAAAATAGCTCTAAATCAGCCAATTTAAGAGATACAAAAAAGTTGTGTTCTACAAAGTTGCTTAAAATTAGCTCAGCTATAACTTTGCGGAAAAATGTATGCCTTAATGTATTCAAACAAAAAAGTTTGATTTTTGATTTTAATGATAATAGGAACCACCCTAGAATTCATTGTCATAAAAATGAGGGCCTAACTATAAGAAACAACTTTGTACAATAGGCTTTTAATGTTTCAATTTCAGGCTCAAAACATATCATTCCACCTAAATCTGCATTCTGGGCCACTGTACATTGTTTGGTGGAATTTGAATAGTGGCAGCTTGCTAAGTCTGCCCTGAGTAGGCAATCCACATCTGCACACAACTGCAGATTGCTGCCTGATAAGGAACTTTTTGGGGAATTACGACTTCTCTTTTATTTTAAATTCTTCCGGGGCACTCTTCCGGTTAACTGAGGTATATAATTCTGGTACACGAATTCGATCGAATACTGTCAGGAACGGATAGACTGGGAATTGTCGTTTCGAGCGTGCGGAATATAATCGCGACGTGTTTATCCTGAAAAGAGTGACAACTAATGCCTACACTCTTAGCATGATTCAGTGAAATTTTGAAAAAAAAAAACATTTTCTAACAAGATGCCTTCATGGCAGCGTTTTTAATGTGTCTGGATTTTTTCGTGATCAACTTTTAGTAGATAAGCGCTAAGCAATACAACCAGTGAAGGTTATCCAAAAATATCCCTTCTTTCAAGAAACGCTCATTCTAATTTTAAATTTAATTTAAATGAACTTCACAATTCAACAGGCAATGTGACTGTTTCTCCGAGATTGCGGCGCCGGTGGTGTACTGGTAAGCGTGATTGCCTCTCACCCCAAAAGGTCTGGGTTCGGCGCCGCCGGGATGTTCTGAGGCATAACATCTCTGGTCACGGCTGTATTTAAAGCCGTTGGTCCCCGGTTCATGAGTTGATGGGTCGCTAGGTAGGGTCCAGGTGTGGGAGCTACCTCCGTGGCGTCGGTAGCATTGGTGCTCAGCACGGAAAACAATATCGACGGAAAACAAATCAAGGAAAAAAAATGCTTCTCCGAGTCTTGTGACTGTGACTAACAAGGCATAAAAAGTAACATGGATTAAATGTGTTCCTTTGATTACTGAACAATCCTGTTCTCCTAGTCCGAACTAGCATTCGGAAGTAGATTATATACCAGTAACGCACCACGATAAGGTGATCTTCCAGCGTTACTGGTTAGTGCCAAAATTGGCCCACCTACCCTATTAGTTAATTATTTGCAGAACATTTTTGAATTAATGTGAGCTTCGCTTTATGCAAATATCTTACATGAATTTGGTATTCATAAGTTATTTTCTTCATCTCACTGCGTCCTAGCAAGAAGTACGGTCGACTTGTTTCGCGCTCCGTTGTTTTGGAAGTTTTCTCGGTATTCGCTTGATATAAATTATCAGTTTTTTTCTTACTAAGTGACTCCTGGCATAGTTCCCGGTAAATTGATCGAAAAGTGAGTTTTTTTTAGTAGAAAGTGTCATTTTCGGAAAGAGTAATCCGTGCTATTGGAAATTCGCGAACTAATTTGGACATCATCGTTGCGTGGTCACGCATACGCGCTTACGCATACCCGCGCACGTATCATCATCATCGAGTGTGAGCACCCGTTTCTACATCTACATCGTTCATCAATCATCGTGCGCCTGTGTGCGCTGAGTACCGAGCCTCGATCAAGTGCACCACAACGAAGGTCATCCACGCAGCGCGTCTCTTCCAGCCATCTGTGTAAACGCCTACACATATAACGCCCGGTGGTAGTAGTATAGGATTATCAGATAAGTTTTTGTTTTTTTTCTTGTTTCTTTTCCTCCCCCATTAGTTAAATTTTCATTTTGTATTTCTGTGTTTGTAGTGTTTTCTGTGTATTGTGTCTGTGCGTTCAGTGGGAGAGCGTTTTGCGCTCCCACTAGTTGAACAAAATGGATGTTTTGTCAGAAGACGACATGGATGACCATTCATCTCAGAAGAATGATGATGTCATCCCTGGTTCGTCGTCTCAGTCTGTCAATGGGCAGGCTGAGAAAAGCTCCAGATTGCGGGCCTACCCGAATGACTCGACTGGCCCATGGGTTGTCTATTTTCAGCCCAAAAACAAACCCTTGAATGTTGTTCAGATATCTGATGATCTGACAAAGCGATTCTCTGCCGTGACCGAAATAACGAAGGTTAGGCACAACAAACTTCGTGTGACCGTCGCTAATCTGAAACAGGCCAATGAAATTGCTGTTTCCCAGTTTTTCACACTGGAATATAGGGTGTACATTCCAGCCTCTGATGTGGAGATAGAAGGCGTGGTCACTGAGGCGAGCCTGAACCCCGAGATACTGGAGAAGCAAGCGGTTGGCCGATTTAAGAACCCCTTGCTTCCTCCGGTAAAGATACTGGCCGTTCATAGAATGAAGTCAGTATCGCTCAGCGAGGGTAAAAAGAGTTTTACCCCCACAGACTCGTTTCGGGTGACCTTTTCTGGATCTGCCCTTCCTCAATACATCGAGCTGGGAAAACTTCGTCTTCCTGTGCGGTTGTTTGTACCTCGGGTCATGAACTGCCAGAATTGTAAGCGGTTGGGACATACGGCCTCCCACTGCGGCAACAAGGCACGCTGCTCCACATGCGGGGAGAAGCATGAGGATGGCGCCTGCGCAGCTACTGCACCAAAATGCGTGTACTGCAATGGAACTCCTCCTCATGCTCTCTCGTCGTGCCCGGCGTACAAACAGCTCGGGGACAAAATGAAACGCTCCCTTAAGGAACGTTCCAGGCGGTCTTTTGCAGAAATGCTTAAGACAGCCACGCCATCGACCAATGACAAAAATCCCTTTTCTCTTTTGTCAGATGACGAGACTGACTCTGACTTGGCTGAGGAGGGAACTTCTTTCAGTTTTCCGGAAGGTTCTGCACGGAAACGAAAGCGCATCCGTTCGCGGATTGTTGCAAATAAAGAACCCCAAATCAGCTTGCCCAAATCAAGGAGTGGTGGAAAAAAGGAGACTTCTACTCCTCCTGGATTCCGCAGAACTGACTATACCCAGGATTTTCCACCTCTTCCGGGGACATCCAAAACCCCTGATGCCCCAATTTTAAGAACAGAAATCCCTTCTTCATCTGGGTTGTTCTCATTTGATGACATTGTGGACGGTATTCTCAAATACCTCAACATTTCTGATCCTCTGAAAAGCATTGTCCTCACATTGCTTCCCACTGTGAAATCCTTCTTGAAGCAATTGACTTCAAAATGGCCCCTTCTTGCAGCTATCATCTCCTTCGATGGATAATTTTCCAAACGAGGTCGGGGATTTGATCACTGTTCTACAGTGGAATTGTCGAAGTCTTATTCCGAAATTAGATTCGTTCAAGTATTTAGTCCATAACAATAATTGCGATGCATTTGCCCTCTGTGAAACATGGCTCTCTTCAGAAATTGATCTCCCTTTTTATGATTTTAACATTATTCGATTGGATCGTGAGGATTCACGTGGAGGAGGGGTACTTTTGGGGATCAAAAAGTGCCATTCCTTCTATAGAGTGAATCTTCCCGAATTCCCCGGTATTGAAGTTGTCGCATGTCAGGCTACCATTAAAGGTAAGAGCCTTTGTATTGCTTCTGTATATATTGCTCCTAGAGTCTCTGTTAATCGCAAACAACTTTTCGACATATGTGCGGTACTTCCCGCTCCATGGTTGATCATGGGAGATTTTAACTCCCACGGTACAGGCTGGGGGGAGCTGTACGATGATAACCGTTCTACTTTGATTTATGATCTCTGCGACAACTTCAACATGACAATACTTAACAATGGAGAAGTAACACGTTTGGCTGGTCCATCCTCGAATGGTAGCAGATTAGACCTCACCTTTTGCTCTAATTCACTCTCGTTGGATTGCACTTGGCATGTAATCCAGGATCCGCACGGTAGTGATCATCTGCCGATCAAAATTTCGATTGCCAGTGGGTTCAACTCGTCAGAATCCGTTAACGTCGCGTATGATCTAACCCGTAACATCGATTGGACTAAGTTCCAATCCGCGATAGGCGATACAGTATCGTCAGTGGAAGAGCTTCCGCCGTTGGAGGAATATAATTTCCTCTCTAATCTCATCGTCGACAGCGCCCTTCAAGCTCAAACACGACCGGTTCCGCGATCGTCAATCCGTAAGAAAACACCATCGCTCTGGTGGGATCAACAATGCACGGAGGTTTACCGTAAAAAGTCCGACGCGTTTAAACTTTTTCGGAAACGCGGAACACGCGAGCATTTCGACGCATACACATCTCTTGAACGCGAACTCAAGAGCCTCATCAAGGCCAAAAAACGGGGTTACTGGCGGCAGTTTGTAGACGGATTGTCGCGCGAAACGTCTATGAATACGCTTTGGAGTACGGCGCGAAGAATGCGTAACCGGTCTACTAACAACGAAAGCGAGGAATGCTCGGATCAATGGATTCTTAAATTCGCGCGAAAAGTGTGTCCGGATTCCGTGCCGTCGCAGTTGATTCCTCGCGAAAACGCGAATTCGGTAGACGAAATCAGTCAGCCTTTTTCAATGGTGGAACTTTCACTCGCTCTCCTTTCGTGTGGCGATTCTGCCCCGGGATCTGATAGAATCAAGTTCAACTTGCTGAAAAACCTCCCAGACGTCGCTAAGAGGCGCATGTTGAACTTGTACAATCAGCTCTTGGAGCTCAATATTGTTCCCGACGATTGGAGACGAGTGAGGGTGATAGCCATTAAAAAGCCTGATAAACCCGCGTCGGATCACAATTCGTATCGGCCCATCGCGATGCTGTCGTGTATTCGGAAATTGATGGAGAAAATGATCCTTTTTCGCCTCGACAAATGGGTTGAGACGAACCACCTTCTTTCAGATACTCAATTTGGTTTCCGTAGGGGTAAGGGAACGAACGACTGTCTCGCGTTGCTTTCCTCGGAAATTCAGTTAGCTTTTGCTAAGAAAAAGCAAATGGCTTCTGTGTTCTTGGATATCAAGGGGGCTTTTGATTCAGTATCCGTTGAAGTTCTTTCAGAGAAACTCCACGCTTGTGGATTGTCTCCATTAATGAATAATTTTTTGTACAATTTGCTGTCAGAAAAACATATGAGCTTTTCTCATGGAAACTCTACAGCTTTTCGATTTAGCTACATGGGTCTCCCCCAAGGCTCATGTTTAAGCCCCCTTTTGTACAATTTCTACGTTAGAGAAATTGACAATTGTCTTAATGACAATTGCACGTTGAGACAACTTGCAGATGACGGCGTAGTGTCTATCACAGGGCCAAAAGAGGTTGACCTGCAAGGACCCTTACAGGATACCTTGGACAATTTGTCTACTTGGGCTATTCAGCTGGGTATCGAATTCTCCACGGAGAAAACTGAGTTGGTCGTTTTTTCTAGGAAGCATAGCCCAGCACAACCGAAGCTTCAACTTTTGGGTAAACCGATCACTCATTCCATGTCTTTTAAATATCTCGGGGTCTGGTTCGATTCCAAATGCACCTGGAGATCCCACATTGAGTATCTGAGACGAAAATGCCAACAAAGGATCAATTTTCTCCGAACAATTACCGGAACGTGGTGGGGAGCTCATCCACAAGATCTTCTGACGTTGTACCGGACAACGATTTTATCGGTTCTAGAATATGGTAGTTTTTGTTTCCAGTCGGCAGCTAAAACCTACATCATCAAGCTGGAACGGATCCAGTATCGTTGTCTTCGTATCGCGTTAGCATGCATGCACTCGACTCATACTATGAGTCTCGAAGTGCTGGCGGGCATGTTGCCACTATCCGTCCGTTTTTCAGAGTTATCTCTGAGGCTCCTCACCCGTTGCGAAGTAATGAACCCACTGGTGATCGAAAACTTTGAGAAGCTTCTGGAGCTAAATCCTCAAACATGTTTTATGACTTTGTACTACCTTTATTTAACACAGGATGTCAGCCCTTCAAGAAATATTCCCAATCGTGTAGTCTTCTCCGATTTCGGCAATTCAGTGAATTTTGATTTATCTATGACGCAGGAAATCCGCGGAATTCCAGAGCATCATCGTCCTATGATTGCTCCGTCATTATACGCTGCAAAGTTTGGCCATGTTGATTCTGCAAGAACGTTTTTCACAGATGGATCTCTAATAGAGGAGTCCGCTGGTTTTGGTGTATTTAATGAATTTCATAGCGCCTCTCGAAAACTTGAAGCTCCTTGTTCTGTGTATGTGGCTGAACTGGCAGCAATTCACTACACTTTGGAAACTATTGCTTCACTTCTTCCACACCACTACTTTATTTTTACGGATAGTCTCAGTTCTGTCGAGGCTATCCGTTCCATTAGGCCGGTAAAGCACTTCTCGTATTTTCTCTTGAAAATACGAGAACTGCTTAGTACTTTATCCGTGCGCTCTTTCATCATCACCTTCGCGTGGGTCCCTTCGCATTGCTCAATTTTGGGCAATGAGAAGGCGGATTCACTTGCGAAGGTGGGCGCTATAGAAGGCGACATTTATGATCGACAGATCGCCTATAGTGAATTTTTCTCTATTTATCGTCAGCAGTCGCTCGTTAGCTGGCAACATCAATGGAGTGAAGGGAGCTTGGGACGATGGCTACATTCAATTATCCCTAAAGTGTCGAAGTTTGCATGGTTCAAAGGGTTGGACTTGAGTCGAGACTTCATACGCGTGATGTCTCGTCTCATGTCCAATCACTATTGTCTAAACGCTCACTTGTTCCGTGTGGGGTTGGGAGACAGCAATCTCTGTGAATGTGGACAAGGTTACCAGGACGCTGATCACATCCTTTGGTCTTGTGCGGAGTATCGTGGAGTCAGATCACATTTTTATGATTCCCTTCGGGCTCGAGGTAGACAACCTAATGTTCCAGTTCGGGATATTTTGGCTAGACGCGATCTGGAGTTTATGAAACTCATATATGTTTACTTTAAGGATATTAACCTTAGATTGTAAGTTTGATTAACCGTGTGTTTAGTTTGTATTTTGTACGTGTGGGTTTTTTTTCAATGTTTGTTTTCAAGATGAATAGAAATAGTTTCATGTTTTAGGATTAATTAAATAGTTGTATCGTAAACCACATTTCAAACCTCCTTCTTCCCTTTTCCCATCCAAAAAATTGTAAATCTCCACTAACCTCGAGACAACCGCGAGTACTCGGTCCAGTTCCTTTAACTTTAAATTTAAGACAGTAATAATGTATAACGCAAAGGATAACTCGGCTCTGTAAAGTTTATTCGATTGAGCCTGTACAAATAAAGTAATTATAAAAAAAAAAAAAAGTTATTTTCTTCTTCTCAGGAAGAAGCTCAAAGTTCACGCAGGGTGAGAGAAAGAGCGTGTGAAAGAAAACATGAGAATTAATGGCAGCCAACCTTACTCCCGTTTTATCCCCTCATGAGCTCAGGCTCGGTACACGATCGTTAAGATCGATTCAAAATTGAGTCTAGTAGACTAAATTTCGGCATAAACGGAATTTAGTCAAAAGTGAGTTAAGAACTTCTCCGGAGAGAAACTCAAAAAAAATATTTTTAGGAGCTATGCTCCTCTTTTATTCACTGATCGATTAAGACTAATTTACAAATTCAACTTATGCTACGAAGTTAGTTCTTGGTTAGTGTGGGAACAATGCGGGTGTTTATATGTTTCTACTAATGCTGCTAATGTTCTGGTGATCCTCCTACTGGGTGGTCTGGTGACATCATGCTATCGATGATCGTCGTGATTCCAGCGAAAGTGATCCAATCTGGCTATCGTCTGACTTGACATACGACTCGGCTAATTGATGAAAGTGTTTATTGTTTGGGATCTGGTGTGATGGTGGAAATCTGCTAAATAATGGAGCGGGTCGCGTTGTTACTAACTAGTGAGTTGAAGTTTAAGGGCTTTTCTAGGAAAAACATCTTAAATATGAGAAAAATCGATAGAGGTTTCACTCATTCTATTAGTAAACTTCTAGACTGAGTTAATATTTCAAAGATTTTCCTCATATTCGAGACGTTTTTTGCTGGTTTTCTACGGCTTTCGCCCGGAAAATTCAACTCACATTTGGGCGAATCCACTTTTGTAGAAATTGAGCCGACTCGACTCAACGTTGAGTCGATCTGAACGACCGTGTACAATAATTTGTTAGTAAGAATTCTACTTCTCGGAAAAAATGCTACGCTCGGCTCATTTCGGCTCGCCACTAAGGCTCCATCAAACCTGGAATAGTTGATATACCAGCATCAATCTGTGTTTTTTATGCCGTGAAATGTTCAAGAAAAACTATTCATCGAATTCATATTTCACGTTCTCCCAAACAAATTATTACATCACAAACACCCTTCACTTTTACCCTCTATATTGTATTTCGATACTGCTGTGATGATATTTTTTTTTTATTCAAGTCATAGGCTTTTCTTGGATCATACCCCAACTGAAAACTTCTACTGTGACATATTGCTTCAGAATGGAGGAAATCCCATCGTTAACACTCTGCTGAAGCAAGCCACATGGCGCATCGTCATCATCATCATGTTTCCTTTTTCCTACCATTCGAATTTGGCACATCTATTTAGAACCGAATTTGTCAAAGTCACATTCATCATACAACTGTTTCCCATCCCGAATCTCCGTTTTCCCCGCTTCCTCCTGCAATCCCATTAGTCAATCGACATTTTTGCGAAGGCTTTTATTGCGTCATAAAACTAAAATTTCCACTGGCGCCTTCTTGAGCCGCCAAAAGGCCATATAGAACCGGACTGAAACTAGTTAGTTTCTTTATCTCTAGCTTCCGCTACTTCCCAGTATGGTCCCAGTCAGTGTGGCAAGGAGGCAACTGTGCCTCCGTAGAAGATTTACGATGCTAAGCTTCTTGTTCCTGCAGCCGCTGGCTACGCGGCGGGATCATCTTGGGAAAAGCTTCAGTGTAGCATAAAAAGGAGAAAACAACGCGAAAAAAAAAAAAACGTATTATGTGCGGCATTGAAAATCCCCACAGCTGTCGAGGCCGTTGAGCACCAGCCAGTCATCATTCATGGTTGCCGTGTTTTTATTTATTTTTATGCTGATTTCGGAAATGGAGTGAAGGAGCTCACGGGAGGAAACTTGCCCCACCATCAGCATTATTGGGATGTCCTTAGTCAACAGTGCATGTAGGATGTGCTGAAACGTATACGACTGTGACAATTTGATTCTTTTGGTCTTTGGAGACACCTGTTTGCTTTGCTGCTTACACCAATGGTTTTCGTTTCCTCGTTCCTCGAATGGGATGGATGTCCTTCTCAGAAGTTGGGTGCATGGTTAGCTATGGGGAATGGTTTCATGAATATTATAGAACGAAGATCTCTGCCAAATGACGTGACGTATTTGGAGAGTTTTCCGCTTTGATGTAATAAATTTGACGTATCACAATCAAACGACTTCTAGGGTATTCTTTTGATGAAAGGGAGTATTTGGATCCTGCGAAAGGTCGAACTGTATATTTAGACCATTTATTTTCGAACTACCAGGTGGGAACCACCTGATCCGAAGTCCTACGTTCACTTTTCCCCAACATAGCATAATTGGATTAATGGATTGACATATTTTTTATTTGTGGATAATGTACGCAGTTCTTCTTGGCTTCGATAATCCGATTTGAGCTTACGCCTGTTCTCAACTTTGTGTTCTTTGAAGCATTTTTACAGCTATGCATTGAGTTTCTTTTGTATATTGTGTGACAAGTACAATGCTACTCTATGCCATGGGAAGTCGAGATCATTTCAAACCCGACAGATGACCCCAAGTTATAATTTTTACCCACTGCTATTATTCGGCTATTTTCTAGTAATTTAACTGATTGTTGTATGTGATTAGTGTCAACTTTAAGCAAATTATGTCCAAATAATCAGAAAGCCAGAAAAAAAAAGCGGAGGATTCCTGTCATATGTCGTTTATGAACAAAGCATCTAGCTTCCACTTACCCACCTGAACTTTTAACCCGCTAAAAGTTGCACCATTGAAGGTGAGATAAATCAGTGGGCGGAACAAACTGCTCAACATAAGGATAGTAATAGTGCCTATGTGAAATAAATCAACTTGTAATCACAGTTTGCAGCGGAATGAAAGAAATTTCATGAAACCAACCAAGCCCACTTTTACGAGAAACTTGGTCGGCCTTGCCATTCGTTTTCGCTCTGACGATGATTCATATGGAAAACTTCGAATCAAAATGAGAGAACTGGACAGGATAAAATTTATTTGGAATTATTAGCGTCAGAGATGATGGAAGTGTTCAACGCAAAAAAAAAAAGTTCAGAACAATGCATAGTGCTCCAGCTAAGATTTAAAAAGTGAACAATGATGAAGTTAAATCCAGTTGGTGTTTTCATATAAGATTTCAGTGGGATAAAGGCACTTCTTATGGAGGAGTTGTCCTTAAATTAAATTCTTTAGAACACTTCATACCTCATAATTTAATTAAGTTACATTGAGTTTGTACGAAAAGATAAAAGATATTAAAGGTTCAGAAAACTAGAGAGGGTCTAATAAAAGAGAGAAGCGGACTTGGTGGGTTTGAGCCAAATAAACTTTTTTTTTATATCTGTATTAAGGAGACTTTCAGCCCTGAGCTGGTTCGTCTCCGAGACCAAATAAACTGTCAAAGCCAGAGCTAATCGAACAGCGCCTATCTTGATTGCATTACCAGTGTTGCTAGAAATCAACTTAACATAGGAAAAAAATGTGTGGATTCTAACCACTACGCCGGGGTCACCCCCTATTTTTGTTGATTACGACTGATCATACGGAGCGCGAAGCGAAGAAAACGTCGTTGCACAGATTCAATTCGCACAGCCCCATTATTGTAGTTCGGGCTCCAGACTGCAGAGCAGTATTCCAACGTAGATCGTACGAGAGAGCAATAGAGCGATTTCTAGCAGTAAATGTCTGTGAAGTTGTTAGTAATCATAGCTTAGCTCAGCGTAGACTGACTGCACATATCAATGGCTGCTACTCCGTGATTGAACCGAACCAGTGAAATTGTACAACGAATCAACTGAATGGGGCTGGGAGTGACCGTCCATTCTCATTGTAAAAGTTTCAGTGACTCCATATTTTGTAGATCAATAACTGCGCCGGCCACGTCCTTGCAATCAGGTGGGAGTAGGGAAGGAATATTAGAGTGACCTTTGTTGTTAATGGGCCGTGTTTACCTCTGCACCCCAACAAAAGACACAGGAAAGGAGATTTTGTTAGTAAGTTGGGCTCGTTGGATCAGGATTCACCTAGATAAGTGATGCGACCATGGTTTTAAATGATTAAGTGTTATAATGCATTATACTTGGATTTGCCAGAAGCCTAAACAAAATGGTGGATCATTATAATATAAATCTGAAGACGTTCCATCATCTTAAAGCTGAAAATATACTTAGAGCATGAGCATGAGCTAAATTGACCACCCGCGACTGCCAACACCAAAGAGCTGAAAATCAATTCAAACAAATCAAATCAACAGAAAAAACCAGGGTGAAAGCTGTAAGAGTGAATCATTACAGTAAAAATCTAATGATGTACCGTTCTCGAAGAGCTGGAAGAAAACTTAAATAATTTAAATCAATAGATCCAGTTTGAATGAAGTCTGAATAAAGAGAATAATTATACAGCAATGACCCCATTTTGTCAGCTAGCAAAGTATATGTATCTTAAACATCGATATTAAAAGAGGAAGATATGAAATCACAATTATGTGGAGTTACTGAAAAATAACAGTCTGATGCGCGGAGAGGCTGACAGGATCGGGTCATTACTGAAATGTGAATATTAGGAAGATTTATCATCATCAAACTATTCTTGAATTAACCTGGAAGAATGCTTGTGAATAATTGTTATACAGATAAATTAGATTGATAAACTAAATGGTTCAAACAACAACTCCAGTCTGTTGAAAAGCTGAAAATAGGGAATCTTTTCAATGTGGATCCTACGCTATTCCACTATCGATGTATAATATAATATAATAGGACCTGTGATTTATTTAAACCCAAACTCCACGGTGGTGCCCTTTACACAAGGATAAGCCTCTACTACCGATGATCTTTTAAACCTAGAGACAAAAAAGCTACGAAAAAGCGCTTATGCTTTCATTAAATTCTACTTTTACGCGACGTTCGTTGTTTCGATTTGGTCTTTACGTCCATAGACGGGAACAGAATCCATAAAACTTTCACATTTTTGGGCTACCGTGCCCCTTTCTTCACGCTTGCCGATTTTAACAGCGTACACATATTGCTCATCTTTTAAGCTATCCCGACCGAACCCTATTGCGTTTTAAAACGACTGTTTTCTCTTTCATATTTCGTCATTAAAACCACCAAACCCACCACGACCCGCCTTGACTGCCGTCCGTCTTCAACCACGGCCCTCATGATCATGTTAAGAAAAAAAAATCGGTCAATTTCCAAGCTTATTCTGTGAAGTTCTTGGTAATCTTGAAGACAAAACCAAGAGTTCTGGACGCTTTGTCGACGACATACGATATATGGTATGAGTATGTCAGCTTTGAGTCGAGAAAAACGCATAAGTCTTTCACGCAATGCACCCGTTCGATAGTCGTGCCTAGTAGTTTGTAGTTGAAAATAGTCGGTTGTTTCTTGCGTGAGAAAGTAATGATTTTACACTTAGCTGGGTTGACCCCCAGTTGGTTTAGACTACACCAGTTCATTGGATATTTTACTATAATATTTGAGTGTTTCAACTACTTAACAGTATACCCTTTGTGGGGTGTGTTTTTTGTTTGAAATAGAAATGTGATGAAATAGAAATGTGATAACCTACCTAACAAGTCAAATAACCAGACAGGAGTAACCTGCACAGAATATATTACTGTCGAAGTTATCGTACAAAATGAAAAACTTCTAATGACTGCATGCTACAACCCTCCTGAAATTGACTGCTCGGATACAATGGATAATTTACTGTCGTCTTATGGTTTTGCCTATAAAAATGTTTTCTTTATGGGTGATTTCAACACGAACTTGTTGACCAATCATTCAGGAAAGTCTGCCAGGCTTTGTAACCTGCTCACCACTTACTCTTTATATTCATTGGGTAACGAGCCAGCATTCTTTCACAGAAGTGGAGCGTCGCTATTGGATTTAATTATTGCTAATGATTCATCAAAAGTGTTGAGATTTAACCAAATTGAAGTACCTGTATTATCCAACCATGACTTAATTTTTGCATCCCTTCATTTCAGTGTCATACATACTTCAAAGAAAATTGAATATCGTAACTACAATGCTATTCAAGTTGATTCATTGGTGGAGGCTTTTAACTCGGTTGATTGGAGCTCTTTTTATCACGTTGATGACTCCAACCTGCAGTTAGAATTTTTTAACAATGTTTTGACGGATCTCCATAACACTTTCGTTCCAATCCGAACTGCTATTAGTAATAAAAAGGATAATCCTTGGTTCAATTCTAGCATATGTAGGGCCATCGTTAATCGTGACTTATTATACAAACAATGGAAATTAAGCAGCAACGTGGTTGATCATCATGAGTTTAAAAGAGCACGAAACCACGTAAATAAGATGATACGTACAGCAAAACAAAATTATTTTGCTTCTCGTCTTGATCCGAAGGTTTCTCTTAAGGATTTGTGGAAACATCTCAGGGCACTTGGATTTGGTCAAGCAAATGAACAATCATCGAACAGCTTTACGGCTGATGAAATAAACCGTAACTTTAGCAATTATTTTTCCGACAATAATATTCGAAGTTTTAGTTCTACGGGTTCAAACGGGTTTAACCACGATGTTTTCTATTTTGATAGAATAAACCAAGTAGATGTTATAAATGCTATGTACTCCATCGAATCAAATGCTCTTGGAGTCATCATGCTACCAATGAAATTCTTAAAGGCTATTTGTCCTCTATTAATTGAGCCTATAACACACTTATTTAACACTGTTGTAACTACAAGTGTATTTCAAGATGCTTGGAAGAAATCAAAAATTATACCAATTAAGAAAAAGGCTAATTTGACCACGTTAGAAAACTTGCGACCTATTAGCATCCTTTGCGCATTATCAAAAGTATTTGAAAAAATTGTTAAGATGAACATTTGCGCTCACATCAATAGACACAATTTTCTGAATCAATTTCAGTCAGGTTATCGTTCAAAACATAGTACTAAAACAGCTATGCTCAAAATAATTGATGATATAGGTCTAGTAGTAGACAAGGGTCGCCCGGTTGTTCTAATACTATTAAATTTTTCTAAAGCGTTTGATACTGTGTTACATAGAATTTTATGTCAAAAACTCAGATCAAATTTTGGTTTTTCCGATCATTCCGCAAACTTGATTAATTCTTATTTAAGTATGCGAACACAGGCTGTATTTAATAATGGAGTTTTTTCTCAATTTATTTCCATCATCTGGGGTTCCCCAGGGTTCTATTCTGGGCCAATCTTATTCGCATTGTACATTAATGATCTCCCTGAAGTAATAAAGAATTGTAAATTTCATCTGTTTGCCGATGATGCTCAGGTATACTTTGACTGTGCAAGTAATTCTGTTGCTGAAATTTCTCAGAAAATTAATGAAGACTTGAAGAGGATCCTAGATTGGTCTGTAAAGAATATGCTTAGCTTGAACTCCAAGAAAACAAACGCAATTTTTATCACAAATAGTTCTTTTCAAAATATATTAAAACCTTCATTGCTTTTAGACAATGAAACAATACGTCGATAATGCTACTAGCTTGGGTATCCGTATTCAATCCAATTTTGGATGGGATGAATATGTGTTGTCACAATGTGGAAAAATTTATGCTTGTTTACGTTCACTTCACATAACATCATCATTTCTTAGAACTGATGTTAAAATTAAACTATTCAAAAGCCTCCTTCTTCCTTATTTTTTGGCATGTGATTTTCTCCTCGATGATGTATCTGCTGGTACGTTCATTAAACTTAAGGTGGCTCTTAATTCATGTGTTCGATATGTTTTTAAATTAAGTAGATATTCTAGAGTTTCTCACCTGCAACATCTCTAATAGGATGCCCTTTGGTAAACTTTGGCAAGCTACGCTGTTGTTTATTTTTGCATAGTCTGTCGAGAACAAAACAACCCGGTTATCTACACAGACAATTGCAAAATTCACAAAGCAATCGTTCCATTAAATATATTTTGCCAAGACATCGCACGTCAAACTACGGGAACTCATTTTTTGTGCGAGGTGTAGTTCACTGGGATTCTTTACCCAATAGTCTAACTAATTTAAATTCGTTAACAGAATTTAAGAGAGGATGTATTGAGCATTTTAGTTGAGTAGTAAATGTAGTTCAGTTTGTGTTACGTATCAATTATTTTTTTGTTTTGTAATATACTTGTGGCGCTTGTTCTACTTTGATATAAGCGATGTAACAGAAGAAAGCCATAAGTCTTAAGTTACAAAATATAAGTCAATAAATAAATAAATAAATAACTACGAGTATAAATTAACCTAACGTGCTAGATCACGTATGATCTGATGATCTGATCTCAGACAAGTGTTTCTGAATGAATACTCTCCGTTCTTATAATGGCTGAATTCAAGCCACGAGGTGGATCTCAGAATTTCAAGTACGCGGGGAACTGTTTAGGATCATGTTCTGGAACCTTTGCATTTTAAGGTGATGAAATTTGGAACAACCCTCCCAGTTTGGCATACCATACTAAATTACAGGAAGGCAAGCTTATTTTTCAGGTATACGGATCTTCCAGTCGCTGAAATACCCAGACAGGACATCCAAGCCTTTCTGGAGTTTGGCAGTAGGAACTCCGATTACCCTTCCCTTGTAGACGATGGAAGTGTCATCTGCACCATCTGGGAGAGCCGGAATGTCGGAGATGAACAAGTTGAAGAGGATGGGCCCAAGGATACTTTCTGGCGTAATACCTGCGCTAATTGCACATATTTTAGATCAGTCATACGCTCTCAATATCACGCGTGATTTTAGAACAAAATGTCATGCATGATATTGATTCTACAAGCTTTGATATTGCGAGACTATTCATAACGTGTAAAAATCAAGCTAAGAGTAGTACTCGACACTAAAATGATTCCGTTGCACATCGTTTTCTTAGAAAGAGAAAGCATAGTTTGCTATCTCTTTTTACTCTTCACCGATGGCAGACACGAATGAACTGCTGACAGCCATGATATAAGTTTCGGTTGGGTTCGGGTGTACAGCAAAAATCATGAAATTCAATCTCACCACAAATTGTTGAGATTTGCAGCTGGTAAGTTTTGTTAGCTTGATATTCCGAGCTGCGATATCACAGCTTGCAAAATCCATCGCAGTTGTTTGCTTGTTGATTTTTGTCTACGAAAATCAAGCGTGATCTTGGGTATTGTTGAGATTTGACTTTTGACGTAGAACTACGTCTTTGTCGACTATACTGGGGTTCAAATCAAAAAATATGTGTGGTGAAATAGTGTTAGGTTTTGAACGCTTGTAACTTTCTCATTTATAGATGAAATAAAATCCAAATACGCCAATCGATAGGATATTACTTAACAAATCTACTAAAATAAATACTTTTCCAATTTTTAATCAAAAAACTTTTGAAAAATGCGCGAATGATAATTTTATCACTGTTTCTATGAACTAAACGTTTTCCCCAAACCAAGTCATCATAAACGAATACCACTTGGTTGTACATCATTCTGCTTTAACCTGAAAAGATATAAAACAGCGCTGCTGTCTTGCCTCTGCTCATTGCCGCTTCAGACGGCGTGGCACTTGGTCCTGCATCAAGCAGGAGCAAGTCAGCGGATAAAGGTGGATCACGGCGTGATCACCTGTCACATAATGAGGAATGAGAATGGGATATGCAAAATACCCCTAGCTGCTCCCCCCGTCTATAATGTCAACTCAGAAAAGACATGTTAAGTACAATTATAAGTAAAAACAAAAGCCAAAATTTTCAAAACAATTGCTTAAGAGGAGAAATACATCCGACATACATTATGTTGGTAAATTACCAACAACTGACTGTAAAACATACCTGCACATCTATATATGCAATTAAATTAACATCCAAATTCCATCATTTTTCCATATTCTGCACAAAAGAAACGTTCTGCCCCGCCCCATTCATAATAATAATTATAATAGTCAAAAACGTATGACAAAAATCAATTTTGCGTGGTTCTACGTCATACTGCGGTCGTGCCTAGGACACAACCCTTTAATTTTTTGATATTTTCCCAACACTGTTTTAGATACAGTCTTGTTCCGCCTGATAATATAGCCTAGTCGAGTTAGTTGGTAAGTAATCGACCGATCTTGTCGAAAACGGTAAATTGCCTTGATAACCCTGAGAGAAGGCTGATAGGTCTGTAGCTGGAGGGAGAGGAAGGATCCTTCTCAGGTTTCCGGACGGGTATGACTATAGCTAACTTCCAGCACTAGGAGAAGTAGTCAAGCCTAAGGCATTGATTGAAAATCAATGCCAGGTAATCATAGAAATCTATTCACGTGTTTGAGCTAGATTCAATATGTTATCGAAACCTGGGGCCTTCATGTTTTTGGAAGAGTTGCTATATGACAATAGTTCGTCGGGGTAGCTGTTGGGAATCAAATGGAGGATGGCTGCATTTTCAGGAACAGCAGCCTCATGTGGATTTATCATGTCTTGTCCGATATTATGGGAGCTGACGAAGTGTTGACCAATCACAACAGTCTTCTCAACAAGAATTATCAAATGAACCTCTGAATCACCGGGACGTTTCAGTGGAACCAGTGGTGGAATGGGTCTGGGTTTTTTTAAAGATTCTGTTTAGCTTCCAGAAAGGTAGAGATGAAAAAATCGTTATTTATGAGATCCACCATCCTGGCCTGAATAATTGGTCTTCAGGTTAGGCAGACCAGAACGCTGGTACTGCCTACTGCCTGTCAAGGATCAGAGTGTTACTCACCTGTCTGGCAGAGCTGGTAAATATCATGGCCGTCATGTGACTATCACGAGACGAAACTACATATCATTAGCTTTCTTGTCATTTGTCAATGATCAAGCACTCATGAGAATTATTTTTATGCGATTTTGACATCAACATTTCTAACTGATTTAGATGAATTCAAGCAAACAACCGTATGTAATCGGTAGAGTGAATATATTATTAAGATTTTCTCGGTACAAGTAACTTTAATAGCATTAAATGAGCTAGTAATTACGATGATCACAACACTGTCACGTTCTGTCATGACAAAAAATTCGATAAGATTTTGAAGAAAATCTCTTTCATCGTTTTCTCATCCAATGATAGTGACAGAAGTACCGTGCCGATTCAAATTTCGGACACTTAAACTCGAATTTCGGACACTTTTAAAAGTTGATTATCTCGGTCGAATATGATCCACATGTCTTGTAAATTTTTAATTTTTTTGACTAGTGCCCTCCACGATCATCTAACATTATTACTTTGTTTCTACCTGGATGTAATATTTAATTAAAAATGAAAGTGTCCGAAATTTGAATCGTCCGAAATTTGAATCGGAACGGTATCTCTGTAAATATAGAGTGAGATCTTTCATTGAAAATGACATTTGCCAGCCCTGGTCTGGATACCAGCACGTGTTGTTCCCTGGCCCGAGATATTGCCTCCTCGATGAATTGCAGATACCGGTCAACGTCTTCGAATGTTTCCGGTTGGTCATCGTTGTCGATGGATGTGTTGATGCAGTATTGATATTGATCCCAGTTTACACGATGGTAGTTGTGCCGTGAAGCTTCGAATCGGTTCACCGAGGAATCAACTTCGCCACCACCGGTGGTCCGAGCTGAATTCCTGGTAGGTAGTAGGTTGAGCGATGTTGTTGCCCACGTGCTTGATGTTTAGCGTTCAGGTCACCAGCGATGATGACATTTTTCCAACGTCATGTTAGCTTGACAATATCTCTGCTTACGTCTGCTGCCGATCCGTCCCTGGTGTTAATTTTTTTGGGGCAGTAAGCCGCAACGATTGTGATGGGGACGATAGGAGTAGAAACTTCCAACCCTTCTGTTCGATGGTCTTCAGCTGAAAGCTCGGCAGCAGACGACAGCAGATGTTTCTCCTTGGGGCAATTGTCACTCTTCCTCTACCAGAGCTGGTGATCTAACCTCACGATCCGGTAATCGGGAAGGTAAACGTTAATTTCGGGCTTCAGGTGGGTTTCAGCTATGACGGCAATGTCGATGTTGCGTTCATTGAGAAACTCATCGATCTCTACGTTCTCGCTCAAGAAGGAAGCGTTCCAATTTGCGATGTTTGTGGCTTCACGGTCCATGTTGATGAGAGACACGGTAGCATGAAATTGTTTTGATCGGGTCCTGCAAGTGCGCAGGATGTTGATGATTTCAGTCACGAGCGTTACAAGTTCCGTTGACGTAAGCATAGTGTTCTCGTTCGTTTGTGGAGGTGGCGTATCATCACGACGCCAGAAAAACCCCGGAGAAGAGGAGGTAATTCAGGATGCAGCGCTTGCCACATATGTCTAACGACTCGAGCCTGTCGGAGGGTTAGGCACCCCATCCGTAAACGAGACCGAAGTAGCAGCAGCAGCCATTCGGTTGTTTACAGGGAGCGGCGGAAGCACCGGAATTTGGTGCCGTTGGGTGATGGCAGGAAAGTTCTGCCCGTTGTTTTCCGGCACCCTTCTGCAGTTCGGTGGATTCTGCGTAGAGGCTTTTTTGCGGATCGCGATAAATTCTGCTCTTTTCGGGCACGTCTTGCTGATTAACCGATGTGCTGTCCTACAATTGGCACATTTGGGATCTGCGTTCTTCATTAACTCGCAGGCATCAGGTACGTGCTGTTCACCACAATTGTTGCAGCGGTAGGCTATGTGGCAGTTTTTCGTACCCCGTACCATGGGTGACATCACGATGGACTGGCTTGAACCGTTCCCAAATCACCACGATGTGGAAAAAGGCCCGAATGCTCTGAAGGTCCTTCAAGCATGTTGAATTCCTTTCCATGTGGATCAGATACAGCTGGTCGCGGTACTTACGTGAAGCGTCTAGACGATTCATCTTGAAGATTCATCTTGAAGATTCATCTTGAAGATTCATCTTGAAGATTCATCTTGAAGATTCATCTTGAAGATTCATCTTGAAGATTCATCTTGAAGATGGCTTGAGACCGTTTAGACAGTGTGTCGGTTCCATTTCGGAGAGGACACACAGGACTATCTTGAGAGGCTTTTCGGCCTCCGGGTCGTGGGAGAAATACTCCACATTGTGTTGCTTCAACAACATCTCGACGGCCCTCTAGTGATTCATCGCTGGCACCATCAGCTTGTAGCCTTCAGTGCACAGGAGCATGGTGCATTTGAGACGTTTAGCTATGTAAAAGTCGATTTTCTTCCGGAAATCCTATTACAAATAACGGTGAAACTTTCTTCTTCTCTTTCATCCTTCGGTTCATCGCCGTTTTCCAGGATGGCGTATCGATTGTTCGTCAACAGTTTCTTCGATGCAATTATTGAGCACTGGTGGTGTCCCATCGGGATCGTTTTCCGGTCAGAATAGTAGTCGTGTCAACACGCAATCCAGACGGCATCGACTGGGATTGAACCCAGGCCCTTTGGGGTGAGAGGCAATCACGATTACGACTACACCACCGGCGTTACTTAGTCACTGCAGGTTGACATTGTTTGGGGTTTTCTTCATTAGATTGTGTTTGGAATGGAGTTTTGTTGAAATTTGTATTACCATCTTCGGTTTAGTTTTCATTCTTTTTTGTTTAATTTAACTATATGTTTTGTATTACTTCTGCGTGAAGTCAACGATTTACAAAGTTGAAGATGCTAATTTCAAATAACAGACTAAAGTGGTAATTTTTTAACGACAGATGAGGAGATGAAAGTATAGAGTTGATAGTTCTGTTAGAGTGCGGCAGTGTGAAAATTTTAAATAGAGAGTAGAAAGCGAGCAAGGACAACTTTAGGAAGGTACACATCGGTTTGATCATCACTTTTTATCAAACTCCCCCGTTGGAAAAGGATGGTGAGGGGTATTCCTCCCCAGTGTTGGCGGATGAACTTCATGGATAACAATAACGAAACACAGAATGCACAAAATTGCACTTTTTGTTAACAGGTGAATCTTTGTCATTGACGAAAAATGATTGAGATTTTGACGAAGGTTTTTTGTTTGAGGATCTTGCATGTCCGTGACTATGTGAAAACAATTTTCTCAATATCGCACGAAAGTCTGTCAATAGCAATCAATCATTTCAGCACTGATTGCAAGTGTCATTCTCAGTTCAACAGAAACTTCAAACAACTCCAAGGAAGATTATAAAGAATAGCAATTAAAATAACATAGAGTGCCAATAGGAGATTAAGAACATAACAATTAATGCATATGAGCTCCACGAGGAATTGAAATAAATCTTATTTGGAATTTTGGAGAATCCATAGAGAAATCATGGAAAGTCTTAGCATTCACATTTTCAACGTACTCTAAGAAGGCTTTTAGCGAATGGCCTAAGTATTTCTGGAGAATCAATGAGTAAATCTAGAAAATATCATACAATGGAAGAATCTCACTAAGGCAACGATTATAAATAATCTCAAGAAAGATACCGTATAATCCCAACAGAAGTGTTTCAAAATCCCAATAGATTTGAAAAGGATACCATTACAGATGATCTAATGGTGTGATTAGGTCATGTGAATAAAAGACTTTACTCTATTTGCTTCGTAAGAAATGCAGGGGGAAATAACATAAACTCCTTTTGTTTATTGATTGAAGAATTGATAATCTTGCTTAGAAAGTAGAATTTGAATTTTGAAAGAACCTTTCCTATTAAGCAACATAATTTCAATTACTACCCACCTATAAAAATTAAAAAAATGTATGATGTAGCTGTATTACTTTGCTATGGTTTATGAAATTATCGATAACACCAACACCTTCAAAGTAGAAAACAAATAAAATTAAACGCTTGATTGATTGACATTTGAGCCTTAAATTGCGAACATTTTTTTTCGAAAACTCGTCTTCCATTAATAAGAACACTGTTTCAGTAGTTGCGGTTGTTGCTATAGGTGAAATAGAGTGAACATCTTAAGGAAAATGAATAGTTTTCCGTCATTTTTGGGCTAATTTTAAGTTCTAAATATGCTAATTTGCATTATTTAAGGAGAGCTCTCGATGAAACATAATCTTATCCGGGTATTCCTCACTATTCCATCACAATCCTTATATCGCAACTATACACACTTAGAAACTATTACCGACATCGATATTTTTACAGAACTTTCAACAGCTGAACGTTCGGTAAAACCTTGACCCTCATTTAAAAAGCTATTTCACTAAATTTTAGTTTCAAAACACTGTCAGCCTTGTTTGAATAATCGAGTCTTGCCATTGCGGTGAAGTTTTCCTAGTTTTGAACCTTTAAAACCAATTAATTAAAATGCCTGATTTTTACCGAGCGGTTGAAGGTTTGGTAAACATTACCGAAGTCGGTAATCATTTGTAAGTGTGTATAGTTAGAATTTCATATGAATAGATGTGTCACCATTTTCACGAGGGTACCCAAATCATGCGCCGATGTGGCTATTGTGGTCCTGAACACTCAGTTTGGCTGCCAAAAGTCTTGTTGTTGAATTCTCATGTGATTTGATGGGTTTTGACTAACCATTTTCAAGCGAGCATCCAGAACGGAACCAAGAGTAAGAACAATGAAGCCCTGTGCACTCAACTTGATCACTAATATTATTTTATTGTTCTTGTATCGCAATATGATTTGATGTATCGCATCAGAGAATTTAACTCATGCCAGAATTCTAGTCACTTCCACGAACGTATCCGGAAATTATCAGTCCTGGGCACAAATCCACCAGTGATCTGGTTTTTGAATAATAATGTAATTTGATGTATCGCGTGATGGGTTTTGGTGCAGGTCAAGCTCTGGCTACTTCTACAAGGGTACCCAGATCATGTCCGAATGTGACCAATGTGACCCTGGATACTTCATCTGACCTCCAAAGATTTTATTTTAGCATTCTCATATGATGCTTGATAGGTTTTGTCTCAAATGGATTTTTGTTATATTATCGCAGGTTTGAGCCGCAGGGTCTTATAATTTTATGGAATGTTGGCCTCAGGTAGGGTCCATTTTGATTCATGCACTCTGTCGCTCTTGGGTCTGCCCCGTCTGAAGATATCTGTTTGAAAATAAACGACCCTTGCCTTCCCGTTTTTGGCAACATTACCTTCAACAATTGTACCAAAATATCTTAAACATTTGTTCAGTGATTTGACAGCCGTATCTGATGCTAAAACAGCGTTTAAGTAGAATTACTGACTGCATGCATTTTAGTGAAAAGATAAACATCACGTCTGGCCTAAAACGGGTAGGCACTGTAAATTATTTCAATAAAATGTTCGTGTACTTATCCGGATGCATTGTTTGTTGAGATACTCAGGCAGAGCTGTTCCATGGCAGATGCTCAACAATGGAGAAAAAGTAATTTAAATCTACAACATGGTTTCATTTCCCTCCATAAACTGGAATCTTTCTTTTTAATTCTGCCATATGTTTACCTTCAAAAAACGACAGCGAAAGTCTTTGAAAAACACAAAAAAAAACTCACATACTCCTTCACGGATCTCATCTTCCTATTGAACAAGTGTGAGCGTGAAAAACTTTTCACCGCTCGTCTGTTGATGCTAAACTTCTTCTTCCGGTAGCTTGTTCGCATCTCCTTGTTCCTTCCCACCCAGTCATTCCTCCACAAATCGAATCTTTTCGAAAATTTATCCCGCTGTCGAATTGAACTTTTCCCGGTCGTGTACACGGTCGTTCGTACTGACTCAAAATTGAGTTGACTCTACTCAATTTCCTCAAACGAGGATTTACTCAAAACTGAACTTCTCGAATATGAGGAAAATCGATAGAGATTTCAACCAGGCTATTAGTATACTCTTTGATCGAGTAACATTTTCATGGATTTGCCTCCTTTCGTGGATTTAAACTCACTTTTGAGTGAATCCATTGAACGACCGTGTATAGCATACAACATCAACAGCAAAAAAAAAAAGCATTCCAAGCATCGCCAAGTTCAAGAGATTAAATATCCGGACCCATCTTCGGTGCGGTTGTTTTTGCTCGGCACGCACACAACCCTACACGCACTCGTTCGCATGCGATGAGATTAGCTTGAAAGTTGGTTATTTGCGAATGGGTTGAGTTAGGCCTTGGCTCTGTTTTTCCACCCGTTGATAAAGTTTAACTTTTGCCTTCCGCCAGAAGGGACACAGTTTATTCGCTTTCTCTTGGTCGGAGCCATAATGCGCTGATGAGGAATTAGAGCCGCATTCATACTCCGAACCACCTCGGCGCGGCCCATTTCTTGTGAATACCGATAACATTTATGGTCACGTTCCGCAGTAGGTAATGTTGAGTGAGGTGGCCAATGTCAGATTGATGGCACTGCTACCGGAAGACACGTGATGCGGTTCACTCGCCGGTTTATTTTTTTCGCCTGAAGCTACTGCTTTGAGAAATTTGTCATTCTAGCGCCTACTTCTAAGCTGAAGAAAGGGTGCTGCTTGACACGTGCTTTGATTAGATGGTGATGTGGGGAGTCTGTTCATTCATTAAAAGCAAATCAAGCAAGTATTAATTTCGGAAATTATGGCATTTTAACTTTGTCATTGATTCTAAATGTGATGGAATAAAACGTCATACGTTTGAAATAGAAGCTGGGGCCACATTATGCAACCAAGTTGAAATTACTATTCCATACAAGGTTTCATTTAAAAATATGCTTCATTTTGACCCCGGCAAAGAAAGTAAATGAAGAGAATCGATCAAAGTCACTCACACCTCTTTCCTTCTAACCCCGTCAAGTGTAAAGTCTCGCTCTTTTCCTTTGGAGCGTTGGAACACCCTCCAAAGACGTGCCCGTTTGTCAATCAAACCCGATAATGACTATGCATCAGAATCCTTGTCTTAACCGCTTGAAACTAGGGAACAAAAATAAAAGATTAGGAATCACGAAGATGAAATATAACAAATTAACTCATGTTTTCCTTGTTTCAAGATCATCCTCGTTTTGATTGTCACTATCAACAAGGCATAAAAATCAAAAAGGTCTAAGATGTGTTCCTGTGATTATAAACAAGTCTGTTCGCTTAGTTTGAAGTAGTGCGAACTAGGCTTCGGTGGTAGATCTAGGACTAGGCTTGGTGGCTTAGTGGTGACCGTTTTTGCATGCTGAACAGAAGAATGTTTTCCCAAAGTCCTTCGTATTACGTAGGTGGTAGCATCACTTACCATAGTAAATCCAGATGTTATTTAAGACGTGACTGGCGCCACTATTAACAGAATGAGGTAATGAGCTTACAAAACCTTTTCAACGAAAATTATCAGCGGTGCCGGTGGTGTAGTGAAACGAGCGTGTGTTACAGAATCTTTTTTAATATGCTGAAAATTAGAACACACCAGCATTAATTAACAAAATAATTTTGTACCAAATTCTTGTGTAGCGGTGCCGGTGGTGTAGTGGTAAGTGTGATTACCTATCACCCCAGCTGGCCTGGGTTCAATCCCAGTGGGCGCTGCCGGGATGTTCTGAGGCATAACATCTCTGATCACGCCTTTTTTCGGAAGGGAAGTAAAGCCGTTGGTCACCGGTTCATGAGTCATGATGGGTCGATAGTTAGAGTCCAGGTGTGGGAGCTGCCTCTCTGGCGTCGGTAGCATTGGTGCTCAGCACGGAAAACAAGATGTATGTATGTAAGGTAGCCACCATCCCTTCAAAGATCTTGTCTTGTATGCAGCTCCACTTAATAGCAAGATCAATTTGAGCTACCGATCTGAATTCACAATATCGCTGTATGAAGGGCCAAAAACGGAGGTGCGGACCTGTAAGCAGAGACACTTACACGAAATCCCCGGGAATTTAAGAATCTCCGTCCAACGATACGATCCAACAAATCGAATAATACTTATTAAGCTTCCTACAGGATGGTTTGTAAAGAAGAGCGCGTCAATCTCACTGAAACTGTTGAAGTAGAATTCACACCACCACAATCGAATCGGTAGGATAAAGAGAATGATAGTGTTTATTCCCTCCTAGACTCCGGTTGTCATACCACTCCAATCGTCCAGTCCCAGGTCAAATGATACCCTGATGCTCCCTTCCAACCCAGTATTTATTTATATAATGAAAATATATGTAATGGAGAAATGATAACATATAAAGATAAAATAGTTGATATTCTGCAATGAAAATAATAATTTTTTTACATATAATAAGATGCAGCTCTATGTTTCCTCAGCTCACAATATCGAGTGGATGTAACACTGAAATTTCAAGGTTCTATTAAGCAAATATATATTTTTATCTCTAATTACTAATAATGTAAGGATGTAAATGTAAAGTGTAAAGTGTGATGTATAACTAACATGACTAACAATAAAATGGGATTACGAGAAAAATAAAGGAAAGATCTCACCCGATATGTTGCAAAGGAATCCATGACATCACGATGGTTTCGAAGAGCTCCAATAGATATGCTGCCGCTACTTCTTCAACCGGTGTTAAAAACAGCACTCTCGCCTTTCGGATCTCACACAGCAGAGCAAACCCCATCAACCACGAAATACACTCTAGAGGGATCTCAGCAGAGAAAAAAAAGGACTGCATCCACTTTCCATCACCAATCACTCGCGACGGCAGCTCCTCACCGGCCCAATCAACTCGCGATCAACGCCGAAATCAGAACCAAACCAGGGATGTGTTCATAATGCTCATGTTTAAAGTTTGCCATACAAGTGTATCCGCGGCATTACACTGACCAGCAGACGATCACTTTTGTAAGCCGTAAACTCGCTGATTCACGGTAACGTTGACCACCGAATCACCACCAAAACTCGCGACGGACACATTATCAGCACTTTGTCCGGCTAATTTGCCAACCGGACCGTGTTCAAACTCGCACACGGTGACGAGACTCTCGATAGAACTACACGATGAAAGCGTGACATCCGAACACGGTGAACCGGCTTCCCGGGAGGCAATCGCAGGCACACTTACGCTAGTTGCAAAAAAAAAAACATTCGTGCAAAGAAACGGATCCAATAAACGTCACTCTCGCGAAAGCACACCCGTCGTCGTCGAACGGCAAAAAAAGGAATCGGTGGGCAATTTTGTGATACGGAATTTCCACAATAAACCGGGAATGCACGAATTTCACCACATCCAACGGCGAAACACGTTTAGGAGCACTTTTGGTACACTTTCGATCGAACACACTTAATTTTTTATTCAAAAATAGTTGCGAGTGAACGAACATCATCACCGCGTAAATAAACTAAAATTAAAATTATCACTCGCGATGCCACACATTTCTGATCCGGGAGAAAAAAATCAAACAACGCAGATAGCGTCAAATCTTCTGTTGCTTGCAAACATGATGAATCATGTTTTCTTTCTCGATTCTAAAACTTCTCGGAAAGCGAGAAAACCACCAATCACACACGTATAACCGTCCTGGAGGCAGAGTGCCAGCGCTAATCCGGCAAATTCAACCGAAAACTATGAATGCGAACGCACGCACAAAACAGAGAAAAAACTTAAAACACACCCGTATCCAAAGGCATTCGAAACTGAACTGCTCAGCACGGAAAACAAGATCTTTCCTTTATTTAACTGTTCCGCAATCTAGTGCCAATCACCGACGGACATCGATTGCCATCCATTGACGGCAATCGAATGTGCAGGAAGGCAGCTTCCACACCTGCGTAGGATATCGCACCCATTCAACACACATGGGCCGGGACCAACGGCTTTACTTCCCTTCCGAAGGAAGACGTGACCAGAGATTTTTATGCCTCAGAAAAATCTCACCGACCTCGGCTGGGATTGAACCCAGACCCATCGGGGTGTTAGAAAGCAGTCACGCTTACCACTACAGCACCGGCGCCGGCTGAAAAAAAAAACAAGAATCGAGAATCAAGAATCGAAAACAAGATCGACGGAAAACAAACCAAAGGAAAAAAAAAACGAAAATTATCAGCTAAACCCAAGGGACATTCACTTAGTTCATTGTGCTAGCTTTGTTAATCTTGGAGTTGTAACTGTGAAAGTATGGTTACGGCCATTCAAGTTTAAGCTCCACTTATACTTGAAAAACTATTCTGATGACAGCTACAGGATTCAACTGAGAAACGTTTTCCTCGCTTTTCCTCCCATTCGAGCAAATTTTGCTGGAATATGAGTGACATTTAGTTTTATTCGTGTTAAATTTTACTCAGTTTATGATTAATCGTACAGATAAAATAATTTTATAACTTTTCAATTCCAAACTTAAGCAAGTTTTTTTTAAATATAAAACACGTTTAAAAATCTGTTATTCAATTAAGAGATGAACTAGCCTATGGCTAAAAATCTCTAAAATAAAGGAAAAAAAAAAAATGTTATTCAATGAACAAAAGTTTAAAATTACACGTTCAGGTAGATTTGTAGCGATGATCATTGGAAATAAATTAATTTTGATTGAACTTTACACTGGCATGTAAAAACGCAGCTTTAAGTAAAATTCAATGTAATTGAATTGATTTTTAAATGTTGTCATGTCAATCTAATTTATCGCTGTAAGTTTAAACTAAAACTAGAAGTTACATCAATTACCCACATGAAAATTTACAAAGTTTTGCTGTGCTTGATTTATGCGAATTTAAAGTAAACGGGACTCGAATACGAGGGAGGCAAGTTTTGCGGCGGTGATGGATTCGAAAATTATGTGGCAGAAAATACTGTTTAGATAGGCTGACCAAATCCGGTACGCACTGTCGTCTCCTAACTGCAAGGATGAGATTATTTAGAACACACATAAAAAAACATTTTTAGGAACGAGGATGAATCTCTTAGCATCATCACATTTATTATCCGGGAAAAGTTTACCCATATCCCCTCGCAAATCATTTCCGAAGAAATTTACCATCAAAAGTATGAGGCGACCTCTTGAATTCATAAATATTTCATCATCAAATACTTGACTCTCCCACTTAGCCCAACAAAATAGAAAGTGAAAAATATTTGCGTATCTTTTATCCCGCCCCCCATTTTCACCACAAAGTCGACAAAAGTTTTCCAAGCAAGTCTAACCGGTGCGAAAATTGCGTCAAAGTGTGTACCGAAGCAAAAACAAGTTCAAATATTTAAGCCTGTCTGTGCTGGATTCTGCCCTGAACCATAGAGCAACTTTTAAGGTTTATTTCCTTCGACCTTCGGCATAGTTTCGATGGTTCATTTCTCATTTTCACCCTCCCGGTGGCGGCGTCAGCGGCACGTATGTTGTCCCATCACCCAGTGATACAAATGTGCTGACGGTGGCATGTGGGGACGTTCGCGTGTGTATGTGTGCGTATGTGTTTGGGTGATCGGTGACCTTAAAAGTGGAACAAAGCGATGATAACAAGCAATTTGTCACTTCCCGTGCTTTTCGTATCTCTCGCAGTCGCTCGCCCGGTTGGAGTTCTTTCCTTCGGTCTGCAAAACTGGAAAACCCTCTTAAGGGGGGTGGAAGGCTCGAATTTTCAACAGTGGAGCTTCCGTTTTCCGCAAATCAGCTCGTGTATTGTGCTAATATATGGGAGAAACATTTTCTTGTCAGCAGTTGCAAAAGAATACTGACTCTTGCTCCACGGCAACGAAACGGCAAGGGCGTCACTTGTGTTTGCTTCCTTGAATTGCAAATCAGCTTTGACGTCGTCCGCAGGGAAATGAAGCAAGCAGAGAATGATTGTTTGTCTGCCGTCAAGCGTAATGTTTTTTTTCCTTACCCTTATTCTGGGAAATTGGCGTGGAGATGCCGGGAGCTGTAGGAAATTTCTCAAAACTTGCTTCTCCCGGAGCGGACTGGTAATTGGGAAAAACTGTTGCTCCAGTGCCAGACGTAAATAAGGTTCAAGCAAATTCTCAGTCATTATTCAAAATGTTTTCCATTGGTTTATTTGGATGTGAGGTTAAAAGGGACACGGATGATGAAATGAAATAAGATTTCATCCTTCACTTGATGAATTTGTGTGACAAGTGACAAGTGCTTTTACTACTGATAAATAACCCTCCACTGCCCATGTCCGGATTTTGGTGGAGAAAATTTAAAGAGCTAGGTCAAGTAAGCGAACAAATGTTGAGCCATTGGCAGCAATACACTATTTAAATATCTACCATTTACATGAATATTTGGAATAGATTGACTTCAAATTATGTAGAAAATTTATTTTCTATGATTATGATCCGATGTTTTTTGACTGAACATTTATCAAGAACCAACGTAACGAATAAATTAGAACATTTAACTTAAGCCGTGTTTTTAAAAACTTTGGTGAACCGTGCTTATATATATCGGTTTGGTTCACCACAGTTAATTGAGGCATGTTTTGTGTCATAAGTTCTTATTTATTCGCCAAATTAGCTCTTGAAATTATATAAGATTTTTTTTTGCTTTATATAATTGCTGTAGGTACTCCAGTACTCCGGTTCACTGAATTTAATATTTTATTCCTAAATCCGTTGATCAACGGAGTTAGGAATAAAATATTAATTTCAGTGAACCGGAGTACTGGAGTACACTGGAGTCGCTTTTTACGCGGGTGATACGTCCCGCGTAAAAAAAAACGCTTAAAAAAAAACCGCGTAAATTCCGGAATCCGCGTAAAAAAAAACCGCGTAAATTCCGAAATCCGCGTAAAAAAAAACCGAGTAAAAAAAGACCGTGTAAGAAAAAACCACGTAAAAAGCGATATACCGCGTAAATTCTGAAATCCGCGTAAAAAAAACCAAAATCCGCGTAAAAAAAACCGCGTAAATTCCGGAATCCGCGTAAAACAAAACCGCGTAAATTCCGAAATCCGCGTAAAAAAAAACCGCGTAAAAAGCGACTCCAATAGCAATTATATTTTCGACGACAGTATTTTAAAAAAATGGTCATGTCTTCAAGAATCATATTTTTTCGGAACCCTGAGTTTTATTAGGGTAAATGTTGGCTTCGGCACCCATTGACTGTTTTCGGCAACCTAAATTTAAACGTTAATTTCACTATGTTTTCCCATCAACGCACTTCCCTGAATGTGTCCAAACGATTGTTTAGCCTTTCAGCTTCAATCTGATTATATTTGAACGATCGAGCAATCCAGTAATGCTACATTTTTCTTCAAATAAAGCATACGCACTACAAAATGGGGTTGATTTCGAGTTGCCGATAATAGAACAGCTGGTTAACACGCAGTTCTAATGGGAAGGTTGCCGAAGTAAAAGAGGCTGCCGACAATAGTCACACTCACCTGAGAAGTTTGTAGCGCCTTAAAAACGTTTTCAAACCGTTTAGGACAGTTTTGTTGATTGGAATGGATAGAATAGCTAGCAGCAGATGAATGTAAACAAACAGACACATCATATGTGTGCGTGACACTGAGAAAATTCTAATAGAAGTGCGGAAGCTGCTTAGATTGACGAGAATACGTAAATTCCCCTATCTCCAAAACCTTGGTTATGATAGTGGAAATGGTTTTAATGTTGGCCTATGGATCTAAGATTGGGCCCATCGCTAAAAATCTGCTATTAATCAATTTTATCTACATGAGCGCATAATTGGGACGGTACTAATGGATATTTTTAGTCGCTATTGAAAATTTAGTCGATTATTGTATGGGCCCAAATTAAGGGCATTTAGGCTGACATTAAATCCATTTCTTCTTTCCTTTATTTAACGTTGGTCTCTGTTCCGCAATCTAGTGCCAATCACCGACGGACATCGATTGCCAACCATTGACGACAATCGAATGTGCAGGAAAGTAGCTTCCACTCCTGCGTAAAATATCGCACCCATTCAACACTCACATGGGCCGGGACCAACGGCTTAACTTCCCTTCCGAAGGAAGACGTGACCAGAAATTTTTATGCCTCAGAAAAATCCCACCGACCTCGGCTGGGATTGAACCCAGACCCATTGGGGTGAGAAAGCAGTCACGCTTACTACTACACCACCGGCGCTGGCTTTAAATCAATTTCTCCAATATGTTTTTTTTAGAATTTTCCTGAATTCCAAATAAAATCATTAAATTACAAAGAAGTTCACTGAAATTTTGAAAAGCTCATAAAATTTCATTTAGAGTCATGTAGTAGTCTCAGATCTTGAAGTATCTTCTGTGTCCAATTTTCCTTATTGTTTCTCGTGAAACCCTACGCAGTTTTTCTATTAAATTTTCTCAGAAATCTCCTTCGAATCATCCCCGATTTTTTGTTTTTTTTAATTAGTGTCATAAGGTTTAAATTCACAAATTATTGGTGATCCATTGCAGACTTATATAAAAGGGAGAGAATTATCGTTTATTGTTGTTTTTTTCTGGACCTAGGAAAATTATCAATATATTGGCAGCTCAATAAGATAGTGATAAGATTAAGAGTTTTTGGGAAATCGGATTCAACCATCTTGGATTTTGATAAAAAATATACCAATCTTATAAATATTTGCAGTATCTAGGACTGAAAACAATTTTCAAGATTTTGGGACTTGGGTAAAGTGGGCAGTTTTAGGCAAAATAGCTAAAAAATAATTTTTGAACCCACCTTCTCTGATTTGTATGAAGCTTTGAGAAATTGTTTGTTATGGGCAATACATCACATTTTGCCGCCAGAGAGCAAATTTTGATTATCCGCGAAACCCTATATCTGTTCTATTTATGTGTTTTTGCAAAAGTTTAGTAAAAGCAGTCCATTCATTTGTCTTTTGTCACTCTTTATTAGTTTTTGTGAGTCTTGTCCCTCCGTATCGATGAGTCTCATCGCCGCCCGCTGGTCACCATACCTGGTTGAACTTCAAACGAATTTTGAATTGCATTTTTTGTCAGGACTACCCTAAATCAGATTTTTACTTTTAGACGTAGGACTACGTCTGTGATTTCTATATGAGGGTACATTTTGTAAAAACCTAAAATACAACAAAATTATGAAATATTTTGAACGTTTATAGCTCAGCTGCTCCTGGACCAATTTCAATAATTTTATCACCAACCGATCAGACATATTTGTACGCATCGATAACAATCGATTCCGACTGTAAATTTTTTAACAAGAAACTATTGAAAAGTGGTAAATGTTGAACATTGTCCAATGTTCAAATAAAAAGTGATAGTTTTATCACTGTTTTCATGAAATGAACGTTTTTCCCAAACCCAGTCGTCATAATCGAGTACCACTTGGTTGCACATAATTCTGTTTTAAACTGAAAAAAGAGCACTGCTGTCTAGCCTCAACGCATGAGGGATCATTCTCTGCTTGTCCGTCAAGCAGTTCAGTCCAGATTTTGCTTGCTCTGTCGAGTTGTTCAATATTTTATTCCAAACGTTTATTCGCGTCGTAAGTAGTGTCGGTCGCATCGTGTGATGGAAAGACAGCGCTCCCGGAGCAGGCTCCGTGAGAAAGCGGAGAAGAACAGTGGTGAGGGTAGCACGAGTGTACCTATTTCAAATAGGTACGCTACTCTTCCCACCGATGTTGGTAATACCACCTCCATCACGGTGTAGCGATCCAAGAAGAGGAAGAATAACCAAGGCGACGCCATCGACAACGAAAATTCCGCCGGCCCGACTGCGGCAAAAGTGAAACTACCTCCATTGGTAGTGAAAAATGCTCATCTTAATGAACTCATCGCGGATCTAGCGACGCTGGGCGTTAAAGCTAAATACAAGTTGGGCAGAGTCGGCACCAAGGTGGTGCTCCGTACCAAAGCGGAGTATGACTTGGTCGTCGCCCACCTGAGGACATCCAAAGTGGAATTCTTCTCCCACGACATTCCCGGTGAGAAGCCATTCAAGGTCGTCATCAGGGGCCTACCTAACTTCGACCCGAAGTTTATCGAATCAGGGACCGCTACAAGCTGGCCCCAAGTGCCGTCTATCGGATGACAAGAAGAGACGAGAATGTGAAGCCATATCCGGATTGCATTTTCCTGATACACTTCCAGAAGGGAACGGTGACGCTCAACGCGCTGAAAGCCATCCGCTCCATCAATTCCATCATCGTCCGCTGGGAGCCATACCGTGGCGGCCATCGCGATGTGATTCAGTGCCAACGGTTTCTGAACTTCGGACAAGCCACGCTGCGGCAATTGCGCTCAAGACCACGCCACTTCCGACTGCCCTGCGGATGGAGCCGTGGCGTTAAAATGCGCCAACTGTGGTGGTGCTCACCAAGGATCCGACAAGCAGGATCCTAAACGCGAGGATTTCAAGCGCATCCGAAAACAGGCGTCCAACAACAATCAACCAGGACCAGGACCAGGACCAGGACCAGGACGAAGGAAGGATAAGGCCCCGGCTTTCACGGCAGCAGACTTTCCGCCTCTTCATGAACAAGCAAATCCAAGGGTGGTTTTTTTTTTTTATATCTTAATAAAGATATAAAAAAAAAAGCTCTCCATTCCTCCCCCCCCCCCCCCCATTCTGGAGACAGCGAACAGCTCAAACAAATAATCCAGATCTGTTCTCAGCAGATAAACTGATGGAAATTTTCGTCAACATGACCGGTGCTCTACGTAAGTGCCACAATAAACCCGAACAGATCCAAGTGCCCGATAAGTTCATCATCCAGTATGGTGTCTAAACCGCTAACTCAAGGAATCAAAAATATCTCCAAATGACAAAATGACAAGCGATCAACGAACCGAATAATAACGCTATGTCAGAAGTGGAAAGCAATAATGATAACATCTTCTTCCTTCTTTTTCATGACAAGCTGTCCGTTCGACACAACTCACTCGGGGCGGTAGAAGGAAACGAGCAAATTGTTGGCAAGCTGCTTCACGAAGTAACGCCGAAGATGATACACGTGTGTTAATGGGAATTTTTTTTTGTTATGTCTTTTCTCGATTCATATCAAGCTATGTCTTCATCCGTGTATATTGCAACAAAGCAGGCAAGCAATATATCATTATCCTTCACCACTCGGATCGAGCTATGTTACAGAGCGAGATCATCATGGTAGTCGCAGCAACCGTTTTGCCTGTATCGTTGGTTGCTTTATGTGTTTGGATTCGCTGCTAACCATAGCTACCTGTAACGCTTGCTCTGTAAAAGCAAAACATATCCCAACTGATTGATTATTTACTAATCGATTACTTTTTTATTGATAGTAAAGTAATCGACATCGGTTTGTCTACATGAAATAATCGATGAATCGAAATAATTGATTAACTTCAATACTATCTGATAACAAAGAAAACCAACGTCTTTCAGAAGGTGTTTTAACTAGCTGTAGATTATTCATTCTTGGATCATGTGTAAATTATTGTTTTGAGGTATAACAATTCAATAAAATACACTTTTACTGTTTAACATTTTTTTAGAAATATAGTGAGAGAAAAGACAACTTGCATCTTTACGACGAACTGATTTTGTCTTTGGACTGCAATCTCATTGTCTAAAAAAAACACTTACTCAAACCAAATATCTTCTCCAACCGCTTGTAGGAATAGTATCATGATTATATGAAGGCCAGACAAACGGTTTCTCAGCTTTGCAATTAACCATTTTGTCAGGCTTCTGCATTCATTTTCCATCAGATTTCACTGCTGTTGTTTGCGGTGACATCTATCGGAAACTACGCATAATCTGTTTTCCGTTAATTGTTCACAGAGGACAGTGCAGTACAAAACTCTTTTTTCACACATTCTGCACACAAAATACCTCACCTCTCACAGGAATTTCAGCCGATTTTTATGAATGGGACGGTGCAGAAAGTATCTTTTGTGCAGAATATGTGAAAAATAAAGGACTTCGGGTGTTAATCTAAATGCATATATAGAGGTACCAGACATGTTTTGCAGTGTCATGTCAGGTGTTGTAGTCTGTGAGAGGCAAATCACAAATAAAATGTCACCAAATAATGGCATGGTGAGATATTGAGCTCGTGAGTGAGAATTTTCGTTCTCAAATTTTAAATTTTTGAGCTTTAGCACTGGTAGTAAAGCGGTTAAAAAATGTATGGGAAAAAAGCTTTTTTTGTTTTAATCTTGCTTGTTTATCAAAATTCCCAGAAAAAAGTGAACGAAAAAGTCTATGAATTATTTCTTTAGAATGTCGTCAACTTCTTTTTACTTGAATATGCATCAAAAGCGTATTATTTACACTATTACAAATTTTTATATGGGGATTTTTATTACTTACTACCTGGCTTCCAATTGCTCATTACAGCTAAAAAACTATTTTTTGTTATTATGAAACAATGGGATACTATAATGATAGTTTTTATTTTTAAGATTCAAGAAGAGGTGGTAAAGTTTGTACATATATGACACATAAAATATGTCAATTTTGCTTTCAGAAGGTCACAACTAGCGATTTTATGATCGCAGATTGCTCGCTCATCGCGTTGCTCATCGTTACAGCTAATCGCTATTGTGACCCTCTGAAAGCTAAATTGACATGTTCTATGTGTCATTCACACACTTTACCTTCTGTTCTTGCACAAGATGCAAGAATAAGAATTATCATTAAAATATTTCATAGCTTCATAAATACGAAAAATAGCATTTTAGCTGTAATGAGCATTTGCAAGCTTGCTTACTACCAATGGGACAGCACCATCTGCGTGAAAAATAGCCTTGACTAAATGGTTCATTGTCTGATCTGCTTTAGAGAATAGACGTTCTGAACTTCAAGTTGATATGAAACATTTAACTCCTGTTTCAAATGAAAATTTTAATTATCGTGCAATAATCGAAGCCAATTAATTGAATAGCAGCTCAAGACCAACAATTGAAATGGCCTCAACTCCATTTTGTAAACAAACCTTGTAAGGCCATTTTCTCGTGAACCGAAACCTACATTTGCAATCTTACACCACAATCGGGTAGAGTAGAATTTGTTGTTTTGAAAATGGCCTTACAAGGGTTGTTTACAAAATGGAGTTGAGGCCTTTTCAATTGTTGGTTTTGAGATAATCGAATATTATAATTGAGTATTCGATTAAAAATTAACATATTATTTTAACAGATAATCGATTAGTTCGATTGATCAAATAGTAATCGGACATCACTATTTGGATCAACTGCAAAGAAAACATAGTCTCTTTCTTCCTCATCAGTTCTTACGTGAGAAGTATAAGTGATGTAAACAATGTGGTTACGTATGAATGATAAGGAGTGAAAAAGAAGCGTGATTTCAAATGCCGGACCTTTGTAGATCGGGGGTCATCTTCGATAGGCCGAAGTTGCATCCATTTATAGACCCAATTTGAGTACAGTAGACCGACATTACATCCAGTTACCTGGAGAGTTTTAATGTTAAAATACTGAGTTTTACAATGTTCGGTCGTGCAAAGAACAGCTCATTATACAAAGAATTCAACTTTAAGAAAGAAATGAATTAATGTATTACCATTCGTAATATACATGGTCGAACCCCTCGGTGATCTGTTAGATGGATGAACACATTCATCCTGGCGGCGGAGCAAGACATCAACAAGCAAGTACGGCTCTTGTCTCCTTTCCATCGTAGACCTTTGCAGAGACAAGGTGTCCAACAGCTTCGTGTCCGTGTCCTGGGTGATTCTCCATTGTAGACACAGTTGGAACTCCACATTGGCGATCCCACCAGGTAATCATTGTGTAAAATAGGCAATGAAAGAAAAGAGCTTTTAAAAAAATCTTCGAGAATCACCCAAACGGTGGGAAAGAGAACAAAAAAAGTGAAAATTTTGGAACGAAAACTGCGTAAAAATAAAAATCGGATTTGGTAGCCATTTTGTGTGTTAGATTCACTTCACCTTATTTCTCATCGTACCAAGCATCGTACTAGAAATCAATAGTTACAAATGTTCATTCTGGTGGGAGAAAACTTCCGATAATTTTCACTTGTAAAGTGTAAAGTGCCAAAGTCCCTCGATTTTCTGTTCTTGCGAGTAGGAATGTATTTTGCGTTGAGCGTCAATGATTTACTTAAACACTTCGAGTGCATTGATTATATAGTTCGTGTAGTTTCGAAGTAACGCCGCGATCATTGCATTTGTAGCTTTTCTTTGTTTATTATTTGTTGCAATGAGAAAGTTGCTCGCTAATGTTAACTTAAAAAAAAAACGTTTGCTGTTTTTGGTTGGTTCCAACTGTCGTTCATTGAATTCTAATAACTCAAATTGAGTAGGAAAAATCAACTCATCGTTTCCCTGATTGCACCGGCAATATGATTTGATGTAGTGACGGCACATTAATTCGAAGAGTTTTTGAAATAAGGCTTAAGACCATTGACAGAGTGTGATTAGATGTCCACTAAAGGATGTTAAAATCAGCGGATCGGGATGACCGATAGAGGAGTGAGGCAGGACGTCCATTCAAAGGTATTTGTATCAGCGGATCGGGATGACGGCTAGGTGAGTGAGGCGGGACGTCAAGTCGAAGACATTTGAATCAGTGGTTCGGGATGACCGCTAGAGTAGTGTGATGGGATGTCCACTCAAAGTGATTCATATAAGCGGATCGGGATGACCGCTTGGTGAGTGAGACGAGAAGTCGATTTGAAGAGATTTGAATCAGCGGATCGGTATGACCGGGAAGTGTGATAAGATGTTCATTCAAAGATGTTAAAATCAGCGGATCGGGATGACCGCTACATGAGTGTGATGGGACGTCCACATATTGAGATTTGAATCGTCGTATAGGGATGACCATCAGATTAGTACGAATGGACATCCATTTTAGAGCAATAAAAAAAAGTTGGAGGGTGGTGTACAAGACACGACCGCATTGTTGACGTAGGACTACGAAATTTTTGTTCGATTTTCTAGTTTGTTGTTTCGGATATTATTTTGAAATTAAGTGAATTTCATAACTCAACTCTTTTGTAGAAAGTTGTAGTGGCCCTGAACTGTGATGGTTTCTTTATGGCAAGCTTTGCTATAATCACTGGACCTCGTGATTATTCGCGTTTATACATATCACTTTCGCAGGAAATCAGTTAGGCACGGCATACCTTCCAGTAGCATGATACAGGTCAAAATTTGCCCAAATCTGTCAATAAATTTGTTTGTTTTGCATTTGCTTATAGCAAATTACTGAACTTTTCGGGAACATTCACGCCAAAGAACTCACCAACACACTTTTTCTTACATGCCTCATGCTTGTAACAAATGAAATTTTGATTGCCTTTCTTTTTGAACACGCCGGTAAAGTACACAGACTCCTCCCATCATGAGTAGTTTGCTATCAAGTAGCAACACTGGCTCCTCTCCTTTTGTACTCTCTGTACTTTAAGTCTATACTCTATATGTACTCTGTATTATATAACGGTTCGGACGATTTCAAAGATGTCGCGCAGCAGGAGAATGCAACGATGAGGGTTTCTCAGTTTATGAAAGTGAAACGGAATAAATTTAACTCACCGACTACAAATAGAACATAAATTATTTAATTTTTGTATCATTGTATATTCAGTGACAAATTGAATGGGTGAATCATGGGTTACTCTATATAAATTCTATTCTAACTCTTTTCTGAAATGAACTTGGTGGCCCTGAAAAGGGCCGTTTTGTTACGTTGGTGATAAGTTTTAACCCCCGAAACCGTACAGAGTGCGCCCCTTTCGCTTCAGAGTGTAGACGACATCCAAGGCCGTGACGGTTTTGCACTTGGCGTGTTCAGTGTAGGTGACGGCATCACGGATTTTCTTAGGAACACCTTCAGTACACCTCAGGTTTCTTCGTAGATATAACCGGAAATACGCTTGACACCACCACGGCGAGCCAGACGACGGATGGTAGCCTCAGTAATACCCTGGATGTTAACACACAGAACCTTCCGATAACGCTTGGCGCCTTTCTTTTCCAAGAGCTTTGTCTCCCTTGCTACGACCAGTCATTGTTGCTTGATATTTGTCGTTGAACGGCGAACAGCGTAGTACACAGCAAAAAAATAATTTTGATATCACGTCAAAGTGGATGCACTACAATCATGTCGAAAATATGGTGTAATATTACTTGCTAAAAAGGACAAAATTATCATTAATACAATGCATGAACTGACATTACGCTGCTTTTACTGCATTTGTTTATTTATGTGGTCATAAAAATTACATGAAATTTTCGACATGATTGTAGTGCATCCACTTTGATGTGATATCAAAATTATTTTTTTGCTGTGTAGTAGTGAAATTCTTCTTTATTTTGATTTGTTATGTGGTTTTCAATTGCTTCAAGAGGTTAGCCAGAATGGCTCTTCATCTTTGGTGAACTTTTTGATATTGTGTTGTACATGTTGTTTTTTACTGTGTAATGTTTTTCAATTTTCTTCTTGTGAATTATGTTGTTTGAATGTATTAATTTGTTATTCTACCTACTTAACCTAACTTAACCTAACGTGCCAAATCCCTGACAATCTGTTGATCGGATCGCCTACAGCAATCTCTGAACCTTGCGATGGAGTCAGCTCTCCGTAATTCCAGTGTCTGAAGACCAGCCAGGCGGTGGACCTCAGAATTTCTAGTCCGCGGGGGACTGTTAAGGATCATCCTCAGGATCTTGTTTTGGATCCTTTGGAGTTTGAGGTGATGGCATTTGGCGCAACTCTCCCAGAATAGCAGCCCGTATTCTATTACGGGAAGGATGATTTGTTTGTAGACAACAAGCTTATTTTTCAGGGGCAGGGTATACTTCTTGTTCATGAGTGGATACAACGATCTTATCAAGATGTTGCACTTGGTTTTGGTTTTGTCAACGTGCTCCCTGAAAAGAAGCTTGCTGTCTAGTGTTAGCAAGATGTACACGACCTCTTTGGACCATTCCACCACTGAGCCGTTTAAGCAGATCTTATTATTTTCAGACGGAAAAAGTCTGGGAGATTTGAGTGTGGAATGATGATGACCTGGGTCGCGTTGATACGGATCTTCCAGCTGTTGAAATATTCAGACAGGACGTCCAGGCCTCTCTGAAGTTTGGCAGTCGAGCTCCGATGACCCTACCCTTGTAGACGATGGATGTGTCATCTGCGAACAGAGACAACGATCCACCATCTGGGAGAGCCGGCATATCGGAGGTGAACAGGTTGAATAGGATGGGGCAAGGATGCTTCCTTGTAGAACCCCGGCACCGATGTTGAAAGCATCCGATGTGATGCCATTCAGTGAGACTCGGAACGTCCTTTCTGATAGATAGTTGTTAATTATCTTCACTAGGAAGATTGGAAGACCGTACTGCTGCAACTTGAACACCAGGGTCATCATGCCAGACATTGTTGAACGCTTTTTCAACGTCCAACAACGCCATGGCAGATGTTATCGAAACAGACTTGTTCCGTCCGAGAATGTTTGTTACCAGCTGACTCGGTGGACAGTCGAACGACCTTTCCGAAAACCAAACTGTTCCTTGAGTTGTTTTTATTTGCAGATGTTAGGAGCTGGTGGTATACTGCTCTTACGAACTGTTTTGATAACCCTGAGAGAAAGCTGATTGGTCGATAACTTGAAGGAGAGGACGGATCCTTTCCAGGTTTCCGGATGGGTATGACTTCAGCTGACTTCCAGCACGAGGGGAAGTAGCCAAGTCGAAGGCACAGATTAAAAATCAGTGCCAGAGGGTTGTAGAATCTGGAACTCAAGTGTTTGAGTTCCAGATTCAGAATGTTGTCGAAACCTGGGGCCTTCGTGTTTTTAGATGATTTGATATAGGCCAACAGTGCGTCAGCCTTAATCTCGGATTCCTCGGAAAAAATATTGGGAATCTGATGGAGGTTGGTTGCGTTTTCAGCAACCTCTCAGGTTCGTAAGGGCTGACGATGTTTTGTCCGAGATTATGGGAGCTGACGAGGTGTTGACCTATCGCGGCAGCCTTCTCTTCAGGAGTTATCAGATTAACCACTGGGTTGCCGTAGCAATCCAGTGGGGTCAGTGGTGGAATAGGTATTGGCTTATTTTTAAGAATTTTGGTTAGTTTCCAGAAGGGCTTTGCACAATCTGAGAGAGAGTGGATCCTGTTAGCATACTGGCTTGGATGGTTTTTGTTAGGCGATTACAGTGGGTCTTAAGGACAGGCAGACCAGAGCGTTGGTACTATTTTTGGATGGTGTTACGGAGTCTTATAAAGTCTTTGGTAGATCTGTCAAGGTTCAGAGTATTGCTTACCTGTCTGGTTACTGGCACGTGTTGTTCCCTGGCCCGGGATATCGCCTGGACACCGATGGACACCGGTCAACGTATTTAGGCGTCTCCGGCGTCTCCCATGTTGCTGACGAAGTTGTCGATGATGGAGTGCACACCGGACCGACTCAGTCGGGTGGGAGTGTCCAGCACCAGGACGGTGTAGCGAGCCTCTTCAAGGTCGTGGTTCAGGATGGCGCCGTTTTGATTCCGCCTTTGGATGCCCCAAGCTTGATGTTTGGCGTTCAGGTCGCCAGCGATGATGAATTTTGTACGGTGTCGTGTTATCTTGACATGAGTTGAGGCTAGACAGCAGCGCTCTTTTATTTCTTTTCAGAATGATGTGCAACCAAGTGGTACTCGATTATGACGACTGGGTTTGGGAAGAACGTTTATTTCATGAAAACAGTGATAAAACTATCACTTTTTATTTGTACATTGGACAATGCATAACATTTTCCACGTTTGAATAGTTTTTTTGTTTGACAGTCGGAAATATTTTGATCGATGCGTACAAATATTTCTGATCGATTGGTGATAAAATTTTTGAAATTGATCCAGGGGCAGCTGAGTTATAAACGTTCAAAATATTTCATAATTTTGTGTACCCCCATATAAAAAATCACAGACGTAGTCCTACGTCAAAAATGGCAAGAAATGGTTTGTGCATTCGCACACTAAAGAAAAAAAATATTTGTCAGTACAGTAGCCGTTCGATTTTGGCAACAAAACCACAAAGCCGTTCGATTTTGGCAACAAAACCACAAAGCCGTTCGATTTTGGGACGGGGTTCGAGCAAACGGATTTTGAAGATTATGTTATTTCGTTCCATGCGATCACAATTTTTAATAAAATTTAAATTATTAAATTCTTAGTTATGTTAATGATTCCTCTCTACTTGTCGATGGTCCAAAATCATCGAAATCATTAAAAAAAAAACAATATAAAACCGTTTTTGGCAACACAACATTTTCGGGCTTGCTGACAAAATACATATGACGGGTACTGCATTGCAATTGGATTAAAAAAATCAAACAAAATTATGGCTAACGTCCGTTACATTTACGGTACATTATGGCTATCGTCTTTATGGAAATCGTACGTATGGCAAACATTCGTATGGATTACGTATTTATGACTAATGTATGGTCACCACACAAATCGGTGGATCAAAATAATACAATCTACAGTAATTTTGGTATTTCCTTCTAATCAGGAATGCATGAATTTGTATGTTTGATGATCCCGATAATACCATGCCTTCTTAATACTAAACATAGCTATCTTAGTCAGAATGAAGCTATGTACCTGTCAAGAAGATCAACAAAGATCCATCAATTTATAATCGGATGAAACCTGTTCCATCAAAATTGGATTAAATCGGGTTGAGGGAAGCAATTATTGTATCGCAAGGTTAACTCAGTCCGTCGTTCAACTTTGCCCGCTTTCTCATTGCACCCTAAACTTGTTGCTTTTTCCATTTTTGCTGAGCTGAATTGAGTACACAAGGGAATTCTCACCTTCGAGGAAATATCCCCCCAAGCAGTATTTTCATGAGATAAGCCTTAATTTACCCCAATCAGCTAGAAATTATGCTTCCAAGTCAATCCCCGTGCTAAAACACCGTAACATATTGAATCATCCTTTAGGCATTCCAAACCTTCCCGACTTCGCAAAAGGATACTGGCCCCGAGAAGAATAAGCACATTCCTCTCCACAACTCGGTCGTCTGGGTCAAAAGGAAATATGAATCTCTCGACTTATCTTCTCCGCTCTCCCGGAAACAGGACGCAGTTCGTACCCAGTCCGACAAAAGGGATTCAACGAACATGCCATCTGGTGCTTCAAGTGGAAAATCTTATTAAAAAGTTTATTAAATATGTCCAGGATTAGATTTGATACAGCGAATAATTCCTCGGCGTGATCCTTTCTACCCTCCCGACGCAACGTCCGCCACAGCACTTAGCAGACTGAAACTTCCGAAGGGATCTCAATGCTGTTCGTCCTTTCCGCTCGCACTTTGTATTTACCTTCTGTACATTGCGGGGTATAACTTTAGCGGAAACTTGTTAATAATATTGTGCTTGGCCCGGCTCAGCGCTTGACCCTTATGGTGATGGTATGGCTCAACAATTTCCACAGCAAGAACATGCTCGCCATCATTCATCCGAGCTCCAGTTGGTCGGTTGGTTGGCATGAATCCCACTCAATTTTCTGCTATGCTCTCACAGTGGTTGCCCATCTGCTGCGCTCGAGTGGACCTTGTCCACATGGTGAATTCGTTTCAATTGAACACGGATAGCCGTACCGCTTCCAGCTGAGTGCTGTTTTGAGAACTAGTTTTCTCGGATGAGTCTACAAATGGGAAAAGTTACGGTGGGATTTGGTAAACATTTTCATATTTACACTGCGGAAATGCTTCTCGATGTGAAAACAAAAGTTTTAAAATTTTCCTCTCAAATGCACTGAGCCACTTGAGCATTTTTGTGAGCAGCGAGGCATTACAACACATGTTACAAGATTTGATCGATACCGTGTGGTGAATGGCTGGTGTTGACATGATGTTTGGACATGTTAGATGATGCCACAAAGCCGCCACTCCAGTGTTAGAATTTTTGTAAATTATATATTTTATCAATCCATTCAGCCTGTGAATGGAAGAGATAAGCAATTTTTGCATACCAATCTTGTTGGCAACATTTTCGCCGAAAATCTGTCACATCCCACTAATAGAATCATTTATTCAATTTTTTTTTTCTTCCTCAACTCTCCCTCGAGATTCAAATGTATTTTATTCAGCCCGCAAATCCTAATCACCATTATGCACGTTTATTCGTTCATTTGCCTTCGGAACGAGTTTTCTTTCCAAGAAGCGCGCTGAGCACGGCCGTAGCTACCGAGGTTTTTGTGGCGTAAATTCCTGGAAGCGAATCTTTTTGACTTACCCATCCCCGGCCGGTGGTGAAAGTCGAAAAGTCGCCTTCATTTGCGAAGGCAAGCAGCCACTGTGGAGGTGACTGATAATACCCACAGAAGTATTTTTATCTGCCATGCCATGGTCGATTCCACCCTCCACTCGACAGAATTTGGCATCCCATGACAGCATGACTCAAAAGAATGCGAGAAATATTCGATTTCGTTTTTACACTTCTTACAAAGAAGGGTATACATATCGCTTGGGAAACCAAGTTTTGATCAGAGGCCCGGAGGGCAAAGTGTCGTATACCAATCGACTCAGGTCAACGAGTTTGGGAAATGTGCATGTGCAACCACTGAACCGAATTGGACGCAACAGCCACCAAATGAAAGGTACTATGATTCCATTGAACGCTATTGAATATTTTTGGAATCGGTTAATTGGTTCCGTAGATATCACCGGAATATATTCCGGTGAGTGTGGGTCTTTAGACTAGAAGCGCCCTAAAACGTGCCAAATCTATCATGCGGCCTCTTGAAATCACTTGATAAATTGGAAACAAGATCAATGATAAAGATACTGAGTGGGGGGCATGGGGGATTGGCGCGCCAGGATTTCTGTCTAAGGTGAGCTTTTAAAAATGATATTATTTAAGAAAAGAAAAAAACAGTTTTTTAGTAAGGTAACATTTACATCAATCAATTTTCTCTCATTTCACTAAATTTTATGGAAGCTATGGAACAGTTAAAAAAGGCATGCAAATTAAGAATAAAAAAAAAACACGCAAAGGACTTTGACAGGGCCTTCCTGTCGGCCATGTCGGAGAATCGGAGATTTCGGTGACGCTGCCGATAAAGAAAATGCTGCCGACATGAGCGCGGCAAGAGTGAAGCTACCTCCGCTGGTAGTGAAAAATGCCCATCTCAACGAGCTCATTGCGGATCTGGCGTCACTGGGCGTCAAAGCCGAATTCAAATTGGGCAGAGTCGTCACCAAGGTGGTGCTTCGTACCAAAGTGGAGTATGACTTGGTCATCGCCCACCTGAGGACTTCCAAGGTGGAATTCTTCACCCACGACATCCCCGGTGAAAAACCGTTCATCAGGGGCCTACCAAATTTCGACCCGAAGTTTATCGAACATGAAATCAGGGCCCGGTACAAGCTGGCCCCAAGTACCGTGTATCGAATGACAAGAAGAGAAGAGAATGTGAAGGCGTATCCGGATAGCCTTTTCCTGGTACACTTCCAGAAGGGAACGGTCACGCTCAACGCACTGAAAGCCATCCGGTCCATCAATTCCATCATCGTTCGCTGAGAGCCATACCGTGGCGGCCATCGCGACGTGACTCAGTGCCAGCGGTGTCTGAACTTCGGACACGGTACCCGCAACTGCAACATTAAGCCACGCTGCGGAAATTGCGCTCAAGACCATGCCACCTCCGAATGAGCTGCGGATGAAGCTGTGGCGTCCAAATGCGTCAACTGTGGTGGTGCTCACCAAGGATCCAACAAGCAGTGCCCTAAACGCGAGGATTTCAAGCGCATCCGAAATCAAGCGTCCACCAACAATCTGGTTGCCTGACCACAACATTATCCGACTTGATCGCACCAGCTCCAGGGGGTGGTGTAGCGGTCATCGTCAGAAAGGGAATCAAGGTTTGTAGTCTGCCCCACATCCGCACTTCTATCATCGAGGCCATTAGTCTGGAGGTGGAATCACCAACTGGAAACGTCCGGTTTATTGCAGTTTACTACCCACGCCAGTGTAACACAAGCAACGGCCTAGGCATCCAATTCAAGAACGACCTGACCGCCATCACTCGTACTAGCTCCCGATTCATCGTTGGAGGCGACCTGTACGCCCGTCATGTGAAGCTTGGCGGAACTACCAGCGGAACCGGAACGGATGTCTATTGTTCGACCACGCACAACATGGACTGTACACTGTGCAATTTCTGAACGAACCAACTTTCATCTCTCCACCCTGGACTTTTTCCTGTCAAACATTGGACTATCCAAGCTGGAGGCGCACAACGATCTCAGCTCCGACCACCAACCGGTGGTGACTGAAGTCGGTGTCAACATGGTTCCTGCTAGAAGCTGCCTGCGTAAAGACTACCACCATGTCAACTGGGTGCAGTACGGACGGATGGTGGACAGCATCCTCGATGAAAATCCACTGCTCGACACTGTAGATTGCATCGACCGGGCGTTGGAAGGACTCCAACAGGCCATTTCCGTGGCTGACGAGGCGTGTGTTCGACAAGTTCCTGTGAGGGGTAAGTTTGTTGCTATTGATTCCCACACCCAATTACTGATTCGGTTGAGAAATGTTCGTAGACGCCAGTTTCAGAGGACTGGAGACCTGGGCAAAAAACGTGAAATGGCCGATCTGAACAGGCAGATTGCTTCCAGAATGGACTCACTCCTAAATGAAAGTTTCGGGCGTGTTGTCCAGAATCTGGACGACCGCTCCAGACCATTCTGGAAGGTAGCCAAGGTCCTGAAGAATCATCCCAAACCCGTTCCACCTCTCAATGTCGAAAATGATGACGATCGGCTTTTAATCACCCCACAGGAAAAAGCAAATGCGATCGGAAAGCATGTCGCTTCATCGCATTTGCTTGGCTCCACTATCCAAAGTCCGCTCGATGATCATATTGCGCAATGTGTTCAAAACCTAGATACCTCCCCTTGTGTCGTGCCTCCGGCGGATATGATTACAGTTCAACTTGATCTTGAAGAGACTCAGCATGAAAGTGCAGTCTCTTCTAAATAACCGCTATCTTCAACAGATGTTTGGAACTGCACTACTTTCCAAGCATCTGGAAGACAGCGAAAATCATACCTATCCGCAAGCCCGGTAAAGATCCAACATTGTCTTCAAGCTACAGACCAATCAGCCTCCTTTCAGCGCTGAGCAAATTGTTCGAGAAACTCATTCTCAATCGTTTGCTCAAGTTCGTCGAGGAAAACAACATTCTCCTTCCGGAACAGTTTGGGTTCAGAAAGGGGCACTGCACCAATCATCAGCTAGTACGGGTGATGAATAACATCCGAAGTAACAGAGCTGTATCCAAGTCCACAAAGTTGATGTTACAAAGCTTGTACCAGACATTATCAAACACTTTCTCAACGTCTAACAAGTGGTTAAAATCACCCGTAACTACCTCCAGCAAAGGTCGTTTAAGGTATCGTTGAATGGTTGTCTTTCAGACACGTTTTCCATCCCAGCAGGAGTCCCGCAAGGCAGTCTGCAGGGCCCCTTGCTTTACAGCATTTACACTTCCGACATTCTTCCCCTTGGAGACGGTTGCGTGTTTTTTCCTGTTCGCAGATGATACCGCCATAGCCGTCCAAGGAAGGATGCCTCGCGAAATAACGAACAAACTTCAACGATGCCTTAACGCCTTTGCTGATTATGCCACCACGTGGAAAATCAAAATCAATGCCTCCAAAACACAAGCTATCATGTTCCTCCATCGGCAATCGCCCAAACTGAAACCGGCTCCATCTTGAACTGTAATCATGGATGGCACAAGGGTTGAGTGGTCTGCCAAAGTAACCTATCTCGGGATGTTGCTCCTCTTCCGTTCGCATGTAGAGAAAACTGTAGTCAAGTGTTCTGGCTTGGTTAGGTGTCTGTATCCGGTGATTTGCCGCAGATTCCGCTTCTTAAGGGTAAACAAACTGGCTGTCTACAAACAAATCATAGCACCTGCGATCCTCTACGCAGCTCCGGTGTGGGAATCATGTGCACAGACTCACAGGAACAAAGTTCAGGTCGCTCAGAATAGAGTGCTGAGGATGGTACTTGATCGTCCTTTCGACACTAGAATAACAAATTTACACGAAGAGGCAGGCATTGCCAAAATAGATTCCAGAATTAACGAAATTAAAACTTAATTTGCACAAAAATGTAATTTATCAGAACATGCTTTGATAAGCAATTTGTATATAGTAGGTTAGGTGTATATAGTAGTTGTAGGTTAGTTGTAGTTGTAAATAGTAGTTATAAGTAGTCTCCTTTTTAAAAAAGACAATTGACACCATCTTCAACCAGAGGTTGTACAGACTGAATACTTAACACTAGACCCAGTAGACCAGTAGGGAAATTTTCGGGTTGCGAAAAGTTCCACCGGCTGGAGCGGGAATCGAACCCTCACTTCGTGGCACTCACAATACGCCGGAACGACGGGTGACGCCGCTAACCGCACGACCACGAAGCCCACTGAAATTTCAAAAGAACTAAAGTTGAAAAGACGCATTTGTGTCACTTGATAAGTAATACATGTAAACCACACAAATACAAGAAATAAAGATCATTTAAAGTCAAAAGTCGGGGAAAGATGGAATAAAGTAGAGGTAAGGATTAAAAAAAAAAAAACTTGAAATAAATTTCGTGAAGTGGCCTTAAGATTCTTTTAGGGGAATAAAGAAAATCAAATAGTGGCGCCGGTGGTTTGTGGTAAGCGTGATTACCTCTCACCCCAGCAGGCTTGAGTTCAATCCCAGTTGGCGCCGCCGGGATGTTCTGAGGCATAAAATCTCTGATCACGCCTTCCTTCGGATGGGAAGTAAAGCCGTTGGTCCCCGGTTCATGAGTTGATGGGTCGATAGGTAGGGTCCAGGTGTAGGAGCTGCCTCCTTGGCGTCGGTAGCATACCCAAGCAACACAGATAACATCTCAATTCTTTCATTTTTTTTTATTTTAGTTGCCCAGAAATCCCTTAAATGGTACGGGAAATACATCTTGGTACGACAAAGTTTCAACTTTGTTGCTTCATTTACTTTAGGTCATTATAATGAAACTCAACTGTTTCAATGTACTGCTTGGATGCCCGGATAAAAATAACCATAAAATCACAACAAAATATCAATAAAATACAATAGATTCTTTTGTTGACAATAAATCTTATAGTAATGCTATTGTATTGGTCAAATAATCAAATAGTCACCACAATAGGTTTAAACAAATTCTATGAAATCAAAATTTTGCACAATAAAAAAACAATAAAATTTATTGTAGTGAGATCAAATTTGGTCGAGAAAAAAATGATTTTTGTCGTGGTTACAGTAACTAACAACCTCCTTTTTCTATTGTAAATGTCTCATTAACAATAGATTATATTGTACATAACAATAAGTTCAATTGTATTTTTTTTGTTTTTGACAATAATATTTATTGTTGCTACAAAAGGTTTTAGTGTATTGTAACAATAGGTTCTATTGTTTTTGTATGGTAAATTTTTATTCGGGTGACCTGTCAAATCATGCCTCAAATGGGAGGAGCAAACATGTTACACTCAAATTGGTATGAAGTTATATGCTACGTGATATTGCATGAAACATTTGAGCAACAAATCTAACTTGTGTTGTGTTTGTTGAATGAGAGTTCCATAAAACATTATGATTCCAAAAACTTTGGTGCAACAAAGTGTAAACCATATGTTTTTTGTACCTATTGAGTAACTGTTTCGAAATGTTACTAAAATGTTGACGAACCAAGATGTGTTGAAGAACTTATTTGCAATCCATTCAAAGTGTTTTTTATGTTACTTCATACGCGAAGTTAACGATTTTCAGAGTTGGTTGGAAATGCTAACATGAAGCTTTAGTGTGATGATTTATTAGCTAGAGAATGATCTTTAGAAGAATGTAGGTGGATAGTTCCGTTAGAGTACGGCAGTATGAAAATTGAATAGAAGTTGAAAATGAGCGAAGAGCCATTAAAGCGAAGGGCCATTTATTGCAATCTTGTTCCAATTAAGCGTATGAATCTATAAGCTTTCAAACTTCGTTTTGCAACCAACTGAATTAAGTTGTCACTGTAGAGGTTTGTTGTTACCATCTAGTATCTACCATGGCTCAAATATGTCTTGTCACTTTGATGTTGTAAAATATGTTTGGATAACATTGGCAAAAGCGGAGAAATCGTGATGCATGTGCTAATATCTGCATAGGAAATGGAAGACCACGACGAGGACGATAGGATTACGGATGGCGGGGGACGATGGTGACTAAAGACGATGCCAACAGCGACTGGCATGGCCGTAGTCTCTCAACCGACCGGGTGTTCCAAAGGGCTAAATAGAACGGTGAGAAGCCTGAAGTGACGATGGATTGGTTGTTGCGTGAGCTGGGGGCAGCAAATATGTTGATACCGCCGAACGGAGATGCGGCCGTTGAGGATCCGTTAGAGACGGAGCTTGTATTGCCGGAACTGCTGGTGAACTGGAAACGGCACCACGGCGGGTGGATTGCCAGAACTAGTGGCTCATAATGCCGAAACCTGATGGCTGCTGACGGAGGAGCTGCACCAATGTCGCTACCACTCGATGTCACATTGCTACTGACAAGTGACGTTTTTTTTTTTCCTTTGTTCGGAACATAACACCACTGCGACCAGTAATTTGATCTATTGTAGTATATCCCGTGTCCTTAGTTTAGTGCATGTCGTATTACTCCACCACTATTGAGAAATGATGAAGTACTCGGTTTTGATACAGTTGTCATTCTTGCCTTCATCGCAAGGAATCGATTCTAACTGAAAGGTTCCGCTATTTATACCCTTCGGAGTTGGAACACCCTCCAAAGGCGCGTCCCTTTGTCAGTCAAAATTGGATTCCTTAACAACAAAAACAAGCTATGACACCGATAATGACCATGCATCAGAACCCTAGTCTTAACCACTTCAAACTAGGGAACAACGATTAGAAGATTAGGAATCACATAGGTGAAGACTAACTAACTAATTTTTTCCTTGTTTCAAGATCATCCTCGGTCCAGGCAACCCGAGGACTTATCACTATCAACAAGGCATAAAAAGTAACAAGGACTAAGATGTGTTCCTTTGATTACTGAAAAATCCTGTTCCCCTAGTTTGAAGAAGTCAGGACTAGGAATCGGTGGTAGATCTTACATCCCGTAACGTACCACGAAAAGGTGATCTACCCACGTTACGGGGTTGACGTTTAAACCACCTTCTGCGCTTTTTAAGGTACAATGAAGTTTTATATGCGGTGCGTTGTCCACAATTTAGACCGTCTATTAGTCACACTAAGGTTGTTGTTACTGGCTGAGAAACAAATGGTGTTGCTTGGGATTTGTGCTCATTACGGAAAACAAGATCTACGGAAAACAAATAAAGGAAAAAAAAAGAAAATCAAGGATCAGGATAATTTTCCAGGGAAGGTTATAAAGAAACTTCCGAGGATTGCCTGAAGAATCTTTCATTGTAAATGATAGCGTGAAACTAAGTCAAACTTCAATAAAATCACTTTGAATAGTCAACCTCTTGTGACAAAGTTGGTAGATAGCAGATAAAGCTTCGCTATAAAAGTTGTTACAGCAGTTTTCGTCGTTTCAGTCTCATGATCAAGGTTGCAAAGACTCATTTCAGCTAAAATAATGTTTTTCGGAATAATAAAACCAAAAGATGGTATGATGGCATGTTTTACTTGTAACTTACAAGAAGAGGTTACAAAATATGCGTTGGAAACATAAAACCTGTAAATTTTGCTTTCTATGAGTCACAATCAGCGATTTGCTGATCGCTGAGTGAGTGAGTGAGTTTGTGAAAAATCGCTGACTGTGACTCTCATGAAGTGAAATAAACAGGTTTAATATGTCAAACACATTCTTTGCAACCTCTTCTTGTATCCTACCAATTCAAAATTTGATCATGGCATCTAATTATTTAATAATTTAGAAAAACATTGTTTTAGCTGAAATGAGTCTTTGCAACCTTGCTCATGATACAAATATTATAAGCCGTAGGTCATTAAACATAAAATTAACATGAAGCACCTCTTAACCGATTTTTCTGAAAATTTTCACAGAAGTTCAAATTAACATGACAAACAGGAATCACGATTGACCCGGTGCATCCTGAACATTTCTGTTAAAATGAACAGGTTTAGTGTATACTTTTGTCCACAGAGTGAAAACCCAGATCGGGAAAGGAAAAGTGTATAATATTAAAAGTTTTCTAAGACGGCGAAAAAATTACACTGTTAATTTTTTTTTTGTATTGAACGGTTTTTGGTAAAACTTACATTGTAAGTCTTACAATATGAAAGAACTGTGTCATAACTATTTATGAGCTTCATTGCAGCATAGTTGGTTCAATGTACACTGGATTATTTTATTAGCCTATAGCTTTGATCGTGCACTCCCAATTTTACACCTAATTTAATGCAACTTGTTGCAAGACATCAAAAAAAAATAAAAAAAAAATAAAACTACAAAGGACAGCCCTATGGGGTTGTACACAATATTGACGTAGGACTACGTGGTCTTATATAATATATGTTATTTGTTAACTGCAACAGAAGCTTGTGTTGTGTGTAGGAAATGGAATTTGATCGGGGTTCTCTCTGTTTATACCTTTTAGTATGACTATGATTGCCCTGACAATAACCTTTTGATATGGATTTTAGCTGAGACATGTCAAGAAATTTAACTCTTTTGGAAAATCTTGGTGGCCTTGAAAAGGGCCGATGGTAGCCTTTTGAAGAGAATGATGACGTGCAGGTAGCTGGAGCAGCAAATTTTACCGGAAAATCCCATATTCTTCGGTTCAATGATTCGGCACTCGCAAGAGTCTAGGCCCGTCTGCTGCTGGACAAGGGTTGAACTGGTATCTGCAACAGGTTGGAAGGGATCATAATATCCGTATCCACCCAGCTAAAGCTCCTCCCCTTTTTAGTTTTTCTCGTTAAACTCCTTCTCTCAACAGTTTGGTAAATCTTAGTCACAAGCAGAAAGACGCTTAACAATTTTTTCGGCGAATTTATGATCCCGTTTCACGTCAGGGTTCTTCTCTATGCCTGTTCAGATAAATTAGTACTTTTATTTATTTTCTCTACTGCGCTAAATCAAACGAGTAGAAATGAGAATGTTAGTTACGCATAATTCAAAATTCGATAAATATTTAATCGAGTAGCTGGAAAAATCTTTATGATTGATTGTTGATAAAATAATTGGACTTTTAGGCATCCCTAGAAAATGGTGCAAGTTCATGTTTTTTTGTGGTCCTTCGAAAATGTCGAACTGCAGAATTGCAACCAGCAAGTGTAACCCAAGAACCATTAGCTGTGCTGCTACTGAATTAAGGGACTTAGAAGCAGAGGGGTGAGGGTTAATTCTCTTCATCGATTTCCTCTTTTGATGACCATGGCTTCACTAACCTATTGCGCACTATTTCTGCTCCCAAGTTTGGTGACAAGATTACAACTCTGGAGAGCATTTTGTGTGGTCGTTGGGGGCTTGTGATTCAAAATATGGCAATAACTGTGCAAAACGTTACACTTTTTCAATAGTTTTTTGTTAAAAATCAAAGCCTAAAGCATTGTTATCGATGCGTAGAAATATTTCTGATTGATTGGTGCTAAAGTTATTGAAATTGGTCCAGAGGCAGCTGAGTTATTAACTTTCAATATCTTTCCAAATTTCGTTGCATGTTCCATTTTTGGTTTTCACAAAGTGTACCCCCATATAGAATTCACAGACGTAGTCCTACGTCAAAAATAAATCAATTGGTATTGAAAATACTGTACCTATCCTTCATGAGAGCAAAATCTAACAAACAGAATTGAATGTACTTCAGGACAGGAAAAATAAACGGTAAAAATGCTGAATCATCCTACAGATCCAACCAATCACGCTCAAATATGTACCAATAAATGTCGAATACTTGATCAAGCAACAGCTAAGATATTAAAATTTCATGGAAATCCGTAAAAAATTACTGCTTTTTATACTTTTCGGCAGAAAAAAAAACAAATCTCGATGCTGTAATGTCCGGTATTGTATCTTGTCTGAAATGAAACTGATTTGAAATAATTTGGCGTGATCAGAGATTTTTGCCGCCGAAAATTATAGCGGCGCCGACTAGAATTGAACCTAGACCATTTAGAGTGAGAGGTAATCACGATTACTACTACACCACCGGCGCCGCTAATTTGGTTCATTGTACGTCTAGAAATAGAAGATAAATTAGAGTTCTAAAAAAGAAGTGTTTTACTGCAATAACTCCTAGCTCATACAGATGCACCCACTCAAGTCCATAGCGACGCCGATAAATCATGATGATTTCATCTTCCAGCAGCCAAGATTTCAGAATTAAGAATCAAAAAAGTGCCTGTGCGGCTTTCCAAATATTAAAGGCAATCAGCTGTATTAGCCATGTTTTGATACACTGTGTGTTCAAGCATTGATTGAGTATTATTATAAGAAACACAAAGCAGCGAATGTTTCCTCGACAAGATAAATCATCTATACCAATCATTTTCAACATGAATGACGCCTATTCCCCAATCAACCATGCCACAGCCATTATCTAATGACTTCCTTTACCGTCCTCCTTTCTCGTCGTTTCAGATTAGCCTCCCAAATAACAAACTCATCACATCCCGAAGCAGAAGCAACAGACCCACACATATTAAGCTCACAATAACTACAAATCATCGTCGCCACCGTTGCCAGTTCGGAGGGGATCCTGCTAGTGGAAGTAAACCGTCTTTGTCCAATCATCTCGAATTTTTTATCGATTTGGTTGTAAATCTGAGCCGAGGCGGAAAACCGTTGCAGAAAATCATCGGAAAAAGGGTCAGCTCCTCTAAGCAAAGTAAAAAAAAAACTCCATCGGATTGAATCCAAAACCGATGACGCAGAGGGGGGTTTAAATCGATACGGTGGTGATCCTCTGCGTGGAGATTCCTTTCGGTTTTGACGAGAAAAGTTATTCATCAAGGAGGGTTTAAAAACGAAAAAAAAAATCCAATCTGCGGAAGGAAGCAGTTTCGTATTGTGGCGGTGAATCGAGCCGAAAAATTGGAAAATAGTCATCTGGGAAGGTTTGGTTGAGGGAATGTGAGTGGGCAAAAGTGAGTAGGATGACCGAAGAAATGTTAAAATATGAAAGTGAAGGATATGTGCTTAGTGTTTTGCGAAAATAGACTCATCTTGAGCAGATTCAAAGGAAGTGATCAATGGCATTCTTAAGAAAGCATCAAAGACTTGTGGTAAGTTAATTTCTGTGTTATTTAATAAACTTTCGGTAAGCTTCATATTTGTATAGAAAATCCCACGGACTTCCCACATGCCTCATATCATCAAATCAATTCCCTTGTGATGTTTCTAGGTCGCCCTACTCTTTCGAATTATCAACGAGCTCTCATCGAAAAGATCATATATAGCATCCGTAATCAGATGGTCGTGCTTCAGCTCGACACGTCTGAACTAGATCGTGACGTTCTCTGCACTGCCTGATACGGTTCCAGATTACCCATCACATCTTCACTGAAACGTCTCTTACAGCATCACCCTTCAAGAGCAAGCGCCAAGAACGCTTAGCAAAAACACCATCAAGCTCCCATAAATTCCAATACGATGGCACAGCAGTTGCTCTCCTCAAGCCATCCGGCGCTATCCAGCTCAGTCAGTCGCTTTATCTGCCGTTCCTCGCATAACTAACAATATTCCGCATGTTATACATTATGAATGCGAAATAATTCAAGGACCAAGCTGGCAGGCAGGCAGGCACGCAGACAAATGTAGTTATTTTACTCTGGAGAGCGGGGCCTCGATTTTTCTTACCGAGTTGCAACGACAAAGAAAGTTCAGATTGAATCCTGAGGAAAATGGCACATCTTTATTCCATGTCGTCTATATGGCCTCATTCACGTTACTACGGCGGCTGTTTGGGTTTGGGATGGCGGATCTGAAAATGGCATATGGGGATATGTGCGTAGCTACTCGATGTGAGTGTGCAGTTGATGGCATCGATGATTTTTTTTCTTCATCGAAAAAAACTACAATGTACATACTACTCAAATCTGAGTGCCGTCTATGGTTTCTAGGCCATCACCGATGGAATCCATTAAAGCTACCAGCGTAATCCAGTACATTTGGTGTGTTGTTGATGGTCATGCCGAAAGTGTTACTCCACAATATGCAGTACATATACTGTGGAATCGAAAACCTTGATCGCTGAGAATTAATATGAATTTCATCACATTTCGATTAAACGATACATTAAAATGATTTAAAAACTTCTTCTTGTTTGGCCTCACAGTAATGACCCGATTCTATAACTGCACATCTCATTCATCTTCAAGATGGATGTTGAAAGAATACTTTGGTGCCATAAGACCACTGAAGAGCGCAAGCGTGTCATAGAACATAATGAAAGATTTTCAAAAAGGGGGCTGACAAAATCGGGTCACTACTGTATTACGTCCTTACTAGGACTTTACGCCGGCTCTCAACTTAGTGTTCTTTGAGCACTTTCACCTTTGTTAATTGAGAGTTTCTTAGCCTGTACCATTTCAACGTTAGTATTCAGCCATTCCATAGCAAAACGATATCAAGAGCAAATTTCCATTACGTCGAATGTAACAAAGGTAAACAAAGTCGAGCTATCAGTGTCAATCGATTCTCCTGCTATTACACTATATACTGTCCGAATATAGGATCAAATCCCATTTTTAAATTTATTTGCCAGCCAAATTGCTTTTTGACGTAATCACCTTCCGATCAAAATAGTTTTCGATGTTACTTAAGTCACCCAATTTCTATGGAGATGCCGTTTGACTTAAGTAACAGCGCTGAGAAACCCGTGAAAAGTGTACGTTCGTCGTTTCGCTTTCTCATTATTAAAGTGAATAAATCGAACTGTTTGTTGCTAAGATGATTTCGGTGGTCCTAAAATGATGAATGGGCTGCACGTAAGGAGACGTAATTGATAATTCACCCGAATATCCTGGTAAATACACTTTGACTTAAGTAACAATAGGGGCCACCAAACGACGTATAATAACTTTTGACTCAAAAACCAGTATTTTTTAGCATGAAAGCTAGCGATTTGCATTTGTATGATTAAAACCCTGCTAAATATGTTAAACATTGCTATCACTATGAGATTATATGTGTTTACTTGGAAATAGGAATAACTTTTCGGTCATCAAAACAAAACTTTATTTTTCTCGGATTGGTGCGAATGTTACTTACGACATAATGAAAATTTGCTCTTGATATAGTGGTTCACAGAATTTTGAAAAAATTGATACTTTGACTATATTTTTAGCATTACTTCTGCGTGTAGTCAACGATTTACATAGGTGAAGTTGCTAATTTCAAATAACAGACTAAAGTGGTAATTTTTATACGATAGATGGAGGAGATGAAAGTCTTGAGTTGATAGTTCTGTTAGAGTACGGCAGTGTGAAAATTGCATATAGAAAGTAGATAGCGAGCTAGGACAACTTTTAAGGAAGGTACAAATCGGTTTTTTCATCTCTCTTTACCAAACTCCCCCTTTGGAGAGGGATGGTGAGGGGTGTCCCCCCGCCACCACTGGCAAAAAGAGATGAACGCCGACCCGCTCAAGTACCAACGATGTGTTTGAAACAGTTCTATCGATTTTTACCGCACTTCAGTTGTTATTTGAAGGAAGGCATTCAGTCTTAGGTTTGGAAATTACAGCTATTGTTTACCCCTACCACGATATGTGCTCCTGTCATCGTCGACTTGACGATCTCGAGGGGACGCGGGTGGGGTAGGTGCTACTACTATCTATCTACTTTCTTTATGCAATTTTCACACTGCCGTACTCTAACGGAACTATCAACTCTAGACTTTCATTTCCTCCATCTATCGTATAAAAATGACCACTTTAGTCTGTTATTTGAAATTAATAATTGATAATTTTGTTCCTTATCGTAAAATATTAGACCCACATTCTTTTATTGTGTCATTATAGTGACCATTTCCATGTTAGGGTGGTCAAAAAAATCGATTTTTTTTTTCAAAAATGTACAACTACTGTGCCGATTTAAAAGATCCAAATATCAAAACACAGGTAATTAAAAATACTTATTAGAAAAAAAAAACACATAATGATATGAATAAATTGGGATTCTGTATTGAAAAAACATACAAAGGACAGCCCAATGGGGTGTCCGCAATGCACACTGCGCCAGAAATGCAATCTAGTTGTAAGAAAAAGTTGTTTATCTTGATAAAATAAACAACTCTTCTGAAGAAGTCAAAACTCTACAGCCTACTGTTTTCAAAGTCGTCAAGTCATCAAAACGCCATTTCAATGCAGTAGAATAAGTTATAGAAAAAATACATGCTCCACTAATATGATGAAATCTCATAAAAACCAAAATATACCTCTCTCAAATTTTGATGTTTTGTTTATCGAATATTGCTTAATTTAGCTGAAAATGTCAGGTTGCGATTTTTCGCGCTTTGGGAGTTATTAAAGTTCAAAAATTGTTGTTGTTAGCTGTAACGATGAGCAACGCGATGAGCGAGCAATTAGCGATCATAAAATCGCTAGTTGTGACCTTCTGAAAGCAAAATTGACAAATTTGATATATCATATACAATCTTTACCACCTCTTGTTGCATCTTACAAATAAAAATTATCATTATAGTATCCCATTGTTTCATAATAACGAAAAATAGCATTTTAGCTGTAATGAGCAATTGCAAGCCTGATTTTTTTTAACTCCATGTAACTCGGAACCAGTAGGCTGTGGAATTGTTAAGTCTTCAAAAGAGTTGTTTATTTTGTCAAAGCAAACAACTTTGCCCATCAAGTCTCCAAAACGTCAGAGAAAGAAGTTAGATTGTGGCGCCATCTTTGCGGAAGAGTTTTGAACTTTTTGTTTATGTCAATAGATGGTCCTTATTGTGATTATTATTATTTAGCTTTATTAAGGAGGCTTTCAGCCTTGGGCTGGTTCGCCTCCACTGATTGTGATGAGAAACTTTACATAAGACACCAAGCCGCGGAAATGCTTCGTTTCAGAGTTATTAATTTTGCTCCGCTAGATTGCATTTCTGGCCCAGTGTGCAATAGTGACGTAGGACTACGTGGTTTTATATAATAAATCTTATTTGTTCACTGCAGCAGCAGCTTGTGTGTTGTGTAGTAATAGGAATGTGAGTGGGGTTATCTCTGTTTATACTCTTTAGCATGACGCACTTTATGGCCCACAGCGACTCACGAAGAGCTACTGATTCCGATCGATAGCGGTGCGGCTTCTTCCTCCTTCTATGGATGCTCACGTGGACTGCAGCTCGCTGCTTGCAGGCAGCCTTTCGTTGTGTACTGGAGAGCAGTGTTCAACGCCACGCGCCAAAAGTACTGCTGCTGCTGAATCCGACCAGCGGTTGAGGCCAGCCTTGATAGCTAGCTGCTTGCGGGGAGCCTTTAGTTGTGTACTGGAGAACACTACCACTCATGACGCGGTGATTGAATAAACATCGTTTGGTAAGACCGGATGGAATTCAACTTTGAAATCTGAGACAGGGAACTCACTTTGCGCTGCAACAGTTGCGCAATTATCATAGCAACAGTTGCACATTCGTGCAATTTTCAATAGTGACATTTTGAAAAATGATAAAGTCTTAAGTTTAGCAGATGCGTAGAAATATTTCTGATCGTTTTATGATAAAATTATTGAGATTGGTCCAGGGTGAGTTATTAACGTTCAAAATCTTTCATAATTTTGTTACATGTTCCATTTTCACTTTTCACAAAGTGTAACCCATATAGAAATCACAGACGTTGTCCTACGTCAAAACATTAATTAATTATTTTTTATAGTTTTCATGGTTTGTAGACAGAGGGCTCCATATGTTTTTATATTTTTCCTTGAAAATTTAGGCTTTTTGACACAACGTGTCGAAAAATCAACGATGTGTTTTTTTTCCCGTTTTTGAGCTATATTTTTTTGAATTTATCAAGTTTTAGATTATCGCAGATTGCCACTAAAAATCTTGGGAATCCTATGAGTATATTCAGTGAAGTGTTTTGATCAGAATATATAGAGAAATTACTGTGTGAATTTGTGTTGCCGAAAACAGCCAATGGGTGCCGAAGCCGACATTAACTCTATTTAAAAAAAATGCACCATACACAAAAGTTTTGATTGACCTTCAATTATCAAGAGAGTTCACCTTAGTAAATTCTCGACTTTAAAGGAGACAAATAACATCATCAATTGAAAAGCCTTGTGTTTTGGCCGCCCACGCAGCATCCACGGTAACTTTCTCCTACTCGACAGTACTATTTGTTTAAGTGGGCTGCTTTCAGTTTGCAATCAGAGGACTGTCACAATTTTGCTCACAAAAGCTGATAGGCCCTTTTCAATTGGTGGTCGATAATTGCCTCTAGGTTTCTTTTGCAATACAACTTATACTAATACAAACAAGCTTTACCAACTGCTAGAGGAATCACTCCCCTACCTAATTGCGTTGTATGTTTTAGAGATTGAACTTTTATTCGTAAGAAATCGGTGATTGAAGTCATTGTTTACAAAAACAGTTACGCCCAAAGCTCAAATCAAATCGGACATTAGCGTTATGTATGTTTGCCGTGGTTAATTTTGAGGTTCAAGGGAATTAATCTACTTAAATTTAGAGCTTTATTCCCAATCGCCACTGGCAGCTCATGAAGTAAAATACGAGGGCACGTGTCCCCTCCCCTCCCGTGTCGACAGTTTTGACACTTTTACCACAAATCTAGATAATGCTGGAATTAGGGCGTAACAGCTTTTGTAAACAATGACTCCTCTCGATGATTTCTAGGAATTCAAGGTACGCCCACGCAAACCAACATAACCATCAGGTAGAGAGGAACTCTTCCCCTATCCGGTAGTAATGTATATTTGCGTTGGTGAGACCTGACTTTCTAAAAATCATCAAAAGAAGGCATTGTTTACAAAAGCTGTTACGCCTTTGTTCCAGCTCTATCAAGTAACCAACTTTTCATGTTAAATATTGTTGTTGAACCATTTCGCATTTCATTGACAGCTGGCTATCTACTTGAAGGGAAGCTTACCGCCTCGAAAAAAAAAAACACATTGCAATCGACCTTCAGATTTTGTTCTAGTCCATTTTTTTTTCATTATGAGATAGAAAACATATTTTAATAGGGGAAAAGACGGCTTCGGCATGACAGACTATTTTCGGCAACCCAAATCGAAACACTATTTTCACTGGATTTTCTAACGAAAACACTTCGCTGAATGCATACAAACGATTCTTTATGCTTTCAGCTTCAATTTTACTATATTTTTACCACTGAGAAAAAGCAATCTAGCAAGGTTTTCTTGAAATGCAACACACGCACTACAAATTAATCATTTTGTACAACCATTTTCCACAGAGATGGCGCTGTTCCGCTGGTAGGAAGTGATAAAAATCCCCATATAAAAATTGAGAGAAGTGGGAATAATTCGCTTTCGGTGCATATTCAGGTCAAAAAAAGTGAACGACAACCTAAATAAATGAAGCAGGGAATTTGTCGTTCAGTTTTTTCCCGGAAATTATTGTTAAACGAGCTACAATTAAATAAAAATGATTTTTCCCCATACAATTTTACCTGCTTTACTACCAGTCCCCAGAGAGCCAAAATTCAAATTTGAGAGTGAAATTCTCTCTCACGGCCTTAATTTCTCAACATGCCATGTATTTTGTTGACACTCGATTTGTGATTTCCCTTTCACAGATTACAAAATAGAGTACCTGACACTACACAACATGCCTGGTACCTCTATATATGCATTTGCTTTAACATTTGAAGTCCCTCCTTTTTTACATATTTTGCGCAAAAGATACTTTGTGCCCCGCCCCATACATAAAATTCGGCGGGAAATTCTGTGAGGGGTGAGCTACTTTGTGTGCAGAATGAGTAAAAAAGGAGGAACTTCGAATAATAATCTAAATGCATATATAGAGGTACCAGACATGTTTTGTAATGCAGTGTCCTCTGTGAACAATTATAGGAAAATAGATTGTGTCTAGTTTCCGATAGATGTCACCGCAAACAACAGCTGTGACATCTGATGGAACATGAATGCAGAAGCATGACAAAATGATCAATTGTAGCTGATTTCGAGTTGCCGATAATAGAACAGCAGATTTACATGCAGTTCAAATGGACCGGTTTGCCGAAGAAAAACTGGTTGCCGACAATACTCGCTCTCACTAGAGAAGATTGGAGTTTTGTAAAAGCGTTTCAAAACAGTTTTTGACAATTCTTTCGACTGAAATTGTTAGAGCAGCTGGCGGCAAAAGATTGTAAACAAACCAATACTGCATATGTGTGCGTTCTTTAGAGAAAAAGGCTATAGAAAGAACGTCGCGTCTTAGGTTGCCGAGAATACGTAAATTCCCCTATGTATTTTTTTTTCAGAAATGTATGAAAAAATGATTTTCTTTGATTTTTTATATCTTTTTCGATCATTTTTAGAAAAATCAAAATGCGGCAGATTTTTGTTTTGTGGTGAACTTCATCTTAATGCACATGGTTTAAAATGATATTATGTTTGGGTCACATCGCTTAAAAATAACTTGATGGTTTAAAAGAGTGTTTACAAATAATAGGTATATAGGTGGGGTAAAACGCGTCCCAGGGTAATATGACCAACCGCATTTTTTCCTGCTTTTTAAAGACCAATTGATATAAACAGTTTCCCAGATGATGGTTTAGCAGTTCTTCTAGTGATTCTGGGTGAAAACCCAGAAAATTTGTTTTCAAAAACACGTACATATTTGCTGTTGGTCATATTACCTCAAGGCGCGTATTATCTCACCTTACTCTATATCAAACTCATTATTTTTTAATAATTTTGAACCAAATAATAACGGAAAAAATTTACCGATTTGGCAGCCTAAAATTTGAGATGGGGCTGATAAAATCGGGAAAGCACTGTATTCATGTCATGTGGAAGCCTAATAAATTTGCACTAAAAGAAAATCTAATGAAAACTATATGGTTGAAAATGTATCAGGTAAATTCTATATGAATATCTGATACATTTGCAATGCTGATAAGTTGATAACTTTTATATGGTCGTCATATGATAAATTAAAATTGGACAAATTATAAGAATTAACCAAAATGGATTTGAAACCCTCAAGCATTTGCTTTACTTTTCACTACACTGAATCTGGAAATCATGTTAATTTTATGAAGCTTTTCACATAAATTCTAACTAAGGATCATGCGTGAGCGTACTTCGATTCGCGTGTAAAGAGCCTTTAAAAGTTTGTTTACAAAAGTTTTTGTGCCGTTATCAAACGTTATGCCTGATGTGAGATAGGACAAAACTGAAGAGAGAAAAAGAAAGTATTACAAATCTTTTGCGCATGACACTGCTACACTCAAAAAATTTCACACGTTTGAACGAAGTGTTTAAACACTTGATTTTTTAAATGCACAATCACATTTACTTTAAGTGTATTTCACCTTGATTCAATGTGTTACACGCGTTAATTTCTAGTGTTTCAAACTTTGATATGTTGAAAATCTTTCACTACCCAAGTAACAATTTTGGTTTTATGAAGGTTCTGTAGACCATGATTTAGACTTGTAGAATGCTATAAAACCGCGATAAAACCTGCAATGTTACTTGGGTATCTATTCAAGTGTATTGTACATTGAATCACACTACTGTTCAGAACGGATAGATTTAAAGAGTTTTGCATTTCATTTCATTCAGAAGTCGATAAAGTAGAATATTGAACTATGATGTGCAAAGCTATTGATATCACCATATGAGGCAAATATAATCATAGTGTGTCACAATTCAAATCCATAGTGTTCAGGCATGATTTATAGCATAAGATTCACACATGAAATGGATGTGTTTCATAATAAGCGCAAAATTAAGTGCGATCCACATGATGATAACGATTAGAATGTTTTAAGTGTATGACTGTGAGACTAATTGTTAAGAATGGGCGTTCTGAAAAAAAAAATGATGTTGCCAAATCGATTCTAAAACTGAATATAAAGTCGATCCTCGAAAATATCGAAAGAAAAAAAAATCGATTCGAGGAAAATCGATTTTTTTGTATTTGAATTACGCTTTATAATCTACTATTAGACGAAATTTTCCTCTTCCTGTTATGTTAGTGTATGTGTGTGAACATTTATTTGTATAAAACCAGTTCACAATTTTGTAAGTAAGTTAGAGTGAAATATTGACAGCGAATTATTCAGAAATATTGCGAATATTTAGATTTTTCAATCTCAACTCTATATCTGAGCTATCAAAATCTTTTTTCGCAGAAAAAACAGCTTGAAAATTAAAAAGAATGGGTCCAAAGTACATATAACATAAAAAAAAATAAATGAATGAAGCCCAAGATTGAAAGGGTGTTTACCAAATTTGAGGAGAATGAAATGAAAATCGCTTTAGTTTAAGTAAAGACATATTTTTGGCATAGTGAAATTTCATGGTGTTTAAAAAAATTTAATATGATTTAGTAAGAATTCAATTGATACATTTAAATGAATAGAAAAGCGATATCAAATTTGAAAAATCGATTGTGTTAAACATCGAACAGAAAAAAATTGGAAGAAAAAAATCAATTTTTCGTGGCAAAAAAAAACGATTGTGTAAAAATCGCATCGACATCGCCCATTCCTACTATTCGTAGGGTTAACTAACCCATTTTCGGCCTATTAAGCACAACCCGCACCTAGTCTTTCTTAATCTAGCGCAGTTTAGCACCAAAGGGAATGGTATTATTACTGATGGCTTCCAAATTTATTTACCTTTCCGTATGTATCGTTAGATTTGATAAAGAGAAACCAATCGTTGAGATATTGTCAAAAGCCTCTTGACGCCAAACTCGGCCTACGGATTCTAATCTCGGCCTATCGAATGAAGATAAAAATTGATTTGGTCAGAGCGCTTCTTTTGTTTTTGGGAATAATAGATGCAAACCTTCATATCACGCATTCTCATTGACCTCGTTCCGTAGTTTATTAGCTAAAGTACCGTATCAAACGCATAATTGACTTGAAAACTCTGAAATCATGGATTTATTTGAAGTTTTCTGCTCGATAGGCCCAAAATGGGCGATAAGGCCGAAGTAGTTCTCTACCCTATTGCATCTCGAATACGGTAGCGCGTGCACTGGAAGCCTGGCTGGGAATGCTTGTGCATATTTGAGGTGGACAAAAGGGTGAACGTCTTTGCTGTTTCACATTTATTTCGCTGTGAAGCAAAATAATTGAGGAAATTTATATCATTAACTGTCACCAGTTCGTATTTGTTTGATAATCTGGTTATGATGTCATACTTAATTATCTTAGAGATAAATCGTCCAACTCAATCCTTGGAAGGGATATCATCATCATGCCTTTACTGGAGGACTGACCCGACGTAATGCCTCTCACGCTAAAGGTAACAAGTTTAAATCTCATCCCCAAATAAGTTACAAATTACCTACCCAAGTAACAATTTTGGTTTTATGATGGTTCTGGAGACCATGATTTAGACTTGTAGCATGCTTTAAAACCTCGATAAAACTTGCAATTTTACTTGGGTAAAATGTGTAATAGTGACTATGCGATTCCTCTACGGAGTGCACAAGTCATTGCATTCAAAATTTCCCAACGTACTATGCAAACCATTATAATGACTAAACAACCAACGATCTTAAATTCATTCCACGGCTGCTGTTCTATCCAAATTCATCGTTCCATCGCCGTTTGATGAAACATTAATGGAAATGGGATTAAAATTGACTGGAGCTATTTTAATTAATTTGTTTGCCACCGAATCCAACAACGGCTTCAAACTTGGACTGATTCCTACCGGGTTATAGTATTGCCAACAGTCACCTTAATTGAATTTTTGATGACGCACCCAGTCCCAAACGACCGGGAAATGGCTAGCAAATAGCTGAATCCATTAATTTTGACACGATTGGCGATTAATTTCAATGCTTCCCGGTAGGGGCTCCAGCAATTGTTATCCATTATTGTTAGGTATCTCATAGTGTGCGAAGCAACGGTCCAAGATAAGACTGCTGCTCGATAAATTTAACATTGGTTCACTTCCAACATCGAAAGATTCAACGTTCAAAGGAGTCAATAGCCAAAGGCAAATCATCTCAACCGAATCATTCGTATCGAGTCTACAATTCCCAAGTTCCGACCAAACACCAATTCCCACATTCACTGGATCCCAATCCAAGCCAAACTCAATCTCCAACATGGTAACGATGTTTGCCGCACAGCATCATGGGCCACTTGTTCCCCAACGTTATTCGACTTACGTGCGGTATCTCGAATCCAATAACGGCATCCGGCCTACGCTCTACTATGACTTGCCATGCTTGGCTTTCTCAATCCGAGTACGCATTAATAAATTCTCGCTTCCAGATCGATACGTGTTGCGATTATGTACTACATTCCATTGTCAAGTTCGGTGTTCTGCTCTTTGCACACAGCCATTCGCCCGGTTCAAGCAACCGAACATCGGTCCCAATCCGCAAGGTCAATTATCCGCAAATATAATTTTCCTAATTTCACTCGGAATCCATTAAAAATGAAAATGTACATTATCGAGATTCTTCTTATGGGCGATGATAATGGTGATTTCGTGCTGAGGCTGGGCTTTGCTCCTGGCAGCTGTCTTCCCGGTCGTGTTTTATCTAGTTAGTGAGATGACAGGCTGGAATGTGATGATGGACGTTGTCGTTACCTTTGAATAGGTTCAGATACTGAGTGGTGGAATTTCTATTTATGAAACATAGAATGGGATAACTTCAAATCTGTGGTCCAGAAGCTTTCTGGAACATGTTAGAAGTACCCAGAAACCCTGTATTGTTTTGGGATAAGTTATTTGGCTGAGTGAGACCTCTCTGATGACGGAAAAAAAATGTTCAGAAATGTTTCTAAGGGTAGAAAAGCTAGCCTAGTTGCAACATTCCGTTTAAATATTATTGACAATTGTTTCTTGGTTCTTAAATCAACCAGCAGATGAACTAATTCTGATAAATAACAGTAGACAATTATATTTGGCTATTGAATACAAGTTTTTTCGATATCCCCTAGAATTTCCGGGAAGATCCATCGGATGTTTTTAAATTCTTAGGTAGCCTGAAATGACCGAAAAATGAAAAAAAAAAATATTTCAGGCGGGAAATGGAAACAACACTAGCTTAAAATGAACATGCATTTTAATTCCGCAGAATTCCACAGAACATAACGAAATTTGCATTTGAAACTTAAAAATATCTAAAACGTAGCAATTTTTTTATCAGCATTCAAGTCAGTATTCTAAACACTTTAGGGGCCGCCCATATACCGCGTGGACAACGTAGGGGGGACGGGGTATTAAGAAGTCCACGCTTGTCCATAGAGATGGGAAAGGATGTAATGAATGTCCACATGGACACGTTAAATATAGGAAATAAAAATATATACAGCATTCCCAGCTTAAAACGCTAAAAAAATATCAATTTTGTCTCGACCCCTTGCGATTAGAATGAAACCTTGCTCACCTATGTTTGAGGCTACGCACAAGACACAGAAAACTACAAACCTACAGACATAACATGGAATCGTTCATATTATTTAAATTTAATTACGATAAATTTGCGTTGAATAATATGGTAGGTGTACCAGTTATGCCTATACGTTACTATTATGGTTATTTCAAGAGTAAATTTTCATTACGTCGAAAGTAACAAAGGTAAACAAAGTCGAGCTATCAGTGTCAATCGATGCTATTACACTATGTATTGCCTGAATATAGGATCAAATCCCATTTCTAAATTTATTTACCAGTTAAATTGCTTTTCGACTTAATCACCTTCCGATCAAAATATTTTTCGATGTTACTTAAGTCACCCGATTTCTATGGAGATGCCGTTTGTCTTAAGTAACAGTGCAGAGAAACCCGTGAAAAGTGTACGTTCGTCGTTTCGTTTTCTCATTATTAAAGTAAATAAATCGAACTGTTTGTTGCTTAGATGATTTCCGTGGTCCTCAAATGATGAATGGGCTGCACGTAAGGAGACGATTGCTAATGCTCCCGAATATCCTGGTAAATACACTTTAAATTAAGTAAGATTAGGGGGCCACCAGACGATGTATAATAACTTTTGACTCAAAAACCAGTATTTTTTAGCATGAAAGCTAGCGATTTGCATTTGTATGATTAAAACCCTGCTTAATAAGTTAATAAGGTCATCAATACAAAGTTTCATTTTTCTCGGATAAGTGCGAATGTTACTTCCGACATAATGAAAATTTGATCTTGATTTGTGTATTTCTTGCACTAGTACGGATTTCCGGATAAACTGACGCGATTGGTCAAGGCGACGATGGATCGAGTGATGTGCGTTGTTCGAGTATCGGGGACACTCTCGAGTCCCTTTGAATCTCGAAGGGGGTTACGGCAAAGTGATGGACTTTCGTGTCTGCTATTCAACATCGCGTTAGAAGGTGTGATCAGAAGAGCTGTGATAGACACGAGTGGCACGATCTTCAGGAAGTCCATCCAGCTTGTTGGCTTCGCCGATGACATTGACATCATGGAACGGAACTTTGAGACGATGGCGGAAACGTACATCAGACTGAAGGCTGAAGCTAGGCGGATTGGACTTGCCATCAACGCATCAAAGACAAAATATATGAAAGGAAGAGGTTCTAGGGAAAACAATCCCAAGTAACAATTTTGGTTTTATGAGGGTTCTGGAGACCATGATTTAGACTTGTAGCATGCTTTATAACTTCAATAAAACTTGCAATGTTACTTGGGAATGTTAGAGTTCAGATTGACGGTGACGAAATCGAGGTGGTCGATCAGTTCGTGTATTTGGGCTCACTGGTGACCTCCTAAAATGATACCAGCAGAGAAATTCAAAGACGCATAATGGCAGGGAATCGTGCCTATTGTGGACTCCGGAGGACGCTCCGGTCGAATAAAATTCGCCGCCGCACGAAGTTGACTGTCTACAAGACGCTGATTAGACCGGTGGTCCTTTACGGCCACGAGACCTGGACTATGCTCGTGGAGGACCAACGCGCCCTTGGTGTTTTCGAACGGAAGGTGTTGCGTACCATCTATGGTGGAGTGCAGATGGATGACGGAACGTAAAGGAGGCGAATGAACCATCCATCGTCCACATTGCAAAAATTGGGCGACTACGGTGGGACAGAATAAGCATAAAAACAGCAACTGGTAGGGACGCCAGAAGCGTTTCCTTCGTGGTTCACTAAACGAACTTTATGCTGGATTCTGTGAGTCATCCCATAGCGCAAATATTGGATTTTCAACCTTCGTCAAACTTCGCCCTTTGGAGTGCATCCTGATGGGCGCTCCTGGAACTCATTCTGTCTGCGTATGTATGCGACATGAGAATGTTGAACTGTGCTTGCGTTCTGTAAAATCACTTCCTGTCGTCAAACACTCCAGTTTGAATGATCTTATCTAAGTATCTTGTATGCCAAATCCCGTCACCCTAGTGTTATTTTCTTGAATGTGATCAGTGTCCAGATTGAAATAGTTTTATGGATAGGCTTTGTTACAGTTATCGTGGTCCGAAATCCCTTGAGGATTGCACCTGCCTCACAATGTTACGCCAATTCACTTGGTCCGTGGCTGCTTGCCTCTAATTTCTTGACCGTCCCACACTTCCAAGATTCTGCTCCACTTGGTCCAAACCCTTTGCTCGCTGTGCTCCTCTTCGTCTTGTACCGGCCGAATTCGAGGCAAACACCATTTTTGTGGGATTGTTGTCCGGCATTCTTAAAACGTGTCCCGCCCATCGTACCCGTCCAGCTTTCGCAACTGTTTGGATACAAGGTTCGCCAGGTTCGCGCCAGCTCGTGGTTTATCCTTCGTCTCCATACACCGTGTTCACATACCCCGCCAAAGATGGTCCTAAAGGGTGATACGGTCAAAATTTGGTCAAGGGAAAACGCGTGTAAATCGGTGAAATCGTTTATTTAAAAAAATCAAATTAAATTTCTTTTTCAAGTTCAATTAGTATAAAATTCAGGAAAAATATTCAGTTAGGCTTCCGCTTTTCCAAATCCGAATTGCCGGGCCTTACGCTTGACCCCTGCCATCAGATTTTGTACAGCCACCTTGTCCACCTTCTTCGCCGCAGAAAGCCAGTTTGCCTTGAACTGCTGCTCGCCCTTAGCAGTTTTTTTGGTCTTCTTTAGGTTCCGCTTGACAATAGCCCAGTATTTCTCAATTGGGTGGAGCTCTGGCGTGTTGGGAGGGTTCTTGTCCTTGGGAACCACCTGCACGTTGTTGGCGGCGTACCACTCCATGGCCTTTTTACCGTAATGGCAAGATGCTAAATCCGGCCAAAACAGTACGGAACAACCGTGTTTCTTCAGGAAAGGCAGCAGACATTTATTCAAACACTCTTTCACGTAAATTTCTTGGTTGACAATCCCGGAAGCTATGAAAATGCTGCTTTTCAAGCCACAGGTACAGATGGCTTGCCAAACCAGATATTTCTTTGCGAACTTTGACAGTTTCATGTGCTTGAAAACATCTGCTACCTTTCCCCTTCCTTTTGCCGTATAAAACTCCTGTCCCGGAAGCTGCTTGTAGTCGGCTTTGACGTAGGTTTCATCGTCCATTACCACGCAGTCAAACTTCGTCAGCATCGTCGTGTACAGCCTCCGGGATCGCGCTTTGGCCGTCGTATTTTGTTTATCATCGCGATTTGGAGTCACTACCTTCTTGTAAGTCGATAGTCCGGCTCGTTTTTTGGCTCGATGCACGGTTGTAGACGATACACCCAGCTTATTTGCGGCATCTCGGAGAGAGAGGTTAGGGTTTCGCTTGAAACTACCGGCAACTCTCTTTGTCGTCTCAGTGGCTTCCGGTTTTCGATTTCCCCCCGATCCAGACTTCCTAGCTGTCGACAAACGATCCCCAAACACTTTAATTACATTTGTAACGGTTGATCTGGCAACTTTTAGCGATTTTGCCAACTTTGCGTGCGAGTAGCTCGGATTTTCGCGATGCGCGAGCAAAATTTTGATACGCTGCTCTTCTTGCTTGGACGGCATTTTGACAACTGAAGAGTGAATTCCAAAATCAAAATAGGAGCAACATTCTACACACACACACCTTCAAAATGAGGGGTGTTCAGGTTTTTTAAATGCAAAATTGAAAGAAATACGTCAAGTTGATATTGACCAAATTTTGACCGTATCACCCTTTAAGCATTCGTCGTTCGAAAACACCCAGTGCTTGCAGATCCTCCTCGAGCATCGTCCACGTCTCGTGCCCGTAGAGAACTACCGGTCTTATCAACGTCTTGTACATGGTATATTTAGTACGGAGGTGAAGTTTACCCACCCCCCGAGCATCTAGACAGAAAACCTTAGTTTCATGTACCCACTTGCAAATTGTAGATGTCTCCACCGTACGTAAACAATGGGGTCAGCCAAAGTTGGTGGCACAACTTTTTTCACATCAGAAAACATGTTTTTGTTTCACTTCATGTGGACTTCGAAAGCAAACCAAGAATAAATTTTGAGTGAGACGTATTACTTTATTAATCCAACAGTGGTGTGATCTGGCACTTCTTATTTCTGTAAATTCTGATATTCTTTTTAAAAATTACCCCGAAAGCACCACCCTAATAAAAATGTTCCATACACGAACCATAACCCAAATGGTTTAACCATATGACACATAGTTCGGAACCTGCACAGGTTTTTAAGCACTTTTTATGGTTATTTCCTATGTGGGCACTGGGCAGTAACCCGATTAAAGGGTTTCGTTTATTTCGGTTATGTGGTTGCCGACAAACATCACTTAGTTCCCGGATTTTAGGGTCTTGTTCCGTCCATATGTCCGGAACCAGTTAATCGATTGAAAGTCTATTAATTAACATTCTATAGAATCATGGTAGCTTTCATTTGGTTGTTGTTGCGTTCAATTCGGTAGAGTGGTTGCCGAGAAATACATATAAGAAAATTGTCTTACGCGCTCTCTCACACACATAAATAGACAGGCATTTTCCGATCCCGTCTTGCTGAGTCGATTGGAAGACTATTAGAAAAAATATCAATGTTTTTATAAAAAGTTAAAAAAAAAAACAAAAAACTTAAAACCGGGAAAAAAAAGTTGATAAAAAAATAAGACCAATTGTAAATTTACTCCACCATTATTCGATTTGACAGAACCAGAGTACCAGAATTTTCGGGGTACATTAGCATTACACTGGAGCTGTCTAGATGCTCGGGGGGTGAGTTTACCCGACCTCAGGGTCTTGTGGAGTCCGTAGTAAGCACGAGCTACGCCGACGAATTTCTTTGCTGCAGTTGTTATCCAACGTCACCAATGATCTGCCTATGCGAGCCCTATCCCGCTCGGCTACCCCAGATAACAGATACTTTGTCTTCGACGTATTAACCTTTAATCCAACCTTCTCTGCTTCACGTTTCAGCCTGGTGTACTGCTCCGCCACGGCCTGAAACGTTCTTCCTCCACGTCGCCAGCGAAGCAAATGAACTGGCTGGACTTATTGAAGATCGTGCCCCGCATGTTAAAGCCCGCACGTTTCATAACACCTTCTAGCGCAATGTTGTACAGGCGGCAGGAAAGACCATCGCTTTGTCAAAGTCCTTTGCGAGTTTCAAACGAGTCTGATAACGCACCCGATATCTTCACGCAGCACTGTACACCATCCATCGTAGCCCTGATCAGTCTGGTCAGCTTGCCGGGAAAACCATTCTCGTCCATAATCTTCCATAGCTCTTCACGGTCAATAGTATCATAAGCGGCGTGTTTCTTGAGAACGATACAGCTGCTCCATATCTTCGCACTCCAGCTCTTCCAGGCGGTGCTTCTTATCCCGGAAAAGATGGGTTTGCTGTCTTCGCTTCTGTTTATATCGCTCCACATTATGATGGGTTCCTTGCTGCAGCATCGCTGCCCACGCTGCGTTCTTCTCGTCCAAAACCGTCTGACACTCTCCACGAACCCAACGGCGCCTTCAGCAGTGCTGTTAATGGCTGCTTTCACGTTGCTCCAGCAGTCCTCAAGAGGGGCTTCGGTGAGCTCTCCCTCATCCGGCAACGCTGCGTCGAGGCATTGCACGGACTCAGTTGCGACTTTGGGCAGCTTCAGTCGCTCCAGATTGTACCGTGGCGGGCGTCGGTACCGAATGTTGTTGGCAACGGAAAGTTTTTGGCGCACTTTGACTATTAGAAGGTAGTGGTCCGAATCGATATTTGTGCCGCGATAGGTCCTGACGTCGATAATGTCCGAGAAGTGCCTTCGGTCGATCAAAACGTGGTCGATTTGCGATTATGTCTGCTGCGGTGATCTCCAGGTGTACCGATATGGGAGGCTATGCTGGAAGTAGGTACACTGATAGGCAAAATAAAGTGCCCACCCCATCATTTTTTGAATTTCTCTCATTTATTTGGTTCAAATTAAAGTAAATACACTGTAGTATTTTTTATATCTTATTCTTTATATTCTTTTTAAGTTTCACTTATAGAATACCAGATAAAAAGAAGAGACTGACTCGAAGAAAAAAAAATCAAAATGGGTGTAAAAAAGAACAGTGACAAAAAAAAGTGCCCACTGCATTTTAACTCCAGAAAACATAAAATAAAGTAAAAGAATACCAGCCTAATAGTTAATGTGTCCTCCTTTGGCCTTCAGGACCAGCTGCAGGCGCTTCGGCATGCTCTCCACTAGATTCTTCAGGTGCTGTGGATCTAGTTCTTCCCAGGCGCGCTCCAGGGCTTCAAAATAGTTATTTTTATTGGTAACACCAGTTTTGTCAACCCTGGCATCGAGAATCGCCCACAAATTCTCGATGGGGTTGAGGTCCGGGCTTTGTGGAGGCCATTCCAGTGGTTTAATTCGACATGACCGGAAGAAAGACTTAGTCTTCTTGGCAGTATGCTTCGGATCGTTGTCCTGCTGGAATACGAATTTCTCCTCAAGGCCCGTCTGGATCAGCGAAACTTCCAGATTTTCCCGCAGGATGTCGATGTAGGAATCTGCCGTCATTATCCCGTCGATTTTCACCAGGCTTCCCACTCCACCCCACGAAAAGCACCCCCAGACCATCACATTTCCTCCTCCATGCTTCACCGTGCCTTGTATGTGGCGCTCCTGAAGCTCCTCACCCGATCTACACCACACACGAACCCGTCGCTTCCGGTTGAACAGTTCGAATTTTGATTCGTCCGTCCAGAGAACCGTTTTCCAGAACTCTAGGGGCTTATCAGCATGCTCCTTAGCAAACTTAAGCCGTTTGACTTTGTTTGCCTTGCTGATAAATGGGCGCTTCCGAGCAACTTTGCTGTTCAACCCCTGTGCTACGAGACGGCGACGAACAGTTCGACTGGAAACTGTTAGCTGAAGAGCCTCCTGGATCTCGCGGACAGTTACCTTCGGGTTCTTCTTCACTTCACGCATGATCTTGGTGTCCGTTCTCGCATCCGTTTTGCGCATCCTGCCTCTGCCAGGGCGATCCACCACTGATCCGAACGATTTCATTTTCTGCAGAATTTTCCCGACCGCTGTTTTGCTGATATTGTACTTCCTAGCGACAGACCGGTGCGATTCACCGTTTTGCACATCACGAACAACCAATTTTCGGATACACACGGGAATTGCTTTCGAAATCACTACGTCCTCCATTTTTTTCAACTGATTCAAATGCGATCACGTGTACAAATGCACCAGTTCCACCCGTTTGCTTCAATACATGTCAAACTTTCAAAACAAAAACAATCGAGGGGTTTTCCGATGGAAACTTATCGAAAACATACCGATTTTTGAAGTGGGCACTTTTTTTTGTCACTGTTTTCTTTTTCAATCCAAATTGATTTTCTTTTATTTCAAGTAAAACTTTATATTTTCAGTATTCCATAGGTGTAACTTTAAAAGAATAATAAAGGTAAGACATCGAAACAGACTACGGTGTGTTTATTTGAATTTGAACCAAATAAATGAGAGAAATTTCAAAAATGATGGGGTGGGCACTTTATTTTGCCTATCAGTGTATTACGTATGGCCATGTTCTTAGAGGCGGCGAAATCAATGAGTCTGCGGCCGTTGGCGTTAGTTATCTGGTGAGTGCTGAACTTTCCTATAACCGGTCTGAATTCCTCCTCCTGGCCGACCTGACCGTTAAGATCTCTGATGACGATTTGACATCATGGCTTGGGCAGCTGTCGTATTCCCGTTACAGCTGCGCGTAAAAACCATCTTTATCGTCATCGTCACTTGCTAAGTGAGGGCTGTGCTCGTTGATTATGCTGACATTGAAGAAACGGCCTTTGATCCTCAACTTGTACATTCTGCTATCGATTGACCGCCATCCAAACACGCGCTTCTGCATTTCGCCCATCACGATGAAAGCTGTACCCAGCTCATGTGTATTGCCGCAGCTCTGGTAGATGGTATAACCATCTCTATACGTATGTACCGACGATCCCTTCCAGCAAACCTCCTGCAGCGCTACGATGTCGAACTTGTGGACCCTCAATAAATCGGAAAGAATGCGGGTACTTCCCAAGAAATTGAGAGACTTGCAGTTCCATGTTCCGAGTTTTCAATCGTTAGTCCGTTTCTGTTGCTTGGGTTTATGCCGATTGTTCCTGTACTTTTGTTTTTTACGGCTGGCTTGTAGGGCCTGCACCAACCCCCGTAGTCTCGCCAGGGGACGATCGTGCACAGCACTGTTTAGAGTCCCACGCTGGCACCAGGACGTTGATCAGCCGCTCCTAACATGGATAACAGACGGCGTTTTGAGCCGCACCTCCATGGTGAACAGACGCTCGAAGACTGCACTCTCCGGAGAGAGGAGTCCCCCCCCCCTTTCCTGTCAGCATACGACCAAGGTCCCACCGGGGTTGGTTACCCGATCTTCCCAATGGTTACTCGTACCCCAGCCGGCACCGTGGGGAGGTAGGGATAGGAGTTACTGGACAAGAGGCTAAAGACCGCTAGTGGGGTCTATTTTATACCTGTAGATACGCGAAGTATCAATGGTACGCATTGTCCAGCCGTTTACCAGCCAATAAGCTACTAGTCATCATAACTGTTTTGAAAAGCTGTTTGCGTTTTTGAACGAAATATTACCTCTCACAACGAAGGCATATATTTTCACCGATGGAGGTGCCAGCCAATACAAAACCAAACATAATTTTACCAATATTACATTCATGCAAGAGTATTTCAATATGGACGTGGAATGGAATTTTCATGCGAGCTCGCATGGTAAGTGCCCCTGTGATGGAGTTTTGACGTAGGACTACGTCTGTGATTTCTATATGGGGGTAAATTTTGTGAAAACCGAAAACGGAACATGTAACAAAATTATGAAAGCTTTTGAACGTTAATATCTCAGCAGTCCCTGGACCAATTTCAAAAATTTTATCACCGATTCATCAGAAATATTTCTGCGCTAAATTTAAGACTTTATCATTTTGCAAAATGTGACTATTGAAAATTGCTATGATAATTAAAATTATCACCAATGGCCTGCGCAAAGCAATTTCCCTGACACAGATTTCAAAGTTGAATTCAATCTGGTCTCACTAAACGGTGTTTATTCAATCATCACATGGTGAGTGGTGGTGTTCTCCAGTACACAACCAAAGGCTCCCCGCAAGCAGCTTGCAATCAAGGCTGCCCTCAACCGCTGATCGACTTCAGTTCCAATCACCGTGTGTTGTGGTGTCCGGTCGTCGGCATCTGCAGCAGCAGCATTGTTCTCCAGTGCACAACGAAAGGCTGCCTATAAGCAGTGAGATGCAGCCCACATGAGCATCCTTAAAAGGAGGAAGAAGCCGCACCACTATTGATCGGAATTCACCCCGGGAGCTATTTGACAGCTCCAGTGTAATGTCAATGTACCCCAAAAATTCTGGTACTCTGGTTCTGTCAAATCGAATAATGGTGGAGTAAATTTATAATTGGTCTTATTTTTGATCAACTCTTCTTTTCACGTTTTTGTGTTTTTTGTTTTTTTTTTTTTACTTTTTAAATAGGGGAAATGTCTCTAATAATGGCCTATGAATCTAAGATTGGGCCCATCGCTAAAAATCTGCTATTTATCAATTTTATCTAGATGAACGCGTTATTGGGACGTTACTAATGGATATTTTTGGTTTCTATTGAAAATTTTGTCGATTGCTGAATTTATGTATGGGCCCACATTAGGGACACTTAGACCGACATTACCTGCATTTCCCCTATATTTTTACAATCAACTCAGCTTGGTGGGATTGGAAAATGTCTGACTGTGTATGTGTGTGTGTGTGTGTGTGTGTGTGTGAGCGCGTAATACAATTTTCTTGAAGATGATTCTCGGCAACCACTCCACCGAATTTGGTTGGAAATAATTTGGGATCTAATCATAAGCATGGTCCTCCTGAATGACCGCTCTCCGGAAGATCCGTAAAAGTGGTCCAGCCATGATACTGATTCTAGAGCTCCATGGTTTTTTTCGAAAACATTTCGAACTGAGATATATGAATGAATTTGGGGTCGTGACATAAATTTGAACTTGGATGGCCATTGAACGGAAGATCCGGGAGATCCGTAAAAACTTTGTAAAAAACTCGTTTTTTCTCAAACTTTTGGAACTGTGATATAAGATAGTCGTGACATAAACATGAACCCGGCTAGCCATGGTACACTGGAACCTCCATTTACGAACCAACACGGGGGTTCGTAAATCGAATTAGTGCGTAAAAAAAACCTCGTTATTTGGGATTTACTTCGTAAAAAGAAAACTCGTTATTTGGGAATTAATTCGTAAAAAAAAAGGTTTTTGAAAATATCGGCAAATACCCCACAATATGGGTAGTTTTGAAATCAGGGTGACGTGTAGGGACTGGAAATCGATGTCTGGCGCCATTTTGAAATCCAAGATGGCGGCTTTTGGTTACAGAAAAACTTCGAAATTCTGTCAAATACCCCACAATATGGGTATTTTTGGAATCTCATTGTCGTGTAGGGACTGGAAATCGATGTGTGATGCCATTTTGAAATTCAAGATGGCGGCTTCCGGTTACATAAAAACAGAAAAATAATATAAAATAACCCACAATGTGGGTATCTTAAGCATCGGTGTGACGTGTAGGGACCGGAAATCGATGTCTGACGCCATTTTTAAATCCAAGATGGTGACTTCCGGTTACATAAAAACTTGGAAATTTTGTCATATACCCCACAATATGTGTATTTTTGGAATTGTAGTGACATGTAGGGACCGGAAATCAATGTCCGACGCCATTTTTAAATCCAAGATGGCGGCTTGCAGTTACAGAAAAACTTGGAAATTCTGCCAAATACCCCACAATATGGGTATTTTTGGAATCGGAGTGACGTGTAGGGACCGGAAATCGATGTCTGACGCCATTTTGAAATTCAATATGGCGGCTTCCGGTAAAAGAACAATTCGAAATTCAGTCAAATACCCCACAATCTGGGTATTTTTGGAATCTGATTGTCGTGTAGGGACTGGAAATAGATGTGTGATGCCATTTTGAAATTCAAGATGGCGGCTTCCGGTTACATAAAAACAGAAAAATAATGTTAAATATCTTAAGAATCGTTGTGACGTGTAGGGACCAGAAATCGATGTCTGACGCCATTTTTATATCCAAGATGGCGGCTTCCGGTTACAGGAAAACAGAAAAATACCGTTGAACAATTATGGATATTTTTGAAATCGGGGTGACCTGCGAGATCCGGGAATCCATGTTCAATGCCATTTTAAAATCCAAGATGGTGACATCCGGTTACAGAAACGCTGGGTTTATATATGTTTTTCTTTTAAATCGGGGTGACTTATTAGGAATGAAAACCCATGTCTGACGCCATTTTGAAATTCAAGATGGTGACTTCCGGTAACATAAAAACATAAAAATAATGTTAAATACCTACATACACCTAGTGTATCTTAAGAATCAGGGTGACATGGTGGTATTTGCCAATGTTTCTGTTACCGGAAGCCGCCATATTGGATTTAAAAATGGCGTCAGACATCGATATCCGGTCCCTACACGTCACTCCGATTCCAAAAATACCTATATTGTGGGGTATTTGTTGGAATTTCCAAGTTTTTCTGTAACCGGAGGTCGCCATATTGGATTTAAAAATGGCGTCAGACATCGATATCCGGTCCCTACACGTCACTACGATTCCAAAAATACCCATATTGTGGGGTATTTGGTAGAATTTCCAAGTTTTTCTGTAACCGGAAGTCACCATCTTGGATTTCAAAATGACGTCAGAAATTGATTTCCGGTCCCTACACGTTACTCCGATTCCAAAAATACCCATATTGTGGGGTATATGACAAAATTTCCAAGGTTTTATGTAACCGGAAGTCGCCATCTTGGATTTCAAAATGGCATCAGTCATCGATTTTCGGTCCCTACACGTCACTCCGATTCCAAAAATACCCATATTGTGGGGTATTTGGTAGAATTTCCAAGTTTTTATGTAACCGGAAGTTGCCATCTTGGATTTCAAAATGGTGTCAGATATTGATTTCTGGTCTGTACACGTCACTCTGATTCCAAAAATACCCATATTGTGGGGTATTTCACAGTATATCCCAGTTTCCCAAAATCACAAAAAAAACTCGTTATTTGGAATTTACTACTGCGTAAAAAAAGACTTCGTAAACGGAGGTTTCAGTGTACTTCCAAAAGATCCAGAACAAGCATAAATCGGTAAATCTGTGAAAATAATCCTGGAGCTCTGCAGTTCATTTTTAAACACTTTGAATTGTGATATAAGAAAGAATTTTGGGTCGTGACTTAAAAATGGATCCAGATGGCCATGGGACCGTCCTCTGAAAATTGCTGAATATCCGTAAAAGTGGTAAATCCAGGAAACTGGTCCTAGAGCTCAACAGTTTTGTTTTTTTTTTTCAAAAATATTAGGAACTGTGATACAAGAATGAATTTGGGGTCGTGACATAATTATGGCCCGGATGGCTATGGGCATCAGCCAATCAATGATCCTATGTATGTGAAATTTCTCGAGATTTTTGTGTAAAAAGTGTTCATCATCAGCTGAGGGCTTCAAAATGCCTGAATCTCAACCAAAAATCTTGAATTTAACCAGCTAACTTTAATTGCGTATGTGTGTCCGTGCAAATTTAGCAATACAGCTATATTCGTGCAACCTGGTGGTGTGGAGATCTAGCCCTCACGTATGTGTTAGTAGTGGAAAAATATAAAAATTTCAGAAGACGGTTAAAAAACACGGTCTAGTATCATTTTAATGGAATTAGCACTGTTATGGATGTTCCGGATCTCTCGGAGGATGGTCCCACAGCCATCCAGGTCCATGTTTCTGTCACGACCCCAAACTCATTCTTATATCACAGATCCAAATATTTTTGAAAAAACCGCGAAGCTCTAGGATCAGTTTCATGGATTGACCACTTATACGGATTTCGCGGATCTTCTAGAGGATATCCGGACATTGGTCATCCGGGTTCATGTTTATGTCGCTATCCTAAATTCTATCTTATATCACAGTTCCAAGTGTTTTTGAAAAAAATCGTGGAGCACCAAGATCACTTTAATAGATTTACTACTTTAACGGATGCTCCAAATCTTCCGAATGACGGTTCCATAGCCATCTGGTCCATGTTTATGTCACGATTCCAATTATTTCTTATATCACGTTTCACGTGTTTGCGAAAAAAAAAACTGCGGAGCTCTAGGATCAGTTTTGTGGATGGACCACTTTTACGGAAGTTTCGGATCTTTCAGAGAACCATTCCGTTGTCTCCTGGATCCATATGTAGGAACCATAACTGTGTTCTGGCATTTTATAAACATTTGTGCCCATTAATCTAAATTATAGCCCGTAAGCCACTTGCAAAACCCATAAATGCACCCATAAAAATCACCGCTTCACATTCTGTTAAAATCATGCTACATCCAGAAACGTAAACAGAATAATGCCGGGAAACATCTCCTTTATGATGAACCCAGTTGACAAACGACATTCCACATCCTCCTGCCTCCCGAGGATTAGGATTCATGGAAATGAGGTCAGATTATTTTGCACGTTTAATCCAACCGAAATTTGTCTCCGTTCGGGAGAAAAATTGCCAATAATGGAACCTCGAAAGAAGGCGCCATTAATCGAACCCCAAAGGTATCCCTGAGTTGATGAAGACATTTCCAAGAATCGCTTTTCAGTCAACTGAATGACCTAGAAAGCAAAAGAAGAAAAATCCCAAAATGCTACCAAAAGAAAAATACTCCACCTCTCTCTCTTCTCGGATCATATATCTCATTTCGTTGCAGGAGCTGCTTTCCCATCTTAGGGCACGCGATGACAGCAAGCATTTGAGCCTGTCCCCAGTCCTCTTGACGCGTCTCGGGTTTGTGATCCTATTAGGAATGGAAGGCTTCTCGTCTTTGGTTGTGGACAACGGAAAAGATTTATGTGTCCAACATCGACAGACAGTTCTTTATTACAGTCTTTTGCTACTTTTTCCCTCCGGTTTTCCTGGCCTCCATCGTTTTGTTGTGACTACATTTCGTGACAGCCTCCGGGGACTCTCGGTATCGGCCGTACAATTGAAGATAAAGATGGTATTTGACATGACATTATTTTTGTGCAAACAGATAGGTCATTGTTATTTCAATCAGATAATTTTTCATTGAATTCAAATATAATCCGAAGTTGTGATTAATTGACGTTTGAAACATAACGTACTATGCTAAGGATAGTCCTAAGACTGTATCGAAAATAGAGTGGTTAGAAAGTTTTTCCTTCCCAATCTGTAAAATAATATGTCTTAATAATAAAAAGCTTTTCGATTAGTTATGTCATGTCCTTCTTTAAAAGTGGACAATGAAGCATTAGAAAAAATATTCTTCAATGGACTGGATATGTATCATCTTAGATTATGTTCCTGTTATAAGATTTCGGACTGGTGTAGCACACGAAATGTGGCTAATGGATTTCCGTCTCCTGAAAACGTTCCCTGGCTTGATAAGACCGTCCACCGAGTCTTATTTGCGCAGCTAGAAACCCAACTTCAGCGCGGGTTTGTTTAATCAGATCCAAAATTTTGATTTGCGAACGAATCAGGAAACTCAAATGGATTCGTAAAACTGGTTGATTGTTTGGATGATTAATTAGTTGATTGCTGGACGTTTATCCTGAGTAATTAAAAGGTTGTATATTTAAAGAAAGAAGCATACTTCTACGATAAACAGTGGCGTGTGCAAGGGGGGCGGGGGCCACGACCCCCCACAAATGATTGTTGAGTTCACATCCCATGTGCCCTCCTGAAATGTTTCATCCACAAAAAAAAACATTATAGCTACCCAAACAATTATAGAATTTAAATAGACATCCCAAACTCTCTACTACTGCAATTCAATCTCCCAAAATATCAAAAAGATCAATAGTTACTTAGAATATCCTCCTGCTACATATGAAAATTACCGAAAAAATCAGCAAGATTCAATAGACACCCTAAACGCCCTGCTGCAGATCAAACTCCAAATAAATTGAGAGGAGATCTGTAGTCATCCTTAACGTTCATCTGCTACTTCAAAGTGATGATGGAACTACCAGCTAGACAACTGTCGGTAGACTGTGTACTATCCTCGCTGTCCGGCTTGATCAAGTTTAATAACCTCTAATTTTTCTCAACTTGCCATTGTAAAAAGGGCTAAACATGGTGTGAGTCAATCTGTGGGCAACATCGCCCAAGGGATAAATGAGAATATCCTTCCAACAATAGGATCATAACACCGGTAAAAAACAGGTCATTCAACAGGAGGATGCCCCAAGGAGTGGAGAGAAGAGCCCACCCTCTATTCATGAAATGTTAAAGACAGGGAGTTGGCATTTCCACTCTCTCCATCCATTTCGCTTCAATTGGGTGCCCTGGTGGACACTCTCGTAACCAGAATATGGGTCATTCCAGCTCAAGTGGGTACACCACATGTGGTCGATGTCACCGATTTGAGCCAAACTTAGCCAAAACGCTTATTTTGGCATTCTAAATAAATGCCTTTTTTGATTTTGCTCTAAAGTGCCTAGATCCTTCTGGGCTACAAACCTTGAATTTTCGAGATTTTTAAAAATTTCAACTTTCAGAAGAGATTACTCCACAACCAAATAAGCTATTCGTGATCTGAGAGCGTCAATTTGAAGGTTTTCTAATGTTTATTCTTATAAGTGTATCCAAATTATGTTTTTGTCACAGTAACTACAGTAAAGAGGCTGATTACCGGCAGGTATTAACATTGTCAAAAAATGGCCTATTTTCACCATGGGCGGGATTTTTTATTTCTTAATATTTTGGGCTCACATTTTCACCAAACCTTGAAAAACTCTTGTACTTGATGTATTTCCAAGGGTAAATGATTTGGACAAATATTTTTTGAGATATGACCAGATGAGTGAGTGGTAGTTTTGAGCTCTTCTGGTGAAAAATCAATGCTATTTAATATATTTTAATTTTTTCTTGAATTCCTTCATGCTGATGGCACAATAATATTGTTATGTTATTTTTCACATGTCCTGGGCAGGATTCTCAATATTTGAAATCATAACTACCTATTATATTTATTTCTGTCCATAATTAAATTATGATCCTATAAGTGAAAAATACGTTCCTAAGAAGTACGATGAAATCAGATAGATTAGCAGGTATCCAAAATTGCAGTTGTGGATGACAGTTGCTACTTGAATAATATCGAATACATCATATCAAGAAGACTGGCAACTTTTCCAGAATTCAACCTACAGATACAATGATTTGTTGTCTTCGATAATCCTTATTTGAGTGATTAATTTTTTTTTTAGATGCAATCGAGCAAGAATGCTTATTTTTTATTATAGTTATACCGCATAGTTATTATTAAACGTGAACCATTATTTTTAATTTTTTGTAAACACACTTTCCATTCATGAACGTAACTGTCATGTTCTTCTTTTACGCATTTGAAGCTTATTACTTATCGCATATTAGCTTAAATATTGCGTGCTCTCAACTTAGTGTTCTAAATGCACTTCCACAGTTATTAATTGAGAGCTTTCGATGCCAAAATCAACTGTTAACGTAACTGTCATGTATCGTCAGCAAACCCATAGTTCAAAATCAGTATTTAAACCATTGTGTTGCATGTTTTTACTGCACCGCCCACCGTTATTTCTGTCTATTGGAAAATCTAACTTTTTTCTTTACTAGTGCTAAAGTACTCTTAATTAGTCATCTACAATTAATCTGTTGGATTGGTTAGAGGACAACCGAGAAATAGTGATAAGAAAATGATACAACCCGCCGCGCTATTCGGAGGAAGGTACTCATTTTACATACTTGCGATTCGACTACTTGTTTTGTTTTTGCAAACCTAAAAATCTATACTAATACTTCGACATAATTATAAGTCTGCAACTGTTTCCTGTGCTTAGCTTCAAATGCGTAGAAGAAAAGAACATGACAGTCACGATCATGAATGCAAAGTGTGTTTTTAAAAACTGAAAAATGAAGGTTCAACGTTAATTTTTCTTTATTGATTTTCCACCAAAAAAGCTCAAAACTACCACTCACTCATCTGGTCATATCTCAAAAACTATTTGTCCAAATCAGTTACCCTTGGAAACACATCAAGTACAAGAGTTTTTCAAGGTTTGGTTAAAATTTGAGCCCAAAATATTAAGAAATAAAAAATCCCGCCCATGGTGAAAATAGGCCATTTTTTGTCAATTTGGATACCTGCCGGTACTCAGTCTGTTTACTGTAGTTACTATAAAACAAATCAAAATGCTAGTACACAAATAAGGCTTAACATTAAAAAACCTTCAAATTGAATTTCTAAGATCACGAATAGCTTATTTGGATGTGGAGTAATGTCTTCTGAAAGTTGAAACTTTTAAAAATTTCGAAAATCCAGGGTTGTAGCCCAGAAGGATCTAGGCACTTTAGAGCAAAATCAAAAATAGGCGTTTGTTCAGAATGCCAAAATAAGCGTTTTGGCTAAGTTTGGCTCAAATCAGTGAGCACTGGATGTGTGTACCTTGACTAAATAAGCCACTTTGCATATACTTAGTTTTTCCAAAATTTATCTAGACTAACCTTTGAGAAGGGCCAAACTTTTTTTTAACCGATTTTTTCCAAAAAAATATTATGAAAAAATGACAACTCCTACAAAAATGTGTTGTATGAATTACTTTTAGGAAATTGTCCAAATTATCGAAAAAATAATACTGAAAAAAAAAATCCATTAGAGACCTGCCTACAAACTCAACTGCTCAAAAATATAAGAGGTTTTCAATGTATGTTTGAATGATAATCAACACTGCAAACGACCTGGTATGATTTTCAGTAGTTTGAAAGTTGTTTGTTAAATCATGAACATTTTAAGCGTCTTCAAGATACACTTAAACTCTTAATACTGTTTAGTGCAAACCTATATATACTTCAAAAGATCTCTGATCGCTTGTAAAGATGATTACTATTGTTGAAGCACACCATTGGCTTCGGGCTCTACGTGATTTAAAATTGTAAGCAGCAACAATAAAAACCCCCCGGTAGCGAAGCTCGCCTACAGAACAATGTACAGTTCTATTCCCACTACTGTGTCAGTTGTGTGTATACTTCGTTGTGTATTGTTATTGTTTACGTTTATATATAGTCAATTGTTTTTTGTATATTTGTGATTTGGAATTTAATTGTTTGTGCTATAGTATTTAAAGTAGACGATTTGTATATTATTAAGTAATTACGTTAATCCTCCGAGCAGGCATTATGCCTCTCGGAGGCAATAAAAAGTCAATTAAGTGTTCAACAATGTTTCTTTGTTGTGCTCCGAAGCTATGCCCTTTTCCATCCATCTCCAATTTGAAAGTCACAACGTAGGGCAACATCCTGGACGAAACAACTATTATTGTAAAGCGCAGGTTGCTTTAAGGGGGTAGTCCACTCTGAAAATTAAAAAAAAAAATTTTGGCTTAAAAAATACTTTGGAATGTCTACTTTGACATAGACTTGACTGCAAGTCCGTAAGTGACATCGTTCCAAAGTTATAGGCCGATTAGTGGACTCGTGTCCAGACGCTCCAAGCGCGCTCAGGTGACGACTCAGACGGGAGGTCTCCTGGGGAACCTGGTGCAGCGGCTACAAGAGACATTCAATCGCACCAAAAAAATCTCAATTAAAGAGGACATTTCAATTGACAAAACCATGCATTCCTTTTTTTGAATTGATCGTTATTTACCCTCAAAAAAAAATTCGTGAAAATGACCTATTTTTCATGCCGCCAGAGTGGACTACCCCCTTAAGCTTGGGAAAAAATATGCTTTGCAGTATTTTGGACGTTTAATTCGCAAACAGCGCCTAGGCCATTCTCTGTCTAACTTTAATCAATTCGATATAAGACGCCCATTATTGGTTGACTATAAATCCCCCCCCCCCCCCCCACCGCTCTTCTGATGAAGAGATCTGCACATGCCTTTGACGATAAGGAAAAGTTTGATTAACAAGACACCATCATATTATTCACCATAAATGCAATCTGTTTTACCACCAACGAATCCACTTTGGGCTGGATGTGTGAGTTTCCACAAGACAAACATAATTTTCTTAACAATTTATGCTCTTCCTTCTTCTGCCTAGAAGTAAAGCTCCGTATCTCTAAAGAAAACGGCCAAGCTGTAGATGACGATAGAGCCAAGGTATAAGGGCCCTTCCTGATTCGGAGATCAACGTAAACATACATGCACACAGCACACATGCATACTTGCAATCTATTATTAAGCCATTCACTGCCTTCTTCATTCAATCAGGACCGACCCTGCCGTACGAACTGCTGGTGAGAGGGTTTAGCTTGATGATATGTTTGCTAATGTTGGCGCTACCAGCGAGCGTAAGCATTGGTAGGCAATAAAGAAAGATAAACGAGATAAAGCTGGCATTACTGCCATTAGAAGGAATTATGCCCTTCACAGGATATTGATAGCACACATGGAAGTGCACCGCTTGTGCGGAACCAATCATTAAGTCACGAAACATAACGTCTTGGAATCTGGAAGTGATGACCGACAGAAAAATGTTGGTTCAGTTTGAAAGGTTTCCTGAATTATTGTTATATAAAAGTTTGTGATGTTTATTTATTTAAGTATGTGTTTGACACATACAACCTGTCAATCTTACGCTGAGTGAACGCTCACGAATCATACAATCATCGAGACAACTAGAAGTCGTATAACATGGGAAAATTCATTCACTCGTTCGAACACCACAGAAACAAAATGGCCATCATCACCTACACGGAGAAACGAAATATCTCAAAATTAAGTCTTTTGTACTCATCTTAAGGGAATCTTTCGGATTGGAAATTTTCTCGACTTCCCTGGGCATAAAGTATCATTGTGCTTGCCACACAATATACCAATTCATGCAATTGTATTGGCATCGAAAGCTCTCAATTAATACTGTGGAAGTGCATTTAGAACACTAAGTTGAGAGCACGCAATAAGCTAAGCAATAAACTTGAAATGCAAAAAAGAAGAAGAAGAAGAAGAAGAAGAAATTACTCATCTTGACACCTAATTAAAACCAGTCAAACTTGAGTTCTTTGCTATGTATCCAATTTGAAGTATTTTTTTGTTCTTTGATTTGTTTTCCGTACTGAGTACCAATGCTACCGACGCTAGGGAGGCAGCTCCCACACCTGGACCCTACCTATCGACCCATCAACTCATGAACCGGTAACCAACGGTTTTACTTCCCTTTACCGAAGGAAGGCGTGATCAGAGATGTTTGCCTCAAAACATCCCGACGGTGCCGGCTGGGATTGAACCCAGGCCTGCTGGGGTGAGAATCAATCTTGCTTACCACTACACCACCGGCACCGCTATAATGTTTTTCTTGAATTCTTAAAAGAGCATGATTACCAACAAATTTATTTTTATTATGCTTATGAAACAGTCTAACAATTTTTAATTAATCAAACAATATTGGACAGAGGGGCAATATTGCCAATGGAGCAATGTGGCCATCCGCTTAAAAATCAGCTAGTTGAACATATTTTACAAAAAAAAAACTGTTGCAGGCTTAATGCTTGAAGCCTACTTTAACCATTCCTTTCATTTCAATTCTAAGACAATACTTCTCTCTAGAGCAAATATTCAAAAAATGTTAGACTAGCTCAAAATGTCAAAACTGTTATAAGATTTCTGAATCAGGAAATAAGTTTTGTCAGTAGGGGAAACAGCCCTACACCCAACCGGGGGATGTAAAATTCGCTTACAATTATGTGGGATTCATCATCAGAGGATGTTAGTGGAGACCGCATGAACCGGGGATGCGATATACCTAGCTGCGATCCAATGCAAGAAAATTGGAGACCGAAAATGTGGAGTGTATTAGTGAGTGAAATGAATTATGTCGAAAAAAATTGGAAAAAGGTTGCCGACTGGACTTGCACCACGAACGTTGCGGTAATCAGACCTGTGCTTTCACCACTGCTCTCTCCATGCTTCTGAATTTGATTGCCAAAAAGCAAACAAGAAGCGCTCATTTCCTCTCATACTCGGTTTCGTATGCTTTTTCTGCTGTAGAGATTCGAGGCAAGTGTGTACGTCGTTCTACAATTTTATACATAAAAAGCTTACTGGTATAGTCGAAAGCGTAGATAGAACACGAAATAAAACAGACAAAAAACCATTACATCGCCTGCATGGTCAATTTCTAACATTCGTTGCGATGTTCATGAACAGAGGATGATAGGAAACGGAACTAACATTCATTGTAATAGATTTTTGGTTTGCGTGTAGAATTAAGTGAATTTTGTTACAAACAAAGAACAATGAACTATCGGCTCCATAAACCTAGCGCGATTGAGCATTCCAAATAATCGAACTAGTTAAAAAATTCCTTCAGCAGCATTATAAATGGTAATTGGTTTCTTATATGACACGATGTTTTTCATGATTTAATAAACATTAGAGATTCTCTTATCAAAATATTGCTAAAGTCCATTCGGGGCAATATGTGCACCACTGATATTTCAACTTAAATTCTTCAAGCTTGCATTAGGGGCTGTCCATAAACTACGTAGACAGTTTTAGGGGGGGGGGGTTGACAATTATCCACGGCCCATACAAATTTTAATTTTTTTGTATGGGCAATTGTCTACGCAGGGGGAGGGGGGGGGGGTGAAGAATCCCAAAAAACTGTCTACGTAGTTTATGAACAGGCCCTTAGTCCTATCATAAATATGACTTCTGCTTTTCCTTTATTTAACGTCGATCTCTGTTCCGCAATCTAGTGCCAATCACCGACGGACATCGATTGCCATCCATTGACGGCAATCGAATGTGCAGGAAGGCAGCTTCCACACCTGCGTAGGATATCGCACCCATTCAACACACATGGGCCGGGACCAACGGCTTTACTTCCCTTCCGAAGGAAGACGTGACCAGAGATTTTTATGCCTCAGAAAAATCCCACCGACCTCGACTGGGATTGAACCCAGACCCATTTGAGTGTTAGAAAGCAGTCACGCTTACCTCTACGCTACCGGCGCCGGCATAAATATGACTGTATCATATGAAATCACGGTTTGAAACAGCTGCGTTGGTAACTGAAAAAATATAGCCTTAAATAGGCAGTTCTTCTTAAATTTAATTTATTCTACAGAAAACAATTGTTTCTGTTAAATATTTTGTGCTAAATCAGCTCATTGTTGAGCTTCATAAAGCTTCAAGAGAACATAATATTCTTTCCCATTGTTTACAAGTTCGCCAATACAACCCCGGCAGGATGCTTATTTTACTCCAACGGTTTAATTTCGGATACAAAACGAACATTTTTAAATCTTCTTGAATAAGATTCAAAAGATTACTTATAATATTCAATTTGTATTCATAATATAAATAGGCCATGAAATTATCCATTTGGTTAAACATCATTCGAATTTTCCACTGAATTTTATATGATTAGTGATGATTTCTTAAGGTGGCCAAACTACCCCACTTTCCCCTATTGTACTTCATTACAATCGAGATTACGTATAGAGACCGGAAATCGATGTCTGACGCCATCTTGAAATTCAAGATGACGGCTTCTGGTTATTTAAAAACTGGGAAATACTGTCCAATACCCTTCATTACGGGTATTTTCGGAATCGGGATGACCTCTAAGAACCGGAATCTTTGATCGACACCATTTTGAAATTCAAGATTATTTAAGAACTGGGAAATACAATGAAATAACCTTCAATATGGGTATTTTCATAATCAGGATGACGTATGAGACCCGAAATCGATGCCTGACGTCATCTTGGAATCCAAGATGGTGGCTTCCGGTAATATAAAACTCATATTGATCCACCGAGAAGGTGAAAAGAACTTTTGTTACACAGTAAAGCCTCTTTTTTATATTATTCCTTGATAGAAGACTCAGTGCATGCGATGTTTTTGTTTTGATTCGATGGATCTCGTTCATGAACATTACGAGCTACAAGTCAATTAAACATGACTAATCCCAGGAAATACATATTTGATTTCACGTTTCTTCAAGATTCACATACCTGCATAGCATTCTTCTTCTCTTCTTAATGCACATACAATTCAACACCCAATCCGCATACGACACAATCGATCGTGATCAGTTATAGCCGATTATGCACGAGTACGGATTTCCGGATAAACTGACATGATAGGTCAAGGCGACAATGGATCGAGTGATGTGCATTTTTCGAGTATCAGGGACACTCTCGAGTCCCTTTGAATCTCGAAAGGGATTACGGCAAAGTGATGGACTTTCGTGTGTGCTTTAGAATCGCGTTAGAAGGTGTGATAAGAAGAGCTGGGGTAGACACAAGTGACACGATCTTCCGGAAGTCAATCCAGCTTCTTAGCTTCGCCGATGACATCGACGTCATGGCAGATAACTTTGAGTCGATGGCGGAACCGTACATCAGACTGAAGACTGAAGCTAGACGGATTGGACTTGTCATCAACGCATCGAAGACGAAATACATGAGAGGAAGAGGTTCGAGGGAAGACCATGTTAGCCTCCCGCCTCTAGTTCAGGTTGATGGTGTCGAAATTGAGGTGGTCAAGTTCGTGTGAGTTCGTGTATGTGGGCTCTCTGGTGCTGGTCAAAAACTGATACCAGCAAAGAAATTCAAAGACGCATTACGGTAGGGAGTCGTGTCTACATAGCACTCTGGAGGACGCTCCGGTCGAATAAAATTCGCCGCCGCATGAGGCGGACTACGGACTGCAAAAATTGGGTGACTACGGTGGGCTGGCACGTCGAAGGTGAAAATGGTTCTCGAAAGCAACAGGATCAAAAAGAAGTGGCGCGCAGCGGTCAAGGTGGATCGACCAAGTTTAATACGACCTGCAGACCTTTCGTAGACTACAAGGCTGGTGACATGTGGCCATGGATCGAGTAAAGTGGATACATCAAGGCCTTAGTCTGGTTGGTAAGGCAAGTGTCTCTGCATCCATGTATAGACGTTCCAGAAATTTTATTTTTTTCCTTGATTTGTTTTCCATCGATCTTGTTTTCAGTGCTGAGCTCCAATGCTACCGACACCAGGGAGGGATCCTACCTATCGAGCCATCAACTCAACGGCTTTACTTCCCTTGTTCAGAGATGTTGGGTCTAAGAACATCCTGGCGGCGCTGACTGGGATTGAACCCAGGCCTGCTGGGTTGAAAGGTAATCACTCTTAACACCACACCACCGATGCCGCTTGATAAGCGAATCTTCATTCCTTTATTTAACGGCGGTCTCTGTTCCGCAATCTAGTGCCAATCACCGACGGACATCGATTGCAATCCATTGACGGCAACCGAATGTGCAGGAAGGCAGCTTCCACACCTGCGTAGGATATCGCACCCATTGAAACACACATGGGCCGGGACCAACGGCTTTACTTCCCTTCCGAAGGAAGACGTGAAAAAAAGCAGTCACGCTTACCACTACACCACCGGCGCCGGCCTGATAAGCGAATGTCTCATTAGTTTTGTTTGTGATTTACCAGTTCTGATAGCGATTCTAAAAACGAGGATGATGTATAGACAAAGATTCAAAGGGCTAGTTACACTCATCAATATATTCGTACAAAAATTAGGAAAATATTGTTAAAAATATTGATGGCATAATGTTAAACTGCCATTATTGTTGCCTTTCTTCAAATATTGAAGAAAAAGAAATTGAATACTATCATTGTGAAAATATTGACATGTGTAACGTCCGCTTTAGATGCTTAGCCCAAGGCTATGCGAATTGCTCAGCTTATGCACGGGTGCAAGCAATTTCTTAACAACTCAAATTTGAGTAGGATCTACTCATATCCATCAAAATTGAGTAAACAAAGTTGGGACTGACAAGATGACGAATTAAGAACAAACTGAACTATAATTTGGGTTGATCTCATCGGCCGTGCACAAATTTAATCCAACTTCTTCTTCAGATGATTACGCCCAAACTAAACATTAAGCCTAAGGGTTATATGACACGCACGTCTCAACCATATTGATCGGATAAGCCATCTTGAAAAAAAGCTTGCCTAGATGAAATGCGTCCACAGAAGACATACAGACATCAACAAATTTAATCGATTTTTCATATTCAATTTGATTCTACGATGTCGTAATCAAACAGTCGAGCCAGATCGAGCAGGGTTCTAACAATTGGTAATGTTTTACACAGGCGAGATAGCTTTTGTGGATGGCTATCGGTCACAGACGGCAGGACGTGTGAAATCTGATTCTATTACCTATGATACGGTAGTAACAACGATAAAACTGGGAAATACTGTCAAATAACCTTCAATGTGGATATTTTCAGAATCGGGATGATGTATAGAGATCAGAAATTCATGTCCAACGCCATCTTAAAATCCAAGATGGTGACTTTTGGTAGCAGAAAAACTAAGAAACACAGTCAAATATATTTCAATATTGATATTTTTGGAATCTGGGTGCCATCAAGAGACAGTAAATCGATGGCCGACTTGAAATTCAATATGGCGGCTTCCGGTTATATAAAATTGGGTAATACCGTCAAATACCTTTCAATATGAGTATTTTAAGAATCGGGATGGCGTATGGAGACTGGAAATCAATGCCTGATGGCACATTGAAATCCAAAATGACCTGAAATCGAAGTCCGACGCTATCTTGAAATCCCAGATGGTGGCTGCCAGTTATAGAAAAACTGGGAAATTCAGTCAAATACCCTTCAATACGGATATTTCCAGACTAGTGATGACGAATGGAGATCTGAAATTGATTTACGACGCCATCTTGAAATCAAAGATGGTGGCTTCAGTTTATGAAAAAAAAAACTGTAAAATACTTTGAGCAGAAGATGATGCGATTCATAGCAACCTAATGAGAAATTGAGAGAGTTGCCAGTTTTGTTTGATATGTTGTCTGTGCTCTCACCCAGCGTATTAAAAAAAAAGGACAGCTGCTTCATTCCTATTATTTTCAATCAGATCCTATTCTTTTCAATCTTGGGAGCCCAATTAACAATTTCACAATGTAAACGCCATACTCATTTCATTATACAGCCTCAAACTGTATTCAAACGTTATACGATATGAGGCAACCTTTACTTAACATCTATGAAAGCAAATCTGGCGAACTTATTCAGCTACTAATGGTTGTTGGGACGGATGGGGACAAGCTCTTATTGCATATCCATTTTCGCTTCCAAACAGCTACTATCCTGCTGTTTAGTTGTGTGCAAACTTGAAAGGCGCTTATTCTACCTTTTTCGGTTGTCCAATTAAATTAAATTAAATTAAATTAATCACTACACAGCTTTCTTTTGAAGCCTGGTTCAATATTACTCTTTTTTTTGTGAATTCCTCCTTTAGTTTCTAATCAAATTACTCGAAATTAATTACAAGCACACCACCAAATTAAATTGTTACCCTGCACCGGAACCTGGATTCGAACTCAAGATGATCGCATTGGCAAACCTTGGCACTACCAACATCGATACGCCAACACTTTGAACTGACGTAAGAAAATATACATTCCCTTCTACAGCACTGAGGATTTATAATAGTGCAGTGCACATGAATCACTTTTCTCGACAAGTTACTTCAGCCAAAGACATCATTGCCAGAATCCTAGCGAAGTAGCGCTGCGCTTGAGCAAAGGTGGAAGCAACGCAAAGAAAAATTAGCAAATACACAAACCTTTCTTCTGAGGGTGTAATCTTTGCTATCAAATTCGTTGGTAGCATTTACCTTTGAGCGGCAGATGACTGTCTCATAGCGGTGTACGAGAAAATGGCAGAGTTTCCAGTCTTCTTGATATGTTGTCTTCGGTTCAACTTTGTAAAGGAGTTTAGTATAAGCTGTAAAACTGCACGTCTAAAAATAAACCTAGATGACTTTAAAAATGCTTCCAAAGCAGCGCAAACACAATTTACTAGCTGAGTACAGGTTGTTTAGTTGTTGCAAAAGCACTTTTAATGTTATTGTATATGTTATTCAGCAAGATTGGTTGGTTGTGTAGAAGCCATCAAACGAGTATATAAGCGCAAGAGTAACGTCCAGTGGCCCAAGGCAAGAATGGGTTAAAGGGGAAGTCCGAAAATAAAAAAAAATATTTTCGGTACGTCTTTATTTTTTTTTTAAATATTTGGAAAAATTATCAAAAATCCAAAAAACAAATCAGTTTCTTCCTTAGATTTTTGTTAAAAATAACATGCAAATTTTTTTTTCTATCTAATCATGAAAAAAATGGACCCTCAGCAAAACCAAAAAGTCGAGGTTTTTTGGTGGTTTTTTGAGTCCAAATTTACGCCATAATGACTTATAAGAAATGTTTTTCACGTGAATTTTCTTTGAAAAATAAGAAAAAAGTGTAATTTTTTTTAGATTTTTTATATTTTTATTCAATAGTTTAAGAAAAACCAAATCGTAATTATTTTTTTCGGAGCGGTGAACTCCCCCTTAACCCTCCGTTACTCGCGCCAACTTTTGTAGCACGAGTACTCGCGCGTTGTACTTTGTACAACAGTGTGAGTTTTCCATTGCCATTTTGCAGCCGAGCTACCAATCGATATGAAACCAACGGGTATTCCTTAAAAAACTTGTTTTTAACCAAACAAGCTAAACGGTGTCCGTACTACGTTGGATTTGACTTAATTGACTACAACATGGAAAATCTCGAGATCCTGACCAGATAGAAAGTTACTGTCGTCGACAAAGTTGTTCAAGAGGTCATAACTTTTTTGCTAGTGAAAAGTAGTTCAAAATTTTCTCACTACGTAGCGCTGGTATACACGTAAAATTCCCACATGAGGTTTGTTTAGAGATCCTGACCAGATAGAAAGTTACTGTCTTCGATTAAGTTGTTCAGGAGGTCAAAGCCTATTGCTTGGTGTACAATAGTTAAGAATTTCCTAAGCGGCGCTAGTATACACGTGAAATTTTCACATATAAATTATCACGAGATCCTGACTAAATAGAATGTTACTGTCTTGGGCAAAGTTGTTCAGAGGGTCAAGGGCTTTTGCGCTTGTATACACGTGCAATTCTCGCATTAGAAATATTTCGAGACCTGCTAAACTGTCATAGGCAAGGTGTTCCAGGAGATCAAAACTTTTTCGTTGGTCGACAGTACAGAATTTTCTCACTACGCGGCGCTAGGATATACGTAAAATCTTCGCATATATAGTATCTCAAGATCCTGAACAGTAAGAAATTTACTGCGTTTGGCAAAGCTGTTAAGGAGAAAAGATCTTTTTGCTGATGAAAAGTAGTTCAGCAATTTCTCAAAATTTGGCGGGCAATTCTCGCATATCAAATATCATAAAATAAAAATACAATTAACATCAGCCTAAGTGGGATAAGACATCGTTCCACTTGTATACCTCTGATAAATTAGTGGTAACACGATGGTAAACATTATCTTGAAAGATCAATATCGCTGAAACTTTCACCAAATGAATGTTTAGAGTATCCCTTTCATTTAAGGCTTATTTCAAAATGTCTTATCGAGGGGTCCAGAACAAAAAACTCAGAGAGTGAGACACTTTTGCTCAGTTGAATGGAGAAATTTGTAAAACCGTAAACTCCTGATTATAAGTTCATGGACACCCCCAAAAAACATGCAAATGTTTTATGTTCATATCTTTGTCATTTTACGTCCAATGTTCGTTCTTTTTGGAACATTTGAAAGATTTTGAATGGAAATACGAAAAGGCAAATTGCTTAATATAATTTTCAAATCACACTATTTTCCAAAATTTACTCTGAAGAATCATGATTGATTTACTCAGAATTGAGTTGCAAAAATATATTTGAAATTGAAAGTAGTAGTAAAACCCTTATGCTATAAGGAGATCAAAAATTGGACGTAAAATGACAGAGCTTTGAACAAAACACATTTTCATGTATGTTGGGGGTGTATTTAACAGGCTTGATGGAGACTCGCTCGCGAGTTTGAAATGAGCCGAGCGTAGCATTTTTCTGAGGAGTAGAATGCCTACTGCCAAATCTTTCCACTGAGCTTCAGAGCTCGTGAGCGAAGGGGGATAAAATGAGAGTGAGGTTTGCTGCCATTCTTGTTCATGTTTTCTAACACACGCTCTTACTCTCACTCTGGGTGAACTCTGAGCTTCTTGCGTCGAACAAAAAAGTCATCCGAAGTCTTTAAAAGCCTTTCGCTGAAGTTCACTCTCCCTCTCTCTCTCGAAGAGTTTTTGTTTGCTTCTTCCATATTCCTGCCGCCACTCACTCGAGGTGAGGGCTGGCTAAACTCGCAGGACGAGAGTGTTTTAAAACCTCCAGTGAGTTTGAGGAGTATTAGCAAGTCTGGTATTTAAGCTTTTGATCGGGAGTGTAGGTTACTCAGTGCTGAGTGAACTACGCGTTGGGAAATTTCGCCAGCTAACTGAGTGAAACAATCTCACGGCTTAGATAGTCCTATGACTCGACTGGCTAACTCGTGTGTATATATTTTAAACATTTTACATTAAACTACACATTTTGGACGAACTGAGTAGATTTTTCTCGTTTAGATTTAGGATAAGGTGTATGTAACCATAAATTCGACGTCACACTCCTAGCAGCGTAGGAATAGCGTTATAATGAAAGAGATGATAATTCATATTATCAGGCCTTTTCTTTATGACTTTAGATGTACCTACACACTTAGATTTTTTGCCGAGATGGGCACCACCGAGCAGCTCGGTATTTTATGCTGCTGGATCTCAGCAAAAAACTTGCCACGTGGTGAGAAAATTCTTAACTACTGTCTACCAGCCAAAAAGTCTTGACCCCCTAAACAACTTTGACGAAGACAGCAACTTTCTAGCTGATCAAGATCTTGAGCTGAATAGACGAGAAAGGCACGTATATACTAGCGCTGCAAAGTGAGAAAATTCTGAACTATTGTCACCCAACAAAAAGATCTTGACTTCCTGTAAAACTATGCCGAATACATTTACTTTCTATCTGGATTTAGAGATATTTTATATGCGAGAATTTCTCATGTATAGTAGCGCCGTGAAGTGAGAAAACTTTGAACTACTGAACACCAACAATAAGGTCTTGATCTTCTCAACAACTTTGTCTGAGACAGTAACCTTCTATCTGGTCAGGATCTCGATATATTCCATGTTGTAATCAATTATGTCAAATCCCACAGTTTACACGGTTTACATTTACATTTTCCCTATTATCCGCAAAACTATCGTGCTAGCTTCTGTTGTAGTTGTACCTGTAGCTTATTTTCTGCTACTTTCTGGTTGTCTGGGCGCTTATTGTGACTCTCTACAAGCGAAATTGCCAAGTTTAATGAGTCAACATAAACTTTTCAACCTCTTCTTGTAACTTACAAGTACAAAATATCATTAAACCATCTTATGATTTCATAGTTCCAAAGAACAGTGCGTGGAAGCAACCCTGCCAACAGATTTTTAATATGGAACGAGCCAATTTATTCAAAGACGGAGCCCAATGCAAATTTAATTACTAAATTAATCTAAATTATAATCTGTGCGAAACAATCTAAGACCCTCAATCACCTGTCAAGTCGTCGTTTTAAAAATCTACTTCAACTGACGAGATTCACGGTTCGCTCTCTTTTTCATCCCACGCTCGAAAAAAAAAAAGAATCCAACATTGAAGTAATTTCTTCCGCTTCATTCATTCACAGCTTTCCTCAAAGCTTAACACCGGATGACAAGTTGAGCACCCGGATGTAGTCTCGCCGACGACGACGTGGTGGAAAATAGACCGACTTTAATGTAATTATTCACGTTCTCTTCGTCGGAGGGCACTTTTTGGGATCGTTAAAAAAACGGGAAAGGTTGCCATAGCTTTAACCATTACTGGGAAATCCCACGTCCGTCACGTCTTCGGGTCAACTGGACGGGACGTGGAGATTTCAGGGTTAGGTATTATTCCGAATCATTCATTTTCGCTTTTGGGGTTTGCCTCCGGGTGGCAGGTCAAGACGGCTTTGCGGGTGAGAAGTGGATGAAATGCGTTGGTTTATTTGATGGTGTTTTCAAGTATTCTCCAACGTATTTTAATTCCAAATGATTGACACTTTGTTATTTTATACTTTATATTAAAAGCCCAACAGGAAGTTCTGCGAAACTTTTACCATGCGACAAATATTTTCCATTTGTGATTTTTTTTTTCACATTTCTCCCAAATGGTGCATGTCTTCTTCTCCCACCTCCCTGAATTTTCCTCTTCCAACCATCCAACGGGCTTTTGTACTCCGTCTTTCATGAATTGTTTCTGATTTTCTTTGCAAAAGCTTCCTTGGCAATTGTTTTACTTTTGGATGGCCAGCGGAAAGGAAAACTTTACATCGTAATCGTTTTTATCCTCGATGCAACTGTTGCTTCATCTAAGGAAATTGGTAAATTTTACAAGTCCACAAGTCTTCCTACCAACCAGCAATCGCTTGGAAGCGCTCGGTCGGTAAGATGCAGCCTTTTGTTTTAATTCACTTGTAAATCGTAGAAGTTTTTTTTTCTCCCCAGCTGTAGAGTATTCATGAAACAACAAACTTTGTGAATTTGCGAACTTTTGGAACTCAAGTCAATTGATGTGCCTGACAATCAGTTGAATGTGGTGCTCTCGCAAATTTTCACCACCAAGAAATGCAGAACGGAAACAATCAGTCAGGCTTTTCGAAATTGGATGAACTTCATTTTCGTTTTCACTGTTTGGCTGTGCCACAATCATAAATAGTTCGAGGAATGTGGTTTAAAAGTTGTTGGGTGTTGAATTTGCGAGGGCGGTCAGGGGTTTTCAAAGTGTAAATTTTTCCTAAGGGAATATGCTCCATTATACACTCCAACGTGACACTCTATAAAGCAGCAGGTAATCTACGAAGACGTGGGAACGAAATAAGCAAGAAGGGACAGGATTGGAATTTCAATTCTCTAATGCAAAAAATCAATCAATTGTCCGTAGGTTGGATTGTCGTCCGAAGAAGCTGATTCCTCCCACGCATCAGTACCCGTACCTTTGTATGTCTGTGGAATTTGCCCACTATTCTGTGCAGTGCATGGACCGGATGGTCCGGGATCTTTGGATGCTTTAGCAAGGCTCTAATATGTTTCCTCCGCAGCAAGCTTATTCGAGTGCCGCTGAAGCAGTGTCTCTCAGGCGACTACGTAAACGTTTGCGGTGTTGATGATTGACTGGATTAGGTTCGCGGCTCCTCCTTTCAAAACAGTTCAAACAAGAAATTTAGCTCGATGTGTGGATCATCGAGACAAAGGAGTAGTGGAATTCTGGTAGTGTGATTGTACAAGGTGTGTGTGAGAATAACTGTCACCGATTTCACAAGTATGCAATTCTCAATGGGTGAAATTAGGCCTGTTTTAAGAATGACCACCTTGGTGGGATTGGTTTGTTTTAAATTTGAAAAAGGAGACTACTTATAACTATTATTTAAAACTACACCTAACATACAACTATTATATACACCTAATCTACTATATACAAACTGCTTATCAAAGCATATTATGATGAAATACATTTTTGTGCAAATTTAGTCTTAATTTCGTTAATTCTGGAATCTATTTTGGCAATGCCTGCCTCTTCGTGTAAATTTGTTATTCTAGTGTCGAAAGGACGATCAAGTACCATCCTCAGCACTCTATTCTGAGCGACCTAGATTTTGTTCCTGTGAGTCTGTGCACATGATTTCCACACCGGAGCTGCGTAGAGGATCGCAGGTGCTATGATTTGTTTGTAGACAGCCAGTTTGTTCACCCTTGAGAGGCAGAATCTGCGGAAAATCAGCGGATATAGACACCTAACCAAGCCAGAACACTTGACTGCAGTTTTCTTCACATGCGAACGGAATAGGAGCTCCCAAGATAGGTTACTTCGGCAGACCACTCAACTCTTGTGCCATCCATGATTACAGTACAAGATGGAGTCGGTTTCAGTTTGGGTGATTTGCCGATGGAGGAACATGATCGCTTGTGTTTTGGAGGGATTGATTTTAATTTTCCACGTCGTGGCATAATCAGCAAAGGCGTTAAGACATCGTTGAAGTTTGTTCGTTATTTCGCGAGGCATCCTTCCTTTGACGGCTATTGCGGTATCATCTGCGAACAGGAAAAGCACGCAACCGTCTCCGAGGGGAGGAATGTCGGAAGTGTAAATGCTGTAAAGCAAGGGGCCCAGCAGACTGCCTTGCGGGACTCCTGCTGGGATGGAAAACGTGTTTGAAAGACAATCAATCAACGATACCTTAAACGACCTTTGCTGGAGGTAGTTACGGGTGATTTTAATAAGATGTAAAGGAAATTTGAAGTTACAAAGCTTGTACACAAGTCCGTCATGCCAAACATTGTCAAACGCTTTCACAACAACTAACAATGCCATGGCTGTGGACTTGGATACACAGCATCACTTGGACATACTTGGATTGGTGGAGTGCCTCTTTCTGAATCCAAACTGTTCCGGAAGGAGAATGTTGTGCTCCTCGACAAACTTGACCAAACGATTGAAAATGAGTTTCTCGAACAATTTGCTTAGCGCTGAAAGGAGGCTGATTGGTCTGTAGCTTGAAGACAATGCAATGTTGGATCCTTACCGGGCTTGCGGACTGGTATGATTTTTTTTTTGCATCTGTTGAAGATAGCGGTTAGAAGAGACTGCACTTTCATGCTGAGTCTCTTCAAGATCAAGTTGAATATACCGTCAAACCCGGGAGCCTTCATGTCCTTGGTGCATTTCAGCGCTGAGCAAATCTGTTGTACTGTAATCATATCCACCGGAGGCACGACACAAGGGGAGGTATCTAGGGTTTGAACGCATTGCGCAACCTGATCATCGAGCGGACTTTGGATAGTCGAGCCAAGCAAATGCGATGAAGCGACATGCTTGCCGATCGCATTTTCTTTCTCCTGAGGGGTGATTAAAAGCCGATCGTCATCATTTTCGACTCTGAGAGGTGGAACGGGTTTGGGATGAGTTTTCAGGACCTTGGCTACCTTCCAGAATGATCTGGAGCGGTCGTGCAGATTCTGGACAACACGCCCGAAACTTTCATTTCGGAGTGAGTCCATGCTGGAAGCAATCTGCCTGTTCAGAGCGGCCATTTCACGTTTTTTCCCAGATCTCCAGTCCTCTGAAACTGGCGTCTACGAACATTTCTCAACCGAATCAGTAATTGGGTGTGGGAATCAATAGCAACAAACTTACCCCTCACAGGAACTTGTCGAACGAATGTCTCATCAGCCACGGATATGGCCTGTTGGAGTCCTTCCAACGCCCGTTCGATGTCATCTACTGTGTCGAGCAGTGGATTTTCATCGATGTTGCTGTCCACCATTCGCCCGTACTGCACCCAGTTGACATGGTCATAGTCTTTACGCAGGCAGCTTCTAGCAGGAACCACGTTGACACCGACTTCAGTCACCACCGGTTGGTGGTCGGAGTTGAGATCGTTGTGCGTCTCCGGCTTGGATAGTCCGATGTTTGACAGGGTGGAGAGATGAAAGTTGGTTCGTCCAGAAATTGCACACTGTACAGTCCATGTTGTGCGTGGTCGAACAATAGACATCCGTTCCGGTTCCTCTGGTAGTTCCGCCAAGCTTCATGGCGGGCGTTCAGGTCGCCCCCAACGATGAATCGGGAGCTAGTACGGGTGATGGCGGTCAGGTCCTTCTTAAATTGGATTCCTAGTCCATTGCTTGCGGTACACTGGCGTGGGCAGTAAACAGCGATAAACCGGACGTTTCCAGTTGGTGATTCCACCTCCACACTAACGGCCTCGATCAGGGTTACTTCCACTCACTTGCTATAAATTTTTTTTTTTCGGAATTATGAAATCATGATATAGTATAATGCTAATTAGTACTTGTAAGTTACAAGAGGAGGTCATGAAGTATATGTTTGACACATAAAATCTGTCAAAATTGCTTTCAGTGCGTCACAATCAGCGATTTTACGACTCGTGAGCGCTCACTCTGAGTGAACGCTCACGAATCATAAGATCGCTAATTGTGACGCTCTCAAAGCGAAATTGACAGGTTTTATGAGTCAAACACATACTTTACTACCTATTCTTGTTACTTACAAGTACTACATAACATTATTGCATCTAATGATTGCATAATTCCGAATAATATTTTTTTTATAGCAAGTGAGTGGAAGCAACCCTGGCCTCGATTATAGAAGTGCGGATGTGGGGCAGAGTGCAAAACTTGATTCCCTTTCTGACGATGACCGCTACACCACCCCCCCTGAAGATGGTGCGATCAAGCCGGATAATGTTGTGATCAGGCAACCAGAAGCTGTCACCGGACTTTAGGTGGGTTTCGGTTAGAAGACTCAATCTGTTTTGCCCTTACAGAGCAAGCGTTCCAGGTAACGATGGTTAGCGGTTTAGACACCATACTGGATGATGAACTTACCGAGCACTTGGATCTGTTCGGGCTTATTGCGGCACTTACGTAGAGCACCGGTCATGTTGATGACATTCTCTATCAATTCACCGGCTGAGAACAGATCGGGATTATTTGGTTGAGCTGTTGGTTGTCTCCAGAATCCAGGGGGATGGAGAGCTTAGTCCGGCAGAAGATCCAGACGTTTCTTGAAGGGGGGCCGATCGCAGCCTTGGATTCACTTGTCCATGAAGAGGCGGAAAGTCCTCCACCCAGAAAGCCGGAGCCTTATCCTTCCTTCGTCCTGATTGATTGTTGGTGGACGCCTGTTTTCGGATGCGCTTGATATCCTCGCGTTTAGGGCACTGCTTGTCAGATTCTTGGTGAGCACCACCACAGTTGGCGCATTTGGACGCCACAGCTTCATCCGCAGCACATTCGGAGGTGGCATGGTCTTGAGCGCAATTTCCGCAGCGTGGCTTAATGTTGCAGTTGCGGGTACCGTGTCCGAAGTTCAGACACCGCTGGCACTGAGTCACATCGCGATGGCCGCCACGGTATGGCTCCCAGCGGACGATGATGGAATTGATGGACTAGATGGCTTTCAGTGCGTTGAGCGTCACCGTTCCCTTCTGGAAGTGTACCAGGAAAAGGCTATCCGGATACGCCTTCACATTTTCGTCTCTTCTTGTCATCCGATAGACGGCACTTGGGGCCAGCTTGTACCGGTCCCTGATTTCTGATTCGATAAACTTCGGGTCGAAGTTCGGTAGGCCCCTGATGACGACCTTGAACGGCTTCTCACTGGGAATTTCGTGGGTAAAGAATTCCACCTTGGAAGTCCTCAGGTGGGCGACGACCACGTCATACTCCGCTTTGGTACGGAGCACCACCTTAGTGCCGACTTTGCCCAACTTGTATTCGGTTTTAACGCCCAGCGTCGCTAGATCCGCGATGAGCACATTAAGATGGGCATTTTTCACTACCAATGGAGGTAGCTTCACTTTTGCCGTGCTCATATCGGCAGTATTTTCGGATTCGGCAGCATCACCGAAATCTCCAACATCACTGTTGTTCATCGCAGTGACATCGGGCTGGCCTCGATTATTCTTCCTCTTCTTGCTGTGTTTTTCCAACACAGCTGGCTGGATATTCCCATCCATGGGGAGAACAGCAAACCTGTTCGAGGTAGGCACACCGAAGCTTCCTTCACCGGGGCTCTGGACCTTCGCCGGGCTTCGGTACCGATGCTTCCCCATTTCGGGGCACACACACACGCACGAAAAACCGCGAAAGAGAGAGCGCGAACACTATCGCCACGAACTTTTCAAATAACTCGAGAGAGCGAGCTAACACGGAACTGAACTGCTTGACAATCAAGCAGAGAATGTTGAGTTTTCGAGTTGATTAATTTTGGTGCTTATTAGTTAATGACTAACCACGCCCACTACCCGAGCAAAGCTGAAGATCAAATTGAAATCAGAATTTGCTGTTATGATGTAACTTATTTTGAATACTCCAGTTGATCTCATTTTGGTTGACTTAACGGTTAACACAGCAAAAATGAGAGCAAAATTTTACACTGTTGAAACAAACGGAAAACTAATCCTGCTTCCAATGAAATCAATTTGATTACTGATTTTGCATTCATAATGTTTAACTGAATACGGGCCTAGAGTAAATGGTTACCATTCATGTTTCTCAAGCTGAAAGACTTAGGCTCCAATCTCACCGCGGGCAAGTCACGAATGACCTAAAATGTGTTAAACAAATCAGATAAACGATAATCATTAGTTCAACGACAGATGAATTTCAATTAAATTTTAAACAAGACGTAAACAGCAGAACTTCAAGTTAAGTTGCTTTCATTTAAAACGTCTTGACTGCATAATGAAAGCAGAATATGATATCAGACTTATGTCGCAACATTTGTAATCAAAATGAGTTTTCATTATGATAGGAACTGCACACTTTAATATCGATTTGCTTTCATTTTGTTAACCGACGCACACCGCGCTGACATTTTGATTGGCACACAGATTTATCAAAACTGACAAAAATCGTAAACCATCAAATTATCGCACCAGGTTATGGTCATTTCTACAGGGAAAATGAGATTAGTCTAAAGAAGGGATTATTTCAGCGTTTTTATGATATACTTGGTAGATTGGATACTAGGACACTCACGACTCTTTTTAAATTATCATTCAGAATACTTTCAAGAATAATGCTGGGGAGTAAACATTGATTATTATCTAAACTAGAATTCCAGCAGAATGACTGTCGTTGTTCTCGGCCACGCCTATCTTTACCATAACTAGGGATAGGGAAGGAAATGTTGATGTATCACTTACATAACAAGAGGCCACGACTTACACCCTCATAAGTGCGACATTCGCTGCCAGACTGTTGAGCAGTTCAGTCGATTTGAATTCTCTCTAGTTTCGTTCGTTCGTTCGCAAGTCGAATTAGCTCCGCGTTGTGTAGTGACGCTCTCGCTGACCCAGCCATGGGTAAGAAATCGCGCGGTAACGCGAGTGCCGGTTTACCGGGAAAACAGACTCTCCCAGGAGACGGCGCGACCACCGAGCCAGCCCAGAAGAAGCAGAAGAAAACCCCATTGCCCATCCCGACAGGCGTTGCGGACCCGCAGCCGGGGCCTCCCGGAACTAAACGACCCAGACCTGAAGACAGCAGCGCCACCGTATCAGCAGCAAAAAAGCTGCTGAGCAACAATCCGTTCTCCGCCCTGCAGAACGGAGCGCAGCCGCAGTCGGACCCTGAGACGGTGCCGAAAAAAGTTAAGTTGCCACCCTTCTATGTGAAGGGCTTCCCTCCCGGGCTATGGGAGCAGCTGGATTTCTACATTAAGCAGGGCCTTCGCTGCACCATTCAACGGTGCACGGAAGGCTACAAACTGATGGTCCCGGCCGAAAAACACTTCAACGCAGTTCAGGCCCTCTTGGACAGAATGAAGCTGGAGTACTTCTCCCACGACATCGAGACCACCAAGCCGCTGAAAGTGGTGCTGCGCGGGCTCCACGACATGGACACCACCACCTTAATGGACGAGATTAAGGCGAACGGCCTCAAGCTGACCGAGCTGGGCTACAACGTGGCCCCTGCACCGTGCCAGCGGAAGGACTACCATCGACTGGGTCCAGTTTCGACGCGTGGTCGACCGCCACATCGACGACAACCCACCGCTCGACACAGTGGAGGACATCGACCGGGCCCTGGAGGGTCTCCATCAAGCCATATCCGTGGCTGACGAAGAGTGCGTTCGACGAGTTCCTGTGAGGGGTAAGTTTCAAGCAATTGATTCCCACACCAAACTCTTGATTCGGCTCAGAAATGTTCGTAGACGCCAGTTTCAGCGGACTGGGGATCTGCAGCGTAAATACGAAATGGTCGATCTGAATCGGCAGATCGCTTCCAGAATGGTCTCAATCCGGAACGAGAGTTTCGGGCGGCTCGTTCAGAACCTGGACGACCGTTCCAGACCATTCTGGAAGGTTGCCAAGGTGCTGAAGTCTCACCCCAAGCCCATACCACCACTTAGAGTCAATGACGAACGGCTTATCACCAATGAAGAGAAGGCCAATGCAATTGGGGAGCACATTGCCCAGTCGCATTTGCTTGGCTCTACAATCCCAAGTCCACTCGAGAACCAGGTTGTGCAGTGCGTCCAGACGTTAGATGCCTCCCCTTGTGCCGTCCCTCCAGAAGAACGGATTACAGAGGAACAAATTTGCTCAGCGCTGAAACACAGTACGTACATGAAGGCTCCCGGGTTTGACGGAATATTCAACCTAGAGTTGAAAAATCTCAGCGCGAGGGTGCACTCGCTGCTGGCTGCCATCCTCAACAGATGCTTGGAGCTGCACCACTTTCCAAGCATCTGGAAGGTGGCAAAAATCATCCCGATCCGCAAACCTGGGAAAGACCCTTCACTACCGTCAAGCTACAGACCGATTAGCCTGCTCTCAGCGCTGAGCAAGCTGTTCGAAAAATTGATCCTCAGCCGACTAAACAAGTTTGTGGAGGAACATGACATTCTTCTTCCGGAACAGTTCGGGTTCCGCAAGGGGCACTCCACCAATCATCAGCTAGTGCGGGTGATGAATAACATCCGAAGTAACAAAGCTGTATCCAAGTCCACAGCCATGGCCTTGTTAGACGTCGAAAAGGCGTTTGACAATGTCTGACACGACGGACTTATATACAAGCTTTGTAACTCCAACTTTCCACCATACCTTGTGAAAATCACCCGTAACTATCTCCAGCAAAGGTCGTTCAGGGTGTCGTTGAATAGTTCCCTTTCGGGACAATTTCCGATCCCAGCAGGTGTTCCGCAAGGGAGTCTGCTGGGACCACTGCTTTACAGCATCTACACGTCGGACATCCCTCCTCTAGGAGACGGTTGCGTGTTCTTTCTGTTTGCAGATGACACCGCGATAGCCGTCAAGGGTAGGATGCCTCGTGAAATTACGAACAAGCTCCAACGATGCCTTGACACCTTTACTGATTATGCCACCACGTGGAAAATCAAAATCAACGCCTCGAAAACCCAAGCGATCATGTTCCTTCACAGACAATCATTAAAACTTAAACCGTCTCCCTCCTGTACCGTAATAATGGATGGTACAAGGGTCGAGTGGTCCACTGATGTTACTTATCTCGGGATGTTGTTCGATGAGAAGCTCCTGTTCCGCTCGCACATAGAGAAAACCCTAGATAAGTGCTCCGCCTTGGTTAGGTGTTTGTATCCGCTCATTTGCCGCAGATCCCGCCTCTCAAGGCAAAACAAACTGGCTGTTTACAAACAGATCATAGCCCCCGCGATCTTCTATGCCGCCCCGGTGTGGGAATCGTGCGCTCAGACCCACAGGAACAAAATCCAGGTTGCACAGAATAGAGTGTTGAGGATGATCCTAGATCGTCCATTCGACACAAGAATAGCAGACCTCCATCAAGAGGCAGAAATTCCCAAAGTAGATTCCAAAATTGATGATATGACAACTAAATTTATTCAAAAATGCAATCTTTCTGAACATGCTTTAATAAGCAATTTGTACATAGTAGGTTAAGTGTATATAGTAGAGTAGGTTAGTTTTAAGCTGTCAATAGTAGTATTAAGTAGTTTCTCTTCAAATTCTAAAAACAAAACAAACCAATCCCACCAAGGTGGTCGACCGTGTACTAAGTCTAGGACTAATTCTGTAAAACAAATTTTGAATTTTGCCCATACCTAAAGATGAAGAAAGCAATTAAATCACTTAGTAAAAAAAAATTTATATGGTAATCGTCCAAGTTAAACTAAAATAAAGATCATTTAAACTAAAACTAAACCCTCATAAGTGCTACGGAGTTGGAAGTTCGGGTAGGGTATTTGGTTAGGATTCGGCGGCATGCAAAAGTATATATTGTTTATGTTTTGCTCATTTTATCTATCGATAGCCGACTATCGAAAGAAAATATTGATTTTGTTTATTGATTATGCATTTTAGGAGTCATGACTGAGAGGTTGGCCTTAAACCCATGATTTTCTGCTCAGTTAGCAAAAACGATCCCTCCAGGGTCATCGAGAATCTCAGAATTATTACGCTTCGCGACAAAACATGACTACGTTTTCGTTTGGTATGTAACGGACGATTGAAATACGCGATAATGCAAATAGTTTCCGAGGTTGATGGTTAATCTCAAATATTCAAATGACGATGGCGAAATATTGTGCTGTGGAAGAGATTGGGGTAAATCTATGATTTTATGCTTAGTAAGTAAAAACGTAACTCTCTAGGGTCATCGAGCATCTCACAATATACAGCGTTTCGCGTCAAAGTACGATTAAGTAAATATTTAAATATTGTAAAGTAATCTTTTGTATCATATGAAGCAACTCGCGCCAAATCGTATTCGGAGCTGGCAGCACCCTCTCAGATTTCAATGAAACATTCTGGATGTGTGGACCTCAATAGATGTGGAATTTCTCAATGAATCAAAGTGAACTTAAGTGCTGATTAGACAAAATTGAGACACAAATTGAGCTTCATTGGGTTCTGAGATGATTTTGAGCTTCACAGGTTTAGTTTTGTGTGAAAATGGTACGTTAAAAAAAAAATCAGTTCAGACATGAGAATGTTTTTGTAAGAACAACTTAAAAGTGCCCATCTCGCGATGCATGGATGGATGGTAGTAAACATTATTACCTATCATACGGCAAATTTTCATCCAAATCAAACATGGCAATTTTTTAACTCGATTTTAAATATTAAAAATCGATTTTTTTCAGTATCTTTTTTTTCGAAAACATGGAAAATTTTCTAAAAGTCATCCATACAACACATTTTTGTAGGAGTTGTCATTTTTTCATAAAATATTTTTTTTTTTAAATCAGCATAAAGAGTTTGGTCCTTCTCAAATGTTAGTCTAGATACATTTTGGAAAAACTGAGTATGCAAATGTTCTTATTTAGTCAAAGACTACACATCCAGAAAATTTCATTGAAATCTGAGAGTGCTTTGATTCGATTTGGCGCGAAATGCGTCATATGCTAATGCTAATTGACTGTATCAACAATAATTTGCCGGCGCCGGTGGTGTAGTTTTAAGCATGACTGCTTTCTAACACCCCAATGGGTCTGGGTTCAATCCCAGCCGAGGTCGGTGGAATTTTTCTGAGGCATAAAAATCTCTGGTCACGTCTTCCTTCGGAAGGGAAGTAAAGCCGTTGGTCCCGGTCCATGTGTGTTGATGAATGGGTGCGATATCTTACGCAGGTGTGGAAGCTGCCTTCCTGCATATTCGAATGCCGTCAATGGATGGCAAACGATGTCCGTCGGTGATTGGCACTAGATTACGGAACAGAGACCGACGTTAAATAAAGGAAAGAAAAAGAAATATTTTTTAAATGTTATGCAAAATTACTAGGTTTATTGTTGAGAAGTTTTTAATAAGCCCTCCCAGTTCCGAACAAATCTGAGAACAGAACAAATCTGATACTATAATCAGAATTGCTCAGTCTGTCTGCATGAAGCAGCCGATTTCATCAAGGGAGTTCTATTAACAACCAAGAATTAATCGTTTGAGGCATACTGAAGAATTATGACGGTGATGTTTTTCACTATGGGAAATCATCATAGTTGCAAATATAAAGAGACTAAACATAACCTTTTGCTTCAGTACCGTCAACCTCCATGTCCATGGGGAGGGTCCAAGAAAGGAATGTGCGAAAACTACAAAAGAACCAGCGGTGGTTGACAGAGCAAAATAAATTGATTTTGACCAAAAATGGAAACCTTTCCGGGACATTAAGATTGCACAAGTTCTCTAGAGTATTTAATGAGCATTGTATAAAGTTTCAAACTCTGTATTTTGCCAGGACAATTTCGTCACTCTGTTGACAACAACAGAAAACTTCCGTTTCCAATCCACGGCGTGATATATCTCCATCCAACTTAACGTACCAGTTCAGTTCGTTCTCCATCACCAGGAGATGAATGTTGACACAAATTTATAGCAAAGTTAAATTGAAATTCGCACTCGCTTTTCTCGCGGAAAAGTTTGTGAATCAACAAAACACAGCCGTCTGAGTCGTCCTGCTGCTTGTGTTGATCCTCCCAGTTGCGCTCATTTGGCAAATGTGGTGCTCCTCGGAAGAGGAAGCTTGATGTAATTTGCAACTCGTGCACTTATCCATCCGTTCTCGTCGCGTTCACTGCACTGAATGAATAGAACATACGTCGCTGTGCTGCTTCCGGTGAATGTGAATGGAATAAAGTTGCCCTTAAATCTACACGCCACAGAGTCACCTTTTCCTGTCTCACGTAAGGAATGGAACAAGAATCGGGTATGTATTGTGTATTTACGGAATCCTTACATTTCGAAGAACTTTCCAAACAATTCGCTTTGAGCAACACTTTGAATAACTAACATGAGAAGAGTTGGATGATTGAAGTGGGTTACGAGATATGGCCAAAGTTGGTCTGGATGCATCTAAGTTGCGATCGTCGAGGCCTGATAATTGAAAAACTCTCAGCCTGAGAGGGGAAAACGTGTAAAATGTGATCCAATTCGAAATATTTTCGTTAATTGGTGGACGGAGGGGGCCTCGTCTTTTGCTATAATCAGCTCATTCCCAGGAAGGAAGGAAGCTTAAAATTTAATTTAATTGGTATCCTTCACACACAGACCCCGTGAGCTTGAAATGCTTTGAAGTTTTTGCTGAATCGTTTCTTTTGCCAATTTTTTTTTTCGTCCGCTACACCACGTGATGCCGAAGCATGCAAGTTTCGCTTGCCACAGATCCGAAAGCAGCCTCTCTCACGATATCGTAAGTGGCAAAGTTTGGTGCTTTGTTTCGGCAGTATTCAGCTCGTTGAACCTTGCAGGCAGCTTAGAATGTAGCTCGGAATCCTTGGCAAGAAAGAGGCAACGAAGCAGGAAACAGTCTTCCAATTAAATGCTATTACAGACCCATAAAGAGAAGGTTTACGTTCGTGGAGGTTTTCATTTTCTGGGGCAATTACGCTGCAGGCAAGTGGATCGCGATTTTCCGCGTGATGAAGATTTTTATCGTCATAGAAAGGGATTGGAGGGAACTGGGCTTTGCTCTTCAGTGTGATTCAATTGATTGGTTTCAACATTGTTACATTGTTATACTAATTACCTAAGTTCTAATCATTTTAGAATGGGAACAACTGGGGGCGACCCCGGCGTAGTGGTTGACATCCATACCTCTCACGCCAAAGTCACGAGTTCAAATCTCACCCCCAGACAAGTCACGAATGACCCAAGAGTGTTAAAGTGACTATAATAAAAAAAAAAAAGAATGGGAACAGGAAGACGTGTCTTGTTTTTGTTAAATATAAAAATGATAACAGAGTGCCAACATCTTTTTCACAATGCACCCGATTTGCTCTCATGCAGGATGGGTATAGCATTTTTGATAACATCAACTTTCTGCAATGAGATCCAGTTCATGAAGCTGCCGAAAACCTCAGACATCAGCAGCTTGTCACAAATCAATTGAGAAACCTATATACGACTTATTTCAGTCATAAACAAGTTGCTGTAACTTATTGCGATGACAGTGTGCTACTCCGGAGTGCAGCTGCTCCAAAACATATTTAAGCTCCAACCATGTAACATTAAATGCGGCAAGCTGAAAATGCCCTAGATGCGGAAAAATTGGATGCCCTAACATCCATTCTTATTTTTCCGCAAAGGTCGTCTATCTATTTAAACATGGATGTTGCTTATGCAACGAATAGAAAGGTCTGCTCCGAAACTTCGAATGAATTAAAAATGTATTGCGTTAAAGTTTCCTGAAAATTCATGTGATTTAGTTAACAATCTGTTACTTTCAATGTTTTTGACTTACGTTTTGTAATTTACTATCGTTTTGTTTCAACCTGGAATAGAATCTATTTCCATTAGACTTTGGAAATCCTGAATTTAATCAATTTTTAAATTATTCGAATTAACTGTTAACTAACAGATTTACCGTGTGTTTACAGTGATTAATGATTAGCCAAGGGAAGGCGATGCAGAGCGCAATCAACTAAACCTATAATAATTTCTAGAATAATAAATTGCATGTAAATTAGCACTTCAATTAGAGAATAAATAATTTTTCAACTCACTGCTTAGGTAGAATAACAAATTTAGGCTTTTTAAGCAATCAAATTTAGGGTCTTATGTAAATAAACGCGATAATTTAGCTAGTACATTTAGAAAGCATTTTTCGATATATTATCACATCAGTTCGGTCTTCTCGATCGCTTTTATAATGTTACCCTTTGTTTTTCCCATGATCTGCTTCTGTCAACTGTCGACCATTCAGTTGGTACCGCACGGTTGATTTGGAGGTGTGCTCATCGACGAGGGGTGTTCGCAACACCGGGTATAAGAACTTTGTCGCAACCTTCGTTTGCATCGCACCTTGGGTCCAACAACTTTGGGCTGCCGTGTCGTTACCCCACTTTCGGTGAGCCGCTGCGTCTAAAACGTCAGCATGCGGCCTGTACAGATATCGGGACAAAAGGTAAAACATTCAATGTGCGAGTGACAGTGCAAAGGTGAGAAATGCAGATTGGCATTAAAATTAAGATTAGACTTTATTGTAATATAGTTTCTTAATTTAGCTTAATACTATCTACGCTAGTGGCAAATTACATATTCTATTTAAAGTTTCACAAATTGTACACAAAAACAGGTAAACACGAATATTAATGAACCATGCAAATAAGTTAACCTAACCCTAGGACAATTTCACACAGCTATTACACATAATTGATGAACAGTACGGATGTTGCGAATACGGACAGAATTAATTACTGAAGAACACTAAACGTAAGTACTAAACAAGTAGATGCAAATTAAAAACACTATATAACGAATATCCTAAACATAATTAAAGTAAACGATGTTAAAACTCGTAATGCTAAACATAAACCCACGTAGATAATTTAACCTTAAACTACTACGTACAACAAAACTTATGCTACTGTACAATTATGTTTTCTCCGTTAGGGATTTTTTAACGTTACTGTTATTGAAATATAACGTTCACAAAACCGGAAACTGTCTCTTTTCGTCAATCTCGCAACATTATTAAAAAATCCGTTTAATCGCGATCGGGGAGGCTGTTTGAACTATGCCGAGAGTGCATCGAACAAAAGGCCCCAAGCCGGGTGTGAGTTGTGTTGTGTGCAAGGATCCTGACAATAGCCGGATGGTGTGCTGTGACGACTGTGGTCTGTGGTACCACTTTAAGTGCGTGGATGTTGATGAAGGAATCGAGGAGAAGGATTGGAGTTGTTCAGCATGCAAAGCTGAAAGAGCAGCTCAGAACCCATCAGGTGGAGAGAATCAAACGTCGCATATCAACCAAAAGGAAAATGAGCTACTCAAGGAGTTCCAGAAACGAATGAATCAGATGCAGATTAGGTTCGATGAACAGCAGCAGGCGTACGAGATGTTGCTTCTTGAGAAAGATCGCGAGATGCAGAATGCGGTTAACGATTTGCAGTACCAATTCCAGCTTCGTATGGAGAAAAGGGAGCAGCAGATTCGAGAAGAGTTGAATATTCTAACCGTTGCTCCTCCACCGAATGCAAATTCAACAGCGCTAGAAGGAGAAAACATAGCAGCTGGTGACGTGTGTAAGGCATTCGAGCGGATGGAAAAGCAGCTTGAAAAGATGGTGAGAAAGCAAAATCTCGAAACGAAGCGTATTGAGGATCGATTGAGGGTGATGGAAAATAGCGTCAGAGAACCTGTCCCAACAAGGAATGACGGATTGAACGACTCTCATGAACTCAGCAGAAGTCAACTTGCCGCAAGGCATGCAGTGGCGAAGGAATTGCCCACTTTCTCGGGTAATCCTGAAGAGTGGCCTTTATTTATCGCCACTTATGAGAGTACCACCAGAATGTGCGGTTTCAGTGAGGAGGAAAATCTACTTCGACTCCAACGCAGTTTGAGGGGGAAGGCTCTTGATGCAGTGCGAAGTCGTTTGTTATATCCAGCAGGGCTCGACGGCGTCATCAACACTCTACGTACGTTGTATGGTCGGCCGGAAGTGATCGTCAACTCGCTAGTATGCAAGATTCGGGAAATGCCAGCACCAAAGACGGAGAAGCTTGGAACTCTGATCGATTTCGGTGTCGCAGTCCAGAATATGTGCGCTACGATCGTAGCCTGTGGGTTGAACGAGCATCTATGCAACGTGGCACTTCTTCAAGAACTTGTCGAGAGACTGCCGCCAACTGTCAAGCTTGACTGGGCGAGACACCGTCATGCACTGAACGCGGTTACGCTATCGGACTTCAGTGAATGGTTAGGAACTCTCGTGGAAGCTGCATGCCCAGTAACGGTTCCGTCATCATTCTGCACCTACGTTGGCAAACCTGAGAAGCGTGTTCGAAAGGAGGAAGTACACGTACATGTCGAGTCAAGGTATAGTCTAGCGTCAGCGAATCCTCCTAGGGAAACGCCGAAGCCAGCGATCAAGCAGTGTGTCATTTGTCACGGAGGATGTAGCAGTGTGGGATCGTGTAAGAAGTTTCAAGAACTGGACATCGGAGCGCGATGGGCAGCGCTGAAGCAGAACAAGTTGTGCCGGAAGTGTCTGGCGAAGCATTTCGGAGCGTGTGCGGTAAAGCAAGCTTGCGGAAAAAATGGTTGTTCATACATGCATCATGAGCTGTTACACGACGATTCCAGATATCAGCAAAGAGAAACTTCTGGAGGATCGACTCCTCATGTTGAGGCACCAGTTGAAACCTGCAACACGCACGTAAGCAACGTCGGTAAGGTATTGTTTCGATACGTTCCAGTCCTCCTTCATGGGCGTGGAAAATCTGTTCGTACATTTGCCTTTCTAGATGATGGCTCGTCGGCAACATTGATGGAACATAGTTTGCTGAGTAAACTAGGTCTTGAGGGTGAACCGTATCCATTGTGTCTTGGATGGACAGCCGACCAGCAACGTCAGGAAATGAACTCCGTTAAACTGGCATTGGAGATATCAGGAATACACGATACAAAGATGCACTGGATTCCCAAGGTACATACCGTTGAAAGTCTCGCTTTACCACGGCAAGCTCTTGCGATGGAAAAATTGGCGTGTCGCTATCATCATTTGAAGGACGTGCCGGCTGACTCATATCGCGAAGTCGCACCGAGGATGCTGATCGGAATGGACAACTGTCGTTTGGGACACGCGTTAGACAGCAAAGAGGGGAAGAAGAACGAGCCGATTGCTACCAGAACACGCATGGGCTGGATAGTATTTGGACCCTGCGCTGTAACAACCCAATCGGTGTCAGGCTTCACAGCATATCACAGTTTCAACGTGTGCCCGTGTTGTGAGCGTAACGATGCGGAGCTGCATAAAACGGTGAAAGAGTACTTCTCGCTGGACAACATAGGAGCTGTGCGCCCTATCAGGCCACTTCTATCAAAGGATGACGAGCGAGCGGAGCAGCTATTGATATCGCTCACTCACGTTAAAGGTAAGCGGTACGAGACGGGATTGCTTTGGCGGAACGATGATGTTCGGCTGCCAGACAGCAAGTCGATGGCTATGAGACGACTGATTTGCTTGGAAAAGCGAATGCAGCGGGACCCTGAACTGGCCGAAGCGCTGAAGGAAAAAAATCGGGACTATGAGCGATCCGGATACATCGAGAAGCTGACAGAGAGCCAACTGGCCGAGAAATTCCCACGCGTATGGTATCTGCCAATTTTTCCGGTGGTTAATCCGAATAAACCAGGGAAGATGCGCATAGTTTGGGATGCGGCTGCGAAGGTAGCGGGAGTCTCACTGAATTCGTTCCTGCTCACTGGACCGGATCTACTAACTTCTCTTTTGTCCGTGCTGTACCGTTTCCGGGAATTCCGGATTGCCATTACTGGAGATATTCGGGAAATGTTCCTGCAGGTGCTAATGAACTGGATCGACCAACAGTGTCTTAGGTTCCTGTGGTGGAACGGCGACACAGGCCGTAGTCCAGATGTTTATGTGATGAAGGTCATGACATTTGGAGCAACGTGTTCACCTAGCTGTGCGCAGTATGTCAAGAACCACAATGCGCAACGTTTCCAGGAGCAGTTTCCGAGGGCAGCTGAGGCAACAGTCAAGGAACATTACGTCGACGATATGCTCTCTAGCGTCGAGTCGGAAGAAGAGGCGATAAAGTTGGCGAAAGATGTCCGGGTTGTCCACGCAGAGGCGGGGTTCGAAATTCGCAACTGGCTGTCGAACTCAAACCGAGTGCTGCGGGAGTTGGAAGCCAAGCCAGGCGAGAAAAGCTTGAATCTGACCAGCGAGATGGGGACGGAGAAAGTTCTTGGCTTGTGGTGGTGCACCGCTACCGACACCTTTACCTTCAAAGTATCCCCAAGGATTAACGCTGATCTTCTTCAGGGTCATATCGTGCCAACAAAGAGGCAGATCTTGAGTACACTGATGATGATCTATGACCCCCTAGGATTGCTGGCGAACTTCCTGGTGTTCCTGAAAATACTACTTCAGGAAATTTGGCGCAGCGGTGTTAATTGGGACGAACCAATCAAGAGCGAACAGTGGGAGAAATGGCAGACATGGTTGCGAGTTTTGCCGCAAGTGGAGACTGTTAGCGTGCCCAGGTGTTACCGGATGAAGACGGGCATTGGAGAGCGAAATGTGATTCAGCTTCATGTGTTCGTGGATGCATCTGAAAACGGGTTTGCTGCGGTTGCTTATCTGCGGTTCGAGGAGCAAGGCATAGTAGAATGTGCACTAGTCGGCGCAAAGACAAAAGTTGCTCCGTTGCGATTTGTATCGATTCCCAGACTGGAACTTCAGGCAGCAGTTATCGGAGCACGACTGGCGAACAAGATCATGGAGTCACACAAGCTAACACCTGTGCAACGGTTCTTCTGGACAGATGCACGCGACGTTCTTTGTTGGCTGAACTCCGATCACCGGAAATATAACCAGTTCGTAGTGGTGCGGATCAGTGAAATGCAGGAGTTGACGGAACCAAATGAATGGAACTGGATCCCGTCGAAACTAAACGTCGCGGACGATGCCACGAAATGGCAAAAGCTACCGGATTTTGCTCCTACTAGTCGTTGGTTTCGTGGCCCTGAATTCTTGTGGGGTCCGAAAGAGCAATGGCCTATTGCTGCGTCAAAATTCGATCAAACTAGAGAAGAAAAACGTCCGCGTGTGCTCCACCACTTCGTAGAACGCGCGTTGTTCAGGTGGGAGGACTTTTCCAGATGGAAGCGTCTGCTGCGTCACGTGGCCTTCGTGAAACGATATCCAGCGAATCTACGCAAGAGGATATCGAAGAAGCCGATCGTAGCCGGTCCACTAACTCAAGATGAGCTGAAGGAGGCGGAGTTTACCATACTCAAGTTTGTTCAGGATTCCGAGTTTGCAACGGAGTTACAAATCATGCAGAAACCGAAACCAATGCCCTGGAAGAACATGTTGCCGAAAAGTAGTTCACTGTACGAACTTAGCCCGTTTCTCGACGTTGATGGATTGCTGCATATGAGAGGTCGCATAGACGCTTGCGAATTTGTGGAAGAGTGTACGAAGCGTCCGATATTGTTACCCAAGCGTCATCCAGTTACGGATCTCATCATCGCCGATATTCACCAGCGGTATTGCCACATGAACCATCAGACGGCGCTCAATGAAATCCGGCGTAGATTCTACGTTCCTCAGCTTCGCTCAGCATACAATCGTGTACGAGCGAGATGTCAGCTTTGTAAAATCCGCAAGGCTAGGCCAGCTGTTCCTGAAATGTCTGCTTTACCACCCATGCGATTGAAAGCGTTCTGCCGCCCGTTCTCATATATCGGCATTGATTATTTCGGGCCGATGCACGTCGTTGTTGGTCGACGGTCCGAAAAGCGTTGGGGCGTGTTGATTACTTGTCTCACCATTCGAGCAATACACCTCGAAGTTGCGCATAGCCTTACAACGGATTCGTGTATCATCGCAATCAGAAACTTCATCGCCAGAAGAGGTTCCCCTCTGGAGATATATAGTGACCGCGGAACAAATTTCGTCGGAACAAACCGAGAATTGATGAAGGCACTACAACGGGTTAACCAGAACAAGCTGATGGAATACTTCGTCACCCCGGACATCAAATGGTCGTTTAACCCACCCGCTTCTCCACACTTCGGTGGCGCATGGGAACGCCTCGTTCAATCAGTTAAGAAGGCCCTGAAGCACCTACAACTCACACGCACACCTACCGACGAGCTATTGAGAAACATGATGGCGGAGATTGAACTAATCGTCAATTCTCGACCACTGACTGAATTGCCGCTAGATGATGAGCTATCCTCACCGCTAACCCCGAATCATTTCTTACTCGGGTCGTCAAATGGTTCCAAGCCCCCGATCGCGTTCGAAGATAGTAGTTACGCACTGAAGCATACTTGGAAGATGTCGCAGGTCTACGCAAACAGGTTCTGGAGACGTTGGATAGCTGAATACCTGCCAACTCTAACGCGAAGGACAAAGTGGTTTTGCCCAGCGAAGCCCATCGAAGAAGGAGACGTCGTCGTGTTGGTGGATGACACGCTTCCGAGGAACTGCTGGCCGAAAGGTCGGGTGGTTCACGCCATTCGGTCCAAGGATGGACAGGTTCGCCGTGCTCAGGTGCAAACGGCAACCGGAATACTGGAGAGACCAACCGTCAAAATCGCAGTGCTGGACATCGGTGCGATTGGAAGTACGTCGGATCAGTGACCTCGAAGTACTGGGGGGAGTGTCGCAACCTTCGTTTGCATCGCACCTTGGGTCCAACAACTTTGGGCTGCCGTGTCGTTACCCCACTTTCGGTGAGCCGCTGCGTCTAAAACGTCAGCATGCGGCCTGTACAGATATCGGGACAAAAGGTAAAACATTCAATGTGCGAGTGACAGTGCAAAGGTGAGAAATGCAGATTGGCATTAAAATTAAGATTAGACTTTATTGTAATATTGTTTCTTAATTTAGCTTAATACTATCTACGCTAGTGGCAAATTACATATTCTATTTAAAGTTTCACAAATTGTACACAAAAACAGGTAAACACGAATATTAATGAACCATGCAAATAAGTTAACCTAACCCTAGGACAATTTCACACAGCTATTACACATAATTGATGAACAGTACGGATGTTGCGAATACGGACAGAATTAATTACTGAAGAACACTAAACGTAAGTACTAAACAAGTAGATGCAAATTAAAAACACTATATAACGAATATCCTAAACATAATTAAAGTAAACGATGTTAAAACTCGTAATGCTAAACATAAACCCACGTAGATAATTTAACCTTAAACTACTACGTACAACAAAACTTATGCTACTGTACAATTATGTTTTCTCCGTTAGGGATTTTTTAACGTAACTGTTATTGAAATATAACGTTCACAAAACCGGAAACTGTCTCTTTTCGTCAATCTCGCAACAAACTTGTTTTCAATTTGGTTCAAAACTTTACTCGGAAACCCATCTTATGAGTCCTGAAGCACAAATAGCGCATGATGGTGGATGCTGCAACATGATAGCCAGCGTTCGAGATCTCTTGATGGAGTTGTTCTCGTGCTTTATCCATCAACTTGCGTGGACGTCCAGACCTTGAGCGATCACGACACGAGCGATCAATCGCGAACCGTTGGTAACCTTTGAACCATATGGTTATGAGAAACTGCTTCATGATCAGGAACCATTGGATCGAACAGAAACCGCACGATAACGCGCTTTTGACGGCCAGCTAACATTTTAATCCGTACTCAAAGATGCAAAGAACAAGACATATTTTTGGGCCTTATGAGCTACTTTGAAGTCAAGGTTTCTATTTAGCAAAAGGAATCTTTTTTTTTAAGCCCATTTTTTCTGATAAGGAATTAAGGGTAGATTTATCTGAATTTGATGAGAAATCATGTGAACCTCTCAACAATCCAAACGCATACAATTCACAAAACAAAGAAAAGCGTCCCAATTGGGAGGACGTCGCGCATGTCGAAATAAAAATGTCGCTGACATAGAAAGATGCTAACTTTGTAGCGAACCGTAAAATTATTAAGTGCTTTCGATCAAGTTTCGATGTTTCAGCTTTTTGAGAGGTGATAAACGAACGCAAAACGAGTGGAAAGAGTCGTTGCGAGTGAATCTATGAGTGGAATATAACTACATTTGGCCCGGAAATGATTCAAGTGAGAAAGGAAACATTGATTTATGTTTGATTTATTGGGGCAATATTTTACGTTTCGTACCTTGTTTGTATTGTTGCCATTCTTATTCTGGTGTGAATTCCATATAAAAAACCTTGAGGAAAATTCGCAACTCACAGCAGTGTTGACCACTTCCCCGAATAAACTTTCCCATTTTGCGCTCCATTTCGCAACCGGTCCAGTTGGTTATGCCGCGTTTTATTCGATTTTTATTTCATTTCCTCATCTTCCATTCACATGCCAGCAGAGTCCTTTATGATCATAAAGTTCACCATTTCAGAGTTGTTGAGCACATCACCAATGCCGCTATGCCCCGTGGTGAAAAAAGTAAGCGCTGTAAAATTACTGCGAATCGTCGAAATCATCTTTTATTAACGGCAATGAAATAAATTTAAATCCCTGCAATTAATCACATCGAAGCGGGCTCCGAACTTACTGAAGGGAAGTGGTGAAGGAAATGGGAGAGCGTTTCTATCGTTTCCCTGTTTTGATCTGCTGTGTAATTTAAAGTTTTTTTTCCTTCAATTTCTTTCGTACCCGAAAATGGAATTTCCTGGTAATGTTTTTCACGTCCTGGGAAATCATTCCCCCATGCCATCCGGCGAGGCTGATTAGCAGGGCAATTCCGAGAAAGTCCTCGTCGTTGTGATTGATTTTGGGAACGAAGTTAACTTTCATTCTGGTTGCTAAATTTCTGATTCGCAGTGACGTGGAAGCTTGTGAATCAACAGCTGCGAGCGAAAGTACGATTTAATTCATCGTAAATGCGGCCATTTCTCGACGTTATTGATCCGGAGAGAAATCAATCATTGGTGAATGTTTGATGTCGGATAAATTAAATTCAGATGGCCAAATGTCAACAGAGATGAAAGCCGAGTGATTGCATTGTGGATTGATAAATGGTCTGATAAGTTCGTTTTCATTCTTTTTGATGAGCGAAGGCGCAGGGGTATTTTTCACATTTCGGAATATCCTAGAGCATGGAACATGCTTAGTTATTGTTTGTAATACATACTGTTCTCCTGTATGATCATTTAATCGAATCCTAGCTTAACATAAACGATCCACAATCATCCGCAAACGCATCCCTAATAATCCCATTCGCTAAACTTTTGAACCATTCACCCCCGCAGCAAGTGAGCGCAATAATGCGATCCTACTTCACATGAAAGTGTAATCGTTCCCCGTTATAGACTTTCGCACCATCACATCAGACCGACCTCTCGTCAACTCGTTCCACCCGCCCAGGGGATTTGAAATGTAAACAATGTTATCCCTAAATTGATCTCACTTTTCCCCGATACAATATCAAGCTGAACATTGCATTAGGTCCTAAGTAACATTAACAGATTTTCTCTTTGTAGTTCCACGGCCATGTAAAGACATTTCCAGGTATTTTCAGTACCCAGATCGATAAAAAAAAGTTTTTATCTAGCATCTAATGCGACAAGCACAACAAAAAACGGATATGTGCTCAAGTTATTCATAAAACAGAAACTCAACGAAGAGAATCGATCAATGTTACTTAAGACCTAATGCAATGTTTAGCTTGATATACCCATGGCTTACGGTTATCGTCATCATAGTGTCTCCCGAGCAGCAGGGATGCCAGGTTAATTTATCACAAATCTGCCGTGAGAGCTCTAAATGTGTGTACATTTTCAGAATTGTCTTCAATTGGGCAGTCCATACTATTTCATAGATGCATAGCTGAATGTGATGAGCGGAGGGATGGAATTTTAGCAAGGTGCCCAGTGATGAGACATAACTAAACTTAAATCAATGTAATGAGCGGCGGTCATATAATTCCGTAGAAAAGACATAAATTCCGTTCAATTAGTTATGTACGGAAAATGTGTGCAAAATATAAAAGAGTCAACAAACAAATTTACTAACAAATCTGCACACCTGGCATCGCTATCGCTGTCGAGAAGCATGCGATGGCGAATCGAAGCGACAAACCGCAAGCCGCATGTCTCAACGACACAGACCGCAGATTTTATTTCGCCCGCAGTGGCACAGGCACTGTGAAAAACATGTTCTCCTCGCTCTCGTCGTCATTGATGTCGTCGTTCACTGTGGCTTTCATTCTCACTGGAGACAGAGCTCGTCGTTGTGTTTTCCAACTAGCGAAAGCGCTCCGCTCTGTCGAATAGTACCACTGACTGTACCACTCATCTCGTTCAGATGATTTTTTGCTCTCGAAAAAGGAAAAGTTCATGGAAAAGCAGTGAAAATCGACTCTGATTTTAATACCATGAGCGTGAAACGGTCCCTATGGTGACGCACGGCGATTGACGTGATTGGTTTTGTTGAGGGGGATATTGAGGCTGTCGGAAGAGCGATATTACAGGGCAGGTGAAAGATTCAACTAGATGCTAAAGGCGAATAACCAAATCGATGTTGCAAATGACAATTGACGTTGGCTGTATTTAATCAAACTTGAGCGCTTTGTGAATTCACTCTAGCATTTTACTCTTTCGCGGTGGCGTTGACATGGCTAGAATAATGGTGATGGATGGAGTCAGAGCAAAACAATAGGTTGATTTAGAAAACACATAAATAGGCTCCACCAAGCTAAATCGATTTTAAATCAGGTACAGATCATTTATAATCAGGCATTCGGATGCGAACTCGTTCTGCGCTGGCCCTTTGAAGATTATATGGGAATTACTTTGGGAAAAGCAATCTTTTTGCTCTCATCGTCCTAGCCCTGTGCCAAAATGATTGATGGGTAAGCTTTTTGTCTGAATCTTTGTGAAATCTTTAAATCTAATTTAATCTAATCTAATCTAATACAAAAGCAGCCAGTACGAGAAAGCATCCTGGAAAATGATTAGGTTAGATGAGTCTAATCATTTTTCTTGTCTAATTGATGTTTACAGCATATCTGAGATATGATATAAACATCAATACGGCCAGGCCTACTGCGTTGTATTTGCCGCAAAGATGGTTCTTGGAAATGAATGGGAACATCTCTTGAATCTACAGGGGTGAAAGGATGCGTGGACATACCGTACCAAACGCTCCGAGTTACTATGTGTAGTTGTGTGTAATGAATAAATATTTGTACAATTTTGAAGAATCATAAAATAATGTAATGGAAGGATCTTACCGAATTTTCTCCTATGTTGGTAATGATTATTTGGCGCTTAAAGGTTTCGTTAGATGGATCCGCTCCTTGTTTATCATGGGGCTTGGGATCCAGTTCCTCGTCATTGCTCGTGGTTATGTTTAGTCGGTCGCGTCTGGACCAGATCCTTAGCCATAATCTTGACCGCATCTATCTTGGCCAGCTTTTTGATGTCGGCGATGATCTTCATTTCCTGCTGTTCCATTTTCATCTCTTCCCGATCCAAATCCCGCATCGCTTTATTCAGAGCCCGCTGGTTCTTGCGCATATCCGGAGATATTTTCTTACCGAACAACCACTCAATTTTGCTGGTTGTTTTCCGTATCAAATAGTGGTAAAACTGGTTGAATAAAGCGAAACTTTGGTGGTCTCACAAGCTTATCTTGCACAAAATTGGATTCTAATTTGTTTTTCGAATTTGACTCTACTGGTAATCGAAATACCGGTCATAAATGAACGTTGGAAAAAATCTTCTTTCGGCCATAAAAAGAAAAACTATTCTTCAAAAAACTTATCGATTTTCAAAACTGGCAAATCATCTTCAGATAAAATTTGGAAAACCGCGACGAAAACATCTGAACCTTTGGGAAATCTTTACAAATCCTTTAAATTTGTCGAACCTCTTAACGGAATCCCTTTATGAAGAGCTTTGAGTGGGTTGGTTTATTTCCTTTAAATTCCGTTATAATTGCTTATCTTTTGACAGATACGCGTATTTCGTCTACTACTTGCAGACTTCATCAGTGCCAAGTACTCAACACCAGTACTGTTGAGTGCTTGGCACTGATGAAGTCTGCAAGTAGTAGACGAAATACGCGTATCTGTCAAAAGATAAGCAATTATAACGGAATTTAAAGGAAATAAACCAATCCACTCAAAAATCTTTACAGCTAAAACTTAGCTCATAACCACCTTTTATTAATTACTTTCAGGCTCATACAAATTAACTTTACAGAGTCATAAGTACAATAAATCTTTTTTTCTTTGATATTTTTTCCTACGATCTTGTTTCCCTTACTCAGTACCAATGCTCCCACAGCTGGACACTACTTATCGACCCATCAATTCATGGGACCGGGGACCAACGGCTTTACTTTCCTTCCTAATGGGGTGTTTACATCTGTGCGGATTTTCTAGCGCTAGTGTACTTGTCAACTAGCAAGAACTTCAGTTGCTTCTGAAATCTCATGGTGGAAGACGCTGATGCCCTGTTTACATTATGCTAGTGAGCTTTTTTGCTAGCAGCGAGCTCATTAGCGCTAACGGGTGTTCAATAAAAACTGAGAATTTTTTTCAGTCATATAGGGGAAATGGCTCTTATGTTGGCCTATGGATCAAAGGGCCCATCGCTAAAAATCTGCTATTTATCAATTTTATCTAGATGAACGCGTCATTGGGACTAATGGATATTTTTGGTCGCTATTGAAAATTTAGTCGATTGCTGAATTAATGCATGGGCCTAAATTAGGGGCAATTAGGCTGACATTACATACATTTCCCCTAGCTAGTAAAACAAAACAAAAATCAATGAATTCAGTATTTTTTTATTAAAATAATGTTCATTCTTCAAAAAAAACGTCATTGAATATTGGAAAAGGGGCCTTGGTCTTCCGTACGACGCAACTTAGTCACGATGCTCTCACAAGAGCGCTGGACGGCACTGACGTCCATCTTCTGGATCCTATTGGTCAACTGCTTCGTATCCTTGGGCCGCCAATTATTTTTGTACAATAGGGCACTGTACCTTACCTTACCAATCAGAATAAGGCCTTGTTGTCCTCTGCTGTGCGAAGAAGTCGTCTCCACTCTACTCGATCCATGGCCACACTTCGCCAACCTCGTAGTCTGCGAAGGGTCCGCAAGTCGCCTTCTACTTGGTCGATCCACCTTGCCCGCTGCGCGCCTCTTCTTCTTGTTCCTGTTGGGTCGCTTTCTAGAACCATTTTGACTGGGTCGTCGTGCGTGCGATTCGTGGTTCATTCGCCTCCTCCACGTTCCGTCATCCATCTGCACTCCACCGTAGATGGTACGCAACACCTTCCGTTCGAAAACACCAAGGGCGCGTTGGTCCTCCACGAGCATAGTCCAGGTCTCGTGGCCGGAGAGCACCACCGGTCTAATCAGCGTCTTGTAGACAGTCAACTTCGTGCGGTGGCGAATTTTATTCGACCGGAGCGTCCTCCGGAGTCCAAAGAAGGCACGATTCCCTGCCATAATGCGTCTTTGAATTTCTCTGCTGGTATCGTTTTCAGCGGTCACCAGTGAGCTCAAATACACGAACTCATCGACCACCTCGATTTCATCACCGTCAATTTGAACTCGGGGTGGGAGGCTAACATTGTCCTCCCTAGAACCTCTTCCTTTCATGTATTTTGTCTTTGATGCGTTGATTACAAGTCCAATCCGCCTAGCTTCAGCCTTCAGTCTGATGTACGTTTCCGCCATCGTCTCAAAGCTCCGTGCCATGATGTCAATGTCATCGGCGAAGCCAACAAGCTGGATGGACTTCCTGAAGATCGTGCCACTCGTGTCTATCACAGCTCTTCTGATCACACCTTCTAACGCGATGTTGAATAGCAGACACGAAAGTCCATCACCTTGCCGTAACTCCCTTCGAGATTCAAAGGGACTCGAGAGTGTCCCCGATACTCGAACAACGCACAACGCACGCAATAGGGCACTGAGGGAGCCGAAAAAATCCTCAATGGGACGGCACTGGGGCAAGTTGGCCGGGTTCTTTTCTTTCCAGCGTTTTCTTGGCGTAATTGAAGACGCCTTGTCCGGCCAGAAGACGTACTTTCCATACCCATTATGCTCCTTTACGAGCGGCAGACACTCCTCCTGGTACACTTGTTGATTGATGGCCAGACCGCTCGGCTTCAACCACGGCTTTGAAATCCCTCTGTCCGATATGGCGATGTACAGCATAACTTTTTTTTTCAAATTTATACTTAAACTTATATTTTTCTTCGGGGTGTGTGGCCGACTTGTCGCTGGAATAGTAGCTGTCATTTCCTAAAATGTGGGTCTTCGAGAGCGGAAAGTAATTTTCTTCGTCAAGCACGAACGACGTCCCACGGTAGTTCTTCGTGATCCACAGGCATTGCGATTTCACGGTCGCTATCGCCTCGTCCGTGTACTCGGGGGACCGAGTCTTCTTCCGACAGATGATGCCGTCCATCTTGAGGGTTCGGTGAATCAAAGTATGGGAGCAGTGATATTTTCGGCCAGCGTCACGCAAACTCGTTCCGTCCTTGTTGTCGAACAGGTTTTTTAACACTTCCTTCTTCTTCTTCGTCATTATCTTCGCCGGACGGCTGCTATCGGCTGTACTGTACTCATGGGCACGTTTTCGTCTCGAAAGTGGTCTACCGTAAACTTTTTTCCACGATGATCGTGCGTTTCGTTAAACCGTACAACACGCTCGTGAAGTGCTTGCTGTTTCGACGCCATCTTCGATTGACAGCACCCGAGCGAAAAGAAACAGAGGGAGAAGCAGATAGCACACACAGAATTCATTCTATACTTTGTAGCGCGCAAAATGCGGCTAATGGTTTTCCGTCTTCTGGATCGTTCCCTGGTTCGATAAACGGACGGCTTAAGCGCCACCTCCAAGGAGGATCGTCCGTCGAGACTTGTTTGCCCGGCTAGAAACCCGACCTCAGGGCGGGTTTGTTCAATCAGAACCAAAAATTTAATTTCAAAACGAAACAGAAGACTCAAACAGCACGATGGATCGAGATTCTCCACACAAAGAGGTCGCCACAATCGCGACGAGAGAATAGTTGATGCTACCGGTCGTTCTACCTACTCACGAAAACAACACTCACCAGTCACCAGTATCATCACCGGAGGAACTCACTTATTCAAAGATCCCCGCCGATCGAGACACGTGAGTGGAGAGACTGATTTCCCAGGCAGTCTAACCTGGCGTACAAAAACATCAACACAAAAAAGTAGAACGACGCGAAATGTGAGAATACTCGAAACCAAAAAATAAGTTACATGGGAAACTTTAACATTTAACGGAAAAAACATTTATTGGGGTAAACTACTATAAAACATTTAAGTATGTTTATTTAATTTATTATTAAATAGGTTAGGTTTTCATTATTCGTGTTTCTTCCTCTCTATTTTCCCTACTGTGTGCGGATTTTGATCTAGTGATCGCTAGCTAGTTTTTCTCATCGAGCTCTTCTTCGTGGTGTGTGTGTGTGTGTGTGGTGTCGTTAACGCATGCGCATGGTTAGATTAATTGTTGGGTTTACTCACGGTACCGAAATAGCTGCCTGATGAATTGGTCGGCAAAGCAGATACCGGCTGGTTTGCGGCGGTATTGTGGCTATCGCCCGAAATGCGGCGATTGGCGATGATGCTGCGGAAATTCCCAGTCGATGGATGGTCTCGAAGCTGGTACTGAACTCGCGCCGAAATGTATTGGCGCTGTAGACGACGTTGGGGCGTCGATGTTTTACACGTGGGGGAAATGGTAAAATGGCCGCTCTGTCGAAACGGTTTGTTTCCTTCCGGCTTTCCCCTCAAACCGGGACTTTTGACACAGAATCGTGGGGTCGAGAGTCGCGCTTTATCTCGAGATGCGGTGTGCCGAGCTTCGGCCGTATATCGCTAGAAGCGAATCCTACATAAAAAGCCGTCGAACGGCTGTTCGACGCGTTAACAATAAAAATTTCCACACAAAACAATTATCCTTTTCTCTACGTACGCACACACAAAAATTGACCGCACGTCAACTTTGACCTAACTGCTGAATTTTAGGCTACACGAAGGAAACAAAAAGTAACATTAAATTCGATCACTAGACTTCTCACATTTTTATAGGTACCAATTAAAACACACCGCGACACAACAAAACTATTTCACGCACTCTCGCCTCTTCCACGGTCCAGGTCAAAATGGACGAGTGGACGTTTCGAAAACCCTCAGATCAAATCGTGATCATAGTCTTCGTCGCCGGAAGTACGTCACTTACCGAAGTAATTAACGACCTTTTCAATCGACAAATCTCATCAACTGCGATCTCGAGCCGATTGAACACTCTATCTCTTTCTCGCTCGTACTGTTTGATTAAACTGTCTCGCTTCAATCTATTTCTGTTTCGATTGATTTTTTTACGAGCGAGAATGTTCGGATTCGAACCTCGGACTTTACGACGAGTCTCGCAAACTAGTGAACGTTTCCAGTGGCGGATCAAATGAATTTTGGAAGGCAGCTTGTATGCAAGCGTTTCGTTTTTTGCGGATTTACAATTCGTTTCATTTGTAATGGTGATTTCAATTTAATTGAACTGAACATGTAGTTATTCTGTAATGAAAATAAATAATAAATAATTAACGTGAACGATAATTATTAATGGAATTCAAAAATAGATGGAAAACAGAATATGAATACAAATAAATAAGTGGCAATTAGTTAAATTATATTTACATAAAAGTGACCATGCTACAACTTGTTCTTCTTCTGGTGCAGCAAAATAGCGTGTTTTGCTTTGAGCATGTAGTGATTGTTTGAGATTGTTCAGTGTGCAGTGAGAAACTGTACTTTTCTGTTTGGTATTTTACTACTCCACTAGATGCTTTGACAAAACCTTGGCTAATGGTATCTGTCAATATTAATTTGTGTGTATTTTGAAAGAATTAAAAATAAACGGTGTCCCATTGAATAAAATAGCTGGAAACGACAGTTTGTCACAAATTACTTTACGCAAGATTTAAATACCGCCTTGTGCATTGTTGTTCAACTGTAAGAAAAGCATCATAAAATTGCTTGGCTCCAAATGACAGTTCGTGACAGCAGCCGTCTGGCTGCATTTGACGTTCCATTTTTCTCTCTTCGCGACTCTCCCTCAGATGCCACCCATTTTTAAGGAGTCCAGAGAGCAATTCTCTTGGAGAGAAAAAAATTTACGCTATTTACTTTAATTTAAGAAAGGTATTGAAATCATCCTCATTTTTTATTGAACACCCGTTAGTAAAATAGCATAAGTGTAAACACCCTATAAGGGATGCGTGATCATGCGTTCTGAAAAAAAAAGACGGTTAAAAGTCTTTTCTCGCCTTTATCAACGCTTGAGTGCCTAGGTGTCTCCAGAGAAGTCATTTTGCATCTTTATGTGGTGGTTTATTAATTTATTTGATAAGGCTCAACCGAATTAACTTTACAGAGCCGAGGATTCTTGGTCACTATACAATACATCTTAAAACTATAGTCAAAAGGTACAACACAATAAACACTTAATCCAAAAAGCTATCCAAAAAGCCTCCTCCATCAGAACTGGAGCCGCTTCCAGTGGTTTCATTGTATGGCAAATTGTTGTACGCCAACGAGGGTCGGAGCGCGTCCATTGCAGCAATGGACGCAAAACGTGGTCAGCACTCACACACTCATCACGAAACGGTTGCTTTCCAAAGTCGACGACGCATCGACCGAAAGAACTGCTGATGAAGAACAATGAGGAGGACCACACAATGGTTGCTGCCGAGAAAACAGACGATCGAGTAGCACACATCGAGAGTGGCCTGCTTTTGTCGACAGCCGAGTGAACACTGATTTTGCAAAATTTTGTCCAACTTTGGAGTGTTGTAACTTCGTTGAATATTGTTTGATTTTTAATTTTCAAGAAGCATTCGACTAGAAAACTAATCAAGTTTTATGGTAGGGTAAGAGAAGTGACCATGGTTACTGGATACCGGAGATATTCCGGGTTTCCTAAGGGCATGTCTAAATTGCTAAATTTGTGATGAGTTTTTCTCAGGGTGTCCGATACTAATCAGTGTTTTTTGTTCATATGCCAAAAATAGAACCATTTTTTAAGCAAATGACGTACCAAGAGCTAAAATCAGCTCAGAATCAACCAAGATATGGCCATTTCCCTGGAATCGGTCCTGAAGGAGGGACCTTTCAGTTCTTTCATTCACTCAAAACATTCCATGTGACACCTCTTTCTTCATGGTTTTTTTTACCAATAGGCTTTCTATAGACTTTAAATGGAGCATTTACCACTTTGGCCACTTCCAGAGCCACCGGAGTGCCCCCGGGAGAACCTGTAGTAGGGGACAAATTCATTTTTACACCAACACGTTGTACGGCATCAACCCCTCTTTATTCGTGGTTTTTCATCCGTAGGCTTTCTATGGACTTTAAATGAATCACTTCCGGAACCACCGGAGTACCCCCAGGGGAACCTGTAGTAGGGGACAGTTGCATTTTTGAGTGACTGAAAGAACTGACCGCACTCATAACCCTCCCTCATTACCGATTCCAGGGAAATGGCAATATCTCGGTTGATCCTGAGCCAATTTTATCTCTTGGTGCGTCATTTGCTTTAAAAATGGTTCTATTTTTGGCATAGTAACGGACACCCTTAGAAAAACTCATCACAAATTTAGCAATTTAGACATGCCCTCAGGAGACCCAGAATATCTCCAGTATCCGGTAACCATGGCCACTTCCATTGTCTCACCATAAAACTTGATTAGTTTTTCAGTCGAATGCTTCTTGAAGATTAAAAATCGAAGAATTTTCAATGAAGTTTCAACACTCCAAATTTGGACAAAATTTTGCTGGTACCCTATATTTCTCACAACCCCTATAGTTAGTTTTCTCTCAGGACTACATTAAAAACTGTTTTTTTGAGTTTTTTAATACTTAAGTAATTGATTAATTGATAGTTTTCAACAACAATTCAACAACAGTGAATTTAGCGTAAAAATATACCAATTTTCAAAAATATTTTCTTCTAATATGTGAATGTTTGTGAACCAGTACTCAACGTCATTAAGTTTGGCATAGTTTAAAGTGTATGAGCAAGCAACATATCACAATCAAGACACTTCGCGCATATTATTTTTTTTTATCATTAATTTATTTGATAAGGCTCAGCCGAATTAACTTTACAGGGCTGAGGATTCTTGGTCACTATACAATACATCTTAAAACTAAAGTCAAAAGGTGCAACACAATAAACACTTTATGTTCCCCTATCCAAAAAGCCTCCTCCATCAGAACTGGAGCCGCTTCCAGTGGTTTCATTGTATGGCAGTTACGCCATCGTGAAACGGTTGCTTTCCAAAGTCGACGACGCATCGACCGAAAGAACTGCTGATGAAGAACAATGAGGAGGACCACACAATGGTTGCTGCCGAGAGAACAAACGATCGCGTGGCACACATCGAGAGTGGCCTGCTTTTGTCGACAGCCGAGTGAACACTGACTTCGCGCGTATCGTGTTTCATATTATTTTATACATCGCCATTTAAGCGATATTCTACATGTTTTTCAAATAATCCTTCATTAAACTGAGTTTATACTTATAAGCTTTATTCATTCTTTAAATTTAAAAAAAATAGAACAAACTTACATGTTACACCACATAAGGACGGGGTGGTTCGAGAAAAAGTGATTAGGTTCTCTCAAAAGGGTAAACGACAGATTCCGTTCACCCGCATGGCCTACTTTGAACCTCGATGCATTGCGGTCATCGAGGCTTAAGCTAAGACGTGCTGTCAAAGTGGTTACGCCGGTGATCGTTGTCTTTTGTTTATTACAACTGTTTGCGTTTTATTTTCCGTGAAAAATGAGTGCTTATCAACCGGTGTTGCGGTCGGGGTAACCTTTCGGAAATCTCTGTAGCAAATTCACCCTTTTGCCGGTAAGAATCAGCTCAAAGCTGCAAATTTATTGGTAAGAAAAGTTGCATGGTAGAATAACAAAGTTTACTTACATTTGGTCTCGTAATTGGTTATTTAGTTTCAAATTTAGGTTTATACTTATGTAGTTTAGAATATAAGCTGTAATTAGTAGATTATTTAGTATTTATAATCGCAAAACAAACAAATTTTAATTTACTTCAGTTTTCTTCAATTCACGTTGCTTTCAAAACAATAATATTCGTATCAATACTTATCACCGACTTTGACAATTCGTATTCGCATGTATACGCCCTACTCACACTATCGTGTCCAAACGGTTGAAGCTTTCGGGGGGCGCGTCGATAGACGCATTCGTCGCAACATTCTCCCCCACGTGTCGTACGAACACTTGTTTGACGGCACCATTTACGCCACTAGCTGTGTGACAGCGCCCGCCGCTATCCGCATCACCACGACCGCCTATATCCGTTTCGTCATGTCCGCTAACTTCCAAAACTGCTAGGTTGCAGACCGCTCTCCTCCTCAAAATTCCGTTGGATGTCTCGACGTCCGCCAGCCGCACGGCTCCGTCCTTGCCTGGATATGTACGGCAAACGCGACCACGAGTCCATTGGTTCCGCTTTTTTCCGTCGGCCACCACAACCAACGCTCCTTCTATGATTGGTGCAACGTCGCTGAACCACTTCGATCGTCGAGATATCACTGGAAGATATTCAACGATCCAACGTCTCCAGAATGAGTCCAACCTGTTCTGAATCAGCTCCCAGCTACTCTTCAGGGCTTGCCGTTCATCCACTGGTGCTTTAACAGGTTGCCTGACCCCACTTGAGTTGAGCATCAGGAAATGGTTTGGAGTTAACGATTCCTGCTCCTCGCTGTCTAGTGGTAGAAACGTCAACGGCCGCGAATTAACCATGTGCTCCGCTTCGATCAACATTGTGACGAACGATTCGTCGTCCAGCTTTCGTGATGTGGGTAATGTACCAAGTGCCGTCTTCACGGATCGAATCATCCGTTCCCATGGAATGTAAAACTTCTGACGAACTTCATTCACGACCGTTTCATTGTTGGCGTGTCGGAATTTCCGATGGTACCAGTCCAGCAACAGGTTAGGTACCGGGTGTTTCTTTGGCAGTATTATCGGTAACTTGGTATCTCGTTCTACGCAATTTGCGGCCGCAATTCGACCGTCTACGCGTAACAATCCGTGTTCGCCCAGCATTGGTGGAAAATTCGCTAGTGGACTTGTTTGGGTGCCGATAGCGCGTTCCGGTTCATTGTAGCCACCTCATCTGGATAGCCATCCGACTGCGCGAGCCCCCAAAGGCTCCTCTCCGCATTCCTCAAATATTCACTGCTGATATCCGTAATTTCCTCTCTCGCTTCGTCTCTGATTCGTCTAAGAAGCTTCTCATTGAACCGGTGAGCATACGCCACGCTTCGCAGTAGGCGCTCGAATTTGGAAAACCGTGCCACATCGATGATCGGAGCCGACAAAAAGTGATTGTAAACGTAGGCCGGTCGCAGCTCTTCTTGTGATGCCTCCACCGCTATCCCGAGCTTGTCCTGTGGCCAATCCTTCTCATCGCTGTACAGAAATGCCGGTCCACGCATCCATCTGCTATCAAGCTTACAGTTCGGGACTTTGCCCCCCTTTGTGCCTTCATCAGCAACGTTGATTTTGGTTCCCAACCAACGCCACTCCTCGATCTTCGACAGGCTCTGGATCTCGTTGACTCTGAACGCCACGTACACGCCACGTACTGTCGATATCACCGGGTATCCGACTTGATCCACGAAAATACGGTGGTTGAGTCGCTCCAAAAGAAGTTTCGTTTAATCTGTACCGAGTGACCATCTGCGATGGTTTTGCGAAGATGGGCTCCGATCACAGCCGCCTGCAACTCCAGTCGAGGCACGGATGTCAACTGTAGTGGAGCTACCTTGATTTTGGATGCTACAAGTGCACAGCGTATCTGTCCACGATCTCGTACGCGGAAGTAGGCTGCAGATGAATACGCTTGCTCACTCCTATCCACGAATATGTGGAGCTCCAGGTCGTCGTAGCAGGCTGCATCGTACCCCGGGAAATAACTTCGAGGAATTCGGACATTGTTGAGATCCTTGAGACCCTGCAGCCACAGTTTCCATCGCGCAAATAGGTCCTCAGATATCTGTTCGTCCCATTCTACCTTCGCTCTCCAGACGTCTTGCAGCAGAATCTTCCCTTGGACGACTAGTGAACCAACAAGCCCCAAAGGATCGTAGATCTTCATCACGAAGCTCAGCATCGCCCTTTTAGTTGGTGCGGTCGTACTCTCCATGTCCTCTTGTAGCACCCGCTCGAAACCGCTCTGGCTGTTCATCGAGAGAGTTTTAACCGTAGCTGGACTCACTTCACCGATGGCTTCCAGGACCGAAGATCGATTCGACACCCAGTTGCGTATATGGAATCCTGCTTTCCGGTGGACTTGCGCCACTTCCAGCGCTAGTTCGACGGCCTCCGCTTCCGTGTCGACGCTGTCTAGATAGTCATCGACATAATGTCTATCCTTGATCGCTGCCGCTGCTATTGGGTAGTCTCGTTCATTCTCCGTTGCGTTGAAGTTCTTCACGTACTGTGACTGTGCAGGAGAACAAGTTGCACCAAAAATGGCGACGTTGGAAGCCATTATAACCATCGGTTCACTCGGCGAGTTACGGAAGACGAATAACAGCGCACTTCGATCCTTCTTCCTGATTCCGACCTTTAGGAACATTTCCTGGATGTCTCCGGAAAACGCTACATCGCGTTCCCGAAACTTTAAGATAACATTTAGTTGCGGAGTCAGCAGATCAGGCCAAATAACGCGCACTTTTCCAGGCTTGTTTGGATTCAGTACCACGCCAAGCGGAAGGTACCACTTAAGCCGTGGATCAAATTCTGCCATTTCCTCCTTCGTTACTACATGGACGTACCCTTTCATTTCGTAGTCTGCTAACTGCTGCCGTACGCTGTCATAGAGCTTCGAATCCTTTTGCAAGCGCTTCTCAAGACACCTCAAACGACGATCGGCCATTGGTCGACTGTTCGGGAACTCGATGGAATCTTTTCTCCAAAGCAGCCCGGTCTCGAACTTCCCACTTGCCGTACGAACTGTTGACTCCTCGAGAATTCTGCGCGCTCGTTCGTCTGCACTTCCTTCTAAGTTGGGAGCGACAATAAATTGTTCGGAGTATGGAAGGAGAAACTAGGTAAATTTCGTGAAATCAAAATGCATCATGTCCGAAATCATATGCTTTCAAAATGGGTTGGAATTTCGAAAGACAACTGCAGAAAAATGAGAACAGGAATTGCCAGTTTTTGTGCAAAGCTAGAAAAGCGTTGGATTAGAGCCAACAGCACGCTTAACCACTTTCTAGTAGCAACTGCGGATTGGCTAAAGGGATCCGTTTTTTTTTTTTCAAAAATATAACACTAGAAAGTCCAAGGACGGCCAAAAAAATCGTTCGCCGAGCTGAATAAGCAGAACAAGAGGCGAAGAGTAAAAGTTCTGAGAAGCTCGGCAACAAGCGAGGAATTCGCTTACGCGGCGTAAATGAATGCACGTGCAGATGGATCTGAGGACGCGGCAAAATTTGTGCATGAAGCATTACAAACATCCCCTTCTCGAGCAAGAAAAATTCGACAGGTTTGGAAATTGCACAACGATTCTCAAAGTGAGCGATCTATCACTGAAGACGAAGGATTGTCCTTATTCATTGACGGGAACTTTTCCTGTTGCGTAATACTACAAAGCAATGTAATATTTCGCAGATTTATCAAAGCGCGTGAAAGATGTCTCCCAGACAATATAATGGTATATCAGCTAAAACTCAACTTCAGTCGTTAATGGACCACACTACCAAACGAATTTTATCGCTCGATTTACCAGAGATCAGTGACCTGGAACTACTTCCAAAATGGGGATTCGATGGATCATCGGATCATTCATAAGCAAACATTTTCATGTGAAGATTCCGATGACAGCTATTTTTTCATAACGTCCATGGTTCCACTACAATTATGAGTTCGAAGTAATCCTAGCAAAATTCTATGGATGAATGAGAGGCCATCATCTACAAGGTTATGTCGACCAATCGCATGCAGTTTGTTAAGGAGACTGCAGCACTATCATTGAAAAAAAAGGAGTATTTTGATGAGCAAATTCAAAGTTTGCTGCCTACTTATGCATACAGAGAGGCCAGCAACCATGATGTATTCATAAGGTTGCTGATGACTTCTGATCCGTACATCGCAAGTTTGCGACAACAGCAAAAGAAAAAAACACAGCTATTGACACCAACTGCAATGCAGTTACTACAAAATGAGCCAGAAGCAAACTCTGATAGCGACTCAGAAGCAGAAACTGAACATATAAATATTAAACTTTATATATATTGCTATAATCCACGTTCAACTAATTAAAGCGTCCAGCAGTTTTTTCGTTTTTTTTTTTTTATTTGCATCTAGTTTTCAGCAAGCATTGTCATGAAATAGATGAAATATTGTGGGAAAATCCATTGAAATAATGTTATCCGGTTGTGCTTTATAAAATATTTTTTACACATACATTTATAAAGGTATAAACTCAGTACAATGAAGCATTATTTGAAAAACATGTAGCATATTAATTAAATGGTGATGTTTAAAATAACATGAAACATGATATGCGCAAAGTTGAGTGTTCACTCGGCTGTCGACAAAAGCAGGCCACTCTCGATGTGTGCCACGCGATCGTCTGTTTTCTCGGCAGCAACCATTGTGTGGTCCTCCTCATTGTACTTCATCAGCAGTTCTTTCAGTCGATGCGTCGTCGACTTTAGAAAGCAACCGTTTCGAGATGAGTGTGTGAGTGCTGACCACGTTTTGCGTCCATTGCTGCATTGGAAGCACTCTGACCCTCGATGGCGTAACTGTCATACAATGAAAACACTGGAAGCGGCTCCAGTTCTGTTGGAGGAGGCTTTTTGGATAGCAGAAGATAAAGTGTTTGTTGTGTTGTACCTTTTGACTATAGTTTTAAGATGTATAGTGACCAAGAATCCTCGGCTCTGTAAAGTTAATTCGTTTGAGCCTTTTCTAATAAATTAATAAACAAACAAATGATATGCGCAAAGTGTCATGATTAAGATATGTTGCTGGTTTATACTTCAAACTATGGCAAACCTAATGACGTTAAGTACTGGTTCACATTCATTCAAATTTTTGAAGAAAATTGTTTTGAATATTGGTATATTTTTACACTAAATTCGCTGTATATCACACTGATGTCAACAAAAGTAGTTGATGTCTTCAGAGAAATTGCGAATTTGTACGTTATCAAATTGTTTTTAATGTACTTAAGTATTATAAAACTCAAAAAACAATTTTTAATGTAGTCCAGAGAGAAAACTAACTATATAGGGTTACGGTATGTAATGTGGGTCTAGTCCTTTCATTCGGCCTATCACGCAAATAAATAATTAATTAAGGAATATTACACAAAAAATAAGGAAAATATTGATCACTGATGATTGATAAATGTGTACCACACACAAATCAATTTATATCACAACATTTCAATACATTTTCAGCTCTCGTAAGTAATAAAACTGGTTGAGAATATCACTCTGTTCGGAGTTTTTAGCCGCCATGACTTCTAAGGTTAAGATGGGAAGGTTGCACTGACGATCATCAAATGGCCTGATTATGGCATTTATTGAATGGAATTACCTGATAATACACACTAGACGTAAAACTCACAGTTACTGTTTGAATATTTTATGTTTATTTTAATTGTTTAACAACGTTTTCACAAGTAAATCATGGACCCAACTTTAGGGACACATTTCTTTTCTATGTTCCTAACTTTGGCCCATGAAATTCATTTGACAGCATATAGCAATAAGAGTAACGTCAACAATGTGGTTTGCATTTGGATGATAAGGAACGAACAGGAAGGGAGATTTTTTCTGCCAAATCTGTATAATGAACATCACAATGTTTTGATTTAGATATTCTGCGGTCGAAAGACGATAAGCGAAATTTTTAATTTTTAATTTTTAACTTGAGTGATTTAATGTAGTTTTCGTAAAATTTTCTCTAAGAAATGTTTTGAGGAATGAAGAGTATTAAGTTAACAGTGATAGTGATAAAAAAAAATACATAAGAAAACGTTACCAAGAGCGTTTTTTTTGAGAATCAAACAGGATAGGACGAAGTTGCATCCATAAATAGACCCAATTTGGGGACAATAGACCGATATTACATACATTTCCCTGGTGAGTTTTTGTCTTAAAAAAAGTAAGTTTTTCAACTTTTTGCGGTTCCTGATAGCAAACGACATGATAAGCATATCTAAGCATACCATTTAGCAGTAGAATATCGTTTGCAGGTAAATTAATTGATGAGTTATGATTAAAAACGTAATCTATGGCTGCATATTAGACCGAGGTTAGGGACGTATACCCTATCTCTGGGTTTAAGATGTAGAACGGCCATCAAGAATGCCTTTATAGAAACAAGCGAGAACAACTTGGGTGAGCTGCGCACCCAGAGGAAAGAGTGGATCACAGATGAAACCAGGCGGAAGATTGAGGAGCGTAGAGAAGCAAAAGCCGCGATAGAGCGGGCGAGAACCAGAGGAGCCAAGAACGAAGCCCGTCAACGGTACTCGGCTCTAGAGAAGGAAGTCAATCGCTCTTGCAGACGGGACAAGCGAGCGTGGGTGAACTCCCTGGCCGACGAAGGGGAAAAAGCCGTAAACACTGGCGATATACGCCTCCTCTACGATATCTCACGACGCCTGAGTGGAGCAAGGATGAACCCGAGGATGCCAGTGAAGGACACGACTGGACAATTGCTTACCGACCCGACTGACCAGCTGAAACGCTGGTTTGAGCACTTCGAACAACTTCTTCAAGTTTCGACGGCCAACCAGCCATCAACATCTCGGCATGATCCACGTAGGGTGCGGCGCATCACTCGCGTCAATTCTGAGGCCCCATCACTGCAGGAGATTGAAGCAGCTATCCGAAGCATGAAATCCAACAAGGCTCCAGGGGTCGATCGCATATCAGCAGAGATGCTCAAAGCTGACCCCATGCTATCCGCACAAATGTTGCATCAACTATTCTGTAATATCTAGGACACCGCGACTTTTCCGGCCGACTGGATGCAGGGCATCTTAGTGAAGGTCCCAAAAAAGGGGGATCTGACTGTGTGCGAAAATTGGCGAGGCATCATGTTACTGTGTATTGTTCTCAAAGTTCTGTGCAAAGTTATCCTGAATCGGATACAGAAGAAGCTCGACGCGACTCTCCGACGGCAGCAGGCAGGATTCCGTGCCGGAAGATCTTGTGTGGACCATATTGTCACGCTCCGCATCATCCTGGAGCAGGTCAATGAACTCCAAGAGTCCCTTTATTTGGTATTCATTGACTGTCCACGCACTGGGAATCCTCTTCGATGAGCTCCAACGCCTGGCAACGGCTGAGCGAACTATCCGGAAATGGTCACTGGTTCAGGGTTAAATTCAGAAAGTTCAAACTCTTTTAGTCTTGAAAAAGACTGATTGATTGACTAGTGGTTGGCTTCGGTCAGGAGAAAAGAAATGAACTCGCGGCTCTAGAAATTAATTATATATATATTGAACGGATGTGATTCGTATAATGGTTCGATTTTTACTGATGTAGGTGAAAATTGGTGCCGGTACTTTTATACCTACCGACTCGATCGAGAGTGATCGAGCCGGGAGGATATTCCTATTTGATGTAGCTGCTTGTGTATTCCTACTGTGTGGAGTATAGAGCGAAATACAATTGTGTGCGGTGTGTGGGTACAATACATTTGGATTTCTGTTTGTTCTTTGTCGCTTGTGCAGTGGTATCTCGGACCAGCGCGTTGTCCGCAACACATTGACTACGAAAAAGCTTTCGACCGTCTCAATCACGAGAATCTGTGGGGCGCCCTGAGATGCAAGGGAGTCCCGGATAAAATCGTCAACCTCATCGAAGCGTAGTATGAGGCTTTCACGTGCAGAGTTCTGCATAACGGAGCCTTGTCCGACCCTATCCGGGTAGTCGCTGGTGTGAGACAAGGATGTATACTATCACCGCTACTGTTTCTCATCGTAATCGACGAGAGCATGGTAGGTGCAATTGACCGTGTACCGAACCGTGGGCTGCTTTGGCAGTCTATCACCATGGAGCATCTCAACGACTTCGATTTGGCTGATGATGTTGCTCTACTAGCACAACGGCGCTCTGATATGCAGAGTAAGCTCAATGACCTAGTCGAACGCTCCTCTGCGGCGGGTCTCACCATCAACGTCAGACCAAATCGTTGGATATCAACACGGGCAACCTCCAACTTTACGGTAGCGGGGCAAGCAGTGGAGAAGGTCGAAAGCATCCAATATCTTGGCAGCCAAATAGCATCGGACGGCGGGACCAAGAGCACCATAGGTGCACGAATCAAGAAGGCTAGGGCTGTCTTTGCGAGTTTACGAAACGTATGGAGATCCAACCAGATAAGTCAACGCACCAAAATCCGAATTTTCAACTCGAACGTGAAATATGTGTTGTTATACGCCAGCGAGACGTGGTGTGTATCAGCGGAGAACACTCAAAAGCTGTAGGTCTTCATCAACCGATGCCTGCGGTATATAATTCGTGCCTGGTGGCCTCACAACTGGATCTCGAATGCAGCGCAAGGATTCCGGCCTACCTTCTTCAATGGTGTTGAATGGAGCAGTTGCTTCCACTCCTCAGCAGATATGTCGCTTGTTTTCTGAGAAGTTCAATCCAGGACCCGATGGCGTTCCATCCGTATTCCTGAAAAAGCATATCGCCAGCTTGCTGATGCCCATGCTTCACCTATTTCGATTGTCCATTTCGAGTGGTACATTTCCATCTTGTTGGAAATTCGCACATATGTTTCCTATCCACAAAAAGGGCAGCAAACGGGATGTGGACAATTATCGTGGAATTACGTTGTTGAGTGCAGTTTCGAAGTTATTCGAGTTAGTCATCATGGAGCCTCTACTCTCTCAATGTAAGCAGTATCTAAGTGGTGATCAACACGGCTTCACTTCCGGTCGTTCTACTTCCACAAATCTGCTGTGTTTGACATCGTATTTTACGGAAAGCATGGCAGAGAGGACTCAAACAGACGTCATATATACCGACTTGTCAGCTGCCTTCGATAAGCTAAACCATGCCATCGCGATTGCCAAATTGCATAGACTTGGGGTCAGCGGCAACCTCCTGCGATGGTTTCATTCATATCTCACTGATCGGCAACTGATGGTGCCATTGGTGATAACCGGTCCAATATCTATCTAGCTACGTCAGGAATACCTCAAGGATGTCACCTGGGACCTTTGATTTTCTTACTCTACTTCAATGACGTGAACTTGGTCATCGAAGGCCCACGACTATCGTATGCAGACGATCTTAAAATCTACCTACGGATCCGCTCGATTGATGACTGTCACTTCCTTCAACGTCAGCTCGAAGCCTTTGCCAGCTGGTGTAATTTAAACCGAATGGTGGTTAACCCCACTAAGTGTTCAGTGACCACTTTTACTCGGAAGAAAGAACCAATCACATTTGAATACAAACTTATCGGCACTGTAATCGACCGTGTGAACCATGTGAAAGATCTGGGTGTTATTCTGGATTCTCAACTTACGTACAAGCAGTACATCTCGTACGTTGTCGACAAGGCGTCTAGGACATTGGGATTTATCTTCAGGATAGCAAAGAATTTCTCCGATATTTACTGTTTGAAGTCAATGTACTGTTCCTTGGTGCGATCCATTCTGGAATATTGTTCTGTGGTCTGGAGTCCAAACTACAACAATGGTGCAAATCTTGGGGCAAGTCAACATTAACGTCCAACCCCGTGCGCTACGTAACAACGTTATGCTGAGATTGCCACTTCAGCGCACAAACTATGGCATGAACGGTGCAATAGGTGGGCTGCAACGAGTGTTCAATCGAGTCTCGGGCATCTTCGATTTCCATGTGCCTCGACAGCTGCTACGAAGATACTTCTCATTGTTCCTTTCTGGCACAGTTAACCGTGAATGATTGTGTGTTTTATTTATGTATTTTATTCTTAGTTTTTACTTTTTGATTTACCTATATAAGTTACTTAAATCATCATTAGGGCTGTACACAGAAATTCGAGAGCGAAAGTGGAGGTGGGTCGGCCACACACTTCGACGGGGCGGAAACGAAATCTGCAAGCAAGCGCTGGATTGGAATCCGGCAGGACATCGCAGCAGAGGCAGACCCAGGGGCTCATGGCGGCGGAGCCTCAATAAGGAAATTAAGCAAGTCGATAGGAATCTGACCTGGGCCCAGGTCAAGGCAAAAGCGAGCAGCCGCCCAGGATGGAAGTCTTTCACGTTGGCCCTTTGCACCGCTGGGCTTGGGAGAAAAGACTTTTGACGGTTTTTTTTCCGAACGGCTCCACTGTGCGGTACCGACTGGGATTGAACCCAGGCCTTTGGCTAGGGGCAAGACACCTTTTGATCATGAGTAATTTTGAGCAACTCTGAGCAACTCTAATTGCTCAGCATGTGATGCACGGTAACACAGCGACATTTGTTGAGTTTACTCCCCAACTGTCAAACAAAGACGTTCACCGGTGATAAATATCTCTAAATTCTGCTGCTACCCATTATCGAATGCTGAATGCTGAGGAATGTGGGTAAATTTATAGAATACCTATATAAAGAATGAGAGAAAAAGGTGGCGTATACTGGATAACCATCCATACATCCCATGATCTTCCTAATTCTTCATGCCAATCCCTTGTAAGCCGTTTTTATCCGACGACGTTGTCCATAGCATTTACAGATTCAAAATATGAGCAATTTGCTGTAGTAGGGGAAATGGGTCTAATGTTGGCCTATGGATCTAACATTGGGCAAATCGCTAAAAATCTGTTATTGATCAATTTTATCTAGATGAACGGACGGTACTAATGGATATTTTGGGTTGCTATTGAAAATTTAGTCGATTGCTGAATTTATGTACGGGCCCAAATTAGGGACACTTAGACCGACATTATATACATTTCCCCTAAATTTGATTAAATTGACTACAGTCGAAATCTTTCAGAGGCATCAAACTTACGACTACTGCTTTGTAATAGTATTCTATGACTTTTGTCTCTGAATGCCCATGAATTAGGACAGAACTTTGAGCTACAATCCAAGAATTAGGACAGAACTTTGAGCTACATTTTGTGCATAACTTTTTATTGCATGGGTATAAATCAATAACATTTTTAATAAAACTAGTGCAAAATCTCGTCACAATCTGTCAAGTGGTTATCAATGGCTGTCACGGCACGCAGTGTTTTACTTATATTGGCAGATATTATTAACTTAGTCGGTAAAGGCGTAGCTACAAATGGGTTCAAAAAGTTGAGAGCATGCAAAAAGCAAATATATGATAAGCAATAAGCTTGAAATGCGACGAAAAAGAATAAAAAAAAATAATACAGGGTTGTATCCTAGACACGACCGCAGTATGACGTAGAACTACGCAAAATTGATGTATGTCATGCATTTATGACTCTTATACTATGTCTTAATTTTTTCAAGCCGTTATATATTTTAGAGTAGCACCCCAGTATAGAGTTGGTTGGAAATGCTAACATGAAGCTTTAGTATGATGATTTATTAGCTAGAGAATGATCTTTAGAAGAGGGTAGGTGGATAGTTCCGTTAGAGTACGGCAGTATGAAAATTGAATAGAAGTTGAAAATGAGCGAAGGGCCATTAATGCGACAGTTTTTAAAGATAGACGCACATTTTTGCCTAACCCGTACGATGTACGCAGAGACTTGAAGTTGTCAAGTCCACAAAGACGCGATGCATGTTGTGGGATAACACAATCGCCAAAAAATACGGTTAATTTTTTTCAGTAGCTAAATCCAGAGTTGCGACCTATCACAATCACGATCGTCAAACAGCTGATGGTAGTACTCGTTGGAGCTCTCTCCATGACCATCCATCAAGTTGTCGAAAAAAGTAAAAAGCAACTGGTGAATGTCGTCTTCGGTTCTGATCCTTCACCGATCTGGTCATTCCCGACAATCACGACACTCATTTGTCCTTGTTTTAAAGCAGTTGCTGCTTTGCCTACTTTGTTTGGAACTTACACAGTCACGCCTGCCGACAGGAACTTGGAATGCGTAGGCATTGTTTTCATTTTCTTCTGTCGTTTCGCTTTTTCTCATGATCGTACTGCAGACGTCTTCACTGTTTTCGTTGTGCTAACGTTTTGCTTGTGAGCAGCGACCATTACTGGTGATTGTTGTTTGCCTAGGCTCTACCTCTCACTGATTGACAAAACGTTCAGTCAGCTAAAGTCGGTTGATGCGTAGACGAGTGTCTCGTGAGTGTCATGATATTTTGCATCACTGGCTAAATCATTAGTATTAAATTAGGTCTCTGAATCAGAGAAGAGAGTGAAGGTTGCATTTTATGATAACGCAACAGGCAGTTGTTTTCCTTATCAGAAGACGGTACTTCAATTTTGAACAAAATTTTGGTTCATATGTCAACGAAGAAGGGGAGGAAGGGGTATAACGATCCTACGGGGTTCAAGCACCTCTTTGTTCTCCGATTTGGAGGACAACCCTAACATAAAATTATCATGCATCATCATTATGTAGTTTACAGCATGTTCGTAGAATGATGCAAAATAGATTACTATGACTTTTCTGAAATCAAACGTTTGGTTTCCAATAAGTAGGTGCTTAGTACAACATTTATTGAAAATTAGGGGGATTCAATTATTGAATTTCAAAGTCAGAGCTAAAGCTCGTATGAGTCATGAGGCAAATTGCGACTTCAAACGAATAAAACTTATCATGTGACACCTTACATCACATTAGAATAAAACAATTAATTCAATTGTAGTCATTCGGAGGACCCTGTGCTGCATTGGTCACATCTGGCCATGTTTCGATCCCCTCGGAAAAGTGGCCAGTTTCTAAATATGGTCTAAATCCATTGAATCACATTAAAAAGTTCAATGACAGTTATTAGAAATAGCCAGCATCCAGTCTATTTCCGGAAATTCCTAAAGTAGCCAGTATTAGACTTGGATTAAAATTCATTATGCGATGCTTCAAAGCACATGAGAATTCATCTACTTCCTCTATGCTCTGTTTAAGAAAGTTGTGACTAGGAAAGTAAACAGAAAATTATGTTGCTGACAGCCAATGCAGGAAATAACTAGGTCTAACAATGCTAAAAATATACATTAGTAATTTTGCCAAATATTCAAACTTTTCAATAATTAATATTAATGCAATAATAGTCTGCTACCATTAAGTTAACATCTATTAGTAGTATTATACTGCACAAAAACTTTGAAAGTGTAAGTAATTATTCCTTTTATGGACGTTCTAAAGTGAGCTATGTTGGGACAATTAGTTAAAAGTGAGCTATTTTTGACGTAGGACTACGTCTTTGATTTCTATATGGGGGTACACTTTGTGAAAACCGAAAATGGAATGTGTAACAAATTAAGAAAGATTTTGAATTTTAATAATTCAGCTGCCCCTGGTCCAATTTCAATATTCCAATTCATCAATCGATCAGAAATATGACTACGCATTGATAACAATGCTTTTGAATGTTGATTTTTTTTAACAAGAAACTATTGAAAAACTGGTAAATGTCCAGCATTGTGCTAAAACGTCGAATTAACTAACAAATCCACCAATTACCTACATGCATATGCTGCTTCCCCAGCACAGTCGTCAAAGAGTAGTAGGTAGACGAAACAAGTCGAAGTGGCATTCGCCTTCGATCCTCGGGAGTGGGCGAATAGGGAGGATGGAATTGCGTAATAAATTGCACACTCATCGCCATACTCAGAACCACACGCTCCCAACGACCACACAACTGTGCGGTGGTGTTCGGTCGTCGAAATTAGTAGCAGCAGTAGCAGTGCTTTCGGCGTGTGGCGTTGAAAATTGTTCTCCAGTAACAATGAAAGGCAGCCTGCAAGCAGCAACCTGCAGAGCCCACATAAGCAACCATCAAAGGAGGAAGAAGCTGCACCGCTATGCTATGGATCGGAATCAGTAGCTCTTCGTGAGTCGCTGCGGGTCGGTCATATATGCCAAGCGTGTCACCCTCGCTCCAAACGACATACAACTCGACAGCCTCATCTGTGTTGAACATAAAACTCAGAATTACTCAACCATCACTACAAAACGGTCCTTTTCAGGACCACCTTAAATTTGTTAAGAGTATTATTTGGACATTTGACAAGGTCATCAGTTCCCGCAAGCAGCTAGCTATCAAGGCTCAACCTGGTCTCTATAAAAGGTGTGAAATTGTAGGCCCGAATGAATTGGTGAGATTAATCAACGTCCGACCATTTTCCAGAACACGCTGGTAGGAAGTGTTAAAAATCCATATAGAATTTGAGAGAAGTGGGAATAATTCGTTTTGGGTGTATATTCAGTCCCCAGAAAGCCAATAAAATCAACTTTGAGAGAAAATTAGCTCTCACGAGTTCAATCTCTCGAAGTCCCTCTTTTTTTTACATATTATGCACAAACGATACTTTCCGCCCCGCCCCATTCATATAATTCGGAAGGAAATCCTGTAAGGGGTGAATTGAATACATTTTAATACCGAAATGCACAAAACTTTCAAAATACACCATACCCGACTTTAGGTAGATGAATCGAAAATACTCAAGTTGACAGTCCCTTGGATTCTCTTCATCAACTTTCTCTTTGAAATAAATACTACAAATTTGATACGCTTGCAAATTAAAAACGGACAGAGTTAAGATAATTGATGATTGATCAATTAAAAGAACTAAATGTTCATATATGTTCCGTCCAGTAGCGGTCCTACGTTAAGCTTCCGTTCGTGCCCCTAGGCACAGACCCTTCTACTTTTTATATTTAATTAAACCAAAATTCTGCTTATCATTTAAACAAATCTTTTTCTTCATAGTAATGAGCTTTCATAAAAAGTTTCTTAGACATTCTTGGACTACATTAGCGCTGGTAAAAATATGTCCAAATGTTGTTACATACAAATTAATTTGAATTTCTCCAGTGTCCCAACTAGTAGATGGTGAACAGACCCCGGCTCCCTTCTTAGGGGTGTTAACATCTATGCGGATTTGCTAGCGCCACGCCGTCCGAAGCGGTAATGAGTAGAGACACGCTGTTTTATATCTTTTCAAGTTCAAGCAGAACGATTTGGAACCAAGTGGTACTCGATTATGACGACTGGGTTTGAGGAAAACGTTTATTTCTTGAAAATAGTGATAAAATTATCATTTGTACATTTTTCAAAAGTTTTTTTTATGGAAAATTTTGAATATATTTATTTTAGCAGATTTGTTAAGTAATATCCTATCGATTGGCGTATTTGGATTTTAATTTCATATATAAATGACAAAGTTACAAGCGTTCAAAACCTTACACTGAAAGTGAAAAATACATATTTTTTGATTTGCACCCCAGTATAGTCGACAAAGACGTAGTTCTACGTCAAAAAAAAAGTGATTGATTAGAAAACAAAGTAAATTGTTATGTTTGGTGCAAATAACATTGCCATATTATGAATATTGTTAATGAATTCCAAACGAAAAGTGTAATCACGGGCTCATAATCTGCGTGTCACGTCACCTGGAATGGGTCGTAAAATCAATGACCGACTTTTAGTTTGTGAGTGCCAAGATGATATGACGAATGTGTTTAACGGAATCGTAACTGTGTTGCTACTTTTGAGGCTTTTTTTTTCGTAATTCTGACTCTCTCTTACTAACTCGATGCTTAATCCTTTTAAATAATTACAATAACCAATTCAGTATGTATATCAGTATCTATATGGATAAAAAAAATTATCGACAGAACTAGCTTTTGAAAAGTTTTACACACTTTTAGAATCAAAATTCACTGCAACCTGCAACCCATTCCCCTAAGAGTTTCCTCTACCCCTGTCGGTGCGACTTCAAAGGACGGAAAGGATAAACTTTTCCAGTCATTTCAAAAGGCTTTTCTCTATTCCAATGTGAAACTGTCACCATGCCAACCCTATAAAGAGGATCATCGACCTTGACAGTCAGATCCGAGCAAAGCGAGAAATCCGTTCCGGCGTCGTACACGGCCTTAAAAATTCATTGCATTCAAATCGTCTTCTTATCTCTCCACTAGGCTCAAGGTATATATATATATACATGTATGAGGGAAGTAGGTATGTATTTCAACTCGGTTATCATCATTGCCTTTGCCATTCCGGAATGCGAAATGGATAGTTTTGATCCTGGTTGCTGGTTACCATTGGCAGGCATCAGTAGCGAGTGAGCACGACTCACCCACCTCTGATTTGCATATGCATATCAATGTCATCCCGACACTACTGCTGGTAAGACGATAGAGACCGCTCTTCTACCTCCGGATCATGACAAGGGAAGGAGATTAGGAGTCAAACCACAATCGGTTTCAAGATTAGAGTTGAAGCAGTTTTGCTCTATCGTTGTTGGTGAGATGAAAAGGTGCTACCAAGGAGCTTTGCTTGAAGCTCGAAGATGGTGGAATAAAGTACCTTGATGTGTTCCAGTAGCAGTCGGGTGTATGTTGATAAGATATGGTTATTGGTAAAACTATGGAGAGCATAGTTCATATTCGTTAGCTCTAGTAGCTATGACAAAGAACATGTTTCTAAATGTCATTTTTGTCGTTGCAAAAAATTAGATGCTTGTTCCATTTAGAAAAATTAAGTTGTCACATCGTCGGTTTCACACAATACTGTCACAACCCGAAAAAAAATGTTGGAAATGTCACTGTCTCTTTGATTTGTCATGTCATGTCAATCCATTCTTTTAAAATAAGGTGTAATACAGTGACATTATTTGATAAATTTTGAGTTGTGACAGTATTGCATGAAAGCGACGACATAATCTCTGCGTTGCCCTGTTGAAGGTCATCAAAATAGAAGAAGCATTTTTTCTAAATCTATCAACCCATGTTACATGTCACGAACTGTGGTAGGAAAGCAGCAAAAACCAATAGCTTCTGATGGCGGTGGGCTGGCGTCGCTGATCAAAGACACGTTTCGACGAAGCCCGGGTCGTAAGCCATGGTCTTCGCAGTCAATTATGGGTGGCGGTGATGAAGCTTATTTTCACATCCCCCTTTTGTTTGCCAGGATCTTAATCACTCGGTATCGGTATGTGGTGGTTTCCGCTCTAGCTTTGCGTGTTAGTGACTGCGTGCGGGGGTGTTTGCCTATCGGGTAGGCTGAGCTCTATGTGATTAGCGACTAATTATTTGAGCGATATCCTACTTGATTGGATGAGAACAGCGGGTAAGGGGAGATTAAGCAATTCATTAAGATATATGGCTGGAAATTCCGTTTAAATGGCTTTGTAATAAGAGGCTGAATAGGCATTTACTGAGAAATGTGCCATTCATTGGTGTCAAGAGATTAGAGAGTCAGAGCGGTTAATTTATAAATGGAGTTAAGTGATTGCTCACTGGGCGCACCAAAACAGGTTGAAGGCTCTATTTTATTTATTTAGATTAGATTCTATTTTATTCCACTAAATTATTATGCTACATATTGAAAAAAAAAATTGCTATCCAAAAAGCTACCCTCCAATTTGATTGATTGTCTTCAAATTTGAGCCTATGCAAAATAATGGTAAAAATTGATGAAAGTTTAGAGGACATTCAAAAAGATTGAAATTTGTTTGGGAATAACTATGAAAGCATTTTAAATTTCACAAATCTCTCATAGCATTTCAAAAGGGAAAACAGCAAAAAAATATCTTTCGTCTAATTCCACTTAATTAATTTTGGTATCCACGACCGATAAGTATTTCGACTGCACGTTGCATCAGTGTCTCTTCCACTAAATAATTATCAAAATCTAACCCCCTTTGGTAAGCAATTCCAGCCCAAAACGCAAACTGGTTGAACATGAGTGAAAACGATTTGAATGAAACATTACTCATGTGTTTGCTGCTACTAAGGGTTGCGATTTTCATTTAAATATGATTTTTTTCTACACATTAACTTTTGAAAAAGGGCGTTTAAACAAATATGTTTTCTAAGAAAATCATAACACAAAAACTATTGATCTGATCAAGATGACATCTGACAAGAAGTTATAGGTAGTAAAATTATCTTTGAGAAAAAAATACACTGAAATAAAAACTTAAAAAAAATAATATTAAAAAAACGTAAAACTTTGATTATCTCAAATAACCTCCCTTCTATCATGATAATAAGTTTTATCAAGAAAACTGAAGAACTGTTCCAAAGTTTGGTAAAAAGTGCAGGTTGGTTGCTTGCTTAAAAAAATCCAAAGTTTTTTTTAAAGTTTATGAAATTGCATTATTTTTAGTAGAATACACATTTGTTTGAGTTTTTCGCATAGTTTTCAATAAATTTTTATTGCATTGCAAGTAAATGCAAATTTATAATGATAGTTATAATAGTGATGTCCAGATGCGTGACGAATTTTCCATGATTGTTTATTACAATTAATTCTCAGATATGGTAGTGTCAGAAGTAAATATTCTCCAATATACCCAAATAATCAAAAACAAAAACCCCTAACGTGCCTTTTTTCGGTCCTTTATTAGTTGTATACCTGGAAAAAATTGTGTGTGTCATAACAGAGGCAAAAATTTAAAGAGGTAAACTAATATTACATTAAACCTGTATTTGAGATAAATTCTCAAGGTACTTCACTGACGTTTACCCTATTGTGCCTAAGGAGCTCATCCCATAGAGATCTCCTGCCCAAGTAACAATTCAGCAACCATTTGGCATCTACTCTGATTTATGATGGTTTTATAACGGCAATGAACAATCCATTTAGTTTAAATACAGCATGTCAAAGTGTAAAACATTCCTGCTTAGTAATTCAGCTTTTTGCTGTTTTAGAAACCTTTTATAGTCTGGCAAGAAAGTCAAAAACTGCCTTGTTTTAAAAATAAATTTTAAACAGTTCTCGATCCCTACTTAAAACTGCTCTGTAATTCAAGCATAAACGTCATTAGAATTTTTTTATGAATGTCTTGATAAAATTCTTTATAAACGTGTTCTATCATTGTAAAAGCAACCATAAAACAATTAAGTTTTGCATTAGAGCAAAAAGCATTTATTGTTGCTTTTTTGGCTTTTTAAAGTGCATCATAAACTCCTCAATTAATTGAGGAGTTTACAAATTGAGCTTAAAGATGGTTTTTCATAGTTAAAAAAGCCAAATTTATGACAAGGAAATCTCGAAGGATAGACGAAGTAGGATGAGAGATATGGTTGGAGACATACTTCAAGTCCCCGCGTACATCGTACGGGTTAGGCAAAAATGTGCGTCTATCTTGAAAAACTGTCGCATTAATGGCCCTTCGCTCATTTTCAACTTCTATTCAATTTTCATACTGCCGTACTCTAACGGAACTATCCACCTACCCTCTTCTAAAAATCATTCTCTAGCTAATAAATCATCACACTAAAGCTTCATGTTAGCATTTCCAACCAACTCTTCTAATGTCACTTTCACACGAATCAGTAATGCATTTTTGACTTATTTATATTGGATGAATACAACCAGGCTTGATGAAGCCTCACTCACCAATCTGAAATGAGTCAAGCGTAGCATTTTCCTGAGGAGTACTCACAAATCATTCCACCGAATCAACAGCTTGTGAGCGAAGGGAGATAAACGTAAAAGAAAAGGGAAATTGCTTGACCCCCCTTTTGATGAAATTTAGTTGAGCAATCAATTTGATATGCTCACGGAAGGTATAATTCCAAGAAAAAATTAGTTCCTCTATTGTGATAACCACTTACGATTTCCATGCACTTTGCCCGCACCTCAAAAGCCTATTCCAGCGCTTCAAGAAGGTGGTAAAATTTTGATCACAAATTTGGACAAAGCTCAGAAACTTGCCAAGCAATTCGAGAGCTCCCGTAATTTCAGTTTGGGTCTCACTAGTTCTATTGAGAATCAGGTTGCTCGGGATTTTCTGAATATTTTCTCTCGGGAAAATATTTTTGATGATTCCTGGGGGACTGATTTGGACGAAGTAAGAACGATAGCTAAAAAGTTTCGTAATATGAAAGCTCCAGGTGATGATGAGTACCTTGTAGTTTTTGGTAAAATTATTTAACAAATTTTTCCATTTTGCATACTTTCCTGATAAATGGAAAAAAGCAAAAATTAAAAATTAAAATTAAAATCCAGCTGAAGCTTCTAGGTACCGTTCAATAGGTTTGCTTTCATCAATAAGTAATTTTTTTGAAAAGATAGTTTTGAATAGAATGATGCTTCACATCAATACGAACTCAATGTTTGCAGAAGTGCAGTTTGGATTTCACCATGGGCATTCAACTACTCAACAACTCTTAAGAGTTACGAATTAAATTCGTTCAAACCACTAGCGTGCACAGGAATCTTGTTAAGGGGGGGCATTTTTTTCTATTGTGCATTTAATCTGAGGATGGGGAGTACTCCAAAGTGCTTGGTGGATGGTGCTGTCCATCCACCACTGTTTCCCTACTGTTCAATTTAGCTAATTTTATTAATTTTTTGCTCCGGTGGTGGTTCATCTTCTGCAATGCAAACTGCTTTCAGACAGCCAATGGAATTGAAAATTTTATCCCATCGACGATGTCGATGATGATCGGTTCGTCAAATGGTTGCAATAATAACCGAAATGATACATTTACTGCAATGTTGTTGCCTTGGTGGTTGGATTCAGCTGACGTCACGTCACATAGTGGTGATAGCACCGACAAACCGACATGAATGACCAATAATATTCGCATTTTCCTTTCGCATGCACACTGCGTCGACAAGTACAAGGTTCAAACAGTGCCCATAGCAGTGAACAAACAGTATATTACTCTTGATCAATCCAATCTTGATCAGTGGTGTTGAGTACTTGGCACTGATGAAGTCTGCAAGTAGTAGACGAAATACTCGTATCTGTCAAAAGATATGCAATTATAACGGAATTAAAAGAAAATAAACCAACACACCAAAGCTCTTCATAAAAGTATATTGCTGTTTTTGTCCTTGCACTTGGCTCGAACTCCAGCAGTGCTGCTAGCCATTGTGCTAGCACTGTCAAAACATACTGCCATCAACTGCTCCTAAGAAATCTGCATCGCTGTCAGGACCTCAGAAATGCTATTAAAGATGGTCGTCGCACCTGTTTTCAACACCCGTCTCACACCCACGAATGTTACCGTCGGCCGATCATTATCAATATACCTGATAACAATCGCCAACTGCTCGTGGTGGCCACAATCGCTCGTCTCATCTGTAATGATTGCCACTGGTTTTCTTCGCAAGATTTTTGCAATGATCCGCAACATTACATTGTGCAACGACGTAATCATGTCATTTTGAATACGGTTACTTGTGTACTGGCAATTTTTGGCACCTTCCGCCAAGTGTTTTCCAGCACAGGATCGTAGTTAGCCACCAACTAGGAGACACACTTTCCCAGAATGTTCACGAAGTGGTCGGCCACCTTTGCTAAGTATGCGTACAATATCGATGAAACGTTCCATTATATAGCGATTTTGTAGCCGCTTTGCCTTATGCCCCGTACAGACTATGGCCTATATTATGTAATATAAATAGGCTGTCTGGCAATGAGCGCTCATACATCTAGTTTTCACTGGAAATTATATAGAATTTATGTGAGTGCTCATTGCAAGACAGTCTATATTACATGATATAAGCCATAGTCTGTACGGGGTATTATATGCAGTTGTAGTTACACTTTACTATTACCGGTGCGAGGCCGTTGAACTTGGTCATTTTCAGCGGAAATTGTAGTTCTATTTTTTCAAATTTTAACCTAAATGCCAAAGCTAATAGGATCATTAAAAAGGTTTAAAAAATATGTAACGATTGGAACAAAAGCGCACAAAACTATGTTGACAAGCGAGTATAGGTTTGTTAACGGAATGACGACTTGTGCGAAGGATTGAGCATGTCAACCCTGCCGCAAAGGAGCAGTCGAGGTGACAGGAAATGATGCCGAACATTCAACATAAAGATGATATCATGGACAAACCCGAACTTATTGCAACGCACAGAAACTGCTGCAACTTTTTAACGACGGTAACAAATGACTTGAAATTTTCAGAGAAGATTCTTAGACGAATTTTTAGAAAAGCAACAATAGACCAAGGTTCAATGGCAAACTAATACCTACTTTTCAATTAGGGAATCCAAAAGCTGTCTTTAAACTTTGTACAGTTGCGAAAAATTCCAACCTCAGAATTCCTTGAGGTTCTTTTCGAAAATTTTAGAACTCTATGAGCTCTTTTGAAATACTTTTCAATCTGAAATTATTTTTAGAACTTCTTGACTTTTACTCACAACACCTTGGAACTAAAATTTCCTTAGAATTCCAGAAGAATTTCCTCAGTATTATCCAGAAATTATTTCCGGAATGAGCTAGAAATTATCGGTACTCCCTTGAAATTTTCCTCAAAATCCCTTTGGAATTTCACTCAAAATTTAATTTTCTCGGTATTCTTTTCGGAATTATCTTGGAACTATCGGCAGGATTCACTACAAATTATTCGCAGAATTTTCTTGGAATAATCCCAAAAAATCCTTTGGAATTGTCCTCAGAATGCAATATTCTTGAGGTTCTTCTCGGATTTTTTTTAGAATTCTTCTAAAAACTCTTTTGAAATTCTTCTCAGAAGTCCACTGGAATTATACTTAGAACTCTTCATGATTTTTTTTTCATCTCAATTTGAAACTTTAATTCCTTTAGAGTTTCAGAAATTTTTCCCCGAATAAAATTATCCTCGGAGATCGCTTGAAATTTTGCTAAAATCCCTTTGGAATTTACTCACTTGATTTTCTCGGTATTCTTTTCGAAATTATCTCGGAACTATCTGCAGGAAGCACTAGAAATTATCCACAGAATTTTCTTTGAATTTTCATTCCCAGAATGAGCTTGAAAATACTCTTGGAATTCCCTTGAAATTTTCCTCAACATCCCTTTGAAATTTCGTTCAAAATTGGATTCTCTCGGTATTCTTTTCAAAATCATCATGGAACTTGAAATTATTCGCAGAATTTTCATGAAATCATCCCCAGAAATCTTTTCTTTTCGAACTGTCCTCAGAATTCAATACCCTTGAGGTTCTTCTCAGAAATGTTCAATAAAGCTTGCCCCTCCATTCACAACAACTGTGCAATTTTTACATAAGGAATTTTCAATTCAACTTGCCCCTCCATGCAGCAGATTTTTGCAAATCTTACACGGGAAATTTTCAATACAAACTTGCTCCCAGGTAATTTTAAACCAGAAAATTTCAATTGACCTGAACGATGCAAATTTTCCACCGTTAATGTTCAATAAAAATTGCTTTTCCAATCTTCTGCTTGGTGCAGACTTCCTTTTTCCATTTTCACCAGACATTTTTAATAAAGCTTGCATCTCCTATCATCAGAATGTTGCAGGTTTTCCAACAAATATTTTCAGATTTTTCATCATACATTTTAAGTAAAGCAGTTTCCTTCCAATCATCAGAATGGTGCAAATTTTAAACCAGAAATTATTATTAAAGTTTGTTTCTCTATTCAGCAGAAGGATGCAAATTTAATAACAAAATTTTTCCTAAAAGCTTGCCCACCCGGTCACCAGAACGGTGCAGATTTTCCACCATAAATTTTCAATATAGCTTAATTTTAAATAAAGCTTGTGCCTTAATTTACCATACCAGTGAAAGTTTTCCACCAGAAATATTCTGTTCGTTTCATTTATCAGAGCGATGCAAATTTTGCACCAGTAATTTTCAATAAAGCATGCTCCTCCATTCACCAGAACGGTGCACCAAAAATTGTCAGTGAAGTTTGTTTCACCATTCACCTTTGTGGTGCAATTTTCAGGCTTTCCTTTTCATGTACCAAAATGGTGCAAATTTTCCACCATAAATTTTCAATGAAGCTTGCATTCATCAGAACGATGCAAATTATGCACCAGAAAAATGAATAAACCTTGCTTCTACATTCACCACAGTGTTGCGAACTTGCCACCAGAAATTTTCAGTTAAATGTGCACCTCCAAATTTTTAGCGTGATTCAATTTTTCCGCCAGAGTTATTCATTTTGATTAGTCCCTCCATGCACCACCTTGATGATATTTTTACACCAGAAATATTCGAAAGAAAGCTTTTTCTTCGATTTACCACCACGATGGTGAATTTTTTCAACCTTAAATTAACCCTCTTCTTTTAACCCTCCGTGAACCACCTTAAAAAAAATACACCAATAAATTTCAACGAAGTTTGTCCCTTCATGCACCATTGTGGTGCAATTTTCAGGCACCATCTCAAAGGAATTGACGCAATAAAAGGTTTCCAGTGCCTTTATATTATGAAATGAAATTATTTTATCTTCAAATCAAGTTATCAAGAAAGTTATTTTGTATCATAATTTTGTAAACGTGGAAATAAAAACCTTATTTATAAAAGGTGGGGCAATTGCCCCGCCTTGCCCCACTCTGTGCACGCCAGTAGTTCAAACACATTTGAAGGCTGCTCAACTACTCCAGTTCTCTTCTAGGCATAAAAAAGCACTTGACAGTGTTTGGCCAATTGTTATGCTGACATGCAGATAGAAAACCTGTTTAAAATACTGAATTTGCAAGGCAGAAACAATTCACAAACACATGGTCATGGACTAAAACGACATGCACTAATCAAAATAAATGAGTTTATCATACACAGTAATTTCTACCGAGATTTACGAAACCAAGCACGCAGCAAACAAATTTAACTGAGATCGCAGCAAAAGTGATGTTTGGTTGTTGAGGCTCAGAAAATGTATTGCTAACTCTGAGCAAACAAACGTCATGTTTGCTAAAATTGATATATGTAAAATGTGTTGCCAAGCAACTAATTGTGTGATAAATAAACGCACTTTTCCCAGTGGTTGTACCTTGATCAAATAAAGTAAAGAAATTGAGCAAAACTAATCGATTACGAATTGATTTGCATCACGATTTCTTTGGGAGAGGCCTTCTCGTTAAATGAGAGCAAATCATGAAAACATTAATGTGCACTGCTTTGCGTCATCGTTTCAAAGGCATCGTTTATCATCTTCGATTTTGTTGACAGACCGTGTGATCCAATTTCCAATTTCCAATTTTTGAACTCTGGCGGTGAATGTTCACGTAGGTCCTCGACAAGCTTACCATCTCGAAATTGTACAAAATTACTTTCATCTGATTAGACGGAACGACTAGCAACTCGTTCCCGTTTCGTTGATTGTGTCATCAACTGTTACAACTTTTCGCGATTCGCAATTAAAAACTTTCTGTATTTTCTTCCCGGAAACGCTCTCTCTATTTCTCGACCCGAATTTGGCTTTTCAAATCGACCACAGAACGAGTTCCAACGAACGACGGCAACGGAAAAAATAATCCACAGAAATTCAAATGAAATAATAATAACCATCATCATAATCACAAGGCATAATAACATCAAATGAAATGGAATTTAATATCAAAGGAAAAAAAAATCCCGACACAAGAAAACGTCACGCTTGACTCCACCGCGCGCTGACAATATGGGAAATAATATTTTTCTTTCTGCTTGTCCACTCCGCCCCACCCCGTCAGGGCACACACACACACACACGTGCTGGCTGCACTGTGAATGGAGCTCAAATGCTGCGTTTTCCATACGGCCGTGAACGATGAGAGTAACTCAGTAACTGAGTCGAAGTCATTTAGAAGAAGCTCACTTTTCCGTGAAAAACTGCTGTGAAAAATCGACACGCCTCAAGATTTTCCTCATATTCAAGATTTTTTCCTGGAAAAACAAGAAAACTCACTTTTGTGTCGAATGTGACTCAATTTTGAGTTACTCTCATCGGCCGTGTTTGTTCCGCTGGCTGGCAGAGATAGGCGCCTATTTTTTCTTCTTTCATTTATCACATCTCAAGACGAAGCTCATTTTTTCAATCTGCAGTATTCCAAATGGGGTGTTTCCCCATGAGTGGAATTCAGTGCTCACTCTCGACCTACGGTGTTGATAAGGGAAAAAGAGCGTTTTGGCGGCTTTCATGTCCTACGTACCTACCTACTGCGTGTTATGCAAAATCTATGTGGGAATTTGAATTCACTGGAAGCAACTGACGCGTTGCGAAAATCGGATTTGCTGGGAATAACACCCATACATGGCCCATCGTGACGACGTCTGTTCATTGTTGGATTTGAAAAAAAGGACAATATGTGATGTCTTTCTGGAGCTGCCGTTTGTGTGGGAAGTATGGCTGGTGAATATTTTATGCGTCCCTTGTGTGAGGCCATTACAAAAAAAGCTGTCTCCACCACTGGTGTATTTATGGTGGTAAAAGGGGGCAAATTTTCAATTTTCAGTCAGCATTTTCAGGATTTCTAATAGTTTATATCCATTTTCATGCCTCGGTTCAGTTCGAAAAATATCTCTTATATTGGCCTATGGGTTCAAAGATAGGGCCCATCTATAAGGACTCTATTTTTCATTTGATTTTTATAGAGGAATTAAGAATTGACTGACATTAGGAACACCAACCGAACATTTGGAATAAAGAACTTTGGCTGTCGTTCACTGTAACTGCCTGTGGTTTCCTGAGATAAATGGCTGCTTTGTTAACGACATGCAACACAGGCAGTCAAAATACATTCCCATCCTTAAATGTCAAACGAATATTGTTGGCAGCGATTGCGGGACTGAATAATGTTTTACGTGACAGGGCCTTTGTCAGCATGTAAATTCAATGCAAAACAACACCAAGGTACTAACATACGGTGTAAATTGTGAATATTCTTACAACACACATCCTAACGGGTTTTGAAAAGGTTAATAGGACTAAGAATGGATCACACCTTGCAAGCTGATACTAAACAGCAAACACAAAAACCCGTCTCCTCGCTGTAACCCTCTCCGAGATTCTAAAGGTCTCGAGTGCAACGATGCTTACATTTCAGTTTAAACTGGATCCTTTCAGTTTTTTTTCAGAGCATTCTGTTTAATAGACAAATTTTGAAATTTTCCAGTTTTTTTAAATTTATCTACATTTTTCTAGTTTGTTTTTTCAATATTAAAACAAAATAGATTGAAGTATGATTGTCAATACCTAATAGTTCAGAAGCCGTGTATCTTAGCTTTTGTATTGAAGTTTGACTTTGAAAACTAAATATTTTTTTTTTAATAAATTAAGTAACTACAACTCTTTGGTAAAATTATTATGATTGTTTTAACAACTTTTTATTGGTGTCAAAATAAAATTTAATAACATTTCATTTCAAACTAGGAACTCAAGCTACAACAATTACAAACCAGCCTTAATTTTTATGAAATATATTAAAGTGGTTTACATTGTTCCTGCTTTGACAGTTCAGTATTTTGAAAAAGTTTTTTATACCTGTATATCAGTTTAACAACTGTCATCTTAATACATAAAACTAAGCCCATTTTTTATTATATTTATATGAAGGGACTAATCGTTGCAATTGAGGATTGCAATGACTTTGCATGAATTTAATATTTATATTGTTGGTCATTTGTTCTTAAGTCTCAACACTTGAAATTCTATTACCTCGAGGGAGGTAACTTCAAAATCATCTTCAGAACTTTGTTCTGAATCCTTCCAATCCTTCCAATCCTTTCATGGTAGTGCAACCACTAGACCATAATGGCACAGCATAAAGTATGACCGGTCCAAAAAATTGTTAAAATATCAGAACTTTATTCTTCAGGCAAAGTTTGGGTTTCTTGTTTATAAGAGGATACAAACATTTTATATGTTTGTTACATTTGGCTTGAATGCCTTCAAAGAGATTTTTAAAAGTGAATGTTTGATCAAGTACTAATCCAAGATATTTCACTTGCCATGACCAACATGACAAGGTTTTAAAAAGGAAGCTATAGACTTATGTGGGAATATTATAAGTTGAGTTTTGGAAGCGTTGGGAGAAATCTCCCATTTTTGTAAATCAGAAGAGAAAATATCGAAACTTGTCTGCAGTCTGTGACAAAAAAAAAAAACACGAGGACTTCTCCCTTTGTCGAAAGTGTCTGTGTCATCAGCGAACAAAGATTTGTGACAACCCTGTGGCGAATCAGGTAGGTCCGAGTGTCCCAAGGCCCAAGAATTTCAGGAAGGCGTCTAGTAGTAGGTTTGGAAATTGCAGCTATTGGATGCCTTGCTACAGATAACAACTTGAGTGCGGTAAAAATCGATAGAACTATTTCAAACACATCGTCGGTACATGAGCGAGTCGGCGATCATCTCTTTTTGCCAGTGGTGGCGGGGTGGAATACCCCTCACCATTCCTCTCCAACAGGAGAGTTTGGTAAAGATAGACGACCAAACCGATTTGTACCTTCCTAATGTTATGCTTGCTTGCTTTCTACTCTATGTATCAATTTTCACACTGCCGTACTCTAACGAAACAATCAACTCTATACTTTCATCTATCGTATATAAATTACCACTTTAGTGATTTGAAATTTATTTATTTGTCGTCAATCAGTGTAGACCAGTTTACAAAAGTTCTGTTGCCTTACATGCTATTTTAATTCATACGTTTTATTTGAAATTGTCAATAAATGTAAATTACATATACAAATATCTAAGAAATAAAAATTGTTTTAAACTTAACGAGATGAAATCCTAGCAGTTAGTGTTCTCCTTACTGTATCTTTAGACATCGTTAGATCTATACGCTCACAATAATTATTATAAACTCTCATCATTCTATTGATTGGTTCATTTTAACCATAATTCGTTCTGTGAGGTGACAGTTGAAATACATTTCTAGTTCTTAACATGCGTAATGGTACGTAAAAATTTTAGCTTGCTAATATTTTTTCTGAATTCACGCGTTGTGAGATAATAATAGCAGCATAACAATTCAAGATACTTCTTCTAAAATACTTTACTGCTAAATCATCAGGAAAAAGGTAACAGGGTTATGACTGTCTTGTGTCAGAATGGTTCCAGTGTGTGAAGTCGTCGTCGGTACCGGGTTTGAATGGATCATTGGAAGTGTGATGTAATCTGAAGGGCTCGGTGGCCATAGAGCAACCGTTTTTGCTTACTGAGCAGACCATCATCGGAATAATCTCAGGTCCCTTCACATTCAAAATTTGTTAGTTGCTTTCTTTCTCAACATGAATGCAGAGGATTTCTCGACTACCAACAAAGCCAGTATCTCATCAACTCATTCCATCCCATTCCTTAATCAACAATTTAGTCAAGCTTATGTATTAATTTCTAAAGGAAATTACCCATAATCTGTTTCCGTTAATTGTTTACAAAGGACAGCGCAGTAAAAAATATATAAAAGTCATTTTGAAAGCCTACAACATATATTACCTGACACTACAAAACATGCCTGGTGCCTATATAACATACCAGCTCGACCAGATGAGAAATACCGAAGCTATTTTCGTTTAAAGCTTTACTTCCATTGATATGAGTGAGTGGGGATGGGTTTAGTAATCCTCCCAACTTCTTCTCCAACTACGCATGAGATAGATCAATTGTTCCTAATAAATCATCTAAAAATACCAAATTTATAAGCTAAGAAACTCCAACATTATTTCAGTTTGGTACACCATAAATATTTGAACAGTTATAATATTTTTAGAGACATTTTAGCATGGTACATCCTTCGGTAAAGTAGTAAGGTACTTCCTGGACTATAATTTGTACATTGTAAGTTGCATGTTTCAAGTAAAAAGCAGGTTTTCCCATTCGAATTTCCATACAAATTTCAAACGCAATGCGGAAAGCCGGATTACAATAAATCGTCCCCAATTTCTGCACAGTTCTTTGAGACTCCAAATTGAATCAGAAAATGGTTGTTCTCGCTTGATGCGGTCAAGTTTGCGTTTTTACATAAAACGGTGGGCCACCCTCATATGTATTGCAGGGCTGGAAAGCACCTCAGAGCGTTAGCAAAGCAACTTTGTGCATGCATCTCACAACACTCGACAAAGAATGTGTGGTTCTCCCATTTACTTCACAAACTCTTTTCCAACTAATCTATGAGAAAGCGATCCACACAATGAGCGGTACACTGCGTGCGGCGCAGGGAGCGAATATACTACTACAAGCGCTAAAGTCTTCTTTGAATTCTTACCACGACTGCAAGCATAGCAGATGAAGAAGAGCATAACGAAGAAGAATGTTGTCTTTTTGCTGGGTTTCCCATTGGCAACCCTACACTGAGTGGCGCTCTTTGCGTCAGACCCGTCGGAGCGATGGCTACACATTGAGGTTTCGTTATTTCTGGGTGTGTGTCTATCTTCTCTTCTCCGCTGCTTTACACTTGCGCAGGGTGAAAGACAAGCAAACTTTGTGTTTGCTTGATTCTCACTTTGTTTATTTCAGAAAATCAGTACATTGCGCACATTGAGTGCTCAGATGCCAGCCCTGATATATTGTATTGCATGAATGGGACAGGGCTTAGAAAGTATCTTTGTGTCGAGTATTCATACAAAGAGGGACTTTTGATGTTAATCTATGTGCTTAGACAAGCGTTTTTTTTTTCTCTGTTCGGGACCCAACACCACTGCGACCAGTAATTTGATCTATTGTAGTACATCCCATGTCCTTAGTTAAGTGTTCTTCTTCTTCTTCTTCGCATTTCAAGCTTATTGCATATAGCATATTAGCTTATTGCGTGCTCTCAACTTAGTGTTCTAGATGCACTTCCACATTTATTAATTGAGAGCTTTCGATGCCTGTACAATTTTTGCATTGGTATAATTGTGTGGCAACTCCAATCATACTTCTATGCCCAGGGAAGTCGAGAAATTTTCCAACCCGAAAAATTCCTAGACCGGACCGGGAATTGAACCCAGCCACCTCCAGCATGGTCTTGCTTTGTAGCTGCGCCTTTACCGATTGAGCTAAGGGAGGCCCCATAACATGTTCCGTCCATATCTCCGAAACTAGTTGACCCTTCCTTAATATTCAAAAGCTTTATAAAAGATCATTTTATATTTCATTTGGAGTTTAACTCAATCTTATTTAGTGGTAGACGTGAAACACGTCTTTCAAAATTTTTAAATTTGTCGTTTCCACCCTGAAAAAAAAAATCATAGATTTTATTCAGTGCGAACACGAAAAAGTTTTTGTTGCATAACTTTTTGCCTTTAAAATTGCCCATCTTGGGATGTATCAACGAGTTGTAGATAAGTGGTATGACTATCATAGAAAAAGCTTCAGATTAAAAAAAATTGTGTTTGTGAGAAATCTCATTTTTGAGCTTTAAAAATTATTTTTTACAGTGTAGAACAAAGACTTTAAGTTGTTTATATTTTTTTTTACGAAAGCTCATTTATTTCTCTACAAATTATCTTTTGGCAACATTTTTGTAGGACTTGACTTTATTGAGCTATAATTTTTTGGAGAAAATTATGACAAAAAAGTTCAGCCCTTTCCAAATGTTGTTCTAGACTTTTTTAAGGAAATAAGTATGCAGAGTTGCTAAAGTAGACGAAATCTGTACACTTACAAAGTTTCATTGACATCAGAGAGGGTGCTGCCAACCATTTGTCGAGTTAGCGTGAAATTCGTCATTTGTCACAATCGTCTGGATCATTCTTTACCTTTGCCGTTTATTTTTATTCTTTAAATGAAGAATAAAAATAAACGACAGAGTTTGAGGAATATTCTGACGATTATGGCAAACCATCCGAATCCACTTCACTTTTCATCACCACATCACGAGAGTACATATCTTCTCTTCGGGACTATCAACGCAGCATCTCAACGAACGGTTAGGCCTACGAGGTAGTTTAGCTGACGACCTCGCTTCAGTGCACGGAAAGCCACAACAGAGTCCAGAAGGACTGGCCTGTTAATTTGTTTAATGTTAATTTATAATTCAATGTCCATTTGTAAATAGTTTTAGTTAAACAATGTATAGTAATTTGTATCAAATCCAATAAATTACTGTAGTTTGTGTTTTTTGCAATTAAGTCATCATGTGATTAAAGTATATTACAGCGGATGAAGTTTGAGAACTACGCAACAAAACCACACGGAAGAAAGAACAACAATGGCGCACCCGCGCCCAAAGACTCCAAACCAGCTAGCCCTGTTATGTTGAGACTTCCCATACAGTCCACCAACCCACCAAAAACCAAGTACAGGTTGAAGTCCCCGTACTTTTACTTACCAATCAAGCTAAGGCCTTGTTGTCCTCTGCTGTCCGAAGAAGTCGTCTCCACTCTTCTCGATCCATGGCCACACTTCGCTAGCCTTGTAGTCTGCGAAGGGTTCGCAGGTCACCTTCTACTTGATCGATCCCCCTTGCCTTTTCTTCTTGTTCCTGTTGGGTCGCTTTCTAGGACCATTTTCATTGGGTCGTCGTGCGGCATACTTACCGGGCACGTTCACCGTAGACGCCCATTTTTTGCAATGTGGACGATGGATGGTTCTCCCAGCAACTGGTGCAATTCGTGGTTCATTCGCTTCCTCCACGTTCCGTCATCCATCTGCACTCCACCGTAGATGGTACGCAACACCTTCTGTTAGAAAACACCAAGGGCGCGTTGGTCCTCCACGAGCATAGTCCAGGTATTGTAGACAGTCAACTTCGTGCGGAGGCGAATTTTATTCGACCTGAGCGTCCAGAGTCCAAAGTAGGCACGATTCCCTGCCATAATGCGTCTTTGAATTTCTCTGCTGGTATCGTTTTCGGCGGTCATCAGTGAGCCCAAATACACGAACTCATCGACCACCTCGATTTCGTCACCGTCAATCTGAACTCGGGGTGGGAGGCTAACATTGTCTTTCCTAGAACCTCCTCCTTTCATGTATTTTGTCTTTGATGCGTTGATGGCAAGTCCAATCCGTCTAGCTTCAGCTTTCAGTCTGATGTACGTTTCCGCCATCGTCTCAAAGTTCCGTGCCACGATGTCGATGTCATCGGCGAAGCCAATAAGCTGGATGGACTTCCTGAAGATCGTGCCACTCGTGTCTATCCCAGCTCTTCTGATCACACCTTCTAACGCGATGTTGAATAGCAGAAACGAAAGTCCATCACCTTGCCGTAGCCCCCGTCGAGATTCAAAGGGACTCGAGAGTGTCCCCGATACTCGAACAACGCACATCACTCGATCCATCGTCGCCTTGACCAATCGCGTCAGTTTGTCCGGAAATCCGTACTCGTGCATAATCTGCCATAGCTGATCTCGATCGATTGTGTCGTATGCGGATTTGAAATCGATGAACAAATGATGTGTGGGCACGTTGTATTCGCGGCATTTCTGCAGAACCTGCCGAATCGCGAAAATTTGGTCCGTGGTAGCGCGGGCACCTATGAATCTCGCCTGGTATTGCCCCACGAACTCTCTTGCAAATGGTGACAGGCGGCGGCATAGAATTTGGGAGAGTACCTTGTAGGTGGCGCTCAGCAGTGTGATCGCGCGGTAGTTGCAGCAATCCAACTTCTCGCCCTTTTTGTAGATTGGGCATACGACACTTTCCATCCACTCCTCCGGTAATATCTCCTCCTCCCAAATCTTGGCAATTACCCAGTGCAGCGCCAGTGCTTCACCACCGTATTTTAATAGCTCACTTGGTAGTTGATCTACACCAGTTGCTTTGTTGTTCTTCAACCGACCGATCTCCTCCTCAACTTATTGAAGATCAGGAACCGGTAGTCTGTTGTCTTCTGCGCGTGCTCCAAGGTCTGTTGCCGTGCCACCTTCGTTTTCTGCTGCTTCACCGTTGAGGTGCTCATCATAGTACTGCTTCCATCTCTCAATCACCTCACACTCGTTCGTGAGAAGGTTACCGTTCATGTCCTTGCACATATCGGCTTGCGGCACGTAGCCTTTGCGCGAACTATTTAGCTTCTCGTAGAACTTGCATGTGTCGTTTACGTGGTACAGATTTGCCATCGCCTTGCGATCTTGGTCTTCTGATGCTACTTCCTTCGGAAAACCGAGTTTTGTCTGTTCCGCGCTTGTTTGTATCGCTCCACATTCAATCTCGTGCGGTGTTGCAGCATTCTCGCCCGTGCTGCATTCTTCTCCTCTACTAACAGTTTGCATTCGCCGTCAAACCAGTCATTACTTCGGTCCGGGATCGCAGTACCACTGCAGCAGTACTACCTATGGCGGAACGGATGTCCCTCCAGCTATCTTCGAGAGAAGCTGCGCCAAGCTGCGCCAAGCTGCGCCAAGCTGCGCCAAGCTGCGCCAAGCTGCGCCAAGCTGCGCCAAGCTGCGCCAAGCTGCGCCAAGCTGCGCCAAGCTGCGCCAAGCTGCGCCAAGCTGCTCTTCCGTGGGTAGTGCAACTTTCAGCTGCTGCGCGTATTCCTGGGCAAAAAAGGTACTTCGAACTACCATACCCCGAGAGGCTGCAAAGTTCACGCATCGTTGGCCGTTGTTGTGCGATACGGCATGCAGGTTGTTTGGCCAGATTGCCGGTCTATACATTGCCTCCCGTCCTACCTGAGCGTTCATGTCGCTGATGGCGATTTTGACGTCCCATTGCGAACAGCCGTCGTACACCTGATCCAGCTGCGCATAGAACGCTTTTTCTCCTCGTCGTCGGGTCTCCCTTCGTGTGGGCAGTGCACGTTGATGATGCTGTAGTTGAAGAAATGGCCCTTAATCATCACCTTGCACATCCTCGCGTTGATCGGATGCCAACCGCGTTGACGCATCTTACACAGCACTACAAAGCCGGTTCCCAGCTCGTTGGTGGTCTCACAGCTCTGGTAGAAAGTAGCCGCTCGATAACCGCTTTTCTATACCTTTTGTCCCATCCAGCAAAGTTCCTGCAGTGCTACGACTTCGAAGTTGCGTGGTTGAAGTTCGTCATAGATTAACCTATCGCAGCCCGGGAAGCCGAGCGATTTGCAGTTCTATGCAGGCTTCCGGAAATCTCACGCGTACACAAATGCGACAGCGAGCTGTGAGACGGAGCGTCGCATGACTCTCAAATCCATGGTGTGCTACATTATTGTACAAAAGAGAGACCAGAACGATGCGCGCGACAAGCAACACGCTCTCAACAAATTCGAGCGTTTCAATTTTTGTTTGTCTCATCGCATTACTCTCTCAATGCGACGCATGTATTCAATCACATGCGACTGTTTCATTGAAACATCTCAATGCGCTCTCTCAGGGCGCCATCGCCGTGCGCTGTTTCGCATGCTTTGACTCTCGCGGTCCCATCATAAGTGATGTTGTCGGGTGACAAGGGACTGCAAGGGTTTGTTCACAGAAGACTTGTGGCCCTTTGCACATGTGGATTTTGAAATGGGGTAAAGTTTTTAGATGGTTCCAGAAATATCTTCTAGTATAGATTCAAGCAGACTCAACTCATGGTTCCAGAGATATACTGGAATCACCGTAAGATCACCACTAATGATCCTAGGAAGACGCAATTGCTTGTCGAAAGGATGCTAAAGGAAGGTAAAGGAAGGCTACGTGAGCGGTGGATGGCAACCTTACGGTAGTTGGGATACCGTTAGCATGTTAGCACCCAAATAATACCGGAATATCTGTGGAACTATGTGTCCTTCAACAAGTCCTTATGCGGAAATCTTCTAAAACACATTTTTTGGAAGCCTCTGAAGCTTTCAGCCCATTTGGTGGAAAAATAAACAAGTTATTGCGCATTTGCACCAAATTAAACTCAGAATCCCTCAGAATACTTTTACTCAGACCAGTAAAAAATAAATGGACGATTTTGAATGTAAAACAGCACTATACTACACAAGATCATATGGTCGGCCTTAAGTCAGAAGGGACTAAGTAGCAAAATAAAAACAAAAAATGAGTTAATGATATCGTAAGATCAAGAATTCCCTCAGCTACATTTCAATTTTTCAGCCAGATTTGAAAAATTAGAGTAGCACGAGAAAACGGTCAAATGATTTTTCCCATTACATAAGACACAATATTGAACAGCCAACTTTAAATTCGTTTTTCTCAAAATCACATGAAAAATTCACATTTTGGTCTGACTTGACCGATCATATCAACACGCTAGTAATGATAGAACTCTGAAGATTAATATTTTTATTTGTCTGGCTTGAGTGAACACTATTTTAAGGGATTATTTTCAACGCAGAAGTGTACTTTGCTGCAAAAACGTTGGTGGTGACTTCTCATTGCGTACACACAAGTCTGCACTTCTATGTTCCGAGTTTCCAATCGTAGTCCTTATTTCATCGCGTAGGTCTGTGCCTATTGTTCCGATCCGTATTTCTTTCTTCAGTATTTGCAACTTTATGTTTTTTCCAGGGTGGCTTGTTGGGCCTGCCCCGCCGGGGGACCATCGTGCACAGCTCTGAATGAAGGATTTCCTCTATCACCATTCTATGGTTACCGCGTTTCAGCTGGTAGTCTTCTGTTCTCATATGACTCGGAGAGGCGTGAGGTAGGAACTTGTGAGGACCAGAGCTAGGTATTCCGGTCTTTACAGGCTGTCAACTCACCATATTGTAGCCCAAGTCCCCGACAGTCCATGAATAATGTCTTTAGGTTGTCGTCAACTTTTTTCGTCGTTTCGAATATGCATTAAAATCTATTATTTCAACTGTTACAAATTTTTATATGAGAATTTGTATTACTTATTACTTATGAAACAGCGCCATGTGTGTAAAATATAGACTTGACTAAATGGTTCATTGATCTGCAGTCTGACATGGCCGGCGTTGGTATTGTCTATTATAGAGTGTGGAGATCACCAGTTTTTGCACCTTGTTGGATCATTTGATCTGGCAATAACGGAGTAGCATCCAAGGGTGGTCAATCATGCTCATGCTTAACTATTGGTTCATAGGTTGGCCACTCCATTCATAGAGGACGACATGTTGCGAATATTTCAATGGGTTATGCGAATATTTCAAGGATTTGCAAATAAGACTGGGAATCGAAGCTAAATAATCCGATAGAAAAAAAACTGTGTTCTCAGTAAAGAGTATAAATGGCTAATTATAGTATTTTTAAAACCATTCGATTGTGGCGTGGTGTTGAACAGTTTTGTTCCCAAAATCAAACCGGTTCTGTAGCACATTTCTTTATTTACTTTTAGATATTTATCAACTTCTATTTGCGATGAATAATTTTTACAGTTTTGTCAATTGACTTGAGCAGACAATCAAAAGCCAATGTTTGTATATTCGCTCTGGAGAAGGTTGACATTTACTTTGATAATGTTATGTGTCATACGCATGTCGTACTGTAAGGTTCCAAATGCGCACAGTGATTCTGTCTAACAAGCTTCTGTCCCCTTGAATCCCTCCCCAGTGAACGGTAGCCCTACGTCACTGGAAACGCTTCCATTCGTCTTCTTCCGTGCTGGCGAGCGACGCACATCGTGTGACAAAACTCTCAACCCCGGAGCGGTGTTAAATCCGGCTATAATTCAATAAATTTTCCTGAATTATTCGGTAGTCAGTTTGCTTCCGCCAAACGACAATGGGGGAGGAGTAGGTTATTTTCCAGGGAGCTTTCTCTCAGAGCTCCAGCAACGCCTCCGTCACCAACCACCTCGTAGAGCGTTTAATTTAATTTCCACATTTAAACGGAGCTTCCGCCATGGGCTCGTGAAAAGGCGCACCAAAAATTGGAAATAACAGCTATTTACTTTTCGCGTTTGTCGCGCTCGCCGATTTTACGGAAAGCTTGGCTTATCTTTTCAATTTGTAGCGAATTCCGAAAACGTGCGATGGCTTTAACGCTACTGCTGGGGTGTTGTTCGGGCTCGGGTTCTGTACACGTAGGATCAGCTGGGCAAACCAATTATGGTTTCAATATGATTTGTACAGTGATATCGCGCTTCCGAAAGCAACGTGCCCCGGGGTTGTTTGATTGTTTGCAAAGGAAAGCCTAGATTGTTTAAATTGCTGAGAAACTCAAACAGATAATGGTGCAAACAACTAGTAGTGCACGGCATTGTTTACAAAGGATTCTCTAAGACTGATCACTTTGAAAGCAGCGACCCTGTGATGGCCCTTTAAACAAATTATCGAACGAAAGTTTAGGTATAGAGTCATCAGGAATGGCTTTGTTTGTAGAACGGCTGTAGTCGTCTTTGTCATCGTCGTCGTGAGCATCGGCATTCAGTGGACACATGTCCGGTGTTTGAACTCAGCATGGCTCAAACCGGTTTGTTTACAAGGGACCGCCGAAATTCTTCCTTACAGGGATTGTCTTCTTTTGTCTTCTAACCAATGTGAATTTGATTGAAAGCTCGCATGAAATATTAGGATTCAGACATAATGTTGGAAAATAAAAATAACTGATAACTTACTGCTTCGGATCAAATCAATAGTTAACACCCTCCAAGTCAGTGTAAACATTTGTGTCATTGGTCATTGTTGGTTTACACCGATTAATTTTCCCGGAAAGTATCAATCTGACCAAACCGTGGCTTTATATCCATTTGTATTGATAGCATCGTTTTCGAGGCTACATCTGCAATCACAACCAACCTCAAAAGGATCAAAGCATTTTGTTCCCTTGTAGCAAGACCAATTCTGGCCGCCGTCCGTCGGTTTGCATGTTGGCGTTAGCCACCAAACGTTTGGTCCCATTGTTGTTTGGGCTGCATTCAAAAAATGAAGACCTCTTCCGAGCTAAACCTTGTCTGTTTCCCTCGGCCACGTTAGAGGAGCACCATATGTTTTGATTTGTGTTCCTATTTCCAGTCTTTTTGAGCTGAAGTTCCCAAGCGAATCGAAGCGTAATTTCCTAACGGACGAGTTTGATGAGATTTTATGGCTCTGCTTTTGGGAGAACCGATCTAGGTACAAAGTTCAAGCATAAACGAAGGCTGCCCGAACAAGGGCAGACAGTTTGAACTCGGTTCGATCCTTTTTCCCCGGATGTATGGGTACGATTAGAGATGGGTTTTATGCTTTCGGTTATGAACGGAAATGCCTTTTTTTTTGTGCTACACCCATCTGGAAAAGCAAATGACGAAAAAAGTGGAGGAAGTTTAGTTCGAATAAAAAAAAAATCGCACAAGGATTTGCATGATTGGCTTTGTTAAGCCATGCAGCAAATTTAAAAAAGCATACCATTTTCTCGATAGATAATTAATCCGATGAAGTTCATCGAAAAATAGTTATACTTAACACCTATAGCATAGATGCATGCATACTTCATTCTAGCAACGTTTTTTTTTTTTTTTTAGTAAGCTAGAACACCATTGCAATGGGCGTTGTCAATGTATTCCGATTCCATCCGTTTTCGCTTTACTTTGCATTCCTTCGATGAACCGAGCAGAACCGTTCAGAAACTTAACGTACCATGGCTGATTATGAATGTTTTAGTGGGGATGATTAATCAGTGATTCTTTTTTCCGTGCTTACCGATTTATCTGTAATGATACAGATTTTTCAAAAAACAAAAGATACATATATCTGTATTCACAGATTACAGATTTCTTTAAATATACAGATTTTTCAAATTAGTGGAATATTTGTTCAACTCTGGATTATATCATTTAATATCAATAAAAAATCCTTTCTTCCTTTTGAGTAGGTACAAGCAACTAACCAAATACCAATTTTCACTTTTTATTTTATTATCTTTGTTAATTAGATTAGAACTTAGATGTTCTGATTTCTGATTGCTAAGAAGGGACTCAGATTGGTTAGAAGAGACATTAGTTTATCATTTTTATTATTTAATTAACCATATAACATGATGACAGGTACTATTTTTTTTTAATTTGTCGAATCGGTAAACAAACCGTTTTAACAACCCACAAGCTGATTGATTACAGTTTGTGAGTCGAAGAGTCAACTGGATATTTTGATATTTGACTAGCGTAATATCAGAGATTAAGAATATTCTATACAATTCTACCAAACATCCAAATAAGACATTCAAAGTGTTTTTATGTTACATCATACGCGAAGTTAGCGATTTTCAGAGTTGGTTGGAAATGCTAACATGAAGCTTTTAGTGTGATAATTTATTAGCTAGAGAATGATATTAAGAAGAGGGAAGGTGGATAGTTCCGCTAGAGTACGGCAGTATGAAAATTGAATAGAAGTTGAAAATGAGCGAAGGGCCATTGGTCATGACGAGAGGAGCAACACAATAGTTGGGTAAAGAAGAATTGCATTATAACACACCATCGACTGGAAATGCTCTCGCAACGTGGGGCTTTAGGTAGTGATTGAAACGTCACTAGAACTATTCCACAGCCGCAATCAGTTTATGAGCAAAAGAGGGACGCACATTTTTTGCCTGTAGACTTGGAGACATACTTCAAGTCTCCGCGAACATCGTACGGGTTAGGCAAAAGATGTGCGTCTATCTTTAAAAACTGTCGCATTAATGGCCCTTCGCTCATTTTCAACTTCTATTCAATTTTCATACTGCCGTACTCTAACGGAACTTTCCACCTACCCTCTTCTTAATATCATTCTCTAGCTAATAAATTATCACACTAAAAGCTTCATGTTAGCATTTCCAACCAACTCATCCAAATTAGAGTTATGTGATGTGACAAAATACAATAAAGTTGATAAAACATATGAACACGATTGCAAATAGAGAAATATACATGAAACCATCCCGAAGTTTTTCACAAAAAATACTAATAACACTTAAGTATAAAGGTTCGAGCAACAGCTAGCAAATTCAAATTCCTTTTGATCTGCCAAATAGAGTTGAAATTTGGTTTGATTAAATTAATTTGAGAAAATGACACTTAACAACGAATACTTTATAAATATTTAATTCTTGAATAAAAAAAAAAACAAATGACCTGAGAAAGATTTTCGAAATCTCGGCATGTAAAATTCAAATATTACCAAAATGTGATTGTTTCTTCATTAATTTTTTTCCGGTTTGTCTCTCATTGCTGGAACTTTATTTCTGATTTTGAGGACTTTTAGAAAAGATAAAAGTCCCTCAAAAAATCTATATTCACGATTTAAGGCCTTTTGAATATATTAATTCCTTAGAAAGCAAACTTAAGTCATTCTTCAAGATTCTAAGCTATGAACAAACTATTTCTGAAATTCAAATGAAATGAAAGTATATTTACGACAATCTGCAATAAGATCATACTATAGAATTTAAACAGATTATTGTCAGCCAGAAACAGATTAAAAAAAAAATTACTGTGAATATACATATTGAAAATGGAAATAATGCGGCAACACTGCGCCGTCTTTGTATTAGTGCGATGCGTGCTGTTCCACTCATACGTCGTATCCGACGCTTATCCGTCCGTTGCTCGAAAGCATCCTCCTCCCATCCTTTCATTGGTGAAATGATGAGAACAACCCAGCATTGAGCTCGCTCATGTGAGCATGCGCCATGTGTCGTTTTTTTCGATTTGCGCTCTATTGTGGCGTCCGTGTTTGGGATTTTTCGTTCCATTCTGAATTTTTTCTGACGGTCGCCAAACAGCTGATGGTAGTAACGCTTTGTACATTCCTATCAATGTGCTCGTCGAAGCTCTCTCCATGACCATCCATCAAGTTGACGAAAGAAGTAAAAAGCAACTGGTGAATGTCGTCTTCTGTTGTGATCCATCACCGATCTGGTCATTCCCGACAATCACGACACTCATCTGTGCTCTTTTTGAAGCAGTTGCTGCTTTGCTTGCTTATTTGAGTGTGTTGGTGAGTGAGCCCAACAGCTTCCGTTTCATGTTGCCTGCTTTGTTTGTAACTCACACAGTCGCGCCTGTCGAGACGAACTTGGAATGCGTAGGAATTGTTTTCATTTTCTTCTGTCGCTTCGCTTTTTCTCATCATCGTACTGCAGAATTCTTCACTGTTTTTGTTGTGCTTTTCATCATCAGCAGCGGGTGTAACGTTATGCTTGTGAGCAGCGACCATTGCTGGTGATTGTTGTTTGCCATGGCTCTAACTCTCACTGAGTGACAAAACGATCTGTCAGCGATAGTCAGTTGATGCGAAGACGAGTGTCACGTGAGTGTCATGATAATTTGCATCACTGCCCCCAGTATAGAAATTAAAGACATAGTCCTACGTCAAAAATCTAATCCAATCTTAATGCTTATAATAAAACCTATTTCAGCTTCAAGCTGTCCATAACGAGACTGCTCTGAGGAAGTTGCTTTCATTAATCCGAACATTCTTGAAGAACAACATTGGATATAACCTCAAAATTTCAGAGGGATTAACACCACCGTTGAGTGAAGAACAGAAAAGCGATCGAAACTGTACGCTTTGTGAAGGCCATGACCACGTAGATGATATGGTCCATTATAGTTGTACTGGTAAGACAACAAGAAATGCACAAATATGCTGAAGGTGCCAAATGGAACCAAGAAGTCTGTCCCAAAGAAACCACCTAGCAGAAAGAATAGTGCGATGCCGGATCCGAATCTGGAACAGTACCAATGAGGTCAGTCTGGAGGAATCCCTAGACCAGTTGCAGCAGGAGCAAAGCACAAAGGAGAAAGCGCTGGAGGAAAAGAAATTCCTCCATGAAAAGCGATAGGAAGCTGAGCGGGAGATTTTTTAAACCGACAGTTATCTTCCGTCACTCTTTCAACAAAGATTTTGCTAGATTTAGGATTTAGGGATTCAATTCACGCAAGCCAAAAAATTATTACAATGAATGTTAGATTCATTTCCTATCATCTTCTGTTCATGAACATCGCAGCGAATGTTAGAAGTTGACCTACCAGGCGATGTAATAGTTTTTTGCCTTTTTTGTTTCGTGTTCTTTCTACGCTTTCGACTATACCAGTAAGCTTTTTACGTATAACATTGTAGAACGACGCACACACTTGCCTCGAATCTCTCCAGCAGAAAAAGCATACGAAACCGAGTATGAGAGGAAATGAGCGCTTGGTGTTTGCTTTTAGGCTATCCATTTTCAGAAGCATGGAGAGAGCAGTGGAGAAAGCACAGGTCTGATAATCGCAACGTTCGTGGTTCGAGTCCAGTCGGCAACCTTTTTCCAATTTTTTTTTTCGACATAATTCATTGCCCTCACTAATACACTCCACATTTTCGGTCTCCAATTTTCTTGCATTGGACCGCAGCTAGGTATATCGCATCCTCGGTTCAGGCGGTCTCCACTAACATCCTCTGATGATGAATCCCACATAATTGTAAGCGAATCTTACATCCCCCGGTTGGGTGTAGACATTGCCTCCGATACTGCAGGATCGTGAGGACTCGCATTGAATGCTGAATAAGTGCTTGTTGGGAACGATGATAAGTGGACTGTATTTTTTCTATAGGTAACTGTTTCCCGGATAGATGAAGAGAGATTTGGTTTTCTCTCGCGCAAATCGAAACACTTAATTTTTATCGAAACATTCAACACCGTTTATTCTCGGAACACTTTTTTACTCGGGACAATTAGTTTAACGTTTACTGTAGTTTTCTTTACCAACTATATTTGAGCGAGTTTTTATAAGCAAGAAGCTCCAGAATGTTAATTTCCCTAGCTTATATAGGTTGGGTTAGTGGGAAATTACTAGCCTTTTATCTGTCTAATCATATACTCATCTTTATTCCGCGTAACTCGTCTAATTTTGATTAGTCATATTCGATGTTCTTCATCAGTGGTCGTCAATGGATGTTGCTACGCTGGAAATAGGTCGACTCGCTCGGGACTAGTTGATTGCGTCTCGTACATTCTCCCCCCGTTGAAAGGGAGCTTTCAACACCTTATTACCATCGGTACTGTGGACTTATCGAAACTTCTCGGGACTTCGCCTTCACTGTTATTGATTCAAGTTGCTTGATTCTTGCGGTTGGTTGTCCTTGATCGGCAGCATACTAAGTCGTGAAACCGACCGCTTGTAGACACCTCGGGCTGTTCTCACTGTCACGACTCTAACGATGTTATCGTTACCAGGAAAAAGTTGCTCAATTCGCCCCAGTAACCATTGTTGAGGAGGAACGTTGTCTTCTCGTACTATCACTAGCTGTCCTGCTCTCACTGGAACCTTGGTGTGCCATTTCGATCGTTGTTGGAGTTGATTGATGTAATCCACGTTCCATCTGCTCCAAAAATGCTGAACATATTGTGTGATTCGATTCCATCGGGACAGGGTGTGCATGTTTTCATCAGTCAAGTCAGGTTCAGCAATAGCGTTGAGTGGTCGGAAGATTAAGAAATGACTAGGCGTCAGGGCGTTATAATCGGTAGGGTCGTCCGATAATGAACAAAGTGGTCTGGAATTTAATGTTGCCTCTATTCTCGTCAACACTGTGGTCATTTCCTCGTAAGTCAGTATCGCTTCACCAAGGGTTCGACTTAGATGGTACTTCAGCGATCTGACTCCAGCTTCCCACAAACCTCCAAACGATGGCGCACGAGGAGGAATGTAGATCCACTTAATGGTCTTTTCTTCGACAAATTCTTGTAGTTTCCGCTGGAAGGGCTGCGAGTTGAAGAGTTCGTGCAGTTCCTTTAGGTTGTTGTTTGCTCCAACAAAATTAGTCGCATTGTCGGACATTAGCTTGGCACACTTTCCTCGTCGGGACACAAACCTTTGTAGCGCAGCGATGAAAGCAACTGAAGTCAGGGATCCTACTAACTCCAGATGAATTGCCTTTGTTGCTTGGCACACAAATACGCAAATATATGACTTCGCACGGGTCGTTGATCGAATTGTTGGCTTCAGGTACACCGGTCCACAAAAATCCACCCCTGTGTTGTAGAAAGGGTAGACTAACTCTACCCGGTCCAATGGTAGGTCGCCCATGTACTGTTGCAGTTGTTTCGGCTTGTGACGAAAGCATCGTAGACAGACGAATCGTTTTACAGAAGTCTTACCACGCTCAATCCAGAATGTGTCCCGAATCATCGACAGAGTTAGCTGGTTGCCGGAATGTAGGTTTTCACGATGATACTCACGAATGACGGCTTCCGTAAATTTGTGGTACGGAGGTAGTATGCACTGATGCTTCATGTCGAAATTACAGTTTTTGTTCCGCAGTCTACCACCGACACGTAAAACTCCATGCTTGTCGATAAATGGTGAAAGGTTGATCAGTTTGTGCTTTGAGTCGATCACCTTTCCTTGCTGCAACTGGTGGATCAGCTCGGGGTAGGCCTCCCCCTGCACTAAGTTCATCAACTGTTGTAAGGCGGCTGTCTTCTCCGCATTACTTATCTCCTCTGTTCTCGGAACTTCAGGCTGCTTCTTCAGGATACTGATGAATCTCTGTATCCATACCATAACACGAACCATTCGTCGATAAGAGCTGATGTTCACGAATACAGGGAATGATTCAATGGGTTGCTCGACACTAAGGTTGACAGCTACTCGAATTTCAGAGATTTCTTCAGGATCTTGGAACTCCTGTGGCCACACAGCTTCAGTACTTGACAGGAACTCGGGACCATTCCACCACAAAGATGAATTTTGGAGATCCTTTGGCATCAATCCTCTCGATATGATGTCCGCTGGGTTGTCGTTGGTGCCTACGTGACGCCACTCCATAGTCGATGTCAACGCCTGGATCTTTGTGACACGATTTGCCACAAATAGCTTGAGTTGTTCTGGACGTCGATTGATCCAATCGAGCGACAAGAGCGATTGTAGAATCGCACCAGAGTACAGTTTGATCCGTAGAAATGTTTAATGATTTAATGGTAGCAGTGACTAATTGAGCTAAGAGCAGAGCACCACATAATTCCAGCCTGGGTATTGTAAGATCAGGCTGCGATTTTTTTGGGTTTGTGGATTTCTTGATAGGGGCCACACGTGACTTTGAGCATACTAGCGATACATTGACCTGACCGTTTTCTTTAGTGGACCTCAGATAGATGCACGCACCGTAGGCGTAGTTTGATGCATCACAAAAACCATGGATTTGGATGGAGACCGATGCAAATGGCAGAATGCAACGCCTCACCTTGACCTCTCGTAGACACTCCAACTGCGACTTGAAATCTGCCCATTTTTCGATGTCTTCTTTGTCAGCATCCTCATCCCAATTTTTCTCCTTCTTCCACAAGCCTTGCATGATGAGTTTCACCACGATGATTACTGGCCCAGCCAAGCCAATTGGATCGAAGAACTTTGAGATGCTCGATAATATATCCTGCTTCGTAGTCTCCGATTTGCCGACGATGATGGAATCAACGTTAAACATGAAAACATCTTCGTCAGGTTTCCAAACAATTCCAAGAGCCTTAACCGATTGTTTCTCACCAACCAGCAATTTCTTCTCAATGCTGTCCTGAGGGAGGGTTTTCAGAAATTCACTGCTGTTCGAGCACCACTTGTGAAGCTCGAATTTGCCGCTTCCAAAAAGTCCGATGATCTCATCTTTCAGCTGGATCGCTTGATCGAGTGTTTCTGCTCCTGTTAAAACGTCATCAATGTACGAATCTTCAGCTACAACCTTCGCCGCCCAAGGAAAACGTGCTGCTTCGTCGATACAAAGTTGCTTCACTGCTCGAACCGCTTGGAATGGTGCACTCGCTAGTCCGTAAGTCACCGTTGTAAGTCGATACACGATTGGATTTCTTATTTCCTTGGGTGTCCACAGAACAAGTTGAAATTGTTGATGCTTATCTGCAGTTAATACCTGTCGATACATTTTACCAACGTCTGCCGTAAACGCAATCTTCGGAACTCGGAACTTCATCGATATTTCATTTAGTTTGGATTGTATCACCGGTCCAACGAGCAGGTTATCGTTCAGTGATTTTCCGTTGCTAGATAACGCTGATCCGTCAAAAACAACGCGGCATTTTGTCGTGCTACTGTCCGGCTTCTCGACTGCATGGTGAGGAAGGAAGTAATCGTGTCCAGGTTCAGATACGTAAGTTTCCAAAGGACCAACCTCCACCATATGCCCTAGACTGATGTATTCATTAATGAAGTCCTCGTAATCTCCAGCCAGCAGCCAATTTTTGCTTAGTCTCCTGTCTAGGGCTTGAAGTCGTTTCAATGCCATCTGCTTCGAATCACCAAGATTAGGACAGCCTTGCTTGAAGGGTAATTCCACCACGTATCGACCATCCTCCTGACGACGGTGAGTCTCGATGAAATGTTGTTCTGCTTGATCTTCTTAAGTCGTACACTTCGATTCAGTACCACAATCTTCCACTTCCCAGAAACGCTTCAGCAATTCATCCAGATCCTCGTTTGTGACCAAATCAGAAACTAGTGGCTTCTTGACTTCCACTTTTCCACCAATCACCCAACCAAAAAACGTTTGTTGCATAACAGGGCTACCATTTAGCAGAGGAACCCGGTTGTTCTCCAAGATCTTCGTGTATACATCCATACCAATCAAAACATCAATTTTATTTGGGATGTTGAAAGATGGATCCGCCAAAATTAGATTTTCAGGAATCATCAAGGTATCTACCTCAAAACCTTCGAGAGGAAGATCTGCTGTTATCCGCTTAGTAACCAGACATTCGATTTCGGTCTCGTACCTGGAGGTGGTAGAACGAATCGTAGCGTGAACCTTGTACTGGACAGCAGAAGTTTTACCGCAGACCCCAGAAACATGTACATCTCCCTTGGTTTTTCTCAGCCCAAGCCGCTGAACGCAGTCTTCGGTAATAAAGTTGACCATGGATCCAGAATCCAAGAGCACTCGGACCTTATGTAACTTCTTGTGGTAATCTTCGACGTAGACGACGGCAGTATTGAGCAAAATTTGACGATGAATCGGAATGGAACGACAAGTTTGGGAAACGGTGGTATTCGACACAGGAGGTTCGGATGGCATCGGTTGTTCACGTTGACCTTTGGGTTGTTCAATCGGTACATTCTCCCTCGGGACTACGGAAAATGATTGTTTGGTTTCCAAATGCAGCAATGTATGGTGTTTCTTCTGGCAGGTTCGACACAAACTTCGATTGCATTGACTCGACGTGTGGTTGTTGGACAAACAGTTGAAGCAAAGGTTGAGCACTTTCGCCTTCTCGATACGTTGTGGAGGAGTCAGCTTCAAGAAACCTTCACACTGGTTGATGTAATGGTTTTGACGACACAAGAAACAACTGATTTTGCTGCGCTCACGAGTAGTAGTTGCAGCGAATGCACGATTCGATGACGACGATCGAGGACCAGAAGCAGAGCTGGAAGGTTTCGACGTACGATTGGCAGTAACAGGGGCACAACTTTTGTTCATACATTCCAAATTCTCCAGCATACGGCAGTGGTTTCCCAAAAAATCTACTAATTCCTTCCACGATGGAATTTCACTTTCTCCGATTTCTGCTTCATACTCCCGACGAGTTCGTGGGTGAAGACGCATCATCACCATTTGGCCGAAAACCAATTCGGACATTTTATCCAGTGTAATTCCAAGGGCATTCAAAGCTCGAATGTGCTTCAGAAAACTATCTAGCATTGTTCGCAAACCTGCAGCATTTTCGGACGTCAGAGAGGGAATCTTGAACAAATCACCCAAATGTTTTTCGATTAACCATCGCTTGTTTTCGTAGCGACGGGTCAATGCATCCCAGAGAGAGGAAAAAGTCTCTTCGTTGCATTGCAAGTTTCTTGCTTCCCCACACAGACACATTCGTAGATAGTGCAAGCGTTCGAAATCGTCCAAATTCTCACGACGATAGATAATTGAATTAAACTGATCCCGAAAGTAGATCCAGTTTTCATAATGACCGTCAAATTTGGGAAGCGGAATGTCGGGCAATTTGGATTTTGAGGAATGAGAATCGGATTCTTGTTTCACGGAACTGTTTGTTGGAGGTCTGGCTTGCTTCACATGACGACGTATTTGAAACCGTGCACTGTCGAGGGTATCCTCAATTTCCTCACCATGTTCGTTGAGTTCGGTAACGTCATCGTCCTTAACCAAACTGTAAAGCTTCGAACGGGCATCGCGAAACTGTGAACGTATATCTTCAATAACGGAAAGTCTTTCCTCCAACTCATCGAGATCCCCATTTTCCGCAGAAAAATCCTTGGCAAATTTCAGTTGTTTTAGCGAACGGTCGCGAATTGCGTTAATCGTTCGGTAGAGGCAAACAATTTGAATCTTTTTGTCGGTCATTTTGAGGTCACGCTAGTATGCTTTAATGTGAGCTCGCTCAAGGAAACAAAATGGCTCAAGTCACCTACCATTTCGTCGACGTGGGGCGTCACTAGTTGTCTCACTTCTACACAATGGCTGCCACTGGCGTCAGTAGGCACTTTATCGTTCACTTGCTGGCTGGATTCTTTATGCCTTTTGTGGCACTTGTTGCACTTTATTCTTCTAATTGGCCTCTTCCTTTGGCTTCTTTAAGTTCACTGACTTTTGGGTCTTTTTTAAAATTCACTTTTAGTTTTGTCGTCTCGGCACGTTCAGGCCACACAAATTTGTTCTTTTTAGGTTCTTGTTTCGGCCTTTTCAAGGTCCACACACGGGATACTCGGACGGAACTATTATTTCAGTTCTCACACTCACGACGGCCAGAAACTTATCGCACTCCCTACGGCAACCCTTGGTCTTTCGACGGCGTTTTTTGTTTGTTCAAATGGGATTGCCTCACTGGCAAATCAAAACGGTTCACCTTTAGGAAACGAATTTCAATCGTCTCACTCACACTCGCAATGGATGCGATGGAAAATTTTGGTTATTTCGCGACAAAATTTAGGTTTTCGGCTAGCCAATTTATTTCACACACTCCCGATCTACACTTTCGGTACGGCGGTACGTTAATTGTCCGGACTATATTCGCAATTCGAGTGCAAAGTCATTGCCACGAATCAAATTTTGCACGTGCTTTGCTCGATGGTCATAAACACAATGGCGAACAAAATATTTTCTGCTGCCTTTATTTGCACGGCTCATACACTCGCTCGGTACGTCACTCGCTCTGTCCCGTTCTGACGCGTGCATATTCTTGTAATAGGGCTGTGGCACATTCGTCGATCGGCGTCACAGTTCGATGTTATTTCGAATTGGTCGTTTTTTAGTTTTCACTTGGTTCATCCGCGGGCCTTTCATCTATCCGGCTCGAAGGACCAAAATGTTGGGAACGATGATAAGTGGACTGTATTGTTTCTATAGGTAACTGTTTCCCGGATAGATGAAGAGAGATTTGGTTTTCTCTCGCGCAAATCGAAACACTTAATTTTTATCGAAACATTCAACACCGTTTATTCTCGGAACACTTTTTTACTCGGGACAATTAGTTTAACGTTTACTGTAGTTTTCTTTACCAACTATATTTGAGCGAGTTTTTATAAGCAAGAAGCTCCAGAATGTTAATTTCCCTAGCTTATATAGGTTGGGTTAGTGGGAAATTACTAGCCTTTTATCTGTCTAATCGTATACTCATCTTTATTCCGCGTAACTCGTCTAATTTTGATTAGTCATATTCGATGTTCTTCATCAGTGGTCGTCAATGGATGTTGCTACGCTGGAAATAGGTCGACTCGCTCGGGACTAGTTGATTGCGTCTCGTACAGTGCTTATTCAGGCAAAAACAAGCTTCTTCAACTAAAAAATTGCTTATTCAGCTGTTGATCAAACTCAAATTGTTTGTTGGGCATGGCTTGACCAGAGTTATGTGAATTCACAAAGTGTTGACCAAGAGCATTGGCATTTTCCATTGGGGTGGTTATGAGTAAGGATAGATCCGAATTTTGATTAGCAGAGGAAAGGGGATTGATGGGCCTAGGCTTATTTTTAAAAGTCTTTTCCATTTTCCAGAATGGCTTAGCACAATCTGGGAGAGAGCAAATCTTGTTTGCAAAATTGGATGATTTTGTTCAAACGGTTGAAATTGGTCTTCAGCTTAGGCAGCCCAGTACGCTGGTACTGCCTACGAATCGTGTTGCGGAGTCTAATGAGGTCTTTAGTGAGACTGTCAAGGTTCAGAGTATTACTCATCAGTCTGGATACTGGAACATGTTGCTCCCTAGCCCTGGAAATCGCTTCATCGATGGAGTGAAGACACCTGTCTATGTCGTCGGTCGTTTCCGGGTGGACGTCATAGTCGATACTGGTGTCAACGCAGTGTTGGACTTGTGAACAATTTACCCGATGGTAGTTTCGCCGCGTTCTGCGATTGTGCTTTGTATTTATCGTATTTCAAAATGTATATCTACCAAGATCCTAATTTTCATACTTTCTGTTTCATTTCAGAGTTCATATAAAATAGTTTGACACACATACATGAACGGTGGATTGTATTGGCTTTGTGAAAAAGTGAGTCATATATTTTCATATTCAATATGAGATAGAGGAATTCAGTTTTCGGAGAAGTTTGTTTTGATTGACAGAAAAGAACTGCCAAAGGTGTTTCAATTATTCTACTGGTGTTGATCCTTATGGTGGTTCAAAATATTGATTTTGCTCCACCAAGCTCAATCGATTTTTAATCAGGCTCTGATAAGTCTCTCAACACTGTAGTTAATTTGGTTGCGAACTCATACTGAACTGGCCTTTTAAAGTTTATATGAGAATTACTAAGGGATAAGTAAACTTACAAAGTGTGAATTAGTAAAAGTAAGCTAAGTGTCGAAAAGCTAAGGAAACGGTTCGTAAACTATTTAACAGAGCTAAAATAACAGAAAATTGGTCTCACTATAAAGAGGCTTTGACTGACTATAACAAAGAAATTAGGAAATCCATAAGTAAAGATTGGATACATATGTGTGAAAACATTGAAAAAGTCCAGGCTCAATTGCTGTAGCTTTGCGGAGCCAATATTCATTATTAAGATTATATAATTACTTAAAACTAACTTAACGATTACTCGCGGCTATCTCGAGGTTAGGGGTAACAAATTGTAACAAATGGATGGCAGGGTAGGGATTGTGAACACATGGTTTGGAGAGCAATGCGCTCTTGCTCTCGAACTAAGCGACACTCTGATGAAAAAGACAAAAATGGGGGTACACTAATGGGCAGCTAACAAGTTTGGAGAACAAAAGATGACACTAACTACTAAATCCTCAGATCTATCCGTTTTAAAAATACATAAATTAATTTCAAATAGTCTAAATCTCGGCTCGCCAAGACATCTCTAACGGGCATCGTGGGTTGTTTTCCTCGGGCCCTGAGGGATGTGGATAACTCTGATCTGGCAACACGGTGTAAGGTACATGACCAAACAACATGCTCGATATCGTGATAACCAATACCACACGCACATAAATTGCTACCTGAGAGCCCAATTCGATAGAAGTGCGAGTCTAACGATTAGTGATTGGACATAAGCCTTGATATAACGCGTATAAAGTCGCCGCTTATGTTCAACCCTTTGAACCATGGTTTGTTCGACACCTGTGGGAGAATAGAATATAACCATCTTCCCAATTCACCATCATTTCATTTTTGTTGCCAACTGATGAGGACTTGCTGACGAGCAATGGAGAAAAATTCGTTGAAGGCGATTTGTCGCTCAAAAATATCGCCTTCCATAGCGCCCACCTTAGCCAACGAGTCCGCTTTCTCATTACCCGAAATTGAGCAATGAGATGGGACCCAAGCTATGGTGATAGTATAGGAGCAGTTAGATAAAGCACTCAGTTTAGATCGTATTTCAGGCAGGAAATACGAGGAGTGCTTCATCGGCCTCATTGAACGAATAGCCTTCAATGAGCTAGACTATCCGCAAAAATGAAATAATGGTCAGAAGGTAGTGAGGCAATTCGCTCTACTGCGTAACATATAGCTGTGAGTTCCGCAACGTATACGGAGCATGGTTTTTGCAGTTTATAGGAGGCGCTATGAAATTGATTAAATACACCAAATCCGGTGGAAGCATTTACGGTTGACCCATCTGTGAAAAAAAACATTATCGTTACTTACATGGCGGTACTTGATTGCAAAAATTGAGGGAACAACCATCGACCGATGGTGATCTGGTATTCCATGGATTTCTTGCATCATGGTCAGATCAAAATGTACAGAGGAACTATAGAAGGCTTGAAAGCAATCACGATTGGAGATTAATAAAGAAGGACCAACCTCCAGCGTCATGTACTCATAGTACAAACTCATGAATCTTGTTTGAGGATTTCGGTCGAGCAGCTTCTCAAAGTGTTCTATTACCAAAGGATTCATTACTTCACAATGGATGCGAAACCGGAAAGACAGCTCAGCGAAACGATCTGTCAGTGGGAGAACACCCGCGAGTACTTCGAGGCTCATCGTATGAGTCGAGTGCATACAGCCTAGTGCAATACGAAGGCAACGAAGTACTCCTGTTATCGCAAGACTTAAAAAAGTCTTTTCTAATGATCATGCAAACGGCTTAGGAGCCCTTTAAAAAGAAGACGGTTCTTTTACCTTAACTTCTGAAGAAACCTTGAAAGTAATGATGCAATCTCATTTCAGAGGGTCTTGCCTACTATTTCCTCTTTATCTGTTTCGCTAGAGATCATGACTCAGTAAATGGATCAAGACAGTCCAATGAAAGTGTAATGTTTGTGTAATGTTCAAAAAATCTAAAAAGTGTAATGTTTACTAATCCTAAAGTTGCATGGGCTATAGACTCTTTTGAGCCATTCAAATCTCCAGGTTTGGATGGAATTCATCCAATTTTAATTAAAAAGTGTAAAACAATATTGAAGTGTAAAACAGTATTGAAACAGTATTAGTAAGTTTACTTAAAGCAAGCTTTTTGTTAAGATATATTCCTACAACGTGGCGACAAGTTCGAGTAGTATTCATACCAAAGCTTATCAAAAAGACAAGTCTTCTCCCAAGCCATTAAAGCTTACCAGTTTGTCGTCAATTTTCCTTAAATTAATGGAAAAGATAATAGATGAACACATCAAATCTGAAATTATTCCAAAAATACCAATGAGTAAAGCTCAATTTGCTTACCAACCAGGCAAATCAACAATTACAGCATTACATACTCTTGTCTCAAAAATCGAAAAATACTTCGAAGCAAAGGATGTGTTGAAGGCTGCCTTCATAATGCACCTTTTTAATCAATGAAAATTGCCATGACAAAAAGTGGGTTTCATGAAAGCGTAATATATTTGATAGTAGAAATGTTATAAAATCGTGAAATATCATCAAATCTTGGAGAGTCAACCATAAAGGTAACAGCTGCTAAAGGTTGTCCTCAAGGATGCGTTCTCTCTCCTCTTCTATGGTCGTTAGAAATAGATGAGCTTCTCTTGAATCGCTAGGGTTTGAAAATATTGACTTTGCGGATGATATAGTGATAATTGTCCGCGGAAAGTTTGATGAAATCATTTCAAGCAGAATGCAAACGGCAATAAATATTACTACACTGTGGTGCACAAAAGAAGGATTGATAACAAATCCTTCAAAAACAACGGTTGTACCCTTTACAAAACGACGAAAAGTCTTATTTTCCAAAATTTTCTTTGGAAGGAACAGAATTAAAATATTCTTCGGAATACATAAATAGTTGAAGATGCTTATTTCAAATAACAGACTAAAGTGGTAATTTTTATGCGATAGATGTAGGAGATGAAAGTCTAGAGTTGATAGTTCCGCTAGAGTACGACAGTGTGAAAATTGCATATAGAAAGTACAGTAGCAGCACCTACCCCACCTGTGTCCTCTCGAGATCGTCAAGTCGACGATGACAGGAGCACACATCGTGGTAGGGGTAAACAATAGCTGCAATTTCCAAACCTACGAGTAGATGCCTTCCTTCAAATAACAACTGAAGTGCGGTAAAAAATCGGTAGAACTGTTTCAAACACACAGTTGGTACTTGAGCGGGTCGGTTTTCATCTCTTTTTGCCAGTGGTGGCGGGGGGGGGGGGGGGGGTGAGACACCCCTCACCATCCCTCACCATCCCTCTCCAAAGGCGGAGTTTGGTAAAGAGAGATGAAAAAACCGATTTGTACCTTCCTTAATAGTTGTCCTAGCTCGCTATCTACTTTCTATATGCAATTTTCACACTGCCGTACTCTAACGGAACTATTTGGTGGCCAAAAACAGTGCAAAAACAGCTCAACAAAGACTTGAAAAACTGCAGAGGTTGGCCACTACCTTCATAACTGGAGCAATGCGCAGTACTTCATCTTAAGCCTTAGAAGCTTTGCTGAATCTTCTTCCTTTACATCAATTCATTCAACTGGATGTAATGAAGAATGCTCTCAGACACAGATGAACATAAGATCTTAAAAATCTTATGAGCATTTTGAAAGAGATTCAATTAAGTCCACTAATATTAAAGAATGAAAATTTTATGGCAAAAATACATGAAATAAACCATCTGTTCAATGTATTTAATACTACACGTAACGACTGTAAGACTGAAGGGCCGTTAATTCGTCCTGAGTCTATAACATTCTACATGGCTGGCTCAAAACAGGATAACAGGGTAAGGGCAGCAATAACAGTTACCGGATAAACTGTTCTGTAGCAAAGGGTAAATGACCAACAGTATTCCAAGCAGAGATATTTTCGATTCTAGAATGTGTAGAAATTGTTTAAAAAGAAATTAGAGGAATGCAAACATTTGCATTTTTTCGGATGGTCAAGCAGCATTGCATGCCCTTAAGTCAATGATCTACACACTTAGAAAAATCATGTAAATTTAGGTGCTCTGAGAGTGATATACACGAGCGTCAATTTTGACATAAATTTGAGTCATAACAGACGTGAAATATAGCATAATCGAACGTACTTTTCGTCGAGCAACGAGCTTTTCCGTCTCGGAGCGCTTAATATTACATGACATGTTTGTTTACGTCTCATATTTTATGGTATAGACGGATTCCGTCACGTGTAAAATTAGTTATTTCTAAGTCTGTACACTTCAAAGTTATTGTAGGAATACTATAATAAACTTCAAAAATTGTCTTTTCCTAACAAGGTAAATCTAAATTGGGTTCCAGGGCGTTGCGGCATTGAAGGAAATGAAAAAGCTGATCAATTAGCAAAGCTTGGCTAATCCCAGCAATTTATTGATTCCAAACCGATTATTGGTTTAAAAAGCAAGGTACAATCCAATTGGAATAATACCTTAACAGCCAGGCAATCTAAATGATTCATTAAGCCCGACGTTTTGAGTACGCAAAGGTTACTCAATCTTTCCAAAAAAGATTTAAGCTCCTACACTGGATTAATGACACGATATTGTCTTAGTAAATATCGTTTTTTTTTTTTTTTTTGATTGGAAAACTTAGCGACGATAGATGTCGCTTTTGTAATTTGGAGAGCGAAAGCTCTGAACATTTATGGTGTAATTGCGACACGGGAAAACAGTTTAGTGTCTCAAAATCATAATTCTTATGTTTATGCAGTGTATCAATATTCTATCCAAACATTAAAAACCATTTTTTTTTTTGCATTATGCTGGACTCGAACCCGTGTATTTTGCACGCGATCTACGATCGCTAACCACTGCGCCACAAGCAAATATCAATATCAATACCTACAAAATGCTGAATTTAACTTACCACCTGATGTCAGTACCTGTTCACTAAGTTAGAATATCAATATCGTTCAATGTCAGTGCGCAAATGACATTGACATTGTACAGGGCTCATTTATATTAAAAGTTCTGCCGAATTGTGTCTTATATACGCCAGCAAATCGAGTACCGATCTTTATAAAGCTCATCAGTAATACTAAATTAATGCAACGCTTGTACAAATAAGTTGATTTATCGCAATAATAGTTAGATTTTCGCTAGTGATATTCATATGGATAGTAATAGTAAAGCCGTAGCGCCTAATATCATGCTTGCTACGAATATCAGTGTCCGAAGTGAAATTCAGTGCTAGACAAATATCTTATGTCAATTGACAATGTCGCAGCACTGGCCACAAGTGTGTTGGAATACCATGCGGGCAAACACCAATTTAAAATTCATCAAGGTGTTCTGTTTCGTTTTTAAGGTGATTCCTTGTAGAGTCCACATATGACCGCCACGTAAGCTCCATTTCCACTTCGAATTACCAATTACACAAATCTCGGGAATTAATGTTACATTTCAGCTGAAATTACTACTTCATGTATGCTGCAGTACAGCGGGGTAGTTTGAGAAACCAAGGCGGGATCAAGTGTGTCCAGTCTATCCTAATCGACAATAAAATTTTAAAAAATACCTTCCAGCCGTGTAGCAACGTGAATCACGGGCTATCGGTTAAGAACTGAGTCCAAAGAAGCTTTACAAAATCCGATGAGATTACAAAAAAAGGTATTGATTAATTACCACAACTGTACCTTGGTATAGTCCTTCGAAACATCAACATCGTTTTGAAACACAATTCTCAATTTGAGCGCAGAATAATTTGAATTTTAAAACTTGTGTTACGCTCGGAAAAAAGTTTCCACTTTTAAATTCGTGTTAACATTCGATTTTCATGAACGTGCATGCCAACACACATACACTCTTAAACCGTGGAGGAAAACAAAATCGAGCACATTCCTGCACAGCGGAGAACCTGCGCTGATCTGGACCGTCAATTTCCAATGAAACTTTTCCAATTAAGATCTAATTGGTCTCGACAACATACGGACGGACTTCCAGAACCTGTGAACAGTGCATGCAGGCTTGCTGTGAGATTTGCTTTTGTTTCATTGTTTCCTGTCGGAGGGTTATGCCGATACATCCAACAACACGCTCCGCTTGCGGCTGATCTACTTCAGCAGAAAGTTTGCAAATTAATTAAAATAGAATTGACAGCAGATTGAATTTCCTATTCTGATTGAATGCGAGAGACAATTTTTCGTTCCAGCAACTGTGTCGGTGGAGCATTGTGTTCATACTTGTTCGGTCAAGTGGCAGAGGGCACCTTGACTACATAAATTAGGAGTCTGGCGAAGACCGTAATTGAGTGCTTTTGCTTCGCCGATAAGTGGCAATTTATATGTTCTACGAAGAAAGTTGAGCAGTAAATTTATCTACTTAACGTTTTCCGTGTATGCATCATTCGATAAGTTCTTGTTAGCTGTCGTATTCATTAACGCAGGAATATAATCTATCCACATTGCGCAAGGGATATCCACGGACGCTTTCGGCATCAGCAACATTGCTCCATATGAAGAAATGATTCAGCCAACACCCAAGCCAATATCATCACCATCTTCATGATCCTTCTCTACTTATGAAAGCCATCGTTAATATTGGCTCGACCAGGCCAAAGATTATTCCCTAGGACGGCGGCACAGCAGCCCGAACGCTCACAAGGGATGAAGAGGGTATGTGCTGGTGGGATTTTGATGATACTTAGATTGGTTTCACTCCTTCTTTGCTCCTCGCACGTAGGCACGGTGCCTGATGGTCTTGGGTATGGTCGAGATTTTTTTTTTATTCCTTTCATGCCTATATGGGAGATACGACGAGCAAATATGAACGATACAAGGTCATCAATTTTGATGATTGTTGGCTCTGTGGTTTGGCTCAGCCTCCGATGTGCCCTTTATCCGAATGAAAGTTTCAATATGTTACGCCAGGAGTTTGGCTACCTTGGGAATAAGTTTCAGCTTCTTATTGCTTATCAAGGATCTTGTATTTTGCGAGAAAAATCCTGTGTTCTACTGAACTGCCCAACACCAATCATCCATATTGCTCATCGTTGGCCTACGTGGTTTAAGTGATGGAGTGACTAAGCCGTATTGCCAGGGATGGATCGCTCTTTTGGGACTTTTTCATAACAATTTAATACGATGAACCTATCTTAAAAAAGATGGTTTTCTGCTATTAATCTCCCTATCAAAATACAAAATTTTCGCACCACAGAGCCACACTTTGTGTTTTCACTGAAGGTTCACTTGAGATCGCTCTCGAGTGCACCTTCAGTGAAAACACAGAGTGTGGCTCTATCGTGCAGGCATTTTGCGCTTGATAGTAAGATTAATAGCATTAAACTATCTATTATACGATCGGTTATCTGAAAATTCAACTGGATTTTACGTTAGCATTCTCTATTTAAATGAAATGGAAAAGCTCCAAAAGAGCGATCCATCATTGCATATTGCCAATCACTTCATATTGTTCGTGTTTGCCTATCACGATTTCGACCCTATACAAATGCCTAGATAGCTTAGTCAGATAAAGCACGGAATTGCCAAGTCAGTCGCCACGGGTTAAATTCCTGGTAAAGTCTTGAAAATCTTACTTGCTGGAAATTTTCTTTTTTTTTAACTCTTTATTTGTTCCAAATTTAAAATAAATTACATTTCATTTTTAACCTTGGTGCTCCAGTTACTACAGTAACTTACCAGCCTTAATTGTTATGATATATATCTATGTGTTTTTATTTTGTTCCTGCCTTGGCAATTCAGTATTTTAAACAGGTTTTTAAAACCTGCATGTCAGTATAACAATTGAAATCTTAAAATTAAAAACTAAAACTAAATCTTATCTAGGAATAAAGGGAACTAATCGTTGCAATTGAGGATTGCAACGATTTTTGTCTGAAATTATTAATTATTTTGTTGGACATTTGCTCTAAAGTCTTAACATTCGAAATTCTATGTAACTCGGTAGTACTTTACCAGGGAGGCAACTTCGAAATCATCTTCAGAACATTGTTCTGAATCCTTTGAAGCGCTTTTTTCCTGGTCGTGCAACAACTAGACCATATTGGCACAGTGTAAAGCATGGCCGATCTAAAAACTTGTTTAAATATTAAAAGTTTATTAGTCAGGTAAAGATTGGATTTCCTGTTTATAAGAGGATACAATTTTTTTTATATATTTGTTACATTTGGCTTGAATGCCCTCATGTGATCTTTAAAAGTTAATTTTTGGTCAAGTATTAATCCAAGATATTTCACTTGGTTTGACCAGGAAATTGGAACTCCGTTCATAGTGACTATGTGACTACTACTAGGTTTCAAAAACGAAGCTCTAGGCTTATGTGGAAATATTATAAGTTGAGTTTTGGAAGCGTTGGGAGAAATCTTCCATTTTTGTAAAAAAGAAGAGAAAATATCTAAACTTTTCTGCAGTCTGCTGCAAATAACACGAAGACTTCTTCCTTTAGCGGAAATGCCTGTGTCATCAGCGAACAAAGATTTGTGGCAACCCTGAGGCAAATCAGGGAGGTCCGAAGTGAAAATGTTATACAATATAGGCCCAAGAATGCTACCCTGAGGAACTCCTGCTCTAACAGGTAGTCGATTAGATTTGGAATTTTGATAATTTACCTGCAGAGTTCTGTCAGTTAAATAATTTTTAACTAATTTCATAATATAAAGTGGAAAATTAAACTTTTTCAATTTAGCAATCAAACCTTCATGCCAAACACTGTTGAATGCAACTCCAGTGGAGTGGCCTTCAGATTGGTTTGAACGAATTAAATTGTTAACTCTTAAGAGTCGATGAGTAGTTGAATGCCCATGGCGAAATCCAAACTGCTCATCTGCAAAAATTGAGTTCGTATTGATGTAAAGCATGATTCTATTTAAAATTATCCTTTCAAAAAATTTACTTATTGAAGCAAGCGGACGGTAGCTAGAAGCTTCAGCTGGATTTTTATCCGGCATCAAAATTGGAACAACTTTTGCATTTTTCCATTTATCAGGAAAGCATGCCAAATGGAAACATCTGTTAAATAATTTTACCAAGAAAGACAAGGTACTCTCTGAGAGTTTTTTGATGAGGATATAGAAAATTCCATCATCACCTGGAGCTTTCATATTAAGAAACTTTTTAGTTAAAGAACTTACTTCGTCCAAATCAGTCCCCCAGGAATCATCAAAAATATTTTCCCGAGAGAAAATATTCAGATAATCATGAGCAACCTGATTCTCAATAGGACTAGTAAGACCCAAACTGAAATTATGGGAACTCTCGAATTGCTTAGCAAGTTTCTGAGCTTTTTCCAAATTTGTGATCAAAATTTTACCACTTTCTTTATGCGCTGGAATTGGCTTTTGAGGTTTTTTTCAAATTTTTTGTGAGTTTCCAAAAGGGTTTGGAACTCGGGTCTAATTAAGAAACATGATTTTCAAAAGTTTTGTTCCTCAGGGCAGAGAATCGCTTTTTAATTTGTTTTTGCAAATCTCGCCAGATAACTTTCATGGCAGGATCGCGTGCTATTTGAAATTGTCTCCTACCGACATTTTTAAGACGGATCAAGAGCTGAAGATCGTCGTCTATTATAATTTAATCAAATTTAACCTCGTATTTTGGCACTGAGGCAGCTCTTGCTTCAACTATAGAAGTAGTCAGAGATTCAAGAGCATAATTAATTTCATCTTTGGTTTGCAAAGGAATGTTTGGATCGAAGTTATATTCCATAAATGTTCGGTATTGCTCCCAATCAGCTCTTTGGTAATTGAAAGTAGAGCTGTTGGGATTTGAAATTATTTCTTGGGATATTTCAAAAGTGACTTGAAGATGATCAGAACCGAAGTCAGCATGGGTAACCACTTGGCTACAAAGTTGACATGAATCAGTTAAGACCAAATCAATAGTTGAGGGATTTCTTGCAGAAGAAAAGCATGTTGGACTGTTTGGATATTGAATAGTACAATAACCTGCAGAACAATCATCAAACAGAATATTACCATTGGAATTGCTTTGAGCATTATTCCATGAGCGGTGTTTTGCATTAAAATCACCAATAATGAAGAATTTAGACCTATGACGGGTAAGTTTCTGAAGGTCACCCTTGAGAAAATTCTTTTGCTGGCCTACGCATTGGAATGGCAAATAGGCAGCTATAAACGTAAGTTGTCCAAATTTTGTTTCAACAGAAACACTCAAAGTTTCAAAAACTTTGGTTTCAAATGAAGAAAGAATTTTATGTTTGATTCGTCTATGAAAAATTATGGCAACGCCACCACAGGGTCCATCAAGACGATCATTTCTATAAATAAAATAATTTGCGTCCTTCTTAACCTTATGGTCATGTTTAAGGAACGTTTCAGTTATAACGGCAATATGCACGTTATGAACTCTCAAAAATTTAAATAGCTCGTCTTCATTATCTTTAAGAGATCGAGCATTCCAATTTAAAATATTTAATGCTTTAAAATCCATTTCTGAATTTTAAAGTCATGACAATATTATTTGCAAATTTTACTCCAGTTTGAATAGCATCAAACATGGAGTTAGATTTAAGCATATCAGAAATCATATCAATTAATGATTTCCGTAAAAATTCCATTTTAGGGGAAGTAATGCTTCCTAAGTCAAAATTGTAAAAATTTCCGTTAGAATTACGTTTGTTTAGTATTTTGATTTCTACCCGTTGCAATAGCAGCATAGGTAGCTCCATTAACTCGCTGACCGTTGTTAACAGCAGAGTAATTTGTACCTGGTCGGAAACGTGGAGCGTTTCCTACCTGTCGCTTACAACGAGATTGAAGGATTGCTTTGCGAGTCTTACATTCTCAAAAATTGGATTTGTGGTTTTCACCACAATTTGAACATTTAAATTTCTTAGGATATTCCTTCACAGGACAGTTGTCCTTTGCATGAGAGGAATCACCACAATGCATGCATTTAGCTGGCATGTAGCAATTTTTAGTTCCGTGACCCCATCCCTGGCACTTACGGCACTGGGTGAGGTTTTGGAATTTTCCTCCAGTCTTCCTGATGTGTTCCCATTTCACTCGGGTATGGAGCATAAGGCTAACTTTTTCTAAGTCCTTAGGTTGCTTAGTTCACTAGACTTGAAGTGAACTAAATAAAAATCATTAGAAATCCCGTTGCGCGAATCGCCAGGACGGGATTTCATTTTCATTTTGATTACTTGGAGTGGCACAACTCCAAGTAATTTTGCCAGTTCATCTTTGATCTGATCCAGGGATTCACCACTGGGCAGTCCTTTCATGACAACCTTGAACACACGTTCAGTTTTGGTGTCGTAAGTAAAAAATTTGTGCTTCTTCTCAGTAAGATACTTGAGAAGACATTTAAATCCGTCCAAGGTTTCAGCAAATACACGGCATTCACCCCGACATCCAATTTGTAGTGAAAACTTAACTTTCACGAAATTCAAAAGTTCCATGCGCAAAGCATGGAAATCGGAAGTGGTTATCACAATAGGGGGAATCTTTTCCTTCTTGGCATTAAGCCGGGAAAGTTTACTAGAATTTTTTTTGGATGACTGATCATTCTCATCATCCGTGAGCAAATCAAATCGGTTGCTCAAATTAATTTCATCAGAAGGGGGATCAAGAATTTGCCCTTTTCTTTTGCGCTTAGGTGCCATGGCAGCAGTTAATTTTTATCCAAATCGACTTCCAAGCAGATTACTATAAGAATCTGAAGGATCGAAGAGGAATTTTCCAAATCGATATCCAAGAAGGATTACCTCGGGTAGGGTCCAAACAAGGATCGAAGAGGAATAAGAGTTGAACAAGGTAGACATTTTACAGCTTGAGCACTGAAAAGTGCTGTTTAAATTTGTTGTAGCTTTAGGTAGTAGTAACACTTCCTTCAGCAAAAAGCAAATAGATCCGCACGGCAAGAGAGCACGATGCGGACTGTTGGAAATTTTCTTGATATCCTCTATGCCTAGTCTCTACACAGAATAAATTCTGAATTTTAACTATCGCGTAAAAACTCCCTTCGTTTAATGTTGAGCTATACTTGGCATAAACAACGAAATCGTCTTCAAGCTTGCATACAATATAACTAATTTATGCGATATTGCGCCTTAATTTGTACGAAATATCGCGTAAATTTATGCCAAATCTAGCGTTAATTTTATGTGCGCTATATCTCGCTGAAATTTACATGAATTCTTCGAACGGTGCATGTGTCTTGCCAATTAATTGGCAAGGCAAATTTTTGCATAACTCGGGAACTAATCAAGCAAATGGAACCAAATCTGGCATGTGGATGTCATAGGAGGTAGTCCCTTAGATGAGAGGGGGGCTACGTACAATATAGCATGCTTTTGACGTAAGACTACGTCTTTGATTTCTATATGGGGGTACACTTTGTGAAAACCGAAAATGGAACATGTAACAAACTAAGAAAGATTTTGAATGTAATATCTCAGCTGTCCCTGGTCCAATTTCAATAGTTTTATCATCAATCGATCAGAAATATGGCTACTCATCGATAGCAATGCCTTCGAATGTTGATTTTCAACAAGAAACTATTGCGGCTTCCCCAGCACAGTCGTCAGAGAGTAGTAAGTAAACGAAACAAGTCAAAGTGGCATTCGCCTCCGATCCTCGGGCACGTGCGAATAGGAAACGATGGAATTGCGTAATATTTTGCACACTCATCGCCATATTCAGAAACAAACACAAATTCTTCGAGATAACCACCATCCGTCGTCTGGCTCGCCGTGGCGGTGTCTGACGTATCTCCTGTCTGATTTACGAAGTGTGCTAAAGGTGTTCCTGAAAAATGAGATCCGTGATGCTGTCACCTTCACTAAACACGCTAAGCGTAAGCGGCCATGGATGTGATCTACGTTTTGAAGTGACAGAGACGCACTCTGTTTGGTTTCGAAGGTTAAATCATCACCAACTTTGACAACAAAACGGCTCTTTTCAGGGCCACCAAGCTTATTACAGTAAAGAGTAGGAATATCTGCCTGTTTGTCCATATTCAGAACCAACGACCACAAAAAAAGCTCATGTAATCAAACTGGAAGCAGGGGTACAAATTATTTTGATCAACCTTGATCAACTTTGAATCGCCACGGCCGGATATTTTTGATGGAAGAAGCAACAATCTAGCATCTAATTCGAAGAAGACGACAGGAAACATTTGTGAAGCCGAGTTATTTACGAAAGAGAGTGTCGATGAAGAGAATCGATCAATATAGATAGAACCTATTGAAAAGTGACGCGAGATTTGTTTTCCGTACTGAGCTCTAATGCTACCGACGACAGGGAGGCAGCTCCCATACCTGGACCCTATCAATCGACCCATCAACTCAACCGGAGACCAACGGCTTTACTTCCCGAAGGAAGGCATGATCATAGATGTTATGCCTTAGAACATGCCGGTGGCGCCGACTGAGATTGGACCCAGGTAATCACGCAAACCACCGGTGCCGATATATTTCAAGGTGATATCACGGCGAATGAGATCGACCCAAATTTGAGTTTAGTTATCTCAGAAATAAGAAATAAAGCGCAGGAACTCAGCAATGAGTAAATTTGCCTCATGTTTTCCCAGATTTTTCCAGGATTTTCCAAGGAAAAATTCCCGAATTTTAGAAAAGTAAAGATTGGATTCACTCAGTCTATTGGTACTACTCCGAGACTGAATAATTTTTTCGTCAATTTCCTCATTTTCTGGCAGATTTTTTAGGTTTTCCTCAGGAAACCATGAGACAAATTTACTCATCGCTGAGTTCCTGCACTTTTGGCGATTATGAGTGAACTAAACTCAAATTTGGGTCGTTTTCATTCGCCGTGTATGCAAAAGGAAAAGATCCAGTGTCGCTACTTGATAGCAAACTACTCATAATGGGAGGAGCCTTTGTAGCTTTTATACCACTTGGTTGCACATCATTCTGCTTTCACCTGAAAAGATATAAAAGAGCGCTGCTGTATGGCATTCGCTTCCCACATCATTCTCTGCTTGATCGTCAAGCAGTTCAGTTCGGTGTTAGCTCGCTCTCTCGAGTTGTTTGAAAAGTTCGTGGCGATAGTGTTCGCGCTCTCTTTCGCGGTTTGTCGTGCGTGTGTGTGTGCCCCGAAATGGGGAAGCATCGGTCGCGAAGCCCGGCGAAGGTCCAGAACCCCGGTGAAGGAAGCTCCGGTGTGCCTACCTCGAACAGGTTTGCTGTTCTCCCCATGGATGGGAATATCCAGCCAGCTGTGATGGAAAAACACAGCAAGAAGAGAAAGAAGAATCGAGGCCAGTCCGATGTCTGCCGGCCCGAGTGCGACAAAAGTAAGGCTACCTCCATTGGTAGTGAAGAATGCCCGTCTTAATGAGCTCATCGCAGATCTAGCGACGCTGGGCGTTAAAGCCGAATACAAGTTGGGCAGAGTCGGCACCAAGGTGGTGCTTCGTACCAAAGCGGAGTATGACTTGGTCGTCACCCATCTGAAGACTTCCAATGCGGAATTCTTCACCCACGACATTCCCGGTGAGAAACCATTCAAGGTCGTCATCAGGGGCCTACCAAACTTCGACCCGAAGTATATCGAAGCTGAAATCAGGGACCGGTACAAGCTGGCCCCAAGTGCCGTCTATCGGATGACGGTCATCGTCAGAAAGGGAATCAAGTTTTGCACTCTGCCCCACATCCGCACTTCTATCATCGAGGCCATTAGTGTGGAGGTGGAATCACCAACTGGAAACGTCCGGTTCATCGCTGTTTACTGCCCACGCCAGTGTACCGCAAGCAACGGATTAGGAATCCAATTCAAGAACGACCTGACCGTCATCATCCGTACTAGCTCCCGATTCATCGTTGGGGGCGACCTGAACGCCCGCCATGAAGCTTGGCGGAACTACCAGAGGAACCGGAACGGATGTCTATTGTTCGACCACGCACAACATGGATTGTACACTGTGCAATTTCCGGACGAACCAACTCTCATCTCTCCGGCGGGAAATCCCTCCACGCTGGACTTTTTCCTGTCAAACATCGGACTATCCAAGCCGGAGGCGCACAACGATCTCAGCTCCGACCACCAACCGGTGGTGACTGAAGTCGGTGTCAACGTGGTTCCTGCTAGAAGCTGTCTGCGTAAAGACTACCACCATGTCAACTGGGTGCAGCACGGACGAATGGTGGACAGCAACATCGATGAAAATCCACTGCTCAACACCGTAGATGACATCGACCGGACGTTGGAAGGACTCCAACAGGCCATATCCATGGCTGACGAGGTATACGTTCAACAAGTTCCTGTGAGGGGTAAGTTTGTTGCTATTGATTCCCACACCCAATCACTGATTCGCCTGAGAAATGTTCGTAGACGCCAGTTTCAGAGGACTGGAGACCTGGGCAAAAAACGTGAAATTGCCTATCTGAACAGGCAGATTGCTTCCAGAATGGATTCACTCCGAAATGAAAATTTCGGGCGTGTTGTCCAGAATCTGGATGACCGCTCCAGACCATTCTGGAAGGTAGCTAAGGTCCTGAAAACTCATCCCAAACCCGTTCCACCTCTCAGAGTCGAAAATGATGACGATCGGCTTTTTATCACCCCACAGGAGAAAGCAAATGCGATCGGCGAGCATGTTGCTTCATCGCATTTGCTTGGCTCGACTATCCAAAGTCCGCTCGATGATCAGGTTGCGCAATGCGTTCAAAACCTAGATACCTTCCCTTGTGTAGTGCCTCCGGCGGATATGATTACAGTACAACAAATTTGCTCAGCGCTGAAATGCACTAAGAACATGAAGGCTCCCGGGTTTGACGGTATATTCAACTTGATCTTGAAGAGACTCAGCATAAAAGTGCAGTCTCTTCTAACCGCTATCTTCAACAGATGTTTGGAATTGCACTACTTTCCAAGCATCTGGAAAGTAGCAAAAATCATACCAATCCGCAAACCCGGTAAGGATCCAACGTTGTCTTCAAGCTACAGACCAATCAGTCTCCTTTCAGCGCTGAGAAAATTGTTCGAGAAACTCATTCTCAATCGTTTGCTCAAGTTTGTCGAGGAAAACAACAATCTCCTTCCGGAACAGTTTGGATTCAGAAAGGAGCACTCCACCAATCACCAGCTAGTACGGGTGATGAATAACATCCGAAGTAACAAAGCTGTATCCAAGTCCACAGCCATGGCCTTGTTAGACGTTGAAAAGGCGTTTGACAATGTCTGGCATGACGGACTTGTGTACAAGCTTTGTAACTTCAACTTTCGATTACATCTGGTTAAAATCACCCGTAACTACCTCCAGCAAAGGTCATTTAAGGTATCGTTGAATGGTTGTCTTTCAGACACGTTTTCCATCCCAGCAGGAGTCCCGCAAGGCAGTCTGCTGGGCCCCTTGCTTTACAGCATTTACACTTCCGACATTCCTCCCCTCGGTGACGGTTGCGTGTTTTTCCTGTTCGCAGATGATACCGCAATAGCCGTCAAAGGAAGGATGCCTCGCGAAATAACGAACAAACTTCAACGATGCCTTAACGCCTTTGCTGATTATGCCACCACGTGGAAAATCAAAATCAATGCCTCCAAAACACAAGCGATCATGTTCCTCCATCGGCAATCGCCCAAACTGAAACCGGCTCCATCTTGTACTGTAATCATGGATGGCACAAGGGTTGAGTGGTCTGCCGAAGTAACCTATCTCGGGATGTTGTTCGATGAAAAGCTCCTCTTCCGTTCGCATGTAGAGAAAACAGTAGTCAATTGTTCTGTCTTGGTTAGGTGTCTGTATCCGCTGATTTGCCGCAGATCCCGCCTCTCAAGGGTGAACAAACTGGCTGTCTACAAACAAATCATATCACCTGCGATCCTCTACGCAGCTCCGGTGTGGGAATCATGTGCACAAACTCACAGGAACAAAATCCAGGTCGCTCAGAATAGAGTGCTGAGGATGGTACTTGATCGTCCTTTCGACACTAGAATGACAAATTTACATGAAGAGGCAGACATTGCCAAAATAGATTCCAAAATTAACGAAATTAGCACCAAATTTAAACAAAAATGTATTTTATCAGAACATGCTTTGATAAGCAATTTGTATATAGTAGATTAGGTGTATATAGTAGTTGTAGGTTAGTTGTAGTTGTAAATAGTAGTTATAAGTAGTCTCCTTTTTCAAATTTAAAACAAACAAATCCCACCAAGGTGGTCATACTATACTACAATAGATCAATTTACTGGTCGCAGTAGTGTTAGGTCCCGAACAGAGGAAAAAAAAAAAGGTGGTCATTCTTAAAACAGGCCTGATAGGACTAGGAACTGTATTTAATAATAATTGAAATTTCAAAGGAACTAAACTTGAAAAGACGCGTCTGTGTCACTTGATAAGTAATACATGTAAACCACACAAATTCAAGAAATACCTAGATCATTTAAAGTCAAAAAAAAACTGGTCGATCTCGGATAAGTATTCGGCTTAAGCGCCACTCCGGTAAAGGAGACCGCATACCATGTTGAGTTTGCCCGGATGAGACTGCCCCAGGGCGAGTCCAAGAGAAATCTTCCTGAAAAGAAGAGATCGAGCCAGCTTCACTACCACCGAAATTGAACGGGTAGAAACCCTTATTGCAAAAACAGCATAATCTCTCACACCTCGAAAAATTTCCCCAAAGCTCACGGTAAGAGAGCACACAAACCTAAAACGACGTTACACGTCAAGCTTTCCTCATCGGTAGTTCCACCTATTTCCGCCAGAGGCGCAGTTGCAGCAAAAGAGGTACGCAACATAAAGTCAAACTCCGACCACGCGGAAGACAACAACAGAATTACACAGACCCGAAACAACGTGAAGGTACTTTCTTCCTCTCATTCTAATTTTTAATAGGACAACATTACCTCGAAATCAAATCAAACATTTATTTCACAACGGAAAACGGGAAGCTGAGATTTTATTATAACTAGAGCGTGCTTTCACAAAATTTCCATTGCTTGTATTTTCTACTCCTCTTTATTATCTTTCTCTACCTAGTCCTATTCTTGTGTGCGTAACTACCTTCTATCTGTGCTGTGCTCTTGTGCTTCTTCCTGACGAATCCCACGACGATGCAGCAAGCGGGGAACGGCAAAGCTTGACACCCGGGTGTCTAACATTGATGAGTTGGGTGGGCATCCATATACGACGATACGTGCGCACGTTTGTCTTGCCGACACCCCAACCTTACAATTATTGGACTAATCCAAATATTAGCAATTCATGCTCTTCGACCTTATGATCGGCAAAAAAGGTCCTCCGTGGCGCCCTCGCCGGACGCCACACTCAACGAAAAAACAGAACGGACTCACCAGTGGATTTAGCTGCTGTTGATTGCTGCGCTGCTGTTACTGGCGCGGCGACGATGTTACCTTCAATCGATGCGCGTTCGACCGTTGGTGTTGAACGGCCAACGATTTCCACGTGGGTGGACGAACCACAAAGCCCCACTCAGCGATGTAGATGTGGATCGCTTTTCACCGGACAAGGTGACGGTTGCCGGGATTATTCGCCCGGGGGATGCAGATGATGACGTTGAAACGTAAACCTAGCCGTCGGCTGGTGAAAAGAACATTAAGCACAATGCACAGATTTTCTTTAACGAGCACATTACCTGGTCTAGCACACACAAAGTCTAGCCTAAGACGCACACTACGTATTGATTTATAACTATAGCTAAACAATCAACGAGGAGAAATTAGAATTTAAGTATAAAAGTACAATCACGTTGCTTTAACTCACTTTACAAAACGAAACTATCATGTGAACAAAATGAATCACTTCCACTGCAATCTGCGGTTCGGACGAAAGTGAAGCGAAACCGTGACCCTCAGATTAGGAAAGGTGACCTCGGCCGAACTTAACAGAAGTTCGATTTTCCCGCGAACTTCTTCGAACTAGATCGGCAATGCGAGAGATTATTCCGATCGCTGGTCTTTCGTTCAAATTCGGGTGTAGCCACACTCTCTCTTTTCCCAACTTTCCCGAAGATTTCACTGGACTCGGCCTTGGGAGAAATTGTACAAGGTACACTCACGAGGCATTCTATTTTTATAGTAAGTCAACCAGTGCCGTTTTGCTACTGGCATAGTTTTTGGCGTATAGATTTGATATATTTCATTCTTATTTTATTTATGACTAATTTACTATTTACAACATGGAGTGACTGTTACAAGAGGTACCAGACATGTTTTGCGCTGCAGTGTCCTCTGTGAACAATTAACGTTAAACAGATTGTGTGTGGTTTCCGAACAACAGCAGTGGCATCTGATGGAACATGAATGCAGAAGCTTGACAAAATGATTAATTACAGGTCTTTTTGTGCGTACCAATTTACTTTTAGTCAGCCATAAGTAGATTTTCCATCTTTTCAACCGGAAAATATAAGATTCTGTTACTGATTTGCATGAAAAGTATGCAGAATTTGCAATGTTTCGCGACATGCACAGATTCTGTAATGTGGTCGAGGGTTTTTATAATGATTTTTTTAATGTTTATGTTTGCTTGGTTTTCGAAGTTTGTACGCCTAGAAAATCATCACGTGAAGGTTTTATACAAAAGCATGCACTCTGGAAAAAAAACTTGCTAGTACGCTAGAATGCAGTCCATTGCATTGGCTGTAAGCGAAAACATCATATCAAGAAGACTGGCAACTTTGCCTGAATCCAAGCGACAGATATAATAGCGCTGCGCTTGAGTGAAGGTGGAAGCAACGCATAGAAAAATGAGCAAATACACTAACCTTTTTATCTGAGGCTGTAATCTTCGCTATCAAATTAGTTTGAAGTATTTACCTTTGAGCGGCAGATGACGTGATTGTACCTGTCTCTTAGCGTTCGTATGAGAAAATGGAAGAGTTGCCAGTCTTTTTGATTTGTTATCTTCGCTGTAAGAGAAATTTGTTTATTTGAGCAATTTTATTTTATATAGGCTGCTTATTAACTAACATTAAGATTGGATGTTAGATTCATGGAATTTATCGGGCCCAACAACGCAATAATATAACTTTTCATAAGGATAAACAGCATTCTTAAGAATAGCTTTATTTATGTGAATTATCCATGTCTCATAGATAGCTTTAAAACGTTCATCTGACTAGCTTGGTGCAGTAATAACACTTTATTTTTAAAAGAATTTTCCATCAACCTAAAATCTTAGGATTTGTTATTTTGGTGATGCATACACCTGTTTTAGTCAACAACATGCCCTAAATTCATAATCGCTAAATGCGTAGTCGAATTTTAAAAACAGCCACATTTTTTTTTTTTTTTTTTATTAATTTATTTGTACAGGCTCAATCGAATAAACTTTGCAGAGCCGAGTTATCATTTGCATCATACATGATTCATGTCTTAAATCTAGAGTTAAAGGAATTGAACCGATTACTCGCGGTCGTCTCGAGGTTAGTGGAGATTTACAATTTTTTGGATGGGGAAAGGGAGAAGGAGGTTTGAAATATGATTTATTATACAAATATTTAATTAATCCTAAAACATGAACTTATTTCTATTCATCTTGAAGACAAACATTAAAAAAAAAACTACACGCACAATACACAAACTAAACACAAGGTTAATCAAAAAAAAACAGCCACATAATAATCTTGTTTTTCTTCTTCATCATAGCTATAACGCCAGTCTTCGTGTACTTTAGGGATTTCCTCAGTTGTAGATTGAGGGCTTCCTAAGCCTACACATTTAATTAATTGTGTGGCAATGACAATGATACTCTATGCCCAGGGAAGAAGGCACATTTTGCAACCTGTAAAACCCCTGGAGGAACTGGACTGGTTCGTCGTTTCCGGCATAGCATAATAACCGTACCTTTACTAAGGAAAACCGTCTATCCATAAGAAATCGTCTAAAGTCTAAAGCCAACAACCTAATGAAGACAAACCTCTCGCAAACAAAAGCAATTGTTGTAAATACTCTTTCCAAAGCTACATCCAATTCTGTTTGATGCCATATCATAAAAAGCTACCGTACCTAATCCTCATTTCAAATGCATCATCATTCTGTTTGCCCGGCATCCATTCTATAAATTTCTTTGGTTGTTGATACACCTTAACAAGCGATGATGGCACACATACAGGGCACAAGGTAATTTCTTTTATGCTGAGCGCTGTCGCAGTCAATTTCATTTTTAATACATTTTCCATGCTACGACATGACCCGAAAATTGAAAGCAGCTTTCATCGTACGGCTGTAACCCTCCTCACCTCACATGTTCTGTATCGAATCCGGTTATCTTGCTTCTGAGATGGTGGTGATGTTTTCCTTCAAGTTCCCCACGCCATATTGAAGCCAAAAAAAAAAACACTTTGATTGATTGACAAATTTGACTTCGATTTGATGAGATGGTTGTGATAAGGTTATAAGACATGCATGTTAAATTTTAGATTATGTTGGGAGATTGTAGCTATACAAAAATTAGCCAGCAAATCTAAGCGATTTCGTTGCCCGCGATTATCCACTGAAAGTTATTTTTTCGGGGAGAAAATTCAACAACAATACGGATGAATAAGCTTTGACAGTCTCAAAAGCTGGCTCTGCAAAACGATTTGCGTTCTTTCTCATTCGACTCAGAAAAAAACGATGTTGTTTTCCAACTGTTTATTCATACAAACCTAGGGCTGCGATAAGGGACACCCAGTAGAGAGTGGGGTTGAAATTCTTTTATTCCCAAGTGTGCGTAGGTGCGTTCGAATGTGCGAAATCTATGAATACTATGAATGAAAGTTTAACTCATCCCACTTACTCAACCGCATCAACTAGATCTTGCACGAGTGAGGTTATTCCGCCGGGTAGTAGAAGGGAATCAATAGAGCAGTTGCACGCCAACTAACGAACCTCTCCGAATTTCATTATACTTCGCATAATTGATCACTAGGAAGAATGAACCATGTTTGTGTGGGAATTTGGCCATTTTGATTTATGCATAATTTTTAAAATGGCGTATTCACTCACAGGTCCTTTAGAGAGAGAGAGGCAATCAAGCTTACAATTACACCACTGGCACTACTGGGTACGTTAACGTTAATAAAAAGTAATTTAAATTTATAAAATAGTTAACCAGATCATACACACACACTACCGGATATCTCAATGTGTTTTACGCTCGAGGAAAAATAGCACAGAATAAAAAATAAACGTCATGCTAAGAAAAAACGCAAACAGTAACAAAACTACCAACCCCGTTGCCGTCGTCGGTCAGCAGGTTCAACTGTACAAAGAGAACTAATCTTTTACGCGTGTCCTAAACCAGGACACAAGCTCTAGAGGTTTTATTTTCCTTTTTTTTTTCCAAGTCAAATATTTACTCGGACTCAACTGTCATATCGTTTCTGGCGTACACACGAGAAAGGACGACCCATCCGGACGGACCCAAATGATGTATTTGCTGTTTTTTAGTAGAGAGGAAATTATGTCAGTGTTCCTCCCAGTGTTGCCGTGTGGTGCAACTGGATGAGGTGAGGTGGTTTTTTGTGCATGCAAGTAAAGACAAGCTTATGCTCGAAATCGCATCTCGAGTTAATGAACCAAGTTGGTTGGTTGATGAGGATCTCGGATGAGAGGAGTTTTGTTTTTGTTCCCTTTGTGAGAACTCAAAGAAGGATGATGTGATTGCGAGTCTTGTAAATGCAGTTTTTGATTTGCTTACAGGTTGAACACGAAAAACTCCCGACACGAAAATCTTGTTAGATTTTAAAAATGCATTTTATTTTTCAAAGTTCAATATTACAGCTATACATTAGTACACAGTTCGAAAAATTAGTTAAAATTTCTGTCACTATGATGCACATAAATGGAGCGTCACATATCATACAAATTCACATTACAGATCGTGTAAATTTATGAGCCACTTAATGAAATATTCTAAATATTGTATGCAACCATCCATCTTTGTAACGGCGCCGGTGGTGTAGTGGTAAGCGTGATTACCTCTCACCCCGGCAGGCCTGGGTTCAATCCCAGTCGGCGCCGCCAGGATGTTCTGAGGCATAACATCTCTGATCACGCCTTCCTTCGGATGGGAAGTAAAGCCGTTGGTCCCCGGTTCATGAGTTGTTGGGTCGATAGGTAGGGTCCAGGTGTGGGAGCTGCCTTCCTGGCACGTCGGTAGCATTGGTGCTCAGCACGGAAAACAAGATCGACGGAAAAAACAAACCAAAGGAAAAAAAAAAAAATCCATCTTTGTAAGCAATATTTCTTGCAAGTTGCTAGTTTACGTGAAAAGGAAGTTTACATGCTTCAATTTTAGCATGCATGGATATTTACATCACCATTAAATTCATAATTTTTTGGTGTGTGGGTATTATGCTTATTGTAAGACCAGTTTTTGGCGTAGGATTACGTCTGGGATTTCTATATGGGGGTACACTTTGTGAAAACCGAAAATGGAACATGTCACAAAATTATGAAAGATTTTGAACGTTAATAACTCAGCTGCCCCTGGACTAATTTCAATACTTTTATCACCAATCGATCAGAAATATTTCTACGCTTCTGTAAAACTTAAGACTTTATCATTTTTCAAAATGTCACTATTGAATATTGCACGAAAGTGCAACTGTTGCTATGACAGTTCAAATTATCACCGATTGTCTGCGAAAAGCGATTTCCCTAACACAGATTTCAAAGTTGACTTCCATCCGGTCTCACCAATCGGTGTTTATTCAATCACCGCGTGGTGAGTGTGGTGTTCTCCAGTACCCAACGAAAAGCTGCCTGGAAGCAGCGAGATGCAGCCCACATTAGCATCCATAGAAGGTGGAAGAAGCCGCACAGCTATTGATTGGAATCAGTAGCTCTTTGTGAATCGCTATGGGCCATCTATGTCAAGCGCTTCATACTAAAGAGTATAAACAGAGATAACCCCGCTCAAATTCCTATTCCTACACAAAACACAAGCTCTTGCTGCAGTTAAAAAATAAGATTGATTATATAAGAACACGTATTTCCTACGTCCCCATTGCGAACAACCTCATAGGGCTGTTTTTTGTAGTGTTTAGTCTTCCTTCTTACCAGTGCTGTGTTCCTAATTTGAGCTAAGTAGTCACACCAAACCCACTCTGCGCCGTTTAAATAAAAATCTGCCTAAAATAATGATGCGTACGCCCCTGACAATGGTGACGTTGTTTAAAAAAGTGTAGTATCTTGTTGATATGGTACTTTGCAAAAAATTTGCACTTTATCGCTGCTGCACGATGAGCAGCACCATACTCTACATGTGGTGAAGGTGGCATTCGCTGCCTTGAACATCTACAAAGTCCCTTTATTCTTCTTGAAATTATTCTTAATTTCAAAAAGTTCCATCAAAATTTTCCAAGCAACATCATTTTTGTTTTCTTATTTATCTCATATCATACTCAATTTTCTGATAATTTCAGGAAAAATGTGATTCATTTCTACAAATTTTCCGTGAACAAAACAAAGTTCTGAAAAAAAACCGCAAATCTTTGACAGTTCTATAACTCGATATCGATTTAGTGGACATCGAGTTGTGAAGATTTGACTATATTTCATCTATTTTGACAAAATCGAGACCTATGTTTATGTGTCACAATTGGCTTAATGATAAGAATCATTGCTCCCTTAAGTGAATCCTGTTGAAAAAGTATTAAACAATTCTTGAATTTTTCAGTTTCCAACAAATCTAGAATCACGTCAATACATTTCTTTCCATTCCTTGATCGACCTACATTTCGACGCGGCCGGTGGTGTGCCTAATGTAAAGTATGAAAACACCAGTTTTTACACATTGCAGATGCATGCTAGTTCCACGCATCGCTTGTTGCTTCTCTGTGTAGCACACACTTATGTCTGTAAGTACCGAAGTGATTCAGCACTTTCTGAAGTTAGTTCAAGCTTTTATGCAGTAATTCAGTATTAAAGTACAGATTCCGTGATTTTCTAAGATGTTTCCGTACTTTCCGAAGATATTTTCAACAGATGAATAATTCTGTGCTCCACAAAGTGATTCGGATTTTTCTGAAGTGGTATAACATTTTCTGAAGAAATTTCAAACTTTTCAGAAGTGATTCAGTTATTACAAAGTAATTCAGTTCTTGAGGAAGTTATTGCAAACTGGAGAGAAAGGATACAGTACTTGCCGAGGTTTTGTGAAGTGATTCTGTTCTTCTCAAAATTATTCAGTTCTTACAGAAGTGATCACAAGCTTTCTGGAAAGATTCAGTATTTTCCTAAGAGATTCAGGAATTTTCTTAAGGGGGGAGTACACTTTGATTAAAAAAATGCATCATTTTTTTGGCTTAAAATGTTTCTTGGGATGTATACTTTAATTTAGAAAAGACTACAAGTCCGCCAGAATATTCCTTACCGCTTTACGAAGCGATTTCCTAAAACATGTACCGCTGAGAGAGCAATTTTATCTTTAAACGAGTGTATCTCGAAACGGGGTTTTTCAAACTGGCGTGGGAAATAACTCTAACCAGTTATCATCAAATTTGGATATCGCCTAGGTTTTCTTGTTCAGAATTAAATTCTGCTTAGAAATACGTATCCACATTTTCGATTTTTAATCCACGAGCATTTGCATGTAAGCATTTTTAGGGTGAAAAATTGACTTTTTTTTTCCTTAGGCCACAACTTTTGAAAAAATTAATTAAAAAAAATCGGAATACGTATTTCTAACCCAAATTTCATTACTAATCAGGATTTTTGTTCGATTTATGATCCAGGATCACATGGAAAGGAGTATTTTCCCACGCCGTTTTCCGACTTCCACGCGAGGATGCCCGCGCGACCTGGTGCACCGGCCACGGGAGACGCCAATCGAGTTCAAAAAAATACAAATTGTTGTTCGAGGGATGACTAATAATTGAAAGGTCCCGCTATTTATACCCTTCGGAGTGTTGAAACACCCTCCAAAGGCGCGGCCCTTTGTCAGTCAAAATTGGATTCTTTAGCAACAAAATTAAGGTATGACACCGATAATGACCATGCATCAGAACCCTAGTCTTAACCTTGGTACTGCGAACACAGCCGTTTTTGTTTTGCAAGTCAGCAGGAAACAACTTGAAAATTTTCCGATATCACAAATTGTTTTGCTAATGCACTGCTCACAATTTGCATATACATGCTGTCGAAAGTTCACCCTTTGCTCCATAAATAACGTGTACATGGTGTTGGGAGTGCACCTACCCACATGACTCTTATAAAGTTTGTTTGCATTCTTCCTTCAGTAGTTCGTGCAGGTTCGTTCGTTCGTTACATTGTTTACATCCGAGTATTTGAGCAAGTTTTTTGTTGAAGAATATTAGTAAAAAAATGCCGAAATGACAATATTTTCAACATTGACCACAATACTTTCTCTGCCGACGGGGATTGTATGAGAAAAGTATCACTTTTAGCAGCTCTAGATCGTTGGATTCTTTTTGACAGCACCAGTTGGATTCTTTTTGACAACCATTTCATGTTTCTCCGCACCACTCAGGTCTTAACCACTTCAAACTAGGGAACAACGGATAGAAGATTAGGAATCACATAGATGAAGACAACTAACTCATTTTTTCCCTTGTGTCAAGATCATCCTCGGTAGACAAAGCCGAGTCTTGTCACTATCAAACAAGGCATAAAAAGTAACAAGGACTAAGATGTGTTCCTTGGATGACTAAAAAATCCTGTTCCCCTAGTTTGAAGTAGTCAGGACTAGGAATCGGTGGTAGATCTTACAACCCGTAACGTACCACGAAAAGGTGATCTACCCACGTTACGGGGCAATAAATGGTTTATAACATATTTGCCCTCCCTGAGTGTTTTTTTGCTTAAAAAAAAAATTAACGAAAATGCCTTACTTTTTGGACGTTCAAAGTGTACTACCCCCTTAATTCATTCAAAAATTTCCGAGGTTTTCTGAAGAGGTTCAGTACTTTCAGAAGTGATTTCAAACTTTTCAAAAGTGATTCAGCTCTTAGTAGTAGTAGTACTTTATAAACCCTAGTAGCACGCTTGTCACAAATCAATTGTAGAAACTTATATACGACTTATTTCAGTCATAAACATGTTTCTGTAACTTATTGTGATTAAAGTGTGCTACTCGGGAAGTGAATCGGAAATTGTCTGAAGTGATTCAAGCATGATTTCGAAGAGATTATGAACTTTTCAGAAGTGATTCAGTACTTTCAGCTATTTTAAACTTTCTACTTATTGTAGAGAATCTGAATTTTTCTGAAGTGATTTAGTATTTTATTAAATGATTCAGTACTTTCCGAAGTGATCGTGGACGTTTCTAAAACTATTCAGTACTTCCAAAGTGATTCCGAACATTCCTGAAGTCAAATAAAACTGCAAAAAAAAACGTTATCTTCCATATAATTCTACTTAATTAATTTTGGACAGATACGCATTTCAACTACAATGTGCAGTCTTCATCAGTATCATTCCCACTAAAGACTTATCAAAAACCTAACCCCCTTAAAAACTCATCCCATAGGTAAACATGTCAAGATCACAGGTATAAAAATAAAACTACAATGTGTAAATTCGGAACCTACCCAACTTAAAATAACCAAAGATTTTAGTAAAGTAAAGGAGAAAAATCTTTTCAAATCTCTTATAAGGAAAACATCCAAAAGGCTTGGTGGCCATCATAACAGATACCAAAATTAATTAAGTGGAATTAAATGGACGATAACCTTTTTTGCTGTTTTATTTAAGCATTCCGCTAACAACCCAATTTCATTACTTCATTCCTGAAATTATTCAGTATTTTGCGAAGTGATTCAATTATTTCTGAAGTGAACTTTCCTCAATGATTCAGTGCTTTCCAAAGAGATTTAGAATGTTTCTGAAGTGTGATGTGACTCCTGACATTTATAGAGTGATTTAGTACCGTCTTATGTGATTCCTACTGTGAACTATTCTCAATCGTTTGGAATCACTTAAGAAGGTACTAAATTTGACATTTCTAATACATTCCGAAGTGATTCAAGATTTTCCAAAGTGATTGAAAACATTTCTAAAGTTATTCAGCATTTTCCAAAGTGAGTCCAAACTTTTCTGAAGTGATTTCGCTTACGATTTTGATCATTTTTTTTTTCCTGAAAATGTTTATCAAAAGCGCTACACAGCAAAAAAAATGTAATATCGATCAATGTAATTCAAGCTGATGTATGAAATGGGTGCACGACGTTAGGCATACTTTCGTTAGGCATACGGACGTTAGGCATACGTACGTTAGACATACGGACGTTAGGCATAATGTACGATAGGCATAATGGACGTTAGGCATAATGGACGTTAGGCATAATCTACCGGATGAATTCCAGAAGGATGATAATGGAGACCGTCTATTGATTGCTGACTTCGGTGACAATAATGAAAGAGCCTTAATTTTTGGAACTCATGAACGACGTCTTGGACAGGCAAAGTATTGGGTTACAGATGGTACGTTTGCCACAGTTCCTTGTTTATTTCGGCAACTCGTCACTGTTAATGGAAGTATCGCTCCCTCACATCAGCAGACGGTTCCGCTAGTTTTCATTCTGATGACAACAAAATCAGAATCGTTGTATCGAAAAGTATGGCAGGAAATCCTGGAAGCAGCAGGTATGTTTTTTTTTTGTTATTGAATGAAAAACTACAGAATTAACCATTCTTGATTTCATGAGCTGTTCTTTGGCATCATATTTTATTCAACCTTGGCTGTTTTTTTGTTATTGAATGAAAAATCACAGAATTCACGATTCTTTATTTCATGAGCTGTTCTTTGAGGAAAACCTTTTCTTCTTTGACTTTTGCAATATGTGTGTAAGAATATATAACAACAAACGTGTGATATTTTTATTTCTAGATGCGATTGATTTCAAGATATAGTTCAAAACTAAGCTGAGTTTTCATTGTAAGATTACTTAACCACTATTGCTACTAATCATGGATCTAAGTTAATATGTAGATACGTCACTTATGATATGATAATAATGATAATTATGCTTATTATTTTTTATTCAACGCTAAGCCTAATTTAAGCATTGTTTACAGGTTTACAGGTTAAGCAGGTTTCTAGAGTTGCACAGCAGCAAGGTATTTTATGCCTAACGTCAATTATGTCTAACGTATATTATGCCCAACGTCCATTATGCCTAATGACTTTATGCCTAACGTTCACTATGCCTAACGTCCGTATGCCTAACGTCCGTATGCCTAACGTATTTATCCCTAATGGGGTACACTCATTTTTTTTCCTGAAAATGTTTATCAAAAGCGCTACACAGCAAAAAAAATGTAATATCGATCAATGTAATTCAAGCTGATGTATGAAATAATGATGTTATAGCAAAAAGCAGATACAATATTACATCAATGGATGTAGTTTTGTTCGCAAAATCGATGTACATCGTACAACGCTATATTACACAACCGATGGATTGACCTCGATGCAGCATTTTTTTTTTTTTTTTTTTAATTCTTTATTTAAGAGATTTTTAGCCTTAGGCTAGTTCATCTCTAACCTCGATGCAGCAGTTTGGATGTAATATTCAACAACTTTTTTTTACTGTGTAGCCATTTCAAATTTAAACTAAACATTTTTTCCCTGAACGTTTATATCAGGGACAGGGGCGACCCCGACGTAGAGGTTATCATCCATACCTCTTACGCCAAAGTCACGTATTCAAATCTCAGCCCCGGACAAGCCACGAATGTTCCAAGAGCGTTAAAGTTACAACAACAACAACAAAAATATCAGGGGCGAGCCATTTCAAATTCAAAGATTTTTATCAATTTTATCAATGGCGCCGGTGGTGTAGTGGTAAGCGTGATTAACTCTCACCCCAGCAGGCCTGGGTTCAATCCCAGTCGGCGCCGCCGGGGTGTTCTGAGGCATAACATCTCTGATCACGCCTTCCTTCGGATGGGAAGTAAAGCCGTTGGTCCCCGGTTCATGAGTTGATGGGTCGATAGGTAGGGTCCAGGTGTGGGAGCTGCCTTCCTGGCACGTCGGTAGCATTGGTGCTCAGCACGGAAAACAAGATCAACGGAAAAAAACAAACCAAAGGAAAAAAAAAAAAATCAATTTTAACCTGAAAAGGTTTATCATGGCTGCTATTCATTTCATGTATAATATTTTTTTCCTCAACATGTTTACCTGAGAAGCTAGTATTTTTTTTACCCTGATCATATTTTCCAGGGGTGCAGCTTTTTCAAATTAGTATTATTTTTCAATTATTGCTAGATAATGTTTACCAGGAGCGCACCATTTTTTTTTTATTTCTCGTAAACTTGTCTACACTAGCCATTTTAAATTTATATTTGTTTTTTTTTAATGATTCTGATCTTACTTACCAGGGTCACAAGCGACTTCAAATTTTACGATTTTGATCAAATTTTTCCTGAAAATTTAAATTTAAATTCAACATATTTTTTTATTTTTTCCTGAAGTTGTCTACCCAGGAAGCAAACCATTTCCAAATAAACATTAAATTTTGATACATTCTTTGAACATGCATATCAGGGGCGCAAGCTATTTAAAATTAATATTTTTTTCAATTTTTCCCGGAGCATGTTTACAAGGGCACTAGCTAATATTTTTTTTTAATTTTCCCTGACCGTGTCTTGGGACGTATTAAGGACGCAAACCTTTAAAAAAAAAACATTTTTTTTTAATTTTTCTCTGGACATGTGTATCAGGGCTGCTAGCCTTTTCAAATAATATTTTAAACTTGCTTACCAAGGGCGCAAGCCATGTCAAATATAATTTTTCTTTTTTTTTTTTCAGAACGTGTTTATCAGGGGCGCAGCCATTTCAATTTTTTAATTTTTTTTCCTGAATGTTTATATTGTGATATTCCCCGTTTTTATATTGCTTTATCAGTTATGTCGTATCACTATTTTGTGAAGCGACCGCCATAGACTGGCTAAAAGCATTTTTCCAGCCAGGTATTACATTCCGAATGAAATGTACTACTTGACTGGGACCTACATTCCAAATATCAAAGGGTTCTGCCAGCCCCTTATCCAGAAAAACACGTCTTTTATTGAAGATTGCTGCACAAGAGCATAGCAGGTGTTCAGAGTCTTCCTTTTCAATGCCACAGAATCGACACATATCCGCTTGAAGTTTTTCTATTAAATTCAAATGATATTTACATGGACAATGTCCTGTTATCAAACCAGTATAGACACTGAGATCTTTTTTTGATAATTCTAGAATTTTGCTAGTCACTGTTGGAATTATTAACCGTTTCGACTGCCTAGCAATGGAAGTGTTGTTCCAATTGGTCTCCACCTTCATTTTTTTCCATTTCTTGATCTCCATTCTAAGAGAACAAGCAGAAACTCCACAGAATGGTTTTCGTCCTATGAATTGCTGAGATGATACTTGCCTGGCTAACGTGCCGGCTTTTTCATTCCCTTCAATTCCACAGTGGCCAGGAACCCAATATAGGTTTACTTGGTTTTACAGGCCAATTTCTGAGGTGACATTGCGCATTCCCATACGAGTTTTGAATTGCATGTTGCTGATTTTAAATCATTTAATGCTGCTTGACTATCAGACATAATGCAGATATTCGAATGTTTATAATTTCGACGCAAGCATATCACAGAGCATTCAAGAATTGCTTGAATTTCTGCTTGGAACACGGTTGGCCAGTAACCCATAGATATTGAGATATTTATCCCTGGACCAGTTACCCCTGCTCCCACATGATTGTTCAATCCTGAACCGTCTGTTCGATGTTTGGTCCCCCACTTTCCCAAACATTACGATCAAATTCTGCTGCATTGTATAAACGATCGAAATTATATATATATTTTTTTTTAACTCTTTATTTGTTTCAAATTCAAAATAAATTACATTTCATTTTAACCTAGGTGCTCCAGTTACTGCAGTAACGTACCAGCCTTAATTGTTATGATATATATCTAAGTGTTTTTACATTGTTCATGTCTTGGCAATTCAGCATTTTAAACAGGTTTTTTAACCTGTCAGTATAACAATTGATATCTTAAAACTAAAAACTAAAACTAAATCTTATCTAAGTATAAAGGGAATTAAGCGTTGCAATTGAGGATTGCAACGATTTTTGCCTGAACTTATTAATTATTTTGTTGGACATTTGTTCTAAAGTCTCAACATTCGAAATTCTATGTACCTCGGTATTACTGTACCAGGGAGGCAACTTCAAAATCATCTTCAGAACATTGTTCTGAATCCTTTGAAGTGCTTTTTTCCTGGTAGTGCAACAACAAGACCATATTGGCACAGCGCAAAGCATGGCCAGTCTAAAAACTTGTTGAAATATTAGAAGTTTATTCGTCAGGCAAAGTTTGGATTTGCTGTTTATAAGAGGATACAAACATTTTATATATTTGTTACATATGGCTTGAATGCCCTCAATGTGATCTTTAAAAGTTAATTTTTGGTCAAGTATTAATCTAAGATATTTCACTTGGTTTGACCAGGAAATTGGAACTCCATTCATAGTCACTATGTGACTACTACTAGGTTTCAAAAACGAAGCTCTAGGCGTATGTGGAAGTATTATAAGTTGAGTTTTGGAAGCGATGGGAGAAATCTTCCATTTTTGTAAATAAGAAGAGAAAATATCTAAACTTTTCTGCAGTCTGCTGCAAATAACACGAAGACTTTTTCCTTTAGCGGAAATGCCTGTGTCATCAGCGAACAAAGATTTGTGGCAACCCTGAGGCAAATCAGGGAGGTCCGAAGTGAAAATGTTATACAATATAGGCCCAAGAATGCTACCCTGAGGAACTCCTGCTCTCACAGGTAGTCGATTAGATTTGGAATTTTGATAATTTACCTGCAGAGTTCTGTCAGTTAAATAATTCTGAACTAATTTCATAATGTAAAGTGGAAAATTAAACTTTTTCAATTTAGCAATCAAACCTTCATGCCAAACACTGTCGAATGCTTTTTCTATGTCTAGAAGAGCAACTCCAGTTGAGTGGCCTTCAGATTTGTTTGAACGAATTAAATTGGTAACTCTTAAGAGTTGATGAGTAGTTGAATGCCCATGGCGAAATCCAAACTGCTCATCTGCAAAAATTGAGTTCGTATTGATGTGAAGCATCATTCTATTCAAAATTATCTTTTCAAAAAGTTTACTAACTGAAGAAAGCAAACTTATTGCACGGTAGCTAGAAGCTTTTATCCGGCTTCAAAATTGGAACAACTTTTGCATTTTTCCATTTATCAGGAAAGTATGCCAAAAGGAAACATCTGTTAAATAATTTTACCAAGAAAGACAAGGTACTCTCTGGGAGTTTTTTGATGAGGCTATAGAAAATTCCATCATCACCTGGAGCTTTCATATTTTGAAACTTTTTAGTTATAGACCTTACTTCGTCCAAATCAGTCCCCCAGGAATCATCAAAAATATTTTCCCGAGAGAAAATATTCAGATAATCCCGAGCAACCTGATTCTCAATAGGACTAGTAAGACCCAAACTGAAATTATGGGAACTCTCGAATTGCTTAGAAAGTTTCTGAGCTTTTTCCAAATTTGTGATCAAAATTTTACCACCTTCTTTAAGCGCTGGAATAGGCTTTTGAGGTTTTTTCAAAATTTTTGTGAGTTTCCAAAAGGGTTTGGAACTCGGGTCTAATTTAGAAATATTATTTTCAAAAGTTTTGTTCCTCAGGGCAGAGAATCGCTTTTTAATTTGTTTTTGCAAATCCCGCCAGATAACCTTCATGGCAGGATCGCGTGTTCTTTGATATTGTCTCCTACGGACATTTTTAAGACGGATCAAGAGCTGAAGATCGTCGTCTATTATAATTGAATCGAATTTAACCTCGCATTTTGGTACTGAGGCAGCTCTTGCTGCAACTATAGAAGTAGTCAGAGATTCAAGAGCATAATTAATTTCATCTTTGGTTTGCAAAGGAATGTTTGGATCAAAGTTATATTCCATAAATGTTCGATACTGCTCCCAATCAGCTCTATGGTAATTGAAAGTAGAGCTGTTGGGATTACAAATTATTTCTTGGGATATTTCAAAAGTTACTGGAAGGTGATCAGAACCGAAGTCAGCATGGGTAACCAATTGGCTACAAAGTTGACATGAATCAGTTAAGACTAAATCAATAGTTGAGGGATTTCTTGCAGAAGAAAAGCATGTTGGGCTGTTTGGATATTGAATAGTGTAATAACCTGCAGAACAATCATCAAACAGAATATTACCATTGGAATTGCTTTGAGCATTATTTCATGAGCGGTGTTTTGCATTAAAATCACCAATAATGAAGAATTTAGACCTATGACGGGTAAGTTTCTGGAGGTCACCCTTGAGAAAATTCTTTTTCTGGCCTACGCATTGGAATGGCAAATAGGCAGCTATAAACGTAAGTTGTCCAAATTTTGTTTCAACAGAAACTCCCAAAGTTTCAAAAACTTTGGTTTCAAATGAAGAAAGAATTTTATGTTTGATTCGTCTATGAATAATGATGGCAACGCCACCACAGGGTCCATCAAGACGATCATTTCTATAAATCAAGTAATTTGCGCCCTTCTTAACCTTATGGTCAGGTTTAAGGAACGTTTCAGTTATAACGGCAATATGCACGTTATGAACTCTCAAAAAGTTAAATAGCTCGTCTTCATTATCTTTAAGAGATCGAGCATTCCAATTTACAATATTTAATGCTTTAAAATCCATTGCTGAATTTTAAAGTCATGACAATATTATTTGCAAATTTTACTCCAGTTTGAATAGCATCAAACATGGAGTTAGATTTAAGCATATCAGAAATCATGTCAATTAATGATTTCTGTAAAAATTCCATTTTAGGGGCAGTAATGCTTCCTAAGTCAAAATTGTCAAAATTTCCGTTAGAATTACTTTGGTTAGTATTTTGATTTCTACCCGCTGCAATAGTAGCATAGGTAGCTCCATTAACTCGCTGAACATTGTTAGCAGCGAGGGGAGTAGGTACAGATGAAAAATTTGAAGCAGAGGTGATATTTGTACCTACGGGTACGAATGTAGAATTTGTTCCTCGCTGACCGTTGTTAACAGCAGAGGAATTTGTACCTGGTCGGAAACGTTGAGCGTTTCCTACCTGTCGCTTAGAACGAGATTGTAGGATCGCTTTGCGAGTCTTACATTCCCAAAAATTGGATTTGTGGTTTTCACCACAATTTGAACATTTAAATTTCTTAGGATCTTCCTTCACAGGACAGTCGTCCTTTGCGTGAGAGGAATCACCACAATTCATGCATTTAGCTGGCATGTAGCAATTTTTAGTTCCGTGACCCCATCCCTGGCACTAACGGCACTGAGTGAGGTTTTGGAAATTTCCTCCAGTCTTCCTGAAGTGTTCCCACTTCACTCGGACATGGAGCATAAGGCTAGCTTTTTCTAAGGCCTTAAGGTTGTTTAGTTCACTAGACTTGAAGTGAACTAAATAAAAATCATTAGAAATCCCGTTGCGCGAATCGCCAGGACGGGATTTCATTTTCATTTTGATTACTTGGAGTGGCACAACTCCAAGTAATTTTGCCAGTTCATCTTTGATCTGATCCAGGGATTCACCACTGGGCAGTCCTTTCATGACAACCTTGAACACACGTTCAGTTTTGGTGTCGTAAGTAAAAAATTTGTGCTTCTTCTCAGTAAGATACTTGAGAAGACATTTAAATCCGTCCAAGGTTTCAGCCAATACACGGCATTCACCCCGACGTCCAATTCACGTCACGAAATTCAAAAGTTCCATGCGAAGAGCGTGGAAATCGGAAGTGGTTATCACAATAGGGGGAATCTTTTCCTTCTTGGCATTAAGCCGGGAAAGTTTACTAGAATTTTTCTTGGATGACTGATCATTCTCATCATCCGTGAGCAAATCAAATTGATTACTCAAATTAATTTCATCAGAAGGGGGATCAAGAGTTTGACCCTTTCTTTTACGTTTAGGCGCCATGGCGGCAGTAAATTTTTATCCAAATCGACTTCCAAGCAGATTACTATAAGAATCTGAAGGATCGAAGAGGAATTTTCCAAATCGATATCCAAGAAGGATTACCTCGGGTAGGGTCCAAACAAGGATCGAAGAGGAATAAGAGTTGAACAAGGTAGAAAAATTTTACAGGTTGAGCACTGAAAAGTGCTGTTTAAATTTGTTGTAGCTTTAGGTAGTAGTAACACTTCCTTAAGCAAAAAGCAAATAGATCCGCACGGCAAGAGAGCACGATGCGGACTCTGATCGAAATTATATTTTTCTCTATCCAGCCTTCCTTTTTTAACACTCCGAATACGATGGCTCCGAAAAACGTGTTACGGCAAGTTTGCAATGGCATAACATATGAATTTCAAAACTTGTGATACTTTTAGAATTCCTAGGGTTTGTAGATGATTTTGATTATAAAAAAACTTGAAAATAGAGTCATCTACTTTTTTAAAAAGCGAAAAGAGTTGTTACACGTTTTTTTGAAAGGTGTGTTTGTAGGGTTTTGCAAGTGGCGCAAGATCTGTAATTTAGATTAATGGGCACAAATGTTCACAATTAGCCAGAATGGTTCCTATATATAGATCAACGGAATGGTCCTCAAAAAATCCGGAACATCCGTAAAAATGGTCAATCCATGATCCTGATCCTAGAGATCTGCGGTTTTTTTTTTGAAAACATTAGGTATAGACGATTTCTACAAAATTTTAACAGAAATAATTTCGGAAGAAATTCTTTTGAAGAAAAAAAGACGCAACAGAAACACACAAAATCCAGTCTGCTATAACAGTCAAATAAAAAACTTGAAAAATCGGAAGCAAAAAGCACATTAAATTTATAAAAAACACAATAGTAGTAATAATTTATTAGCTTATTTGGATATATGCGATCAACTGAATTCAGCTATCAGTACTGCATTCGAAGAATATAATGCAAAAAAAGAACATGAAATAAAGTCCTGTCCAAAGAACTTCTTTAATTGCGTAAGAACCAAATTAAAATCTGACAATTTTCCTTCAATAATGCATCTCGACGAAAATGTCGGTGATAGCTCGGAAAAAACTGGAATTTATTTGCAATTTTTTTTTCAAGAAATCTATACGACGCGATTATTTTGCATTTTTTCCAGAATTTTCAAGGGACATTGGCCTCAATCAACTTCAAGTGCAGGATATTTTGCTGGCTTTAAAAAATTAAGACGCCTCAAAAGTTCCTGGACCTGACGGAATTGCTCCAGTATTTATTAAATGTCTAGCAATGGAACTCACTGCTCCATTGTTCTGGCTTTTTAATATGTCCCTGGAATCTGGAACCTTCCCAAAAACTTCGAAAAGCTCATTCCTAGTGCCTATCTTCAAATCTGCCCGAAAATCTGACGTACGTAATTATCGTGGTATAACCATTATCTCTTGCATTCCTAAACTTTTCGAGGCAATTGTCAGCGAAAAATTATTTCTCCAAATCAAAAATAGAATTACTGGCATGCAACACAGCTTTTTCAAGGCTCGACCGCGACTAATTTACTTGAATTTATAGACTATTCATTAAAAGCAATGGATAATGGAAACCACGTAGAAGCTCTCTATACAGACTTTAACAAGGCATTTGACCGCATAGACATACCAATGCTAATTTTTAAATTGCAAAAAATTGGAAATGGTTCAGGGCTCCTAAAATGGCTTGAATCATATTTAACTAACCGCCAACAAATAATTAAATTCAACGGAAAGAAATCAAGTCCAATTCAAGTCACTTCAGGCGTCCTCCAAGGCTCTCATTTGGGACCTCTTCTTTTTATTCTATACGTAAACGACATTTATTTCATTCTCAAAAAACTGAAATTGCTTATTTATGCCGACGACATGAAGCTCTTTTTGGAAATAAGAAATGAAGAAGACATCAATATATTCCGGAATGAAATACACATATTCTACATATGGTGCAAAAAAGTCTACTAGAATTGAAGGTAAAAAAATGCAACTTAATATCATTTAGCAGGAAAAGAACAACTTAAAATATTTCAATTCCACTAGGAAATCAAAATGTAGACAAATGTAAAAGAGTTAGGGATTTAGGAATTATCTTGGACTCCAAACTAACTTTCATAGACCATTACAACACAATTATTCACAGGGCAAATAACATGCTAGGCTTTATCAAGTGCTTTTGCTATAACTTTCAGGACCCATACACAATTAAAACACTATATTTTACCTATGTGAGATCAATACTAGAATATTGCAGCATTGTATGGTCTCCTTTTTCAATCACGCACGAAGAAAGATTAGAATCCGTACAAAAATAATTTCTATTATACGCTCTTCGTAAATTAGGTTGGACATCATTTCCTCTTCCATCATATGGAGCACGCTGCATGCATATAAACATACAAACATTAAAAGAGCATCGTGAATATGCAATGGTTTCATTTGTAAACGATATCGTTTCGCAGCGCATTGACTCCACAGAACTTTTATCAAAATTAAATTTCCATGCACCTACTCGACAACTCCGAAATCGAAATTTACTTGCCATAAAACATCACCGCACAAGTTATGCAAAATATGGGCCATTAAACCGCATGATGGCCTCTTACAATCAATACTGCGAAACCATTGACTTTACAATGTCTCGGCATAAACTTAAACAATATATTTACTCCATAAGGAATTATAACTTATAAAAAAAATAGGAAGCTGACACTACTTAATTTTAATTAAAAACTAAATTATACTTTTAACCTTTTGTCCAAAGTTGACGAAATAAATAAATATTAGAATGAATTTGGGGTCTTAATAAACATGGAACCAAATGACCATGGAACAGTCCTCCGGAAGATCCGTAAAAGTTGTCGAAAACACTTCGAACTTTGATATATGAAAGAATCTAGGGTCGAGACATCAACATGAACCTGGATGGCCATTGGACCGTCCTCCAGAAGATCCGGATCATCGATGAAACTGTGAAAAAAAACGTGTTTTTTTTTCGAAAACTCTTGGAACTGCGATTTAAGATAGAATTTAGGGTCGTGCCATAAACATGGATCCGGATGGCCATGAGACTGTCCTCCAAAAGATCCAAAACATCCGTAAATTTATCATACTGTGAAACTGATCCTAGAGCTCTGCAGTTTTTTTTAAACACTGTGATATAAGAAACCACTGGATCACTTTTACGGATGTTCCGTATCTTCCGGAGGACGGTCCTATGGCCATCCCGGTCCGTGTTTTTTTATCTTTATTAAGAAGAATTTCAGCCCTGGGCTGGTTCGTCTCCGGTCCGTGTTTATGTCATGACCCCGAATTCTTTCTTATATCACAGTTCCACATGCTTTCGAAAAAACCGTAGAACTCTAGAAGCAGTTTCGAGGATTGACCATTTTTAAAGATGTTCTAGATCTTGCGGAGAACGGTCTCATGGGCTTCTAGGTACATATTTATGTCACGACAGCAAATTAATTTATATATGACAGTTCCAAGTGTTTTCGAAAAAACCGTGGAGCTCTAGGGTCAGTTTCATACATTGACCACTTTTACAGAATTTTCGGATCTTCCGGATGGTCATCTGGGTCCATGTTTATGTCACGATTCCAAATTCATTCTAATATCACAGTTCCTAACGTTTTCAAGAAAACCACAGAGCTCTAGGAGGATGGTCCCATGGCCATCAAGGTCCATGTTTATGTCACGACACCAAATTCCCTCTATCATCTCAGTTCTTAGTGTTTTTCAAAAACTGCGGAGCTCTTGGAACAGTTTCATGGATTGACCCCATGGCCATCCAGGTACATGTTTATATAACGACCCCAAATATTTTGTTTATACATATCACAGTTCCTAATTTTTTCACGTGTTTCTTTTGCTGCGTATTTTTCGTCAGAGAATTAATTTTTTTTTTGCTTTGAATTTGTTAATTTGTGTGCTGAAATTTAGTTTCAAGTGTTCATAAAGTTATCATTTAGTGATATATCGTGTTTTTTTTTCCTGTGTTGAGGCAGTTCAGCGCGAGAATTTGCCTTGAAAAGGTGTGCGTACTTTTAGCTCACGGAGTCAACAGTTGTTTTCTTGCAGATTTTTGAGTTGTTTTGGTGCGCTCGGGTGTTATTGATGAGCTCGTTATTTTTTTGGAGTGTCGAAGTAGGATTCAATCAGTATTTTGATGAATTTTATGAACTTGTGAGCAGGAGGGATTTTGTTAAAAATTAGTGAGAGAACATGTGCTGCATCTACGACAGGAAAAAACGATGTGTGTGTGTGCTTTATTTTCCTGCTACTCGAACTTTCTCGAAATCGCGTGTGTGGAAAATGAAAGAAGTTAAAATAAAATCCGAAGAAGTTATTAAAATTTTGCGCGTTCACATATGAAAACGGATGGTTTGTGTTCAGTGATGCGAAGAAAAGAGGGAGACCGCAGAAGAAAAATGTCAGGCTGCTGAGTGTATGGTGTGTGCGTGTAGGAATTGTGTTGGATCTGCAAAAAGATTGCCGTGTTCCCAGGTTTTCAACGACGTGCTTATACACCCCAGCTAAAACGACCAATTTGGTGAGAGCTTTCTAATTGAACTTAAGGTTCCATTTACTTTGATGCATTTTCGAGGGATTCAGGTGCGGTTTTTTTCGACCCATCATTTTGGATTGCAAAAGCTCGCGTCATTCTACTCATTTTGATATTATACACAAAATGACGCGAGCTTTTTGCAGTCTGAAGTGTTGCGTCGAGGGGAGCTGCGTTTGAGTTTTTCGGGGATGCATCAAGGTAAATTGAACCTTAATTTTAAACAGATTTGGAATGTTAATAAGCATCTGTTTTTAAATTTAATTTTTTCCTTCTATCGTAACTAAAATTCTACACTATTGAAAATATATTTCTTTTGGTAGCCAGCAGCAAAATTATCCGCAATCATTTCCCAATCAGTATTTTTAATTACGTGATTTTGTTCGTTTTTACTAGTGAAGGCTAAAGATGTTTTCAGATATGGGCGTGCAAGAGTGGGGCGGGTGGGATTTGCGCTATAATAAGGACTTTATTTTTTTTCAATTTGGAAATGCAGACAGCATACATGATGGACTGGTAGAAAGAAATAAATTTGTATTTTTTAATACTTATTTATTTGACATATACTGCATTTCCCTAAATATTTTATGTACATTAAATATTATTTGATTAAATATAAATTTATCCTGTATAATGATGTGAGGGAGGTTCGAAGTATGCTACTATCATTTCAAGTGATTGATTGTATAAAAACTTAAAACGTATAATAAAAAATGTTATTCAAATATAAGTAAATGATTAACTCCTTAGTTGTAAATGGGTTGTATCTGTGATGTCAGTAACACCACAGAAAAAGTATGCAATCTTAATTATGCGTCTACATGTTCCTTGTCCTTGACCCCCCTCCCCTTTTGTCACCTTTAGTGTTTGGACCTTATATTTTTTTTGTATGACTCGTCACAGTTTCCAAAACCATGTTTCTGGAGCGCGCTAGGCATTGATTTATATAGATGTTGCTTGATAACAATGCATTTACAGGATGAGAGAAGGAAGGCACCATCTTATTGTTCAGTTTATTGTATTTTTATTGTATTGTATTACTCATCGAAATTAAAATTCAGTAGAAGCAGAGGAAGCAACAACAATATTTAACATAATATGCATAAAGGGTGATACGGTCAAAATTTGGTCAATATCAACTTGACGTATTTCTTTCAATTTTGCATTTAAAAAACCTGAACACCCCTCATTTTGAAGGTGTGTGTGTGTAGAATGTTGCTCCTATTTTGATTTTGGAATTCACTCTTCAGTTGTCAAAATAAGAAGAGCAGCGTATCAAAATTTTGCTCGCGCATCGCGAAAATCCGAGCTACTCGCACGCAAAGTTGGCAAAATCGCTAAAAGTTATCAAATCAACCGTTACAAATTGTAATTAAAGTGTTTGGGGAACGTTTGTCGACAGCCAGGAAGTCTGGATCGGGGGGAAATCGAAAACCGGAAGCCGCTGAGACGACAAAGAGAGTTGCCGGTAGTTTCAAGCGAAACCCTAACCTCTCTCTCCGAGATGCCGCAAATAAGCTGGGTGTATCGTCTACAACCGTGCATCGAGCCAAAAAACGAGCCGGACTATCGACTTACAAGAAGGTAGTGACTCCAAATCGCGATGATAAACAAAATACGACGGCCAAAGCGCGATCCCGGAGGCTGTACACGACGATGCTGACGAAGTTTGACTGCGTGGTAATGGACGACGAAACCTACGTCAAAGCCGACTACAAGCAGCTTCCGGGACAGGAGTTTTATACGGCAAAAGGAAGGGGAAAGGTAGCAGATGTTTTCAAGCACATGAAACTGTCAAAGTTCGCAAAGAAATATCTGGTTTGGCAAGCCATCTGTACTTGTGGCTTGAAAAGCAGCATTTTCATAGCTTCCGGGACTGTCAACCAAGAAATTTACGTGAAAGAGTGTTTGAATAAACGTCTGCTGCCTTTCCTGAAGAAACACGGTTGTTCCGTACTGTTTTGGCCGGATTTGGCATCTTGCCATTACGGTAAAAAGGCCATGGAGTGGTACGCCGCCAACAACGTGCAGGTGGTTCCCAAGGACAAGAACCCTCCCAACACGCCAGAGCTCCGCCCAATTGAGAAATACTGGGCTATTGTCAAGCGGAACCTAAAGAAGACCAAAAAACTGCTAAGGGCGAGCAGCAGTTCAAGGCAAACTGGCTTTCTGCGGCGAAGAAGGTGGACAAGGTGGCTGTACAAAATCTGGTGGCAGGGGTCAAGCGTAAGGCCCGGCAATTCGGATTTGGAAAAGCGGAAGCCTAACTGAATATTTTTCCTGAATTTTATACTTATTGAACTTGAAAAAGAAATTTAATTTGATTTTTTAAATAAACGATTTCACCGATTTACACGCGTTTTCCCTTGACCAAATTTTGACCGTATCACCCTTTATAATTATAATACAGGTACCCTTTTTAGCTACCAACGACCAACGATTTATAAATATCAAAATTTGTTTATTTTTTTATATTTTGCATTTCACTACATATATTATATAAATTATACATTGCATGATATACTATTACTATTAGCTTAATATTTCAGTTTACCCAAGCAAGTCATCGAAATTAATATGAAGCTGAGGAAGCAGAGGAAATAACAACATTTAATAATATTATATGTATATAATTATTAAGCAGGTTATTTCTCGTCATGTTAGTTACTTATCACAATTTTTTACATTATTGCTAGTATCATTCGAGCAAAATATATTTAATTGCTTAATATATCCTATACATTTCAAAGTTGCATCCACCTGCCATTGTGAGCTGAGGAGGTATTGAGCTGTATCTTATTATATGTAAAATACTTCTTCATTGCAGTAGCAACTATATTATCCATATAAATGTATTTCATTATGTCATATTGTAATGTTCTGATATATTTCATTTCTCCATTGCATATATTTTCATCATATAAATTAATACTGGGTTGGGAGAGAGCATCAGGGTATCATTCAAACTGAAACTGGACGATGGTATGATTGACAGCCGGAGTCTAGGAGGGAATAAACACTATCATTATATTATATTATTCATCATTTTCTTTATCCTACCGATTCGATTGTGGTGGTGTGAATTCTACTCCAACAGTTTCAGGGCGATTGACGCGCCCTTCTTAACAAACTATCCAGTAGAAAGCTTAATAAGAATTGCGAATTGTGTTATTCGATTTGTTGGAGCGTATCGTTGGAAGGAGATTCTTAAATTCCCGTGGATTTCGCGTAAGTGTCTCTGCTTACGGATCCGCCCTTCCGTTTTTGACCCTTCATACAGCGATATTGTGAATTCAGATCGGTAGCTCAAATTGATCTTGCTATTAAGTGGAGCTGCATACAAGACAAGTCTTGAAAGGATGGTGGATACCTTACATACATGCATACATACATCACAGTTCCTAATTTTTTCAAAAAAACCGCAGAGCTCTAGGATCAGGATTATGGATTGATCATTTTTACGGATGTTCCGGATTTTTCGAGGACCGTTCCGTTATCTCCAGGATCCATAAATATGAACCATGACTATATTTTGGCTAATTGTGAACATTTGTGCCCATTAATCTAAATTACAGATCTTGCGCCACTTGCAAAACCCTACAAAAAACGTGTAACAACTCTTTTCAAGTTTTTTACAATCAAATCATCTATAGATTGTATACAAACCCTAGGAATTCTAAAGGTAACACAATTTTTGAAATTCATTAAGAAATGGCTATGTTGTGCCATTGCAAACTTGCCGTTACACGTTTTTCGGAGGCTTCGTAGTCGGCGTAAAGTTTTTTACCCACCGTATTCGGAGTGTTAATACGAGAGAATCAATATCAAACATTTTTAAAATTTTAAGGTGTCCTGTAAGCTCACCTTCAAGGAAATACTATGTTCGTTGAACTCTTAAAGCACTTTTTTCAGCTTCTAATTGGATAAATTGATGCAACGGAAGCAAATAAAGTAGATCATCTACCCGAGCAAAGCTGGAGATCAAATTGATAACAAAATTTGCTGTTATGATGTAACTTATTTTGAATACTCCAGTTGATCTCATTTTGGTTGACTTAACGATTAACACAGCAAAAATGAGAGCAAAATTTTACACTGTTGAATCAAACGGAAAACTAATCTTGCTTTCAATTAAATCAATTTGATTATTGATTTTGCATTCATAATGTTTAACTAAATACGGGCGTGGCGTAAATGGTTAGTATCTATGCTTCTCACGCTGAAAGAGTTGAGCTCAAATCTCACCCGGCCAAGTCATAAATGACTTAAAATGTGTTAAACAAAACAAATAAACAATAATCGTTAGTTCAACGATCGATAAACTTAAATTAAATTTTATACAAGACGTTTACAGCAAAACTTCAAGTTAAGTTGCTTTCATTTAAAAAGTTTTGGCTGCATAATGAAAGCACAATATGATATCAGACTTATATCGCGACAATTGAAATCAAAATGAGTTTTCATTATGATAGGAACTGTAAACTTTAATATCGATTTGCTTGCATTTTGTTAATCGACTTTGCTCGGGTAGTGCCATACTCGGTGTGCTGTTCATCTCACCAGTTATTGAGAGAGTAGCAAGTTTTTGCAGTCTCCCCAGCTTCTTCTGAGCCGATTTTCAATAGTTTTCGGCCACCAAACCAATGATGCGTCGGATATTCTGGTTCATACAATCGTCAAATAAATCAAAATTTTAAGTTATTTATAGAAAATTTCCTTTTCCGTGTGAACGGTACAATAGTGGTCTTAGAAGGGTTTATATTCAACCCTTCTTTAGTGCACCACAACGAAACATAATTTGTTTATTATATGCATAAAATACTCTATTTGTTTCCATTTCGTCAAGCCAGTGTAGACTACATACAATGATTAGTACAATGTTTACTTACATACTATGCATTAATTCTATTCCGTTTTAGCTTAGTTTTTATTTGCTGCTTGGACATAGTGATGTCAATAGTTCCGCAATGCAAATTATATAGGCGCATCATTCGATTGATTGGGCTATTTTTTGCATAGTTTGTTCTGTACGATGTTTCTGACAATAAATTCCGTGTTCTAAGATATCGACATAGACAAGGTGTGTAAAAGTTTAATTGTGCGAGAATTTCTGCCGAATCTATGCGCATTGAAATAATGTCATTGATGGAGAAAAGCATTGCAAATTGGCGGCGCTCCTTAAGTGTTTGTATATTGATGAGCATGCAGCGCGCTTCATAAGATGGTAATGGAAATGCAGTCCAATTCAATTTACGTAAAGCATATAAAAGGAATTGTTTTTGGACAGATTCTATGCGTTCTTCGTGTATGGAAATGTATGGATTCCATACTAGGTGGCAGTATTCCAGAATTGGCCTTACATATGTGGTATATAAAAGCTTAATAGTGTATGGGTCTTCGAAATTATGACTGAACCTTTTGATGAAGCCTAGCATTCTGTTTGCTTTACTAATGATAGTATTATAATGTTCTATAAAAGTTAGTTTGGAGTCAAGGATTACACCTAGATCTCTTACAATTTTGCTTTTTTCTACTATTTGGTTGCCTAATGATATTTCAATATGCGGTGTTTCAATTTTTCTGCTAAATGCTATTGCAGTACATTTTTTTACGTTCAGTTAAAGTAGACTTTTACCACACCAGGTGTGGAATATATTGATTTCATTCTGGAATTCTTCTGCATCGCTAGAATTACTTATTTCCATAAAGAGCTTCATGTCGTCTGCATATACAAGCAATTTTATTTTTTTAAGTATGAAGGAAATGTCGTTTATGTACAAAATAAAAAGAAATGGGCCTTAATGAGAACTCTGGGGTACCCCAGAGGTGACTGAAATTGGTTCTGAAAGTTTATTTTGAAAGCGGACTATTTGTTTACGATGTGTTAGGTATGATTGAAGCCAATTCAAAAGTCCAGGCTCCATTCCTATTTTCTGCAATTTGAGGATTAATAATGGTATGTCGATGCGGTCAAATGCTTTACTGAAGTCGGTGTATAGCGCTTCAACGTGCTTGGCACTGTCCAACGCTTTAATAATGAAAGATACATATTCTAGAAGATTAGAGGTAGTTGAGCGACCTTTAAAAAAGCCGTACTGTTTACTTGTAATTAGATTTTTCACCTGCTGAAAAATATTGCCGTGTACGATTGATTCAAAAAGTTTTGGAATGCAAGAAATAATAGCAATTCCACGATAATTTCGAATGTCTGATTTTGCACCTGATTTGAAAATAGGTACCAAATAAGATGATTTCCAAATTTCAGGGAATTTTCCATTTTCAGAGACATGTTGAAAAGACGCTCTAGAGGAAATGCGAGTTCTTCAGAAAGGTTTTTCAAAAATATGGGTGCGATGCCGTCAGGTCCAGCCCCTTTCGACGCGTTTAAGTTTTTTTTATGCATTGAGGACTTCATGTATAGAAAGTTGGTTGACAGAGATGTTTTTAGAAATTTCAGGAATGAATGAAAAGAAATCGCGGTCACGATTTTCTTCGGAAACTGTGGTGTATACTTCTTGGAAGAAATTTGCAAAGAGATTGCAAATTTCAGAAGAATTCTCACCTACATTTGCATCCAAATTCATTCGCGAAGGAAAATTGCTGCTTTTAATTTCGTGTTTACATAATTAAAAAAGTTCTTAGGACATGATTTGACTTCATTTTTGACTTTGCGGTTATAGTCCTCATATGCAGAGTTGATGGCTGTATTTAATTGGTTGCATAAGTTGTGATAGTTTCGTAAATTGGTTTCAGTTTTTTCTCTTTTGTATAGTTTATGAGCTTTTTGTTTTTTATTCTTCAAATTTTTCAGTTGTGGATTGAACCATGCGGGTAGTTTATTGTTTTGTGTTCGTCTTCTTTTTTTGATGGTATAGTTTCTAAAATTAGGCTCTGAAGAATTGCGTGAAATTTTTCTACTTCAGTATCGACATTTCCTTCAATACTTATTAAATTTTGCCAATTTATTGTACATAGTCTACGTTTGGCTTCTTCGTAATTTGGTTTATGGTATTCCAGCCTTTCCTCGTATTCCCAGTCGCTGGAGGAGGAAGAATTTTGTACGAAGATTGAGTATTCAATTGCTGTGTGAAACACTTCATTTTTCCATAAAGGTGCTAATGATGTATCCACACAGAAGTCTTCAGTACAATTTGTAAATAAAAGGTCTAAATATGAGTTTTGTTGATTTTTTACATGGTTTATTTGATTAAGACCAAAATAAGATATTTTGTCGAATAATAATTGTAATGTTTCGTCTTCACCTACGACCGGGAGTAAAAATGATTCATTTTCAATGTCTGTAATAAAGTCTGCGTTTCGTTGATTGAAGTCACCATAAATATGCAGTTTTACTTCTGGTTCCATATTTGACATTATAGTTTCAACAATTTGAAAAAATAGTTCAAAAGACTGCTTGTGGGCATGTTTAGGTGGAAAATACACAGAAGAAAAAATGTGTATTTCACCGGCAATAAGTGCTTTGACCCAGACATTTTCGAATTCCTTGTGCTTATTTGTTATGATTTCTTCAGAAGTAAAGTCAGCATTGATGGCAATGAGCACTCCACCACCAGACTTTTAATTACAGAGTTGAAAATTCCTGTCGTGCCGGAATACATTAAAATTGTTTCCAAAAATGTCTTCGCTTCTGACGCTTTCGTCCCAGCTTGTTTCAGTTCCAAGAATTATTTGAAAAGAAGAAGATAGAATGTTCTGGTGGATTTCTTTCATTTAAGCTGGGCTTTTCATGCGATTGAAATTTTGGCAATACACCAAAATTTCAGTTGCATTCTGTTGAGGAAGTGAAGAGATTTTTGGAGGGTCAGTAATACTTACATTAGTAGGGTCTACCTCATGTAGAGTGTCGTCATTCGATAATAATAATTCCCTTGCATGGGAATAGTCGTCGTTACTTCCTTTAGTAGAGTGCGTCAGTGCCGTTGAAAATTTGGAGGACTGTAAAATTTGCGATCGGCCTCCCTAGTTTGCTGCAGTCGTTGTGTGCGTTTACTAAGTAGAAACGCGCGGTGTGAATTCAGGTCTGCCAAAGCGTCGGTGCGTGGAATTCCGAGTTCTTCGTGAACGTCCAGGAAAATTTCGCGTAAAAGGGCTGTTTCCGTTGGTAGTCCTTCTGCTGCCAGCATTAAAGTTGCACTAGTTTTAGTGATTCCGCGAATGCATACTGAAGGTGGCTGGTCGTGCAAGTATGAAAGATAAGTCCGCACAATGTCCATAATTTTGGGGTCTCGCAGCCGTGCCTTCAAAAAGCGTCGGTCGCCAATTGCAGACTGTGCACCCTTCTTTAGTGCACCACAACGAAACATAATTTAAAGCAGTTGCATTCTATTTGAAACGACATTATCAAATTTTCCTCAGCAAAGCCAATTATCTCAAAGCCCTTTGCTTCTAAGTTTTTGAGAAGTTCGTCAACTATTGAAGACCATAAAAGAGGTGAAAGAACACCTTCTTGAGGACACCCTTTTACAGCTCTAACAGTTACAGTTTCCAAGATTTGCTGAGATTTCTCTTTTAGAAAGCATCTCATTAATCCACCTAACGATGCTTTTGTCGAATCCACGCTTCAACATATTGTTTTTCATGGAGTTCTAAGATGCATTATCAAATGCTCCTTCAATATCAATGAACGCTGCTAGTGACATTTCTTTTGATTCAAAAGATTTTTCTAGTTTTGTAACAAGCGTGTGAAGAGCAGTTACTGTTGATTTACCAGCTTGATATGCAAACTGATATTTACTCAAAGGAATTGTAATCAAGTACGTTGATTTTATATGCTGACCTTTATTTTCTCCATTATTTTTAGCATAATGGATGATAATCTGAATCGGCCTGAAGGATTTAGAAGAAGTTTTATCCTTTTTATTAGCCTTCGGAATAAATATAACCTTTACTTGACGTCAAGTTATCGGAATATTACTTAATCTTAAACTTGCTCTAAACAAGCCTGTTAGAATGGGTGTCAAAGTTCCTTTTCCTTTCTGAAGTAGTACTGGAAAAATTCCGTCCCTACCTGGTGATTTGAAAGGTGCAAACCCAAGTAGCAATTGGGGTTTTATGAGGGTCCTGCAGACTATGATTAAGACTTGTAGCATGCTTTAAAACCTTGATAAAACTTGCAATGTTACTTGGGAAAGAATCAATCGCCCATTCGACTCGTTTTTCTGTAAAAATTCTATTGGCCAGATTTTGAGCGTCTTTCCTGGCAATCTTTCACCCAGTCGCTTCATTCATTGGTGTCTGAACGTCCGTCCTGGTTTTCTCAGAGCCAGTTTGCGCTGCACGTGTATTTTGGTCTTCATTTATGTTGGTAATTGAACATGGAAAGTGTGTTTTCATCATTGTTTCTAATGTTTCTTCCACATACATAGTAAAAGCGCCGTCTTCATTTTTAAGAGTTCCTAAGCCATTTGAATGATCTTTTGAAAGGACTTTTTGAAATCTGGCAGTATCTGGAGTATTTTCAATGTTTTCACATGTATGCCTCCAGTCGTTCCTTTTAGATCTTTGGATTTCCTTATTATACAATGTAAGGGCTTCCCTGTATTGATCCCATTGTCTTGTTATTTTTGCCCGGTTAAATAGCTTCCGGGTTTTCTTCCGAAGTTTATCTAAGGTTTTATTCCACAAAGGTACATTCCTATTCGTAGAGCGCCCTTTGCAGGACAGCTGTCGTAATAAACTTGTTGGATTAAGCTTAAAAGCTGATGAGAATTTTCTCAAGTTCATTGCATGTTTTTGAACATCCTCTCAAGTTATTGACTTCAACTAAAGGGTGATACGGTAAAAATTTGGTCAAGGGAAAACGCGTGTAAATCGGTGAAATCGTTTATTTAAAAAATCAAATTAAATTTCTTTTTCAAGTTCAATTAGTATAAAATTCAGGAAAAATATTCAGTTAGGCTTCCGCTTTTCCAAATCCGAATTGCCGGGCCTTACGCTTGACCCCTGCCATCAGATTTTGTACAGCCACCTTGTCCACCTTCTTCGCCGCAGAAAGCCAGTTTGCCTTGAACTGCTGCTCGCCCTTAGCAGTTTTTTTGGTCTTCTTTAGGTTCCGCTTGACAATAGCCCAGTATTTCTCAATTGGGCGGAGCTCTGGCGTGTTGGGAGGGTTCTTGTCCTTGGGAACCACCTGCACGTTGTTGGCGGCGTACCACTCCATGGCCTTTTTACCGTAATGGCAAGATGCCAAATCCGGCCAAAACAGTACGGAACAACCGTGTTTCTTCAGGAAAGGCAGCAGACGTTTATTCAAACACTCTTTCACGTAAATTTCTTGGTTGACAGTCCCGGAAGCTATGAAAATGCTGCTTTTCAAGCCACAAGTACAGATGGCTTGCCAAACCAGATATTTCTTTGCGAACTTTGACAGTTTCATGTGCTTGAAAACATCTGCTACCTTTCCCCTTCCTTTTGCCGTATAAAACTCCTGTCCCGGAAGCTGCTTGTAGTCGGCTTTGACGTAGGTTTCGTCGTCCATTACCACGCAGTCAAACTTCGTCAGCATCGTCGTGTACAGCCTCCGGGATCGCGCTTTGGCCGTCGTATTTTGTTTATCATCGCGATTTGGAGTCACTAACTTCTTGTAAGTCGATAGTCCGGCTCGTTTTTTGGCTCGATGCACGGTTGTAGACGATACACCCAGCTTATTTGCGGCATCTCGGAGAGAGAGGTTAGGGTTTCGCTTGAAACTACCGGCAACTCTCTTTGTCGTCTCAGCGGCTTCCGGTTTTCGATTTCCCCCCGATCCAGACTTCCTGGCTGTCGACAAACGTTCCCCAAACACTTTAATTACATTTGTAACGGTTGATTTGGCAACTTTTAGCGATTTTGCCAACTTTGCGTGCGAGTAGCTCGGATTTTCGCGATGCGCGAGCAAAATTTTGATACGCTGCTCTTCTTGCTTGGACGGCATTTTGACAACTGAAGAGTGAATTCCAAAATCAAAATAGGAGCAACATTCTACACACACACACCTTCAAAATGAGGGGTGTTCAGGTTTTTTAAATGCAAAATTGAAAGAAATACGTCAAGTTGATATTGACCAAATTTTGACCGTATCACCCTTTATAAGCTTTGAGTTGTATTGCTTCCAGTTAGTTTTCTTATAGTTTCAATGATTTGTTGATTAACTTCATAATCAAATATAATTTGCTTATGATCGGACAAAGATGCTTCATCCAATACGTGCCAATTCTTGATTTTGTCAGAAATGGTTGCACTACATAGTGTTAAGTCAAGAACTTCTTGCCTAATTGCGTTTATTAAAGTTGGATCATCCCCCATATTACATATATCTATTTCATGTTTTGAAATAAAATCTAAAGAGGCACCTCTGCTGTTGTTGTCTAAACAATGTATGATGGGCGTCACACCCAACTATGAATGCTTTATTTTGTTTCTTGCAGTAAGGTACAAAATGTGCAACCTCTGGTGGAAGTACATCTCCCACGTCTCCAGGAAAGTATGCTGAAGCAACGCAAATTTCCGTTTTGCCGTGGGTTGTTGGCACCTCCATCATGATTGCTACGATGACTCTTTTAAACTTTAGAATTAGTTTAAAGACAAAGAAAACCTCTCGTAGTCGATTTCTATGTAAATATTTGCAGAATATAGTTTTCAAAAACTTGAACTTACTTAAAATGAAAGTAGCATAAAAGAAAAATAATTAACTATTTAATAAACACACATTCAAACATTTGAAACCAAATTGTATGTTCACTGTATCTTACACGGTAAGCAGCATTTCCTTCCCTCCCGCGTACCTTTTGAAGCTGAATACAAACGGGATTCTCTTCGAAGCAAGGATCACCGGGAAAACAGACGGCTTGTAATTTGTGATATCGAATTCGACGTTCGTTTCACCTTAAGACCACCCCATAGGTGAATCTCCAATCTCCTTCTGCCGGGTTCAATTTGTTCGTATTCCTCCAGTGGTAGTTGTTGGTACATATATACAATGTTCATGCCTTCTTGCAGATCGTAAATCGTGTTGTTGATGCTCCTTCTCCCGGTGCCGAATGATTGTGTCTATCGACTGTTTCCTTTTTTTTATTTTTTCTCCGTTCATCCACACAAAACAACAGAACCGATTACAATTTTCCTGATTTCGACACACGTCTAGCGGTGTTTGCTCAGTTGATTGGATTGTTTTGTTTTACGTGAATGTGTTTGCTCGGTGTTCATCATGTGAAGAAGAATGAACTCAAGATTTTCGATGGGAAAACAATTCCGTGAGCTGAGTTTTGGTAGGTCGCATCAACTTTAACATCGTGTGCCATTTTCCGGGGCTCAAACGTTACACAACAGTCGTATTTACTGAGGGGCCTCACACGAATCAATATTATTGACAATAATCCTCTTTCATCAATCACAGCAATACATCGGTATTGACAATATTTTTTTGTAAATACTACACCATGAATATTGTTGTCAATAATTGCTTTTTTGTTTCTAGATATTGATGCGTGTGGGATCCTTTTACCATATAGAAACGGTTCGTTCGAAATATTTTCGCTACAGTTGGAATCCAATAAGCGTCTGTCGATTTCCGCACTTTTCGAATCGAATCCTGATCTCTAATGTCACTCTCCTAAACTGACAGCCATTCGCAGTCTCATTTATCAATCATCCTTCTGCTCGTCAAATCCTCTCTTTGTCGCAATCGGCACACGTTCCTGTCATAATCATTTGTCGCTTTCCAACATGCAAGCACAAACCAAATCGTTACAATGGATCCCTCACTTGAGCACATGAAGCCCAAATCAATCACGTAAACACGACCGATTTCCACACCAGCACATAGGCGTCGTCGTCGTCATCGCCACGCATGGAGAAATAGACCTACGACTTCCGGTGATACCAGGAAAATCCCTTTTTGGGGTAACGAGTTCATAAAAAGACGCCTGCCTTTTGGCTGTCATCAAGCATCCAGGCTCAAAATGATCCCCGCCCACTTAGCATGCTCGAGGAGATAAAATTTCATCATGGATTTGGTTTAGGTCGATGGTCCTGCTCCCAATCTCAGAAGGGCTTGAGTCTTTCTCATATCCGGAATGGCTTTCGGTAGCTCGGTGCCCGCGCGGGTGTAAGCCAGCGCAAATAAATCAGAATAGAAATAGACTACAGACGGTGTTGAACATGTTCTTCCAGGAAAGTGAAGAGCAAAAGTGCGTATCTATTACGTGTCTACAATCTGGTTCCCTCCCTTCAGTTTATCTCGGATGCTGAAGCAACAAGGTGGAATAACGACTATAAATTGAATCATCCGAATGATTTGGTTTCGCGATTCATATCGTTGATCTCTTTAGTCCTTTAGGATGAAGAAGGGTTCTTTTTTCCAATATTATAAAGCATTTTATAATGATTGAGATATCAACTGTATCGTGTTTTCCAAGAAGCTGTGCTCATAAATCAAATTTTTACATCCTATAATTACTGATCCGATGTGTTATACAATCTCATATCAACATAGTAGTTTGTAAACATGTTTATTCCAGAAGCAACTAGCAGTGCTGGTTGGCTCCTAGCAGCTCTATGATTGCTTTTCTTCCTGGAAAAAGGACCCCCTTGTGAAACATAGCAACAAAAGCTTATTATCTGATAAACAACTGCATAAAGTCGATGGAAAAGTTGTTGATATTGGCAGCACGTGCTCTATGGCATGTACTTTTTTGCAACAGGAGCTGTCGGAAAAAGTGACCACATATTATGTTAAACCATGCCAATACTTTCCATATGGTAGGAAATGCTGCACAGTTGGGATTTTGGTATTCAAATTATGCTCGGCTGCCGCTGAAATGGCAATATGAAATATTTGTTGTTAAGGTTTTGCTTCGGACGATTTCCTTCGGTGCATGCTATAGTAGCACTTGTATTATGCCTGTTCTACTCCAAAGACCCATAATTCATTTTTTTTCAGGCACCATAGAGTCAAATAAGCTCAAAACTCGCACCCGCTTCATTTTCGGTTTCTAAACTATTTTAAAACCCTTAGGGTCGTTCATAATCCACGTAGATTTTCTAGGGGGAGGAAGGGGGTTGATTATGATGATGGTCCCACTTTTTACCCCTTCAAAGGTTTGAGCTGGACGATTTATCTTTAAGATAATTAAATATGACAATTTATTTATTTTTTATTTTATTTCGTCAAGCAAAGTAGACTACATACAATTGTTACGATGTTTTACTTACATACTATGCATTATTTCTATAATGTTTTAGTTTGCTTTTAATTTCTTCTTTTGACATAGTGATGCTAATGACTTCACAGTGTAGATTATACTGTCGCATCATTCGATTGAAAGGGCCTTTTTTGCGTAATTTGTTCTGTGTGATTTTTCTGAGAATAATTTTCGTGTTCTTAGATGCCGACAGGGTGTGTAGAAGTTTAATTGTGAAAGTATTTCTGATGATTCTATGCGATGTGAAATAATGTCATTGATGAAGAAAAGCATTGCAAATTCGCGGCGTTCTTTGAGTGTTTGTAAGTTGATGAGCATACAGCGTGCTTCATATGATGGAAGAGGAAATGCGGTCCAATTCAATTTCCGAAGGGCATATAAACGGAATTGTTTTTCCCATTTCCATCAAAATTCATTCGTGACGGAAAATTATTACTTTTCAATTTCGTTTTTACATAATTGAAAAGGTTCTTAGGATATAATTTGACTTCATTTTCGACTTTACGATTATATTCTTCATGTGCAGTGTTAATGGCTGTGTTGAGTTGGTTGCATATGTAATGATAGGGTTGTAAATTTGTGCTAGTGCTTTCCTTTTTGTATAATTTGTGTGCTTTCTGCTTTTTGTTCTTCAAATGTTTTAGTTGTGGATTGAACCACACTGGCAGTTTGTTGTTTTGTGTTCGCCTTCTTCTTTTTATTGGTACGGTTTCTGAAATTATGTTACGAATAATTGAATGAAATCTGCCAACATCCAGGTTTGCAAACAAAATCGAACTGGTTACAGGGTTGCAAAAAGTCTACCATAGTCTACGAGAGAGAAGGGGTGATCTTTGTTTTGACTCTACCAGAGCTAATCCTGCTTTGCCATTAACTTGGAAAATTCCTCTTAGATCCTTCGGATTCTTATAGTAAACTTTCCAGGCAGTTTACTATAAGAATCCGATGTGGAGAAAAAGTATAAATTTCTATTTTAATATTCCTCTTCTAGCCTTGTTTGGACCTCCTAGCAATCTGTTTAGAAGTCGATTTGGAGAAACTAGGGTCTGCCGCCATGGCACCTAAGCAAAAAAGAAAAGAGCAATCGCTTGATCCCCCTTCTGATGAAATTGAATGGAGCAATCAATTTGATATGCTAACGGATGATAACTTCAAATTGGCCGTCGGGTTGAATGCCGTGTATGGACTGAAAACTCAAGTATCTTACTGAGAAGCAACACACATTTTAAACTTACGACACCAGCACTGAACGTCTTTCAAGGTTGTCTTGAGAGGTCTGCCCAGTGGTGAATCCCTGGATCAGATCAGAGATGAATTGAGGAAATTAATAGGAGTTGAGCCAGTCCAAGTAATCAAAATTAAAATGAAATCCCGTCCTGGAGCATCACACAACGGGATTTCTAATGATTTTTTTTTATTTAGTTAACATCAAATCTAGTGAGGGTCTAAGAAAAGCTAGCTTTATGTTCCACGTCAGAGTGAAGTGTGAACATTTTAGGAAGGCTGAAGGAAATTTCCAAAACCTCACCCAGTGCCGTAAGTGCTAGAAATGGGGTCAAGGGACAAAAAAAATCTACATGCCAGCATAATGCATGAATTGTGGTGATTCTTCTAACGCAAAGAACGACTATCCTATGAAGGAAAATCCTAAAAAAAATGTTCAAATTATGCTTAAAACCAACTTTTGGGAATGTAAGTCTTGCAAAGTGATCCTCCAATCTAGTTCTAATCGACAGGCAGGAAACGTTCCAAGTGCCCGACCATGTACAAATGCCTCTGCTGTTAACAATGGTCAGCGAGGAACAAATTCTACATTTGTACCCATAAGTACAAATATCACCCCTGCTTAAAATACTTCATCTGTACCTTCTGCTAATAATATTTAGCGAGAAAATGGAGCTACCTATGCTGCTATTGTAGCTGGTAGAAATCAAAATTGTAGTCAACATAAATTTAACGGAAATTTTGATAATTTGGATATAGGAAGCATTACTGTTCCTAAAATGGAATGTTTAAAAGTATTCATTAATTGACATGATAACTGATATGCTGAAAACTAACTTCATGTTTGATGCTATTCAAGCTGGAGCTAAATTTGTGGGAAATATCGTGGCGTCTCCATCATTGTTCATAGACGTATCAACCATGATATTTTGTCCTCATTTAAATCCATAGCTTCTGACGCAATATGCTTTTCTAACCAACTATTGATTTGGTCTTAACTGAATCATGTTAACTTTGTAGCCAATTGGTTACCCATGCTAACTTTGGTTTTGATCACCTTCTCGTGGCTTTTGAAATATCCCAAGAAATAATGTCTAATCTCAACAGCTCTACTTTCAATTACCATAGAGCTGATTGGGAGCAATATCGAACATTTATGGAATATAGCTTTGAACCAAACATTCCTTTGCAAATCAAAGATGAAATTAATTATGCTCTTGAAGCTCTGACTACTTCTACAGTTGAAGCAAGAGCTGACTCAGTACCAAAATGCGAGGTTTGATTCGATTCAATTATAATAGACGACGATTTTCAGCTCTTGATCCGTCTTAAAAATGTCCGTAGGAGGCAATATCAGAGAACACACGATCCTGCCATGAAAGCTATCTGGCGGGATTTGTAAAAACAAATTCAAAATGACTCCCTGCCCTGAGGAACAAACTTTTGGAAAAAATGTGTTGAAATTAGACCAGCCTTTTCCAGCGCCTAAGGGGTTAGGCCACTTCACAGTGGTCCAGAATGCAGATTTAGGTGGAAGGATATGTTTTGAGTCTGAAATTGAAACTTTAGACTAAAATTATCTTCTACATAGTTGTTTCTTGTAGTTAGGCCCTCATTTTAATGACAATTAATTCTAGGGTGGTTCTTATTATCATTAAAATCAAAAATTTAACATTTTTATTTGTAGAAATTTAGGTGTATGTTCACCGAAAAATTTATAGCTGAGCAAATTTCAAGCACATTGGAAAAAGAACTTCCTTGTATCTCTTTAATTGACTGAATTAGAGCTATTTTCTTTCATTGAGTTAGGGTGTCCCTAAAAAACGGTTGTTTTTGTCTAGTTTTCTTATTTCAAATTTCTCAGCAAAGGTGTCTTCAAATAACTTTTAGATTTTTAGACGGCACAAATTTTTGCTGCACAAACCTTGTCGACATTTTTCCTTGGTAGGCGAATTGAGGCCTTGATAACTATTGACGATTTTCTACTTAAAATATGCCCTAAAAAAAATTGAGGTATGCTCTGTTTTAAACTAGCATAAAATCAGTTTGAATTTATTCATATTTTTTGCTATAATTGGGTGCATCTTTTTTGCAAGTTATGCTATAAAACATTCTTCTCAAGGGAAAGTTTACCAATCCGAAAAAAATAAATAAAAGCTATTTGATTTTTCTAAAACTATTGGAAAAACATAACAAAAATCTAAAATATTCACATTTTTTAAAGAAAATTCACTCACAAAAATATTTTTTGTAATTTATCGTGGCATAAAATTGTGGGAACATCAACTTTTCGGTTTTCCTGAGAGTCCAATAATTTTTCATGATTAGTTAGAAAAAAATATGTTTACATGTAAACTTTTTTATGGATTTTGGATATTTTTTCCAATACTTTTAGAGAAATAGTCACGTGCCGAATTTTTTTTTTTTGCGGTAAACTTTTCCTTAAAGAGCTTTAAAAGTCTCTTGAAGATGATTTCTTGAGAAATTTTAAATGCCGTATTTTTTTTTTGCCCCAGCTAGAGATACAATGCTTTCCAGATTTAGATCTAAAAGTTAGTTGAAAACACGTTCATCTGAGAAATTTGAAATGAGAAAACTATATCAAAACAACTGTCTTTAAAAACACCCTAAATCAATTCAAGAAAATAGATTTTAATCTGTCAATAGAAAGTTGCTTGAAATAAGCTCAGCTATAACTTTGCCAAAAAATGTAAACTTAAATTTTATCAAGCACAAAATTAGAATTTTGATTTCAATTATAATAAGGACCACCCTAGAATTCATTGTCACAAAATAAGGGCCTAACTATAATGCAATTTTTGGCAGAAGAGACTTTTAGTTTAATGTTTCAATTTAAGGCTCAAAAAATATCTTTACAACTTTGACTATATGTTTTAGTATTACTTCTACGTGAAAGTCAACGATTACATAGTTGAAGATGCTAATTTCAAATAACAGACTGTAGTGGTAATTTTTATACGATAGATGGAGTCGATGAAAGCATAGAGTTGATAGTTCCGTTAGAGTACGGCAGTGTGAAGATTGCATATAGATATTAGAATAGCGAGCTATGACAACTTTTAAGGGAGGTACAAATCGGTTTGATCATCTCTCTTTACCAAACTCCCCCATTGGATAGGGATGGTGAGGTGTATTCCTCCCGCCACCACTGACAAAAAGAGATGAGCGCCGACTCGCTTATGTACCGACGATGGGTTTGAAACAGTTCTACCGATTTTTAAAGCACTTCAGTTGTTATTTGAAGGAAGGCATCCAGTCGTAGGTTTGGAAATTGCAACTATTGTTTACCCCTACCACGATATGTGCTCCTGTCATCGTCGACTTGACGATCTCGAGTGGACACGGGTGGGGTAGGTGCTGCTACTATACCTTTCGACCATTGCCAGTGGTAGCTGGGGGGGGGGGTACACCCCTCACCATCCGTCTTCAAAGGGGGAGTTTGGTAAAGAGAGATGAAAAAACCGATTTGTACCTTCCTGAAAAGTTGTCCTAGCTCGCTATTCTAATATCTATATACAATCTTCACACTGCCGTACTCTAACGGAACTATCAACTCAATGCTTTCATCGACTCCATCTATCGTATAAAAATTACCACTACAGTCTGTTATTTGAAATTAGCATCTTCAACTATCTTTACAACCTTAATCTGCATTCTGGACCATTGTGGACTGTAGAGAGTTTAAAAAAAAATTTTTTTGGTCTTAAATGATAGTCTAGAGTCTATAGAATACGGAACAATTGGTTTTTAACCCGGAAACACACTCTTTCGTATTATGTTGGGGCGGAGACGAGGGGACTACATTCGCGCTTCCGGTAAAAACCCGTGTCCCCTCGAGATCGTCAAGTCGACGATGACAGGAGCACATACCGTGGTAGAGGTAACAATAGCTGCAATTTCCAAACCTACGACTGGATGCCTTCCTTCAAATAACAACTTTAGTGCTGTAAAATCGATAGAACTGATTCAAACCCATCGTCGGTACATAAGCGAGTCGGCGATCATCTCTTTTTGTCAGTGGTGGCGGGGGGAATACCCCTCACCATCCCTATCCAACGGGGGAGTTTGGTAAAGAGAGATGATCAAACCGATTTGTACCTTCCTAAAAAGTTGTCTTTGCTCGCTTTCTACTCCCTTTATACAATTTTTACGGTACCGTACTGTAACGGAACTATCAAAAGCTCCTCATCTATCGTTTAAAATATAACACTTTTGCCAGTTATTCGAAATTAGCATCTTGAACTATGTAAATCGTTGACTTCACGCAGAAGTAATAACAATCATATAGTCAAAGTATGAAATTTATCTTAAATCGCCTTTTTCTCGAGACCATGTTTTTCAAGTCGGGTGGAAAGTCATGTGTCTAATTGATTGATTGACTTGATTTTTTTTTTTGTTATTTGTTCTACACACTATTTTCTAGTAAATTACCTGAGTTTTTATCCTTATCTTTATTTTTTTGTTATAAACGGTTGTATTTGATATTTTTACCAGAAAATCAGAATACTTTTTGTCAAAAATCAATATTTTTACAATCGACCAGGCACTTCACTAGTTTAAGCATTCTAGTTTATGAAACTTTTATCTATTTTTTCTGGGAGTACCTACAGCTGCAAATCGTTTCCACCCACAAATCGCTACACGCCGGGGATGCCATTACTAAGACGATTGCAGTGCCACCTCGCTGCGCATTTCAAAAACCAAAATGTGGAACAAATTTTATTTAATTATTTTCAATAAAATGCTGAAAACCGCATTATTTTAAAGTGTTTCTGTTCGCCAAAAACATCGCGGCATTCGTCTTCTACACTAGCCTAGCCCCTTCAGATAGGTCTTGGCTATCTGAACAACTTTGCCCAAGACGGAAACCTTCTATCTAGTCCATATGTTAAGTTAGGACAAACAATTAAAAAAATGTCGCTCTAGCACCGCCTGGTGAGTGAGTTCTGAGCTGAACTCATTACCATAAAAAGATCTTGTTTATTTCAACAGCTTTACCCAAGACGGGAACCTTCTATCTAGTCAAGATGTGAAGTTAGGTCAAACAATTTAAAAATAATGTCACACTAGTTCTGCCCGGTGAGTTCATTTTGAACTTAACTCTTTACGTTAGTATAGGTCTTGTTTATCTCAACAAGTTTGCCGAGACGAAAACCTTCTATAGTCAAGATGTTGAATTAAGGCAAACAATTCAATAAGGCATGTACTCGAAAAAAATGCACCAGACAAAAGTGTTTGCCAAAAACTTGGATTTTATTGAAACTATCAGGGAATAACCTAATAAATATGGATTATTTTTCGGCATAATTACTTTATTCAAAGCCCGCACATTTCCCTTAAGACCCCTCATTACATTTTGTGCAATGATGGAGCCGACCTTTTTGGTCAATTTCATTACTTTTTTCTTCTACTCCAGCTCGTTATTAAACACCTTGGACGATTTTCAAACTTTGGCCTTCATTATGGCCCAAAATCTTTCCACCGGACGAATCTCTGGTGAATTTGGGGGGTTGGCAGTTTTTGGTACAAAAACAACGTTAGTGTCTCTGTACCAATCCAACGTCGATCGCGCGTAATGGCATGATGCCAGGTCCGGCCAAAATAATGTCTCGCCTCCGTGGGACCGCAGGAAGGGCAACAGACGTTTCTGGAGGCACACGGTGCGGTAAATTTCGCTGTTGATGGTACCCATTGTGATGTGCGGTTTACTCAGTTTATCGCATTGGCATATGGCCTGCCAGAGCAAGTATTTTTCGGTGAATTTGTCCACTTTCTTCTTCCTTATTTCTTCCAGAACATCAAACCGTGATTTGGCAACGTAGAACTCCAGCCCCGGTATCTGCTTTGCGTCTGCCTTGATGTAAGTTTCGTCATCTATAACCACACACATCGTTTTGGTTAACCACTCTCGATACAGCTTCCTTGCGCGAGATTTGGCCATCGTGTTTTGTTGATCACGCCGGTTCGGTGCCTTCCGGATACACGAAGCCCAGCTCGTTTCATGGTTTGCTGAACAAACCAGGCGGAACACTTTGCCTTCAGAGCCGCGTCACGAATCGAAAGGTTCGGATTACGCTTGAAATATTTCAACACCTTCCGGGCCTTCACAGAGTCAGCTGTCTTCGATTTTCTTCCACTTCCAGCCCGCCGCTCGGTCGTCTGGGACTCCTTAAACGATTTTACCACCCGAGACACAGTTGTATGGGTGATTCCCAGTTGTCTTCCGATCCATCTCATGGTCGCAGTCGGATTTTCTATGAAGGCGCGCAAAATTCTCCGGCAATTTTCTTCTTGTTTCGATGACATCTCAATAACCACTGATCCGATTGTTATGAAATTTTGCACATGTAAACAATTCACTCCAAACTAGTTATACCCAGATTTTCATCAATTTTTACCCACGGATAAAAAAGTTACACACGGATAAAAATTGTGCATTTTTTTTTCGAGTACGGGCCTTATGATTAATACACTAGTGCTTCTGAACTAAATTCTTTAAACACGGCTTGTCATAAAGAAGTTGAAAAGAATTTTCAATGACTTACGTATAGACTCAATAATACAGCATTTAATACATTTATACGCCCTAAAAAGCGCAAGACGCTGAGCTTATAACACTAAATACTGGTACATGTTTTGGAAACATCATTAAAACTTGCGGCAAAAAAAATTAAGCATGGGATTTGAACACAGGTCCGTGGCATGATAGACTTATTACTTCTTGACTAGACCAGCTCCGCTTGATAAAAGTTTTATAATAAGTATCTATCATGTCAATGGCATGAACATTATATTCTCGTGCAGCCTTCGATCCATCATAAAAAAAAAATTTGTTAGCAGCAATGCGTACATTTAATTGCCATAGTGTAATTTAAAAGTATTTTCAACTACTTATAAGACATCCTGCACCTTTTCAGTTGCTTTAATTTATGAGATGTCATAAAAAAGTGTTTTCAACTCTCTTTATAACAAACCTTCGAAAATCTTATAAGAAACTGTCAATCACTGCGTGAAGAGACAGTCCTGCTCAATGGCACCGTCAATGTCCATGTCAATCTGGAAAGTAAAGAATCGCTTCAAGAGCTTTATAAATTCAACTAAGATTGATTTTGCATACGACAAGTTTTATAGTGGTATTAAAACAGTAAGATGCACGTTTAAATAACATTTAAAGATTAAAGAAAATGAAAACTATTTTGGAAAATTTTGAATTCTACAAAACATGAAGAAAACATCTATAAACCTCATAAAACATGAGATGTTTTCTGCATCACATATAATAGATTTATGCAAAAAGTCGTTCTAATTCTTTTTCAGGAAGATGTTTTGTATGTTACTTGGGTTATCACAAAATAGGTTGCCCATCTGAACAACTTTACCGGAGACGGAAACCTTCAATCTAGTCCACGTGCTACGCTAGGGCAATTCAAAATTAATGTCACACTAGCGCTGCCTGGTGAGTGGATTCTGAACCAAAATTTTTACTTTAGGATAGGTCTTGTTCATTTGAACAACTTTACCCAAGATGGAAGGCTTCTATCTGATCCGTATGCTAAGTTAGCGCAAACAATTAAAAATTAATTTCACACTAGCGCTACCTGGTGAGAAAATTATGGACTAAACTCTTTTCCACAAAGTAAGTCTTGTCCATCTGAACCACTTTACTGAAGACGGGAACCATCCGTATGAGCAGGATCTGTACATAGCGTTATCCAATGTGTATTTAAGATGGCGCAACTTGATCATTTTCGTTTTAACGCCATCTAGTGAGTAAATTCTGTCTTACACTATCCATAGTTTTAAAGACCTTGCATTCCTGAATATCATTGTAGAAAGGAAGCAACATCCTATATGATTGGGATCTCGTGATATAAGCATCTTTAACATGAAATTCTGCCCCTAAATCCGAGAGATTTGCCCTCCAAAAAAAAAACCGAATAATTTAAATAGAAAGTCCACAAAATTTACAGTGCAAAACATTTTAAATTTAAGAAATCTATTGAAATTTCGTTAAGATATTAGATTAGGGGTCAAATTGACCTCAGAGTACAGACAACGTAAGAATTTCAATTAAATGTTTGAAGTTTTTTGGAGCAGATTTCATCTTATATTAAAGAACTCTAGTGGACGCATCTAGCCACGAAAGAATTGTTAAAATCCATCGACCAATAAAAAAGCTACAGCTTTTCAAAGTCGCAAGGTACAGACAATGGGTAATGACTATTTTATGATTATTTTCTTTGGAGAAACCACTGTGTAGATGTTACACAGCCTCAACACACTTAACACTATACATCGGACAATACAGAACACCCAGTAGTGAAATTTCATTTTTACAAAACTTTCATCGGCTGGAGCGGTAATCGAACCAAAATACACCTCAACGACGGGTGACGCTCGAACGACGCCAAAGTCCACCTTTCAACGCGTGTTAGGGTTGATCAGACATGAAGCTCACTAGTATCCAGCCATCCAAAATTCAAGCCCGTCATCCATTATAATCCCGGAAAACCATTCTTAAAAGTTCGCACCGTCCTATTCTGTAAGAGCATTCTTCGCAGGAATTTGTTTCAACCGGAAACACTCGGTTGCTCTGTTCTGCTCTGCTGCGTGAAGCATTCAAAAACCGCCCACCACCGGAAGAGGTCACGTCGAGTGGTGGATAGAAATGAGGTGATTATTATTTCCCTCAACTTTATCCCAATCCTCTTGCTCAATAGCCAGCAGAGGAAAAAAAAAAAGTCATGAGATCAGATCCAATTTTACAGCAGCTTGACCGCACACGGTTGGTTGGTTATCAGAACCGGCAGACGTAGAGCCAGCAGACTGGAGTTTGGTGGTTGGTCCGGCAGCCGCATCGGTATGGCATAATCAATTATGGAGCAGGGTGTTTTCCGGCTGCTTAGTGATCACCGAACCAGAAAGTTAAAAAAGGGTGCAAAGTTTACCCAGGCGGGGCTGGATGGCGATTAATTATGCACAGAGGTAACATCAGCCCCCAGTACGTCCGGTCAGTGCAGGAGTTTTATTTGCTGTGGTAAAGTGAGTGAACATTCACAGGTCATAAACAGGATTAATATTGGGAAGATAAATCGCTTTTATCGCGGTCATATTTTCTCGTAGTCATCGGTTATGCAAACAGATCAGTTCCGTAATATTTAATGACATTGAACACGTACACGCATTGACTCTGTTTGCATGCATAACTCGTTGACATTCGATCTATTGTTTGTTTTAAATAAATTGAATATTCAAACCAAGTCACGCGCTCATATATCACTCAACGCCGGCATCAGGGGATTAAATTTATGCGTGAAATCTAATTCACCTGCCATACATTGTAATACCGCAACAGTGCAAGTAACTGAATAAATTTCGAGCCACTTAAAAATGCACACCAAAATCGCAGTTCGTAATGTTTATCATTTCATTTCGATATAGCAACTGCACACGCTTCAGTAGAATGTAATTTTACGCTTGAATAAATCGGAACTCCGACGAACTTCACATCCAGTTGGACCAAATGGACTGCTGGCTATTGCAGGGTAGAGCGATACAAAGTTCACTTTACCTTTCACACATAAATTCAAGTGGTACTACTACACGCTGCATGATTTCAGCTCTCCGGTTGGACAATCTGGGAAAGTGTAAATGACATCGAGTTAAACCGATCTGTATATACTAGGGTGCCAATGAAATGAAATGTGCTGGATAAAAAGTGACCATCGAATTTTTCAATCTGACTGTATAAAGTAATTGAGGCAATGACCAAAAAAAATTAAAAATAAATACTCTATACAAATTTTTTGCGCAGTTTCTGACCTGAAATGAACTAGCCTACGGCTTAGAATCTCGTTAATAAATTATATAAAAAATAAAGAACTTCCTGGGATTTTGTGAAATTTCAAAAATAAAAAAGCTGATGATGCTAAATAACTAAAAAGTGCATGAACGTCGAGATCTTGTTGTCATATCGAATTTGTTTTGTCACATACCAACTTTCAGGAACGTTTAATTTTTTCAGGAATTTGGAGAAGTCCCAAAAGTAAGTTTTTGGAACTAAAGGGTGATACGGTCAAAATTTGGTCAAGGGAAAACGCGTGTAAATCGGTGAAATCGTTTATTTAAAAAATCAAATTAAATTTCTTTTTCAAGTTCAATTAGTATAAAATTCAGGAAAAATATTCAGTTAGGCTTTCGCTTTTCCAAATCCGAATTGCCGGGCCTTACGCTTGACCCCTGCCATCAGATTTTGTACAAGGTGGCTGTCCACCTTCTTCGCCGCAGAGAGCCAGTTTGCCTTGAACTGCTGCTCGCCCTTAGCAGTTTTTTTGGTCTTCTTTAGGTTCCGCTTGACAATAGCCCAGTATTTCTCAATTGGGCGGAGCTCTGGCGTGTTGGGAGGGTTCTTGTCCTTGGGAACCACCTGCACGTTGTTGGCGGCGTACCACTCCATGGCCTTTTTACCGTAATGGCAAGATGCCAAATCCGGCCAAAACAGTACGGAACAACCGTGTTTCTTCAGGAAAGGCAGCAGACGTTTATTCAAACACTCTTTCACGTAAATTTCTTGGTTGACAGTCCCGGAAGCTATGAAAATGCTGCTTTTCAAGCCACAGGTATAGATGGCTTGCCAAACCAGATATTTCTTTGCGAACTTTGACAGTTTCATGTGCTTGAAAACATCTGCTACCTTTCCCCTTCCTTTTGCCGTATAAAACTCCTGTCCCGGAAGCTGCTTGTAGTCGGCTTTGACGTAGGTTTCGTCGTCCATTACCACGCAGTCAAACTTCGTCAGCATCGTCGTGTACAGCCTCCGGGATCGCGCTTTGGCCGTCGTATTTTGTTTATCATCGCGATTTGGAGTCACTACCTTCTTGTAAGTCGATAGTCCGGCTCGTTTTTTGGCTCGATGCACGGTTGTAGACGATACACCCAGCTTATTTGCGGCATCTCGGAGAGAGAGGTTAGGGTTTCGCTTGAAACTACCGGCAACTCTCTTTGTCGTCTCAGCGGCTTCCGGTTTTCGATTTCCCCCCGATCCAGACTTCCTGGCTGTCGACAAACGTTCCCCAAACACTTTAATTACATTTGTAACGGTTGATTTGGTAACTTTTAGCGATTTTGCCAACTTTGCGTGCGAGTAGCTCGGATTTTCGCGATGCGCGAGCAAAATTTTGATACGCTGCTCTTCTTGCTTGGACGGCATTTTGACAACTGAAGAGTGAATTCCAAAATCAAAATAGGAGCAACATTCTACACACACACACACCTTCAAAATGAGGGGTGTTCAGGTTTTTTAAATGCAAAATTGAAAGAAATACGTCAAGTTGATATTGACCAAATTTTGACCGTATCACCCTTTAGATCCCACATCCCAGAGTCTCAGAAAGTCGATCTGCGGAAAAAATATTATTAAGGTAAGACTAGATCTCTACGGTTCCTGCATTTTTAAGACATTCGGCACCAAGAAATTTTTTTCGACTAGAATTTTATAGTCAGAAAGTCGATTTTTGACTAAACAATTTTATCAAGTTAACACTCGATCTCAACGTTTCACGCATTTTAAAGTCATGTGGCATTAAAATTGTTTCGAGATATGAAATTTTATGTATCCACCTTGGGAGATTTTTCAGATGAAAAAGCTTCGAACATTGACGAGTTTGCGCCACCCCAAATAATGTTTGCTTGAGCCCAAATTTTGGATAAGGTCTCATTTCGGGGCAATGATCATTTTATGTATGGTCAGCTTCAAACATGCTTTCATTGGCACCCTAGTGTATATATACATAAAACTAAATCATGAACCTTATCACCGTCATGACATGGGAGGAAAAGTGTACATCGGCTTGTCCCAAACAGAAGCGAATGGAAAAGTTTAAATGTTTGATGGTTTTCCACATCACTGAGGGACAATTGTGAAAATTATTTTCTGCAGCGTGACGTCACGAATGAATTCAGTGTTTACTGTTTACAAGCACGTAGTCGTTTTTTCGAAAAAAAATATTTTAAAATTTCCGAATTTTAAATTGTCGAGGAAATGCGCGGCAAAAGGATGTTGCTCGTGGACATTGCAGAGATGTTTTGACGTAGGACTACGTCTGTGATTTCTATATGGGGGTACACTTTGTGAAAACCGACAATGGAACATGTAACAAAATTATGAAAGATTTAAACGTTAAAAACTCAGCTGCCCTTTTATCACCAATCGATTAGAAATATTTCTACGCATCGGATGAATTTGAGACTTTATTATTTTCAAATTTCCACTATTGAAAACTGCTCGAATATGCAACTGTTGCTATGATAATTAAAATTATCACCGATTGCCAACGAAAAACGATTTCCCTAACACAGATTCCAAAGTTGAATTTCGGTCTCACCAAACGTTGTTTATTCAATCACCACGTGGTGAGTGGTGGTGTTCTCCAGTACACAAAGAAAGGCCCCCCGCAAGCAGCTAGCTATGAAGGCTGGCCTCAACCGCTGATCGGATTCAGTTCCAATCACCGTGTGTGGTGGTGTCCGGTCGTCGGTATCAGCAGCAGCGGCAGCAGCAGTGCTTTCGGCGCGTGTCGTTGAACACTGTTATCCAGTACACAACGAAAGCTGCAGCCCACATGAGCATTCATAGGAGGAGAAAGAAGCCGCACCGCTATTGATAGGAATCAGTGGATCTTCGTGAGTCGCTGTGAGCCATCTATGCCAAGCGCATCACCCTCATTCCAAACAACATACAGCTCACCAGCTTCATCTGTGTTTAACACCCTAATATCTCAGCATTACTCAACGATCACGACAAAACGGTCCTTTTCAGGACCACCATACATTTGTAAAAGAGTATTTTTGGACATTTGTCAAGGTCATCAATTGGATGTTAGTTCCCATTTCAAGGTAGAGCTGGAATTATGATGATGTCTTGAAAGCCAACGCTCGCCCACGCAAATCAACATCACCATCAGGTAGGTAAGACTTTCCCTACCTGACGGTAATGTTGGTTTGCGTGGGTGCGCCTTGAATTCCTAAAAATCATCGAGAGAAATCATTGTTTACAAAAGCTGTTACGCCTAATTCCAGCTCTATTTAGTCATATTTAAATCTAACATATCATGTACTTTAAGGCAACATTGAGGGTGCAATTTCAAAAACCAAAGTCGGTTCCGGCATGAAATCAGTTGGATTCTGATCCAGAGATGATGGATTTTAATTTTTAATACGCCAATCGATAGGAATTTTTTCCACAAACCTTTTAAAATTTAGACTTCATCATGTTTCATGTTTCATGTTTTTTGAAAATTGCCCGAATGTGCAACTGTTGCTATGATAATTAAAATTATCACTGATTGCCTGCAAAAAATGATTTCCCTAACACAGATTTCAAAGTTGAATTCCATCCGGTCTCACCAAACGTTCAATCACCGCGTGGTGAGTGTAGGTGTTCTCTAGTACACATCAAACGACTGCCTGCAAGCAGCGAGCTGCAGCCCACGTGAGCATCCATAGAAGGAGGAAGAAGCTAGACCGCTATTGATCGGAATCAGTAGCTCTTTGTGAATCGCTGTGGTCCATCTATGTCAACCGCGTCATACTAAAGAGTATAAACAGAGATAACCCCGCTCAAGTTCCTATTCCCACTTAAACACAAGTTTCTGCTGCTGTTAACAAATAACATTTATTACATTCGGTGAGAGAACCGGGAAAAATAAATTAACTATACCATAGGAATACATGTTAACACCAGAATTTCAGAAAACACCATTAAAACAAAGTAATCCTTTACCAAATGAGTGTCTTGTTCTATATGCTGCCTAATTTTCTTCAGTTTCCCGTCTTATTGTTTTTAGAATTTAATCACTCAGCAATATTGCAAATTGATTTTTGTCTATTCAATTTCAGATGTAAAATGCTTGGTCCTTAAAAGAAAATATTGAAAATGCTGGACCTTGGAAACAAAAATTTTTAAAAACTGAAACTGAATTAATCTTTTGCAGGGTTTTAATTTTTCGTTGTTTAAAATTCTCACGATGTGAATTCCAGAATTAACTTGGAATTCTGTTTTGAATTATCTTGCAATTGTTCTGAAATAATCCAGAAAACACCCCGCGTAACAATTACCGTTGAATTCATTTTGGAATTTCCTTGCAACCTCTTCTAAGAAATTAATTGGAATCCTTCTTAGAATACGCCTTTTAAACTAAAGCCCTGGAGGTAAATAGGAGAACGGCAAAAAGAGTGTTGTGAGCAGAAATGTTTGCCGTGATAATTCTGGTACTCTGCTCAGAACTTCTCATTCGAAAGCTGTGTGGGAATCTTTATCGATATTAGTTCCAAAAAACTCTTTGAATTCTTTTAAATTTTTACTAAAAACTCCAGCGTTTGTCCACTAGATTCTATAGATTGTTCTGTAATTTGTTATAGCGCTTTCAATGCCCTTAGCGTGACAATTATGACTCCACGACTCATAAGTATGATATTATTTTTTTTCAAATCTGTGATCTTGAAAAATTTTTAAAATCTCACATTTTAATTATTTTTTCTCCGAATCTTGCATCACGAAGGTTATTATTAACCACAGATTTTTAAAAAAGCTCTACACAAATTTTAAAGCCCCACAATCTTGGGAATCTTCTTAAATCACATTTATCCCTTCAGTTAATTCCTTTCAGCACGCTCTTAAAAATGCGTTCAATTTCGTTTTTTTGTTGAATATTAACAACCGGGATTTTTTTGAGATTTGAACCGGGAAAACCGGGAATCTCAAAACGAAAATTCACTGGCCACTCTGTATAATACAACCCTATAGTTCTGTCCCTTGTAGTTTTTTACATCTCACATCGACTAAGTCCACGTACACAGTACCTCTGAACTGTCATCAGATTGCAAAATGTAGACGGTGCAAAAACTTATTGAAAGTTTTAGAAGGGGGGGGGGGGGCTTTGCGAGGGTCTACGATTCATACAAATTTCCATAAAAATGTAAAGATGTATGTTCAACACGCATTAGAAATTCGCTCGTTTTCAAATCCACTACACGAACAAGGTATCACTGTTATAGACGGTCATAGTTATAGAACTGTCAATGTGCTGCCATGTGCTGCCATGAATGAAACAGGCAGTGTGTTTCAATCCTATTCCATCTTTTTATTCGAGAACACCCCCCTCCCGGATGCAGTTTTAGTGCTGAACGAGTACCCGATACATCTGAAAGACGCCATTGTGATCGTTGGGTCTGAATATGTCCACTATTGATCTTATGGTAAAATTCTAATGTGATTTGAGATGTCGCATGATGAGTTTTTGATATATCAATCTTTTGCGAATTTCCCAGTGGAATCTGGAATTCACATTTTTGTTTATATCTTCGGAACCATAATTCAGATCGGGAAAAAAATCAATAGCGATCTATGGGGATCTAAAACTCATCTTCTAGAACTTGTTCCAATCAAATTGGTCCAGCCATCTCTGCAAAAATTGAGTGAGTTACACTCATACGAACTTACATACATACATACATTGCAATGTCGGAGAGGCAGTTCGGATTCCGTAAAGGAAGATCGACGGTGGATGCATTTCGGACAGTGATTGACAGAGCCGAGAAAGATATGCGACGTCATTTTTAAATTCAAGATGGTGGGTGGCTTCCAGTTCAAGAAAAAGTGGGAAGTACTGTTAAATACCCATCAATATGGTAATTTATGGAATCGAGATGACGTCTAGAGAATAGAAATCGATATCAGACGCCATTTCTGGTTTAAGAAAAGTGAGAAATTATATCAAATAACATACATATGTATTTTTTAGAATCAGGTTACCGTCTAGAAGCCGGAAATCGATATCGCCATTTTGAAATCCGAAACGACCGCTTCCGATTTGAGAAAAAGTATCAAATACCCTAAAATGTGGGTATTTTGAGAATGGGGATGACACGTAGAGGTCGGAAATCGATGTCAGATGTCTTGCAATCCCAAATGGCGATTTCTGGTTTCAGAACATGTGGGAAATACTATCAAATACTCATCAATGTGGATATTTTCGTAATCCCAGTAACGTCCAGCGGCCAGAAACTGATGCACTTGACGAATGAAACCACCGATAGTCATGTCATGATTGACAGGAGGAGTATTCATCGTGACTCGAAAGCAAGAAACACAATGACTTCGAAAATGATTTGCTCAACAATTGAAATGGGGTCCACTCCATTTTATATTGTAAACAAACATTGTAATGCCATTTTCTCGCAAACCAAAGTCCGCCAACACAAACCAACAAAATGAACAGGTAGGGGGAATTCTCTTCTACCCCATTGTGTGTTAAGTTTACGAATGTAGGATTCGGTTCGTGGGAAAATGGCCTTATAAAGTATATTTACAAAATGGAGTTGAGGCCTTTTCAATTGTTGGTCTTGAATTAAAAAGAATATCAACATGACAATGAATTCCAAGAGATCGTCTTTGCTTAGCAGAGCACTTAGGGGCGCCCTCGACACATTTTTCCAATACCAAATGCATTACGTGTCAGCAAATCTTGTAACAAGTACGCTTTGCATTTATCAAATTATTTATTTTGTTAGTTATTTATTTATACATAATTCATATTTATGCAATTTACTCATTTAATCAAATTGCATGAAGTTACGTTTTTTACAATTAAATCTTAAATGTGTTCCCCGCCAAGGAATGTCCTCTCATGTAGAGTTACACTTGTCATACAACAAGCAATGAGTACCCAATACGTTCAGCTAAATATTTCCATTTGACCCGAATACGCTACCTGTTCGTTAAAGTCCGGGGTACGAATCCGAACCGTGCTCTCTTATAAAAGAGTAACCGAAAATAGATTTGAGCAAGACAGTATATTGAAATTGCATGATAAGGAAAGAGATGTAGCATTGAATGATTTTCAGAGAAAGTTGATGAGAATTGTCGTTTGAAAGGTCGTTGAATTACTTCGGTAATTTGACGTACTTCTGGCCACGATGACCGTCGAAGTCACACCTATCTGAGGGTTTCTGGAACTTCTACTCGTTCACTTTGACTTGAACCGTGGAAAAGGCGAGAGTGCGAGTCGGTGATACTTAAGTGTACTTAGTGTCGTGGTGTGTTTTTCGTGGTATGTGAAGTTTAAAGTGTGAGGAGTCTAAAAGACTGAATTTAATGTTACATTTTTCGTTCCTTGTCGTTAGCCTGTAGAGTTTAAACATTAGATTAGGAGTTACGTGCGGTCAACTTTTTGTGTGTGCAAAGTGTATAGAAAGGTATGGTGAATAATGTCTTTTGTGTGGAGATTTTACTTAAATGTGTCGAACAGCCGTTCGACGGCTCTTTGTGCAGGATCGTTTTGTGCAGATTGGAGATTGCACCGCATCGCTTCTAGCGATACATGGCTTTGCTCGGCACACCACACCCATGATAAAATTTCGCGCTCTCTAGACCCCACGCTTCAGCTTCAAGGTTCCCGGTTTGGGAAGAATCCGGAAGGGAGACAAATCCGCCAGCATTCACCACGTGAACTCACGTGCTTTCGTGCATAATCGACGATCCTCTCGTCGACATCTGCGCCACCGGCAATCGGCGCTAGTATCAGTACCAATTCGAGATTCGATTGGGAATTTCCGCACCATAACAGTCCGGGGTGCAATGCCCTGCGCTTCGGTCAGAGAGCGTATAGGGCGTCGTTGTGCCAATTTGGTCGTGGCACATTTCGAGTATGAGAGAGTAATTGCAGTTAGATCAAAAGCGCCTGAGAAAAATGCAAGTACTTTCGCAGATTACCCGAAGTTGCGATAGTGAAGGTATGATCACAGAAAAGCAGACATAACACTCTTAAAACGTTCATCAAAATCGTTTTTAACGGTCAATTTAAATGTTTCTTAGTTGGTAGTACTGCCATTTGTGGTGCACATGATCAATTCCCTAGCGTTTGACGTTTACACACTACAACCATCTGTTGAGTGTATTGCCCATCAAAGTATATACGACAGGGGTTTACAATTATAAATTTTCAATGTGTTGTGTCTGCTTGTCTGTGAAATAGCATTGAGGTAACGTTAGGATAAATTCAAAACATTGAGAAATATTACGCATCACTTTCAGAAATACTTCATTTCGCAACCGATGAACCATTCTGACGGCCATATGAGTACCCAAGTAACCATATAGTCGCAATATAGCTTGTATATTCTTACTTTGCTTGAGTATGGTTAGTTGGGGAATCTGATGAAGCTGTCACTTCTTGAAACTGATCCTTTCGTATTTCTTTCATTGTCCTTTCGCAAACGGAGCGCTCGATGGACCAGTGACTTTGGACGTGAGCCTCGTCCCTGATCACCATGGCAATTTAATAACATATGGTGGACATCAAACCGACCAAAAAAGGCGGAATCATATTAGAACCAACCAATCAAGGACGGTCTACGGAAGGAAATTGCCGGTGAAGCACGGAATGAAATATGAAGCGTTAGAGAAAAAGTCCAAGGGATTCCAAAAGAAGCAAATAACGACGGCGGAAGAGCAAAATATGGTGAGAGCTTTCCATTTATTAAAAAAAAAATATCAAAATTACACTAAATACATGCCAGGTTTGAAAAGAATATTTTCGAACCTGGAAGTGTGTATGTATCACCAATATCCATTTGATAACGGTGATGCATACATGCGGGGCTTATTGTGAGTGAAAGTAACCTCGGAATGGGCGTGACTCTCCAGACATTCTGAAATGGGTTGCTGGATCTGCAATAGAGCTATCACCTTCTAACTCCCGGACTAAAGCTGTCTACAATGACCATAAATGCGACATTGAAGAGAGAGTTCTTCCATAATAACTTTGCCGGCCAGTGGGGGTTAGAGGGAATACACACACACACAGTGATTGACAGAGCCGAGAAAGCTTCCAAACAGAAGCGGAGAGGCAATAGATGCTGCGCCGTGATTACGATTGATGTGAACAATGAATTCAATAAAATTCAAAAAACCTCCAGCTGGGAGGTCATCGCCAAGGCGCTCCATAGAATGAGGGCTCCAGACTGCCTCTGCAGGATTCTTAGTAGTTACTTCCAGGTCCTGGTCTACGCGGCAGACACGGGTCAGAAACCGCTAGAACCACGGCGGGAGTTACACAACGCTCCATTCTAGGTCCCACGTTGCTTGTTGGCGTTTGGAACAGTCCCCTCCCCATCCTTGAGAAAAAGCACAAACATTCATTCATTCCAGCTGATCTTTAAAATATTTTTAAAATCTCACACTTAGTAAAAAACATTTAAATTTAGGTGATCAAAGACTGACACATACGAGCGTACATTATGGCACAACGACGAACTTTTCAGATTCGGAGCATTACATTTTACAAGACATGTATGTTTACGTTGCATCCTATATGTCAACAATGGACTCTGTCACGTGTAAAATCAGTAATTTCTAAGTGTGTACCTCACAAGCTCGCCTCGTATCCTTGAATCACGAAGTCCCGTCAAAAGTCGGTTTCCCACATTGGTCGGCATGACAAAAAGTCAAAGCTAAACCAACAATCCAACGGAAGCCGAGAGTTGCCCACTTTGCAACACCAATCATCATCATAAATGCAAAACAAGTGCCAGAAAGAACACAACGCTTTGCTGAGGATAACACCCAAAAGCTCTTGGCATATTTGGTTTTGTGCTTTCCGTACTTTTCCGTAGCAAGGACGCTTATGAACGATTTTCATATTTCTTTGTAGTGGGCTTCTATCGCATTTCCTCTCCAACTACTCCACTAGCACTAAAGCGTTGCCATCACATCTTAGCTCCAGGCTTTAGCTTTAGATCCAGAGCGAAAAAAAGGAGAAAAACGACCTTTTCCCCGTTTTTCCAGACAACAGCAACGCACATGGAGACGGTTGCGACGATGGCAATATTATGTTGTTGGTAAAGTGCGGTCACTGGTTTCCTTGAAGCACCACCACCACCACCACCACCATCGGAGAAGGGCTCCGGGTCTCTTGGGCGCTCAGAAGGCAAACGATTGTTGCGACCCAAGTTTCGTGCACATAATCTGTTTTATTTCTATTTTTATAACATGAATATTTTGCTTTCCGGAGCATCCGGATCAAGAAGAGGAGAGTGTATGGCGGCAGGGTTTATTTTAAAGCAAAACGTTACGTTACCGTATGCTTTGCTGCGAATAACGAATGACTGGCTGTCACAGAGGGCAACCCGGCTGCTGCTACTGTTGGTAATGTCCCCAAAGATGCTATCATCATTGTCGGAGAGGAAGCTCTGTGCTTTACAGTGCGAGTACCTACCGTCGTCGATCGTCGTTCTTGATGGCCCAGGGGCATATCACAATGTACCGGGCTGTCTGCATATCTGATGAACCTGACAGGATTTATTGCAAATAGGTTGTCTTGGTTTGAAGCTCCTTTGTCAATAGCATGCTGGGTGAGCCGAACTTTCATGACGATGTAAATCCATGCTTGGAAAGAGCCCAGTACAAAACAGTAGGGTCAAATATGTAAATCAATTTTCTTACATTCTCTGCACGCAAAACAAATTTCTCGTACATCCAATGTACGGTTGGATTTATTGCATCCTCTGCATATGTTTCATACAACAAAAGTAATGGCAGTTCCTGCGTACAAGCAAGTTTTTCCAGGATGCATATTTTCGTATAAAACTTTCACGAGATGATTTTCCAGACGCAATGCATTTAGGGAAACAGACTTTTTCCGAGAAATAAGCTAACATAGAAATAACAAAGCTATTTAAAACCCTTCCGGCGACCGTATTACAGAATCTGATCATGTCGCGAAACATTGCAAATTCTGCATACATTTCATGCAAATCTGTAATAGAATCTTACATTTTCCGGTTGGGTGTGTAAATGTTTCCAATGGCATCAGAAGCAATATTTTCAGTTGAAGCCTGTGGTGGTTAAGCAGATCCAATCGATTTAACCGTGTTTCTATGTATAATCAGCGAGGCTTAATTTCTGACATAACTCTGAACTTCATCTATAAGATGATTGAAATTTTGCATGGAAGATTGTAAGCATTGATTCGTCAACGTTAATCTCTCCAGGCAACGCTTAGCATCCTTCCGGATTCCAGTGGTACAAGCTCATCAGCCAGACAATTAATGGTTTAATCCTTTGCTCCCCGCATTATCCTTTCATCACACGATGGATACAGCCTGTCGTCTAGAAAATTTGAAGGGTAGATGTACCAGTCCATTGAAACTCCATAGGCCATTATGAGCAGTGCCAAAATGGATACATCTCCCCTAACTTATGTGAAGAGATGCAATGAGAAAGCCAAACAAAAAAAGTTATCAAAACGTTAGTGGTTTCCCAGCGTCCTGGATTTCATCTGGTGCTGCAGGTTGTCGTAGGGTGACGCAAAAACTCTTCCTTTACAAGGCTAGGAGCAAAAGTATTATAACAGTAGTAACAGGCTCCACTTTATGCATAATTAATGCTGGATTATATTTTTCCCGACTTGGTTTTCCGCAGAGAGAGGCGATTTTTGTTTTCGTTACTGCTTTGTTTCGGGTAGAAAAAGGCTAGAGCTTAATGGCTCCCAGAGTGTGGGGGTGGAGGTGAAGTTGAATTATTTCCCTGATGAAGCTCGTTATTTCTCCATAATAAAGGTGCAATTTTCTTATGTGTTCTGAGCAAGTGAGAGATTTGCACGTTGTTGTGGTCAAAATAAAAATTCACAAAAGTTTACATCTCGGACAGTGTAACTTACAAACAAGAAGAAAATTAAACGTTTGTATGACGAGTGAATTATGGGTTTGATGAACGAATTTCATATTCATGTTTTGCAGAATATTTGAAGAAAACGTCAAAGTATTAAGAAATGAGATTTAAAAATAATAAACACACAAATGCCGTTTAATATTTTATGAATTCATTGATATGGTTCCTTGTATTTAAAATTGTGTATGTGTGCAGAGATGCTTTCACGCTATCCAAAAAATGTTCATCGGAATTAACAAATCATTAAATGCTATCTGTAATGATATGTTCAACACGCAAAACACATTTATCTCACATCCAATGGAAGATTGGAATTATTACACTCTTTGCATTCTTCGTTCTCAGCTACAATTAACTTTTCTGTCAATTGAAACGGTTAGCATATCATTTGAGACGGTCAGATTTTCTCAATTGAGTTTTTCGAGTTATACAAAGTTGGAGTTTAAGTGAGTTGTATTAAGAATGGATGTTACAAAACGGAAAACCGTAGAAGGATAAACCTTTCCGAAACTGCAGCTAAATTCGTGCATCGAGATGGAAACCGTGCTTATTGCCGCATTGAAGGAGTCGAGAAAATCTGTACATACATACAATCGAAGTATGATGCTGGCAATTTCATTCGACATTTTAGGACCCAGCATATTAGTTTGTCCACCCAACACGGTTTTTTTTACTGAACAGCCCGTGAAAAAGCCTCGGAGTATTCTGAAAGTATCAGTACCCGTCGATAAACAGTTGCTGGTAGACTCAGCCATAAAGCTTGTATCATACCATCATCTGCCGTTGACATGCTTCGAATGGGATGGCCTACGTCAACTGTTTGATCCCTTGGGTGAAGCAGTTTGAATCAAGATTAATCGGCCAAATGCTATAGCACACATTCACCAGGCAGTCACAAAATTGGTACCAGCAATGGCTTCAGAGATGAAAAATCGATTGCTAAGTCTGATGATCTATTCAGCCACTCGTTTGAATTATCATGTGTTGGGAATTGGCCTACAATATGCAGTGGGTAGTGTAGGATATTTAAGAGTTTACTTACATTTTATTGTCTAACCTCGTGATACACTTTACTTTTCCGTTCTCTCTTCCTTGCTCGCCACCGACTCTATCTTACGCGAACTCAAGTCAAGGCTCGGGTTGCCAGATCCACTGTAGTTTCTTTAAGGGCCAATGCTATATCAATCTCTACAGGTAGTAAAATGGTGACGAGGACATTAGGTAAGTGAATATAATTTAGGACGGGTTTGTACCACTTTAGTAAATGCTTGATTAGGTTTGATTTGATTTGTTCATGTTTTGAAAAATAGTAAATAATGCTGTTGATTTCACTATTGTATTGTTAAAAGTATTATTTATTACGTTTTCCACTTCTAAGTAACGTTATTCCCAAGTATTCGACCTGAAACCATTCCAGGATCGTAGTATTTTTAAATATAATAGTGAAATCATAAACAATATTTACAACTTTTCATAATACAAACACAGCAAATTAAATAAAAACAACTATTTACGAAAGTGGAATCATTTTTTTTTTCAAGACATGATTGAAATTGAAGATTGTCACATTGCAGAATTCCTGAAGGCATCTCACTGCGTCCTAGCAAGAAGTACGGTCGACTTGTTTCGCGCTCCGTTGTTTTGGAAGTTTTCTCGGTATTCGCTTGATATAAATTATCAGTTTTTTCTCACTAAGTGACTCCTGGCATAGTTCGGGGGAGGTAGCTCATCGATTCTTCCGGCTCGCCTCCTAGCATCGTGCTATAAGGTACCAGGCGATAACCAGGGTAGTCGATCGATAGCTCGATGACGTCATTTCGTTGGCGTCTGCAATGGGAAATTCTCATAGCAGGCGTTGACGATGGGACGTTGTCGAGTTGTTGAATAGCAACTATCGTGGTAACTCACCGATTACCTGTCGATCTGCCAAATTTGGAAAGACGTCTGCATTGAATTGTCTCATATAATAATATTCCGCCCACTATATCACAAGAAATTGCGAGTAGCTGAGTGGAATGGAGATAAGTTAAGCATTGGGTACAGGACCAAGTCTCCCCTGGGTGGTGCCAGAAGATGAGCGCAATAGAATCATCAAGTTGCCATAAGGCACGGAATGAGACTATTGCATGGCTGGGTAGTCAAAGTCTTCCATTCGTTAGTCATTTCAGGTGGATTAGAACAGGTTTAGGTTTAGGGTGGGCGTTGGCCAGATTTGGATTTTTCAGATATAATCCTAAATAGGACCTAGATTATTTAATACACTAGTAACCTCAACTTCTGTCACAATTTTTCATTGTGACTAATCAACACTCAATGGGTAAAATATCAAAATTGCGGTAAATTTGAAAAAAGGTAACTTGGCGTGTAGAGCGCACTGCCCATTGGACGATTCTGAAGCCTGACCAAGTGAGTGGGCTACGGGTTTATTTGATTGTACGTCATTTCCATGTTATATATAGATACATTCATACCATTGGCATTTTGTATTTGAGATAAGACAGAGACAGGATGCGGAGGGTCCGCTTAGGGGGAGCGTAACCCATGTTATGGCTTCCATTTATTAAATACTTCAGATAGGCTGGAGATGATAGGTTCATGGTGAGAAAATGTACCCGTTCACTGATCAAAATTATATTCAAATCGTCAGGCCCTGCCCTGGAATAAGGGGATTGACGATGATTTGTCAAGTTTCATTTTGCATTTGCATATAATTGTAAGTTTAGGTTTGCTTTTGTAATTGTTAGATAGATAGTTTGCCTCAGAGTTCATAGTTCAGAGTTGTATAAACTTGACGAATCATACCTCTAAAATAGTAGTAATTACAGTGCCGCATTATCTAACAACCACTGTCTGCAACTAATGTTGAGGGGTCGGCAGGGCTGATTACGGATCAAAACTAACATAACTCTTACACTGAAATGATCCCGAAACTAACGCTCATTCATTGCACTTTGAGTCATAAAGTAGTTTTATTTATTTTCCTACATTATCAGCATCGATACTGTACCGGAGCGGGGCTTATTGTAAGCAAAATCTTCGGAAGCATGCGATCTTGAAATGGGCTAATTGGTATACGGTAAAGCTATCACCTTCGAACTCCAGAGTTCAAACTTTTTGCAGTCATAAAAAAATGGTTACAGGAAGATTTTATGGCCAATTGTTTTGTTCTTTAGTTTCAATAGTTGGTCTAGGCAATGATCCAATTTTATCAAAATATAGTTTTGTCATAGAAAAAGGTTGTGTTAGATCATGTTCGTAAAACAAATTCATGAAAGAAGGATACATATGTGGTAATATAGTAACAGGTTTCCTAATGACTACTGACTACTGATATTAGGCAGAATATAATTTTTCAACAAACACGTGTCGGTCGAATTAGGATTTATCCCAGGCTACTATTGTAGAAAAACGTAATTGATAGATATTGGGCGGAACGCGTTGGAATGTTTAGAAAAATAGGGCGCACGCTTGATCCGGTTTAAGATACATTGTTGACTGCTTTCGGGAACGTGATTTCATTTTAATAACTTGTTTACTTGTTTAACCATTGAACGTTGCGTCGAAGTGGAACTTAATGAAGGCATCAGTGCTTTTTCGTAACTTTTAGTCGTAATAATACAAGGAAAAATGATTTATATAGTTTTCATAAAAGTTGACGATACAAATACTAATGAGGAAAGGAATTCCGCATTTCCTTTTCCCAAGTCCTTTTCCTCTCCTTCCCTTCCCTTCTTCTCTTTTCAGAAAGCGAGTAATGGCGCTATAACCATATGCCATATAGGGCTAGGACAAGAGTTAGTGCTCAGGTCCCAACCGCTAGAAGAAAATGGTAGCGAGCAAGGGCGCTATAACCTAGGCGAATACAGCATTCCCTCCGTATAGGTTACGTCCGCACACCGCTCTCCGTTGTCCTTCAACTGAGGTCGGCTGGATCGATTGAGGGATGGCAGTGGGTTGGCGGTGCCGTCCACGCTTGTACGGAGGGAGGACTGTTCGCTCGAACACAAGGGGTAAATACCTGTGTTCCATCCCAGGAGATCGGACAACCAAGGAGTGTACATTAACTTTCTTAGCTCTGTCACTCCCAACGATTTATATAGTCTATTTTCAAATCCTGCATACGGAGCGGTTGGTACGGTATGTCCCCGCTCTTTGATTACCTGTGGATTAAATGTTAACCACTGTCTATACTTATTAAGTAGACATGGTAAACATTCACTTCCACAAAAATTAACTAAACGCTACACAGTAGGCCTGGCCGCTTTATTGTTTGTTTCACATCCTTGATGTGCAGCAGGCATTAATAATGACAAGAAAAATGATAGATGTATCATTTTCCAGGATTCTTTCAAGTACTGGCTGTGTATGTGTAGACTAGACTAGACTAGACTAGACTAGACTAGACTAAGTGACTCCTGGCATAGTTCCCGGTAAATTGATCGAAAAGTGAGTTTTTTTGTAGTAGAAAGTGTCATTTTCGGAACGATTAATCCGTGCTATTGGTAATTCGCAAAACAATTTGGGCATCATCGTTGCGTGGTCACGCATACGCGCTCACGCATACCCGCTTACGTATCATCATCATCGAGTGTGAGCACCCGTTTCTACATCTACATGGTTCATCAATCATCGTGCGCCTGTGTGCGCTGAGTACCGAGCCTCGATCAAGTGCACCACAACGAAGGTCATCCACGCAGCGCGTCTCTTCCAGCCATCTGCGTAAACGCCTACACATATAACGCTCGGTGGTAGAAGTATAGAATTATCAGATAAGTTTTTGTTTTTTTTTGTTTCTTTTCCTCCTCCATTAGTTAAATTTTCATTTTGTATTTCTGTGTTTGTAGTGTTTTCTGTGTATTGTGTCTGTGCGTTCAGAGGGAGAGCGTTTTGCGCTCCCACTAGTTGAACAAAATGGATGTTTTGTCAGAAGACGACATGGATGACCATTCATCTCAGAAAAATGATGATGTCATCCATGGTTCGTCGTCTCAGTCTGACAATGAGCAGGCTGAGAAAAGCTCCAGATTGCGGGCCTACCCGAATGACTCGGCTGGCCCATGGGTTGTCTATTTTCAGCCCAAAAACAAACCCTTGAATGTTGTTCAGATATCTGATGATCTGACAAAGCGATTCTCTGCCGTGACCGAAATAACGAAGGTTAGGCACAACAAACTTCGTGTGACCGTCGCTAACCTGAAACAGGCCAATGAAATTGCTGTTTCCCAGTTTTTCACACTGGAATATAGGGTGTACATTCCAGCCTCTGATGTGGAGATCGAAGGCGTGGTCACTGAGGCGAGCCTGAACCCCGAGATACTGGAGAAGCAAGCGGTTGGCCGATTCAAGAACCCCTTGCTTCCTCCGGTAAAGATACTGGCCGTTCATAGAATGAAGTCAGTATCGCTCAGCGAGGGTAAAAAGAGTTTTACCCCCACAGACTCGTTTCGGGTGACCTTTTCTGGATCTGCCCTTCCTCAATACATCGAGCTGGGAAAACTTCGTCTTCCTGTGCGGTTGTTTGTACCTCGGGTCATGAACTGCCAGAATTGTAAGCGGTTGGGACATACGGCCTCCCACTGCGGCAACAAGGCACGCTGCTCCACATGCGGGGAGAAGCATGAAGATGGCGCCTGCGCAGCTACTGCACCAAAATGCGTGTACTGCAATGGAACTCCTCCTCATGCTCTCTCGTCGTGCCCGGCGTACAAACAACTCGGGGACAAAATGAAACGCTCCCTTAAGGAACGTTCCAGGCGGTCTTTTGCAGAAATGCTTAAGACAGCCAAGCCATCGACCAACGAAACAAATCCCTTCGCTCTTTTGTCAGATGACGAGTCTGGCTCTGACTTGGCTGAGGAGGCAGTTTCTTTCAGTTTTCCGGAAGGTTCTGCCCGGAAACGAAAACGCATCCGTTCGCGGAAAGTTGCAGATCAAGAACCCCAAATCAGCTTGCCCAAATCAAGGAGTGGTGGAAAAAAGGAGACTTCTACTCCTCCTGGATTCCGCAGAACTGATTATACCCAGGATTTTCCACCTCTTCCGGGGACATCCAAAACCCCTGATGCCCCAATTTTAAGAACAGAAACACCTTCTTCATCTGGGCTGTTCTCATTTGATGACATTGTGGACGGTATTCTCAAATACCTCAACATTTCTGATCCTCTGAAAAGCACTGTCCTCACATTGCTTCCGACTGTGAAATCCTTCTTGAAGCAATTGACTTCAAAATGGCCCCTTCTTGCAGCTATCATCTCCTTCGATGGATAATTTTCCAAACGAGGTCGGGGATTTGATCACTGTTCTACAGTGGAATTGTCGAAGTCTTATTCCGAAATTAGATTCGTTCAAGTATTTAGTCCATAACAATAATTGCGATGCATTTGCCCTCTGTGAAACATGGCTCTCTTCAGAAATTGATCTCCCTTTTTTTGATTTTAACATTATCCGATTGGATCGTGAGGATTCACGTGGAGGAGGGGTACTTTTGGGGATCAAAAAGTGCCATTCCTTCTATAGAGTGAATCTTCCCGAATTCCCCGGTATTGAAGTTGTCGCATGTCAGGCTACCATTAAAGGTAAGAGCCTTTGTATTGCTTCTGTATATATTGCTCCTAGAGTCTCTGTTAATCGCAAACAACTTTTCGACATATGGGCGGTACTTCCCGCTCCATGGTTGATCATGGGAGATTTTAACTCCCACGGTACAGGCTGGGGGGAACTGTACGATGATAACCGTTCTACTTTGATTTATGATCTCTGCGACAACTTCAACATGACAATCCTTAACAATGGAGAAGTAACACGTTTGGCTGGTCCATCCTCGAATGGTAGCAGATTAGACCTCACCTTTTGCTCCAATTCACTATCGTTGGATTGCACTTGGCATGTAATCCAGGATCCGCACGGTAGTGATCATCTGCCGATCAAAATTTCGATTGCCAGTGGGTTCAACTCGTCAGAATCCGTTAACGTCGCGTATGATCTAACCCGTAACATTGATTGGACTAAGTTCCAATCCGCGATAGACGATACTGTATCGTCAGTGGAAGAGCTTCCGCCGTTGGAAGAATATAATTTCCTCTCTAATCTCATCGTCGACAGCGCACTTCAAGCTCAAACACGACCGGTGCCGCGATCGTCTATTCGTAAGAAAACACCATCGCTCTGGTGGGATCAACAATGCACGGAGGTTTACCGTAAAAAGTCCGACGCGTTTAAACTTTTTCGGAAACGCGGAACACGCGAGCATTTCGACGCATACACATCTCTTGAATGCGAACTCAAGAGCCTCATCAAGGCCAAAAAACGGGGTTACTGGCGGCAGTTTGTAGACGGATTGTCGCGCGAAACGTCTATGAATACGCTTTGGAGTACGGCGCGAAGAATGCGTAACCGGTCTACTAACAACGAAAGCGAGGAATGCTCGGATCAATGGATTCTTAAATTCGCGCGAAAAGTGTGTCCGGATTCCGTGCCGTCGCAGTTGATTCCTCGCGAAAACGCGAATTCGGTAGACGAAATCAGTCAGCCTTTTTCAATGGTGGAACTTTCACTCGCTCTCCTTTCGTGTGGCAATTCTGCCCCGGGATCTGATAGAATCAAGTTCAACTTGCTGAAAAACCTCCCAGACGTCGCTAAGAGGCGCATGTTGAACTTGTACAATCAGTTCTTGGAGCTCAATATTGTTCCCGACGATTGGAGACGAGTAAGGGTGATAGCCATTAAAAAGCCTGATAAACCCGCGTCGGATCACAATTCGTATCGGCCCATCGCGATGCTGTCGTGTATTCGGAAATTGATGGAGAAAATGATCCTTTTTCGCCTCGATAAATGGGTTGAGACGAACCACTTTCTTTCAGATACTCAATTTGGTTTCCGTAGGGGTAAGGGAACGAACGACTGTCTCGCGTTGCTTTCCTCGGAAATTCAGTTGGCTTTTGCTAAGAAAGAGCAAATGGCTTCTGTGTTCTTGGATATCAAGGGGGCTTTTGATTCAGTATCCGTTGAAGTTCTTTCAGAGAAACTCCACATTTGTGGATTGTCTCCATTAATTAATAATTTTTTGTACAATTTGCTGTCAGAAAAACATATGAGCTTTTCTCATGGAAACTCTACAGCTTTTCGATTTAGCTACATGGGTCCCCCCCAAGGCTCATGTTTAAGCCCCCTTTTGTACAATTTCTACGTTAGAGAAATTGACAATTGTCTTAGTGACAATTGCACGTTGAGACAACTTGCAGATGATGGCGTAGTGTCTATCACAGGGCCAAAAGAGGTTGACCTACAAGGACCCTTACAGGATACCTTGGACAATTTGTCTACTTGGGCTATTCAGCTAGGTATCGAATTCTCCACGGAGAAAACTGAGTTGGTCGTTTTTTCTAGGAAGCATAGCCCAGCACAACCAAAGCTTCAACTTTTGGGTAAACCGATCACTCATTCCATGTCTTTTAAATATCTCGGGGTCTGGTTCGATTCCAAATGCACCTGGAGATCCCACATTGAGTATCTGAGACGAAAATGCCAACAAAGGATCAATTTCCTTCGATCAATTATCGGAACGTGGTGGGGAGCCCATCCACAAGATCTTCTGACGTTGTACCGGACAACGATTTTATCGGTTTTAGAATATGGTAGTTTTTGTTTCCAGTCGGCAGCTAAAACGCACATCATCAAGCTGGAACGGATCCAGTATCGCTGTCTTCGTATCGCGTTAGGATGCATGCACTCGACTCATACTATGAGTCTCGAAGTGTTGGCGGGCATGTTGCCACTATCCGTCCGTTTTTCAGAGTTATCTCTTAGGCTCCTCACCCGTTGCGAAGTAATAAACCCACTGGTGATCGAAAATTTTGAGAAGCTTCTGGAGCTAAATCCTCAAACATGTTTTATGACTTTGTACTACCTATATTTAACACGGGATGTCAGCCCTTCAAGAAATATTCCCAATCGTGTAGTCTTCTCCGATTTCGGCAATTCAGTGAATTTTGATTTATCAATGACGCAAAAAATCCGCGGAATTCCAGAGCATCATCGTCCTATGATTGCTCCGTCATTATACGCTGCAAAGTTTGGCCATGTTGATTCTGCAAGAACGTTTTTCACTGATGGATCTCTAATAGAGGAGTCCGCTGGTTTTGGTGTATTTAATGAATTTCATAGCGCCTCTCGAAAACTTGAAGCTCCTTGTTCTGTGTATGTGGCTGAACTGGCAGCAATTCACTACACTTTGGAAACTATTGCTTCACTTCTTCCAGACCACTACTTTATTTTTACGGATAGTCTCAGTTCTGTCGAGGCTATCCGTTCCATTAGGCCGGTAAAGCACTTCTCGTATTTTCTCTTGAAAATACGAGAACTGCTTAGTTTGTTTTTTTTTTTTTTTTTTTTAACTCTTTATTTGTTCCAATTTCAAAATAAATTACATTTCATTTTTAACCTAGGTGCTCCAGTTACTACAGTAACTTACCAGCCTTAATTGTTATGATATATATCTAAGTGTTTTTACATTGTTCCTGTCTTGGCAATTCAGTATTTTAAACAGGTTTTTTAACCTGCATGTCAGTATAACAATTGATATCTTAAAACTAAAAACTAAAACCTAATCTTATCTAAGTATAAAGGGAATTAATCGTTGCAATTGAGGATTGCAACGATTTTTGCCTGAAATTATTAATTATTTTGTTGGACATTTGTGCTAAAGTCTCAACATTCGAAATTTTATGTACTTCGGTTGTACTGTACCAGGGAGGCAACTTCAAAATCATTTTCAGAACTTTGTTCTGAATCCTTTGAAGTGCTTTTTCCAGGTAGTGCAACAACTAGACCATATTGGCACAGCGTAAAGCATGGCCGGTCTAAAAACTTGTTTAAATATTAGAAGTTTATTCGTCAGGCAAAGTTTGGATTTCCTGTTAATAAGAGGATACAAACATTTTATATATTTGTTACATTTGGCTTGAATGCCCTCAATGTGATCTTTAAAAGTTAATTTATGGTCAAGTATTAATCCAAGATATTTCACTTGGTTTGACCAGGAAATTGGAACTCCGTTCATAGTGACTATGTGACTACTACTAGGTTTCAAAAAGGAAGCCCTGGGCTTATGTGGAAATATTATAAGTTGAGTTTTGGAAGCGTTGGGAGAAATCTTCCATTTTTGTAAATAAGAAGAGAAAATATCTAAACTTTTCTGAAGTCTGCTGCAAATAACACGAAGACTTCTTCCTTTAGCGGAAATGCCTGTGTCATCAGCGAACAAAGATTTGTGGCAACCCTGAGGCAAATCAGGGAGGTCCGAAGTGAAAATGTTATACAATATAGGCCCAAGAATGCTACCCTGAGGAACTCCTGCTCTAACAGGTAGTCGATTAGATTTGGAATTTTGATAATTTACCTGCAGAGTTCTGTCAGTTAAATAATTTTGAACTAATTTCATAATGTAAAGTGGAAAATTGAACTTTTTCAATTTAGCAATCAAACCTTCATGCCAAACACTGTCGAATGCTTTTTCTATGTCTAGAAGAGCAACTCCAGTTGAGTGGCCTTCAGATTTGTTTGAACGAATTATATTGTTAACTCTTAAGAGTTGATGAGTAGTTGAATGCCCATGGCGAAATCCAAACTGCTCATCTGCAAAAATTGAGTTCGTATTGATGTGAAGCATCATTCTATTCAAAATTATCTTTTCAAAAAGTTTACTTATTGAAGAAAGCAAACTTATTGGACGGTAGCTAGAAGCTTCAGCTGGATTTTTATCCGGCTTCAAAATTGGAACAACTTTTGCATTTTTCCATTTATCAGGAAAGTATGCCAAATGGAAACATCTGTTAAATAATTTTACCAGGAAAGACAAGGTACTTTCTGGGAGTTTTTTGATGAGGATATAGAAAATTCCATCATCACCTGGAGCTTTCATATTTTGAAATTTTTTAGTTATAGACCTTACTTCGTCCAAATCAGTCCCCCAGGAATCATCAAAAATATTTTCCCGAGAGAAAATATTCAGAAAATCCCGAGCAACCTGATTCTCAATAGGACTAGTAAGACCCAAACTGAAATTATGGGAACTCTCGAATTGCTTAGCAAGTTTCTGAGCTTTTTCCAAATTTGTGATCAAAATTTTACCACCTTCTTTAAGCGCTGGAATTGGCTTTTGAGGTTTTTTCAAAATTTTTGTGAGTTTCCAAAAGGGTTTGGAACTCGGGTCTAATTTAGAAACATTATTTTCAAAAGTTTTGTTCCTCAGGGCAGAGAATCGCTTTTTAATTTGTTTTTGCAAATCCCGCCAGATAACTTTCATGGCAGGATCGCGCGTTCTTTGAAATTGTCTCCTACGGACATTTTTAAGACGGATCAAGAGCTGAAGATCATCGTCTATTATAATTGAATCGAATTTAACCTCGCATTTTGGTACTGAGGCAGCTCTTGCTTCAACTATAGAAGTAGTCAGAGATTCAAGAGCATAATTAATTTCATCTTTGGTTTGCAAAGGAATGTTTGGATCGAAGTTATATTCCATAATTGTTCGATACTGCTCCCAATCAGCTCTATGGTAATTGAAAGTAGAGCTGTTGGGATTACAAATTATTTCTTGGGATATTTCAAAAGTTACTGGAAGGTGATCAGAACCGAAGTCAGCATGGGTAACCAGTTGGCTACAAAGTTGACATGAATCAGTTAAAACCAAATCAATAGTGGAGGGATTTCTTGCAGAAGAAAAGCATGTTGGCCTGTTTGGATATTGAATAGTGTAATAACCTGCAGAACAATCATCAAACAGAATATTACCATTGGAATTGCTTTGAGCATTATTCCATGAGCGATGTTTTGCATTAAAATCACCAATAATGAAGAATTTAGACCTGTGACGGGTAAGTTTCTGAAGGTCACCCTTGAGAAAATTCTTTTGCTGGCCTACGCATTGGAATGGCAAATAGGCAGCTATAAACGTAAGTTGTCCAAATTTTGTTTCAACAGAAACTCCCAAAGTTTCAAAAACTTTGGTTTCAAATGAAGAAAGTATTTTGTGTTTGATTCGTCTATGAATAATGATGGCAACGCCACCACAGGGTCCATCAAGACGATCATTTCTATAAATTAAATAATTTGAGTCCTTCTTAACCTTATGGCCAGGTTTAAGGAACGTTTCAGTTATAACGGCAATATGCACGTTATGAACTCTCAAAAAATTAAATAGCTCGTCTTCATTATCTTTAAGAGATCGAGCATTCCAATTTAAAATGTTTAATGCTTTAAAATCCATTACTGAATTTTAAAGTCATGACAATATTATTAGCAAATTTTACTCCAGTTTGAATAGCATCAAACATGGAGTTAGATTTAAGCATATCAGAAATCATGTCAATTAATGATTTCTGTAAAAATTCCATTTTAGGGGCAGTAATGCTTCCTAAGTCAAAATTGTCAAAATTTCCGTTAGAATTACTTTGGTTAGTATTTTGATTTCTACCCGTTGCAATAGCAGCATAGGTAGCTCCATTAACTCGCTGAACATTGTTAGCAGCGAGGGGAGTAGGTACAGATGAAAAATTTGAAGCAGGGGTGATATTTGTACCTACGGGTACGAATGTAGAATTTGTTCCTCGCTGACCGTTGTTAACAGCAGAGGAATTTGTACCTGGTCGGAAACGTGGAGCGTTTCTTACCTGTCGGTTAGAACGAGATTGTAGGATCGCTTTGCGAGTCTTACATTCCCAAAAATTGGATTTGTGGTTTTCACCGCAATTTGAACATTTAAATTTCTTAGGATCTTCCTTCACAGGACAGTCGTCCTTTGCGAGAGAGGAATCACCACAATTCATGCATTTAGCTGGCATGTAGCAATTTTTAGTTCCGTGACCCCATCCCTGGCACTTACGGCACTGAGTGAGGTTTTGGAAATTTCCTCCAGTCTTCCTTAAGTGTTCCCACGTCACTTGGACATTGAGCATAAGGCTATCTTTTTCTAAGGCCTTAAGGTTGTTTAGTTCACTAGAATAGAAGTGAACTAAATAAAAATCATTAGAAATCCCGTTGCGCGAATCGCCAGGACGGGATTTCATTTTCATTTTGATTACTTGGAGTGGCACAACTCCAAGTAATTTTGCCAGTTCATCTTTGATCTGATCCAGGGATTCACCACTGGGCAGTCCTTTCATGACAACCTTGAACACACGTTCAGTTTTGGTGTCGTAAGTAAAAAATTTGTGCTGCTTCTCAGTAAGATACTTGAGAAGACATTTAAATCCGTCCAAGGTTTCAGCCAATACACGGCATTCACCCCGACGTCCAATTTGTAGTGAAAACTTAACTTTCACGAAATTCAAAAGTTCCATGCGAAGAGCATGGAAATCGGTAGTGGTTATCACAATAGGGGGAATCTTTTCCTTCTTGGCATTAAGCCGGGAAAGTTTACTAGAATTTTTCTTGGATGATGGATCATTCTCATCATCCGTGAGCAAATCAAATTGATTGCTCAAATTAATTTCTTCAGAAGGGGGGTCAAGAGTTTGCCCCTTTCTTTTGCGTTTAGGCGCCATGGCGGCAGTAAATTGTTTTATCCAAATCGACTTCCAAGCAGATTACTATAAGAATCTGAAGGATCGAAGAGGAATTTTCCAAATCGATATCCAAGAAGGATTACCTCGGGTAGGGTCCAAACAAGGATCGAAGAGGAATAAGAGGAGTTGAAAAAGGTAGAAAATTTTTACAGGTTGAGCACTGAAAAGTGCTGTTTAAATTTGTTGTAGCTTTAGGTAGTAGTAACACTTCCTTAAGCAAAAAGCAAATAGATCCGCACGGCAAGAGAGCACGATGCGGACTGAGAACTGCTTAGTACTTTATCCGTGCGCTCTTTCATCATCACCTTCGCGTGGGTCCCTTCGCATTGCTCAATTTTGGGCAATGAGAAGGCGGATTCACTTGCGAAGGTGGGCGCTATGGAAGGCGACATTTATGATCGACAGATCGCCTATAGTGAATTTTTCTCTATTTATCGTCAGCAGTCGCTCGTTAGCTGGCAACATCAATGGAGTGAAGGGAGCTTGGGACGATGGCTACATTCAATTATCCCTAAGGTGTCGAAGTTTGCATGGTTCAAAGGGTTGGACTTGGGTCGAGACTTCATACGCGTGATGTCTCGTCTCATACCCAATCACTATTGTCTAAACGCTCACTTGTTCCGTGTGGGGTTGGGAGACAGCAATCTCTGTGAATGTGGACAAGGTTACCAGGACGCTGATCACATCCTTTGGTCTTGTGCGGAGTATCGTGGAGTCAGATCACATTTTTATGATTCCCTTCGGGCTCGAGGTAGACAACCTAATGTTCCAGTTCGGGATATTTTGGCTAGACGCGATCTGGAGTTTATGAAACTCATATATGTTTACTTTAAGGATATTAACCTTAGATTGTAAGTTTGATTAACCTTGTGTTTAGTTTGTATTTTGTACGTGTGGGTTTTTTTTTCAATGTTTGTTTTCAAGATGAATAGAAATAATTTCATGCTTTAGGATTAATTAAATAGTTGTATCGTAAACCACATTTCAAACCTCCTTCTTCCCTTTTCCCATCCAAAAAATTGTAAATCTCCACTAACCTCGAGACAACCGCGAGTACTCGGTCCAGTTCCTTTAACTTTAAATTTAAGACAGTAATAATGTATAACGCAAAGGATAACTCGGCTCTGTAAAGTTTATTCGATTGAGCCTGTACAAATAAAGTAATTATAAAAAAAAAGAATTCCTGAAGGGTAAAATTCTGAAAATATTGGCTCGATACAATATTAAGCTTGAGCAAACATTTTCAATAACCGTGGATAACGGTGCGAATATGCTCGCATGCATACGACGACTCAAGGATGAATTGGAATCATCCATCGTGTCCATGCTGCCAGAGGAAACGGAAGAGAGCAAGCCAAGCCAATCAGACTAAGGCCTTGTTGTCCTCTGCTGTCCGAAGAAGTCAAGAGCAAATTTTCATTACGTCGAATGTAACAAAGGTAAACAAAGTCGAGCTATCAGTGTCAATCGATTCTCCTGCTATTACACTATATACTGTCCGAATATAGGATCAAATCCCATTTTTAAATTTATTTACCAGTCAAATTGCTTTTTGACGTAATCACCTTCCGATCAAAATAGTTTTCGATGTTACTTAAGTCACCCAATTTCTATGGAGATGCCGTTTGACTTAAGTAACAGTGCTGAGAAACCCGTGAAAAGTGTACGTTCGTCGTTTCGCTTTCTCATTATTAAAGTGAATAAATCGAACTGTTTGTTGCTAAGATGATTTCGGTGGTCCTAAAATGATGAATGGGCTGCACGTAAGGAGACGTAAATGATAATTCTCCCGAATATCCTGGTAAATACACTTTGACTTAAGTAACAATAGGGGCCACCAAACGACGTATAATAACTTTTGACTCAAAAACCAGTATTTTTTAGCATGAAAGCTAGCGATTTGCATTTGTATGATTAAAACCCTGCTAAATATGTTAAACATTGCTATCACTATGAGATTATATGTGTTTACTTGGAAATAGGAATAACTTTTCGGTCATCAAAACAAAACTTTATTTTTCTCGGATTGGTGCGAATGTTACTTACGACATAATGAAAATTTGCTCTTGAAGTCGTCTCCACTCTACTCGATCCATGGCCACACTTCGCCAACCTCGTAGTCTGCGAAGGGTCCGCAAGTCGCCTTCTACTTGGTCGATCCACCTTGCCCACTGCGCGCCTTTTTTTCTTGTTCCTGTTGGGTCGCTTTCTAGAACCATTTTCACTGGGTCGTCGTGCGGCATTCTTACGACGTGCCCAGCCCACCGTAGTCGCCCAATTTTTTGCAATGTGCAATGTTTTCCCAGCAGCTGGTGCAATTCGTGGTTCATTCGCCTTCTCCACGATCCGTCATCCATCTGCACTCCACAGTAGATGGTACGCAACACCTTCCGTTCGGAAACACCAAGGGCGCGTTGGTCCTCCACGAGCATAGTCCAGGTCTCGTGGCCGTAGAGCACCACCGGTCTAATCAGCGTCTTGTAGACAGTCAACTTCGTGCGGCAGCGAATTTTATTCGACCGGAGCGTCCTCCGGAGTCCAAAGTAGGCACGATTCCCTGCCATAATGCGTCTTTGAATTTCTCTGCTGGTATCGTTTCCAGCGGTCACCAGTGAGCCCAAATACACGAACTCATCGACCACCTCGATTTCGTCACCGTCAATCTGAACTCGGGGTGGGAGGCTAACATTGTGTTCCCTAGAACCTCTTCCTTTTATGTATTTCGTCTTTGATGCGTTGATAGCAAGTCCAATCCGTCTAGCTTCAGCCTTCAGTCTGATGTACGTTTCCGCCAACGTCTCAAAGTTCCGTGCCATGATGTCAATGTCATCGGCGAAGCCAAGACGCTGGATGGACTTCCTGAAGTTCGTGCCACTCGTGTCTATCCCAGCTCTTCTGATCACACCTTCTAAAGCGATGTTGAATAGCAGACACGAAAGTCCATCACCTTGCCGTAAACCCCTTCGAGATTCAAAGGGACTCGAGAGTGTCCCCGATACTCGAACAACGCACATCACTCGATCCATCGTCGCCTTGACCAATCGCGTCAGTTTATCCGGAAATCCGTATTCGTGCATAATCTGCCATAGCTGATCTCGATCGATTGTGTCGTATGCGGATTTGAAATCGATGAACAAATGATGTGTGGGCACGTTGTATTCGCGGCATTTCTGCAGAACCTGCCGAATCGCGAAAATTTGGTCCGTGGTAGCGCGGGCACCTATGAATCCCGCCTGGTATTGCCCCACGAACTCTCTTGCAAATGGTGACAGGCGGCGGCATAGAATTTGGGAGAGTACCTTGTAGGCGGCGCTCAGCAGTGTGATCGTGCGGTAGTTGCAACAATCCAACTTGTCGCCCTTTTTGTAGATTGGGCATACGACACCTTCCACCATCCATCCACATCTCCTCCTCCTAAATCCTGGCAATTACCCAGTGCAGCGCTCTAGCCAGTGCTTCACCACCGTATTTTAATAGCTCACTTGGTAGTTGATCTACACCAGTTGCTTTGTTGTTCTTCAGCCGACCGATCTCCTCCTCAACTTCTTGAAGATCAGGGACCGGTAGCCTGTCGTCTTCTGCGCGTGCTCCAAGGTATGTTGCCGTGCCACCTTCGTTTTCTGCTGCTTCACCGTTGAGGTGCTCGTCATAGTACTGCTTCCACCTCTCAATCACCTCACACTCGTTCGTGAGAAGGTTACCGTCCAAGTCCTTGCACATATCGGCTTGCGGCACGTAGCCTTTGCGCGAACTATTTAGCTTCTCGTAGAACTTCCGTGTGTCGTTTACGCGGTACAGATTTTCCATCGCCTCGCGATCTCGGTCTTCCTGCTGACGCTTCTTCCTTTGGAAAACCGAGTTTTGTCTGTTCCGCGCTTGTCTGTATCGCTCCACATTCACTCTTGTGCGGTGTTGCAGCATTTTCGTCCGTGCTGCATTCTTCTCCTCAACTAACAGTTTGCATTCGCCGTCAAACCAGTCATTTCTTCGGTCTGGGATTGCAGTACCTAGTGCCGCTGCAGCAGTACTACCTATGGCGGAACGGATTTCCCTCCAGCCTTCTTCAAGAGAAGCTGCGCCAAGCTGCTCTTCCGTGGGTAGTGCAACTTCCAGCTGCTGCGCGTAGTCCTGGGCAACTCCGGCGTCCCGTAGTTGCTCAATGTTGGGTCGCGGCGTTCGACTTCGACGGGTGTTATGAACCGTCGAGAGTTTTGAGCGCATGCATACTGCAACTAGGTAGTGGTCCGAATCTATGTTCGCACTGCGGTACGTACGGACGTTGATAATGTCGGAGAAAAAATTCCCGTCGATTAGAACGTGATCGATTTGGTTTTCTGTGTGTTGGTCAGGTGATCTCCAGGTGGCTTTGTGGATATCCTTGCGGGGGAAAAAGGTACTTCGAACTACCATTCCTCGAGAGACTGCAAAGTTCACGCATCGTTGGCCGTTGTCGTTCGATACGGCATGCAGGCTGTTTGGCGGAAGAGAATACACTTCAAATCGCTGATGAAATTGTTGAAAAGCTAACCAATGAATTTCACGACCAAGCCCGTGACAATCTGAACATGTTCACACCTTGCAACTTGCCATTCTAAACATGGTTGACAAGAGCAATGCAATGGTTAAGCATGTGACCGAGATCGCCAAGCGCTGCAAGAAATAAAATATAAAACCAGTTTTGACTACCATCAGGCTAAATACCCCCAGTGTGGTGCTAAACTAGGTGGGGTTGTAGTTGAAGATGCTAATTTCAAATAACAGACTGTAGTGGTAATTTGTATACGATAGATGGAGTAGATGAAAGCATAGAGTTGATAGTTCCGTTAGAGTACGGCAGTGTGAAGATTGTATATAGATATTAGAGAAGCGAGCTAGGACAACTTTTAAGGAAGGTACAAATCGGTTTTTTCATCTCTATTTACCAAACTCCCCCTTTGGAGAGGGATGGTGAGGGGTGTTCCCCCCCGCCACCACTGGCAAAAAGAGATGAAAACCGACCCGCTCAAGTACCAACTGTGTGTTTGAAACAGTTCTACCGATTTTTTACCGCACTTCAGTTGTTATTTGAAGGAAGGCATCCAGCCGTAGGTTTGGAAATTGCAACTATTGTTTACCCCTACCACGATATGTGCTCCTGTCATCGTCGACTTGACGATCTCGAGGGGACACGGGTGGGGTAGGTGCTGCTACTGTACCTTTCGACCATTGACAGTAATTGATGGTATGCTCCCATCCAGAGTTATGTACTTTGACTATATGTTTTTAGTATTACTTCTACGTGAAGTCAACGATTTACATAGTTGAAGATGCTAATTTCAAATAACAGACTGTAGTGGTAGGTGGGGTTGTATTTACAAAATGCTCGAGTCATTCCTTGAGCAGAAACCGTTATTCACGCTGCTGGGTCAATTGTTTCCTGATCTAGGTATGGCTAAGTTAGAACATTTTTTAAAATAATATATATCTTTCATCAAGTTGGGAGTTCATTCAACAATACGTTGAAGCTTTCAAGCCATGCTTTCTTTGCACTAAAAAATTGCAAGAAGCACACTTGTCCCTGGGCGATTTTTTTTACATGGAGTGGTTGATGACCGTTTGCGCAATGAGGAAACTCGAAAACAACCCGCTCGCACGAGATCTCACGGAAGCTTGACCCTCGGTTCAATTACCCAAATTCAAAGGTATTCACGATTGAAGAAAAGGAGTAAATTCAGGTATGAAGCATTCACTAAACAGGCAGGATATATTTGCGTATTATGGAAAATAAAATAAAACGGTTACTATTTTTCTTATCACAGCGATTCATTATCCACACGTGGTATAGAATCAATGAACTGAATCCTCAACATGCTGATCAACCAACATGTTCTACCAGCACTATCACGGATAGCAGCGAGAAGGATGATTTTATAACAGAAATGTTTGGTGGCTCACTCATTGGATCCAATACTTCAAGTGTAACATTTCAGCAACAGCTAAAAGCGCTCGAGGCTGAGCAATGGCAGAGCACCAGCTATAGTGTTAGGGAGCATTGGATGAAGCGTAAAGCAAACCCCACACGCATCAATATATTGACGCGAAGGGGAATTATTGACAATAATATTGATGATGTGAATTCAGAAATATTGTCAATCTCGATGTATTGACGTCAATATAAAATGTATTGACAATACGATTATTGTCAATAAAAGCAATCGTGTAGGGTCCACTTAAGACTAGCCACCCAGAATTGTCAGCAGTGGCATCAGTGGTATTAGCAGTACCTGCTACCCAGTCTATGGTTGAAAGAGGATTCAGTGCTCTAGGATTGGTTATGTTGCCTCATCGTTCAACACTGGGTCAAGATACTCTGGAAAATATTTTGCTTATTAAGCTGAACAAGGAAGTGTACGAACAAATCTCTGGCACCTTATACAACTGGAAGGAACAGCTGGCTGAAAACTAAATTGTTGTATTAATTTGAATACAAATTTATCATACACGATCAGTTAAATGTCATCAATACAAAAAAAGTTCCTAATACATCACTTTTATCGCTCACATACACACAACCACAAACTGCTAACAACCACAGGAAGAGGAGAACAATTTGAATAAAATGTGAATAGATTCAGAATCCACTCAATATGTATTATTATTTTAAGGAAACATTCGAAAAATTCATCGGCTGTAATACAACTGTTGCATGTACTATCGAACTACCATCACATGGGACAGTTATGCGTTCACCAACAAGAACTTCTATTCCACATGCACTTCTTTTCGTCCCTACTATAACTACGGCTACGGAAGCGCACTACTTCGGTATATGACCCATTTCCGTCGTCCACTGCCATTTCTCGGCTGTCCTTAAACCAGTTGCACCAATTGCTTGTTGTGACAGCTCTTTCTACGGAAAATCAGCTCAATCAGCCACTGGTGCAAAATTCCTCCGCTATAATAAAAGGTATTTCCGTGATTAAGCTCCTACCAAAATGCATCCTACGATGAAGATTAATTGAAAGTTGGTTAAGAACAGATTATCACCCTTATTCTTGTTTTCGTTCGAACCGTATTTTCCATACAAAAATTTCAACGCAGTACTTACCGGTTAAGCAACTCTCGTTTGTCTCAATTCCAACGATCCCGGGTACATCGTCTTTTTTTTGTCGATCAGGTGAAAGAGCGTTCCGTGCTCCTCTGAAAATTTCCGGCCAATTCTGCACTGGTCGTCGATCACGAAACGGTTGGCACAGTAGTTTGTAATGTTCGGTTCTGGATGTTTTGATTTTTGACGTTTCTTATTATGTCGCACACTGGAGCAACATTTAATTTAATAATTCAAAAATTAGGAGCATTTTTGGTTTAGTTTTTATAAAGCTTGTTTTTCTTTTTCATGTTGATTATAATTTGATAATCCTTATCTTCTATGCTATTCTAAGAGCGTAACATTAATTTTAACCGGTGCAAATCAATATACCCCACTGTGCGAAGTATTCTGCTCTCGCTGTTTTCTGCTGATGATCAATGCGAGTGAGCATGAACCAAAAAACCTTTATGTTCATTCCGAGTTTTGACAGCTACGCTCATCGTTCATTATCTTCATGACAAGCATACGATAAACACGCTCAAATGAATACGTACAGTTTTTCAAAATAAATGAGCTGCAGTGACTCAAATGATAGTGCTAATCGATATCAAACGATTGAAGAGTGACTTGTTGATAATGATTCATAGTGTTTCTCGAATTCATCGTTTATTTTCGATTGAAAATGAAAATTTACCGCACTGAGTGCAGCGTACAAGCGTTCCATAATGCATATTTTTGTATAAAACCTTCACGAGACGATTTTCTAGACGCAATGCTTGAGGATACAAACTTTGTTCGACAATTAAGAGCATGAACACAATTGATCGCCCGCGGATACAACTCTGTTATTGCCAGATAAGCTGTAATTACACAGAAAACCAATAGACGTTTCTTGGGACTAGCAATCGTCCTCAATGTGTAAATACTGGTGATCTAAAAATATGCCATATCGGCGCCTTTCACGCCCGAACGCACCCGGTTCCGGCGGCGGCCTCACCAACGACGACAGCAACTGCTCTTGAGAAGAATTTTATATAAATTTCCGATCAACACGTCTTTCCTAAAACTCAAATATTACCTTCTTTTACGTAGCCGTTCCTCGATTTCATTACACTTCATACACAGCAAAAATTAATTTTAATTTCACAACAAAGTGGGAGCACTTCAATCGTGTCGAAAATGTGATGTAATATTACTTACCAAAGAGGACAAAATTATCATTAATACAGTACATGAACTGACATTACGCTGCTTTTACTGCATTTGTTTATTGTTGTGATGAGATTTTCGATATGATTGAAGTGCATCCTCTTGGATGTAATATTAAAATTTATACACTTATATACAGGGTGTTTGGTTCCGGGTTTAACATATGTTCAGGGTAGATAGGGCTCCTAAAGTTATGAAAAAAATTCCCATGAAACATAGGGTCGGAAATGACTGCTAAGTGAGTTATTCAACATTTTATGTTTTTTTGTATTGCCAATTTTGGTTAGCTATATTTTTTTAATCTTAATGTAGTTTTCTGATTTCAACATACCAAATGAAAGATTAAAGTCTTAGCTATCAATGCTCTTTGAAAAGAACTCGATTAAAGTTAATTATCATACATTAAAATTGAAAAGTATGTTGAAAGTACCAAAAAAACTGGTGAAATTTCATACATTTTAGTGTTTTTAAGTTGAAAATTTTCATTCTGTTTATTTAGTTGTTCTACAAAACATTTTCCATGCAGTTCCCTAGATTTGTGCCTTTGGTAGTAACCTTGTAGGCTTTATGCTTTCTTCATAATTATTGATTTAAAACAGCATTAAAAACTTGTGACGTTTTCTTAAAATGCGCTATAGTCACCCTATTCGTTCGTACGTTCGGCTGTTGCAGTGGACACGCACATGAAAATTTGGTAGAATGTTATTGTAAATGTTTAGCTACATTCTTATCTTTTGATTACCGTACATCTCCTGCGCCGAAAGAAAACATTACTGCGGAGATGTTTCGCGGTATCGAATATTGCTCAGTCTCAGCAGAAAACACAACGAGAGACACCGAATCGGCGAATTCTAAAAACGGAAGGGAGAGAAGTAGGTAGTGGTAATAAGTCGATGTCCTTTTTATTTCATAGCACTCGCAGCCCAGCTGCGATGCTGTTTCGATGGAGGAGTGGGGAGCTCCGCTGCTTCTGTATGCACACTTAGATTTTTTTTACAGGAGTTAGTATTTTTACTGCCACTTCGAGTTTTCTAGAGACTTAAGCTGGGTTTAGATAGGGCAAGTCAAATGATCAACTCAGTTGAATTCAATTGGCTTGAAAAGTTGAGCCTGGTTCAACTTTTTTCAATTCAAGTGAGTTGATCAAGTCAGTTGAAAGGCATGGTTTACACGTTCAATTCGCGTTCAAGTCAGTTGAATTCAACTGACTTGATCAATTGACTTGCCCTATCTAAACCCAGCTTTAATCTCGGGCACTATTGCGATTTGAGGCACTAAATTATCATCACAGTTTTGTTATTGTATGTTTTCCAGTAGCAGATAAGGGCCTCCTGGAAAAAGCGAAGTGGAACCAGAGCCCGAGGTTCTGGATCGTATCACCTTAAAACAATTTCTATGTAAAGATCCTTTCAGACCGATCGCGTTTGTCATAGTGGTATTTGGTTTTTTGTTCATGATTCCGTTATAAAAAAATCTGGGACTTTGAACAGTTATCTGAAGTCTATGACTTGGAAAATTGGTTACTACACTGCAATGCTCATTTCTGTTTGCAAACTTTGTAAACATATCAAACAGAAATGAATAAATAGTGTATTACTGAATTATAAGTGGGGATGGGTGGCACTCACTAGCCATCAGTACACACTTAACGAGTTAGTAATTTTTACCGAGTTTTTGAATTGCGGAACTCTTCGGTAAAATTTAAAAAATTCAAATTTGAGAAAATGTGTTACGAAAATTTACAGACTAACTTCTGTTAATGATGAAAAATAAAAATAAATCGATTTTATCCAATCTTTACGAATAACAGTCATTTGAATTTTAACCGAGTCAGTAATCCAAAAATCCAGTGAAAATACTAACTCCTGTAAAAAATCTAAGTGTGCATACAGAAGCAGCGGAGCTCGACACTCCTCCATCGAAACAGCATCGCAGCTGGGCTGCGAGTGCTATGAAATAAAAAGAACATCGACTTATTACCACTACCTACTTCTCTCCCTTCCGCTCTCAGAATTCGCCGATTCGGTGTCTCTCGTTGTGTTTTCTGCTGAGACTGAGCAATATTCGATACCGCAAAACATCTCCGCAGTAATGTTTTCTTTCGGCGCAGGAGATGTGCGGTAATTAAAAGTTAAGAATGCAGCTAAACATTTACAATAACAAATTTTCATGTGCGTAGTCCACTGCAACAGCCGAACGTACGAACGAATAGGGTGACTATAGCGCATTTTAAGAAAACGTCACAAGTTTTTATGGCTGTTTTAAATCAGTAATTACGAAGAAACCATAAAGTCTACAAAGTTACTATCAAAGGCACAAATCTAGGGAACTGCATGGAAAATGTTTTGTAGAACAACTAAATAAACAGAAATGAAAAATTTCAACTTAAAAACACTAAAATGTATGAAACTTCACCAGTTTTTTTTTTGGTACTTTCAACATACTTTTCAATTTTAATGTATGATAATTAACTTTAATCGAGTTCTTTTTCAAAGAGCATTGATAGCTAAGACTTTAATCTTTCATTTGGTATGTTGAAATCAGAAAACTACATTAAGATTAAAAAAAAAATAACCAAAGTTGGCAATACAAAAAAACATAAAATGTTGAATAGCTCACTTAGCAGTCATTTCCGACCCTATGTTTCATGGGGTTTTTTTTCATAATTTTAAGAGCCCTATCTACCCTGAACCAAACACCCTGTATATACACCACTGGCACCCACTGTCCCAATTTCCTTCACAATAAAGAGTTATACTTCTAAATCAACTTTCTTTCATAAAATGATACACAGCAATATCGTTTTATGAAAGAAAGCTGATTTAGAAGTATAACTCTTTATTGTGAAGGAGCTTGGGACAGTGGTGCCAGTGGTGTAGTGGTAAGTGTGATTTCCTCTCACCCCAAAGGGTCTGGATTCAATCCCAGTCGGCACCGCCATGATTTTCTGAGGCATAAAATCTCTGATCACGGGAAGTAAGACCATTGGTCCCTGATATATGACTTGATGGGTCGATAGGTAGGGTTCAGATGTGAGAGCTGTACGGAAAACAAAATCGATGGAAAATAAATCAAGGAAAAAAAGAATATATGAACCCATGATATTCTGCTCAGCATGCAAAATCGGTCGCAACAAGGCCGCCATGCTCCTAATTTCACAAAACAATTACGACCAAATTCGATACAAAAAAAATACATTGGAACTCAAGGCCTAGTTTCAGGAATTCACAATTTTTCCGATGATTCCGGATAACTGGAGGACGTTTTCTGGCCACCCGGTAGCAGAACCGATATCGATATGGTCTACTTTCAGGAATTGACTATTTTCCCGGTAAATCTTAATTTCACGAGTTTTCCCATTCTGACTGGTCAACCACAGCACAGTGGGGAATCTCCATACAAGAAGGTAGACACAAATAATTTCGTGCTTTTTATGCGTTTTTGTATTGATTTATGATAGTATGGGTATGAATTGTTAGCTTCAAGATATTTTTGTACATGACTTCTTATTATATTTTATTATATTTTGAATCAATGTGGTTTGACTCGTAAATTTTCGACGTATGTGACATGCCATCAGGTCCCTACTAATGATGTTCAACGCAAGATGCATCTTAGGGGCCATGCAGAAACCACGTAGTCAATTTAGGAGGGGACGAAAGACCACGATCCATACAAATTTTCAGAAATTTGTATGGACGTTGGACCACGTTGTGGGGAGAGGTTCAAAATCATTACATATTTTGTTATTTGTTATATGTTATATGTAAATCACAGAATGGTATTCGGTGCCCTCTTCACTATTCTGGAGCAAAAAGGTGATGGAACTTTACAAGTCAAGATCAAGGCCTTAAGCAATCACCCCTTTTCTGTACATCGGGTTGACCTTATGTCATTTGCGAGGCAATGAAAGTCACGCCTTGTGAGAAGACTCTACATTTAATTTGCATGGAGAGTCACCTCATAAAGTGACTTTTATTGTCTGGTAAGTGAAAGAGTGCCGACGCGATACGTTGAATTGGGGTAAATATCTATCCCCAATATTTTTTTATTGATTAAAGTCATTGTTTTAATGTTAATCAATCATAATCGAATTTTTGATAGTGTTCTGAAATTTTACGGAAGCATTCATCTCTTTTGCAAAGCTTTTTTTATATTAGTAAAGTGTTTGGGTAACTGTGCCATAAAATAAAGTTTTAAATTAATGTTAGCTGTTATATTTATTCACGCATTTTCTACATTTGCATCTTCAACAATTTCATCGTCAATTTCATCAACGTCACTCAATAATTATTTTAAGTTGTTTCTATTGAAATATTATTATTCTTAAATACAAGAAATGTCTGTACAACTGCGGGATATTTATGAATTGATTTTTTATGTAATCGATTACTTAAACTTAACTTTAACTTAAAGCGAACTTCTGAAAGGATCAGAGGCATTCATGGCTCTTATGAAAACATCATGTAAATTTTTCACTCTTGATCTTTTCTTAGCATGATGGGTTCGAATTTTTTTGTGCTGGCATTTGGTTGCTTCTTCGGCTAGTATTCCAAGTGGTGCTGGAGAATAGATCACTATATCTCCTGCATGAGCGAGAACTTTATGCACTGTAGCTGGAATTTTATACCAACTAGGGGAATTTACGTATTCTCGGCAACCTAAGCAGCGACCTTCTTTCTATAGCCTTTTTCTCTAAGGAACGCACACATATGCAGTATTGGTTTGTTTACAATCTTTTGCTGCCAGCTGCTCTAACAATTTCAGTCGAAAGAATTGTCAAAAACTGTTTTGAAACGCTTTTACAAAGCTCCAATCTTCTCTAGTGAGAGCGAGTATTGTCGGCAACCAGTTTTTCTTCGGCAACCGTTCCATTTGAACTGCATGTAAATCTGCTGTTCTATTATCGGCAGCTCGAAATCAGCTACAATTTGTAGTGCGTGTGTTTCATTTCAAGAAAGCCCTGCAAGATTGCTTTTTCTCAGTGGTAAAAATATAGTCAAATTGAAGCTGAAAGCATAAAGAGTCGTTTGCATGCATTCAGCGAAGTGTTTTCGTAAGAAAATCCAGTGAAAAGAGTGTTTCAATTTGTGTTGCTGAAAATAGTCTGTCATGCCGAAGCCGTCATTTCCCCTAAATAATTGTAGACATGCTTGGCATACACAGTTTTGGTCACGAACTGCTCATTTGCTAATAACTTTGCACACAGTTGACAAAACATTATTCTGTTTAAAACAGTAGATAGAATAAAGTTTAAGCTTGTAATAGGTACGTAAGAAAAAGTAGATTTTAATTCTAGCAATAAACTATATTTGATTTTGCGTGGCAAAAATGAAGTGAGAAATCTTCGCCACACATCTCGAACTTTAAGTGTAAAAATTCATTGATGTTGATTCAAATGATAAGGTTTACCTACTCTTTGCATGTCTACAGTAAACTATGATCCTAATCTATTGATTACTTTAAAGAAAACTAAATTTCAACAACTGAGTGAAAAGTTAAAAACAAATGAGCAATTGGTGTGTACAACTGTGCATGCCAAGCATGATTGCAGATATAGACGATACGTTTCTTTGCAATATGTGTCTAGTATTTCGGGGTTGATCGGTTTTTGGCAGTTTATTGCAATCAAAATGTTTCGAAATCTGTCTATAAGTTCCACGTTGATATCCAAAGCGCTACTCAGCAATTGAGGCTTTGAGAATGCTCGTCGGCAAACGTTTCCAGTTGTGCTGGTTCCTGCTACACCCACTCTTGGTTGATCCACCCTGACACCAAATGCTTCATACAGTCTATTCTGAATGTTGTTTTTACTTTTTTTGTACTCTCCTTTCAAAGCTTTTGTTATTTGCCATTTTTTGAAGTCCACTCTGTATGATATGTGTACTACACATTCGTCTCGCGGCACAAAGCCTTTGCGGGATCCATTGAGTTTCTTGTAAAACTTGCGGATCTGTTGTGAACGATACAGCAGTTCCATTTCTTCGCACTCTGCCTCTTCTATGCAACGCTTCTCATCCCGTAGAAGATGAGTTTGCTATCTTCACTAATGTTTACAGCGCTCCACATTTTGACGGGTACCTTGCTGCAACATCATCACCCGCACTGCATTCTTTGCATCTAAAATCGTCTGACACTCCTCCTCAAACTAACCGTTTCGTCGATTTCCGTTCCTTCTGCTGCGCTGTTTTAATGGCTGCTTTGACACTATCCCAGCAGTCCTCAAGAGGGACTTCGGTCAGCTCTCCCTCATCCGGCAGCGCTCCTTCAAGGTTTTGCGCGTAGTCAGTTGCGACTTAGGAACAGTGTTCACTCGGCTGTTGACAGAAGCAGATCACTCTCGATGTGGGTCACGCGATCGTCTGTTTACTCGGCAGCAACCATTATGTGGTCTTCCTCATTGTTCTTCATCAGCAGTTTTTTCGGTCGAGGCGTCGTCGGCTTTGTAAATCAACCGTTATGTGATGAGTGTGCGAGTGATGACCGCGTTTTGCGTCCATTGCTGCAATGCAAGTGCTTATTCCCTCGTTGGCGATACTGTCATACAATGAAACTACTGGAAGCCCGTTCTAATGGAGGAGGCTTATTGGATAGTTGAAGATAAAGTGTTTATTGTAATGTACCTTTTGACTATAGTTTTACGATGTTTTGTATAGTGAAAAGATTGCGGTTATTTCCCAAGAAATTTAGAGACTTACAGTTTCATGTTCAGAGTTTCCAATTGCTAGTCCGTATTCGTTGCCTGGGTCTATGCCGATTGTTTCCTGTACTATTTGAGTTTTACGGTTGGCTTGTAGGGTCTCGCCGGAGGACCATCATGTACAGCTCTGTTTAGAGTCCCAAGCTGGTACTAGGACGGTGATGAGGCACTCCTAACATGGAGAACAGACGCCGGTTTGAGCCTCACCTCTATGGTGAACAGACGCTCGAAGACTGCACTCTCCGGAGAGAGGAGTCACCCCTTCCCTTTCAGCATACGACCAAGGTCCCACCGGGATTGGTTATCCGATCTTTCCTATGGTTACTCGTAGAAGTTACTAGACAATTCAAGACCAACAATTGAAATGACCTCAACTCCATTTTATAAACAAACCTTGTAAGGCCATTTTCTCGTGAACCGAAACCTACATTCGCAAACCTAAACCATAATCGGGTAGAGGAGAATTTCCCCTACCTGTTCATTATGTTGGTTTCCCTTGGTGAACTTCAGTTTACGAGAAAATGGCCTTACAAGGTTTGTTTACAAAATGGATAGTTGAAGATGCTAATTTCAAATAACAGACTGTAGTGGTAATTTTTATACGATAGATGGAGTAGATGAAAGCATAGAGTTGATAGTTCCGTTAGAGTACGGCAGTGTGAAGATTGTATATAGATATTAGAATAGCGAACTAGGACAACTTTTAAGGAAGGTACAAATCGGTTTTTTCATCTCTCTTTACCAAACTCCCCCTTTGGAGAGGGATGGTGAGGGGTGTCCCCCCCCCGCCACCACTGGCAAAAAGAGATGAAAACCGACCCGTTCAAGTACCAACTGTGTGTTTGAAACAGTTCTACCGATTTTTACCGCACTTCAATTGTTATTTGAAGGAAGGCATCCAGTCGTAGGTTTGGAAATTGCAACTATTGTTTACCCCTACCACGATATGTGCTCCTGTCATCGTCGACTTGACGATCTCGAGGGGACACGGGTGGGGTAGGTGTTGCTACTGTACCTTTCGACCATTGACAGTAATTGATGGTATGCTCCCATCCAATAGTCAAAGTACAAAATGGAGTTGAGGCCATTTCTGCAGATACGCGGGGTATCAATGGTTCGCATTGTTCAGCCATCGTTTCGTTCCGGTGGATTTCGTCCGGCAAAAGGATTCTGGACATGACATTTTTGACCGTTCAAAACAGAGTACGCGGTTACTTGCATCAAACTAAAATTTAGTCGAATGTATCGATTATTCGGTTTTTCATAAGTAATGTATTTCTGTTATCATGTCATATAGTATTTCAATCTTGAAACAAACTGCGAGGCAGTATTTATTTCTTATTCTGAGAATCATTACCAAACATGATATAAGTCATTAACTGCGTATCACTGGGCTTATGGTAATTACAACGGAAATGAAAAACTAACAAAAGTGATCTTTCACCGTTCGATTTAATTTCTATTCGGGATAGAAACAAATAATCTCACCCATCACACCACATAATTAACAACTACGATAAGTTTTCATTTGTATGACACACTTTTTCATCAATCAATCGATCCTTGAAAATTGAACATTAAATTATCACTTTTCTCTTTTTCCGCTTATTTTTTCAGTGACTAAAGCGGACCGCACATGATTGATTACGCCAACACCACCAAATTATTCATAAACAGTGAAATTAATTGCATCCCCACAGCAAATCAACAAACAACCGCTGCTCCACACGAAGGCCATCCATAAATAATAAAAAAAAAGAAAACTTTCATTGCATCGCGGGTGGAACCTAGCCGAACAGGTCCCAAAAATAATTAAATCGATACATATCGGCGGGCATAGGCAATCCAAGTTCAATGCAACCAAATGCACCGGTGGACCACCAAGTGATGCTTCTGCTGCCAATGTTCGTCGCTAACGATGACAATATTGACCCATCATTAATATTCTGCCCGAATGTTGCCCGGTAGGTGAGATTATGTTGAACTGGAATCGACCACCGGCCACATCCGGGAAGCTGTCGATGACAAGTGGTGGTGCTCCGGCCGAACTGAGCCCGGTTGCCTTGCTACTGTTGCTTTTGTTGATCCTAACGAGCTGCTCTGGTGGCAGCGGTGGTGGTGATGCTGATTCCGATGGATTCGGTATAGAAGATCGGCCGTCACTGTCCGCTTCGTCGCACCTATGCGGAGGAACTCTGACGGCCACCCATGGCATCATACAGACACCCAACTTTCCGGAACGGTTTCCGATTCCCATTAGCTGCACCTGGATAATTGATGCTTCCACCATGGCGGTCGGAAGCAACGTATCAATTGTGGTGTACCTGACGCAGCAGTACGTTCTGAGTGGACTTCGATTTACGGAGTTTATGTACTACAGTGCCGATTTCAAAGTGCCCAGTATGAATGTGTTTGAACTTTCCGAAGACGATGTGACAAATGTGCCGTGGATCAAGTTCAACAGTCCGTATCTGGAAATTAAGTTCACCATGGATGACCTGTACGGGACGCATCTACGGGCGCTGGATCGGCTGTTGGATGTGTACGGGTTCAACATTACGTACGAGGTGGATGCCGTCAAGCAGTATCAGTGCAATGCGCTGCAGTGCCGGTTCCTGGGGAATTGCTACGCCAAACATGATTACTCGTAAGTACAGAGTGCATTGTTTGATTTATAATTTGGTGATTCTATTATAGGATGGCAAGTAGATATGTCTTTTATAGTTTACATTGCTGAACACATCTAAGCTTTTCAGCTTTGATGTTGAGCTGGTGATAGACGTAACGACAAAATAAATCAGTAGATAAAATCACTATCACATCAGATTTTGGACACACGGATGGTAAAGTTCAAATCAAAATTATAGAATTAAATAAAGATCAGGGTTCAGGCTAAGAGAATTAAAAATTAAATATGGATTGTAAATTAAGTTGCGTGTGTACTGGTTTTGCTTTCTCAAAATTAATTTCTCCAAATTAGCTCGTATATTGGTTGCTTTTTTCAATCACTTCTATAAATTAAAGCTAGAGATTGTGTCTAACACACGACGACGAGACGTTGACAACGAGATTACTCCAACAATACAGAGAACATAGTAAATTGTAAACTTTTTTGTTTGCATGAGTTGCCCAGAAATCCCTTAAATGGTACAATAAGTACATCTTGATACAAAATTGTTTCAAGTTTGTTGCTTGACCTACTTTAGGTCTCAATAATGATACTCAACTGTTTCAATGTACTGCTTGGATGACCTTCAATCATGCTTCAAATTAAGTTATATGCTACGTAATATTGTATGAAACACTTAAGCAACAAATCTTACTTGTGTTTGTTGTATAAGAGTTCCATAAAACAATATGCGTCTTGAATCTTTGGTGCAACGGAGTGTGATTTATACGTTTTTTTTTATTTATTGAGCATCTGTTTCGAGAATTTTTTTTGTTCCTACATTTCTTTGATAAGGCTCATTCAAATTGACTTTACAGTGCCGACGATTCATGTTAACTGTACAAAACTTCGTAGAACTATACAGTTAAAATTATTTTGTAATTTTACACGAATTTCCATGCACATACAAAGAGAATGCGTATTGTATGTATGTATGTAAGGTAGCCACCATCCCTTCGAAGATCTTGTCTTGTATGCAGCTCCACTTAATAGCAAGATCAATTTGAGCTACCGATCTGAATTCACAATATCGCTGTATGAAGGGCCAAAAACGGTGGGGTGGACCCGTAAGCAGAGACACTTACGCGAAATCCACGGGAATTTAAGAATCTCCTTCCAACGATACGATCCAACAAATCGAATAACGCAATTCGCAATACTTATTAAGCTTCCTACAGGATGGTTTGTTAAGAAGGGCGCGTCAATCTCACTGAAACTGTTGGAGTAGAATTCACACCATCACAATCGAATCGGTAGGATAAAGAAAATGATAGTGTTTATTCCCTCCTAGACTCCGGTTGTCATACCACTCCAATCGTCCAGTTTCAGGTCAAATGATACCCTGATGCTCCCTCCCAACCCAGTATTTATTTATATATATAGTAAACATATGTAATGGAGAAATGAAATATATCAGAACATTAAAATACGTAATAATGAAAATACATTTATATGGATAAAAAAACTGGTATTCCGCAATGAAAATAATAATTATTTTACATACAATATGATGCAGCTCTATGTCTCCTCAGCTCCCAATAAGGAAGATGTAACCCTGAAATTTCCAACAAAAGACACAGAAAAGGAGATTTTGTTAGTAGGTTGGGTTCGTTGGATCAGGATTCACCTTGATAAGTGATGCGACCATGGTTTTAAATGAATCAGTGTTATCATGCATTATACTTGGATTTGCCCGAAGCCAAAACCAAATGGTGTATCATTGGGCCTTATTACGGGTGTCACTACACGGTGATAAGAAAGTGATACTCAGAATAAGAGCCGTGATTACCGTACAAATCAAATGGGAAACACTTCACCGTGACGACAAGTGACAACTTTTCACCGTGATGTGACATCCGTAATAAGCCCCCTTATAATATAAATCTGAAGACGTTCCATCATCGAAATGCTGAAAATGAACATAGAGCATGAGCATGAGCAAAATTGATCGTCCGCGACTGCCAACACCAAAGAGCTGAAAACCAATTCAAACAAATCAAATCAACAGACAAAACCAGGGTGAAAGCTGTAAGAGTGAATCATTACAGTATAAATCTAGTGATGTTCCGTCATCAAAGAGCTGGAAGAAAACTCAAATAATTTAAATCAATAGATCCAGTCTGAATGAAGGCTGCAAAAAGAGAATAATTATACAGCAATGACCCCATTTTGTCAGCTAGCAAAGTATGCGTATCGTAAACATTCATCTTGAAGGAGGAAGGTATGAAATTACAATTATGTGGAATTATTGAAAAATAACAGTCTGATGCGCGGAGAGATTGACAGGATCGGGTCATAACTGTAATGTGAATATATGAAGATTTATCATCATCAAACTATTCTTGAATTGACCTGGAAGAATGCTTGTGAATAATTGTTATACAGATAATTTAAATTGATAAACTAAATGGTTCAAACAACAACTCCAGCCTGTAAAAAAGCTGAAAATAGGGAATCTTTACAATGTGGATGCCCGACGGTCTTCTACTCAGTAAGCAAAAGCGGCAGCCACCAGGCTAATCGATCTGCTCAATTTAAATATTGAAACCTTATTTTATGAAGTTCTTAAGAATACCAATTGAAACACAATGTAAACAAATAAAAGTTAAGAGTCTCATCCGAATCAAATGATTCCAAACGATACGCATTCATAGAAATTAAGTTTAAATAGACAAAAGTAGAAAAATGGAACAATCTCACCAAATCAGTCCAACTGAATCCCTTGCAAGCAGCTATGTCACGCTTGGTGTAGTAGCTCCGATCATAGACCCGCCCTACGGGGATCAATTCTCTGGTCGAATGTAGTCGATTGCTCCATGACGCGAACACGAAGCGACCGCTCACAAAATCATACAACGCGTAAACAAACTGAAATCAAAAACTATCACACGCGACGCCACAAATTTCTGTACCGGGAGCACAAGCGAAGAAAAAAAAAAAAAAAACAAACAACGCAGATAGCGACACTTCTTCTGATGCCTGCAAACATGATGCATCACGTTTTCTTTTTCGATTCCAAAACTTCTCGGAAAGCGAGAAAACCACCAATCACACACGTATAACCGTCCGGGAGGCAGAGTGCCAGCGCTAATCTGGCAAAATCAGCGAACGCACGCACAAAACAGAAACAAACTTATACACAACCGTATCCGAACAGGTTCGAAGCTGAACTGATACAAAGAGAATGCGTATTCATGTAAAAATAAATTCGGTTTTGAATTTACACGACTTGAAATTTACATGCATGTCAAATTAAACGTCACTTGAATTTTACAAGGATGGCTTTAGATGGGCTCATCTAATAATTTTGCAGGAAATTTAAAATTACACACATTATCTAAATATGCCAGCAGATCCGAACATGACATCGAAAAAACATATGAATAAATATATTTTTTCTCTGTTCGGGACATAACACCCATGCGGCCAGTAATTTGATCTATTGTAGTATATCCCGTGTCCTTAGTTTAGTGCATGCCGTATTACTCCATCACTATTGATAAATGATGAAGTATTCGGTTTTGATACAGTTGTCATTCTTGCCTTCATCGCAAAGAATCGATTCTAATCGAAAAGTCTCGCTATTTATACCCTTCGGAGTGTTGAAACACCCTCCAAGTCAGTCAAAATTGGATTCCTTAGCTACAAAATGAAGGAAAGACACCGATAATGACCATGCATCAGAACCCTAGTCATTACCACTTCAAACTATGGAACAACGAATAGAAGATTAGATCACATGGATGAAGACAAACTAACTCATTTTTCCTTGTTTCAAGATCATCCTCGGTGGACAAAGCCGAGTCTTGTCACATTCAAGGCATAAAAAGTAAAAAGGACTAAGATGTGTTCCTTTGATCACTGAAAAAAACCTGTTCCCCTAGTTTGAAGTAGTCAAGACTAGGAATCGGTGGTATATCGGTGGTGACCCACTAGACTGATGCAAAAATTGACATTTTCGCTCGACAGTGCTCAATCGGTGCCAAATCGGGTCTAGATTAGCCTCCCAAGGATTGAACTGATTGGGTAAGAAACTGACTGGGCACAAACCATTTGAAGTTTATATGGGAATTACAATGGGTAAGCCAAACTTTTTCTTCGTAGTCTTCTATCCTTCTTCCATATTGCACCGTTAAAAATTTCTATAGCTATTCTTCTGGAAAATTTTCTCAGCTACAACTTTGCGGAGTATTGTTTTTCAGCCAAACATCAAATTAAATAGTTATTAATTGTTTAAGAGATTGATAATATTATGGCATGATCAAGCAACTGTTTTGTGGGCAACACTGTATTCTGCAGTGTCACATAGTAGCCATAATGTGTTTGCCAGTGATGCAACATATCATGACACTCACGTGACACTCGTCTTCGCATCAACCGATAGTTAGTTAGTGATAGTTAGAGCCATGGCAAACAACAATCACCAGCAATGGTCGCTGCTCACAAGCAAAACGTTACACCCGCTGCTGATAATGAAAAGCACAACGAAAACAGTGAAGACTTCTGCAGTACGATCATGAGAAAAAGCGAAACGACAGAAGTAAATGAAAACAATGCCTACGCATTCCAAGTTCGTCTCGGCAGGCGCGAGTGTGTGAGTTACAAACAAAGCAGGCAACATTAAACGGAAGCTGTTGGGCTCACTCACCAACACACTAACATTAGCAAGCAAAGCAGCAACTGCTTCAAAACGAGCACAGATGAGTGTCGTGATTGTCAGGAATGACCAGATCGGTGATGGATCACAACAGAAGACGACATTCACCAGTTGCTTTTTACTTCTTTCGTTAACTTGATGGATGGTCATAGAGAGAGCTTCGACGAGCACATTGATAGGAATGTACAAAGCGTTACTACCATCAGCTGTTTGGCGATCGTGATTGTGATAGGTCGCAACTCTGGTTTTTGTTCTATTCTACGCGCCAGAAACACCAATGTTGCCTGCTGAGCAGTTGATTGAGCATAATCATAAGACATTAGTGGCATAAATCATTAATAACTTTTGATCCTTACATTTAATTTAAAAATGGGACTTCAACAAAGTTGTAGCTGTGAAAATTTACTACAAGTATAGTTATCAATTTCTAGAGCAGAGTAATAGGATGAATTATTAGATAGATATGAACACAAAATTTGGTTTTCCCATAGTAATTTCCATATAAACTTCAAATGGTTTGTGCCAAGTCAGTTTCTTACTAAATGAGTTCAAATTTTGGTAGGCTAATCAGGAACCAACTAGGAACCGTTTGAACACTGTGAAGCGAAAATTTCAAATATTGCATCTGTCTAGTGACCCACGTTACGGAGCAAAATATTACGCTTGCACAATTTGTGTCCTTCATATGTGAAGCAGCTCTCACTCGTGGAGATGTAACTATTTAACGTGGCCGTAGGCTTCACCCAATGCCGTGACGCTTTCCTGTATAGCTGTTTCCGTGACGTGGTTTTTCTACAGAATCTTCAAAAATAGTGTTCCAAAAATGTTGATCATTTGACGAGACTTTTTAGTCGTATTCTGTGTTTTGTGATCCAGATAAAAATTCCGCGTCGGAATTCATTGTTTCTTCATACTTCGCACTGGTCCCCACTTTGAAATCCGCGACCGAATTATCTTTGCACTGCGCACTTGTCTTCACATTCCCATTCCGATAAACATAGATATTGTGGATACGCATTAGACTGATGCAAAATTTGACTTTTTCGCTCCATAGTGCTTAAATGGTTTCAAATCGGGTCGTGATTAGCCTCCAAAAGTTACAACTCATTTGGTTAGAAACAGACTTCGCACAAACCATTTGAAGTTTACATGTAAATTACTATGGGAAATCTCAACTTTTTGTTCATTACCTTCTAGTCTTTTTCCATATTGAGCTGCAAAACAGCTCGATAGCTATTCTTATAGAAAATTTTCTCAGCTACAACTTTGCTGGAGATTGTTTCTATGTAAAACGAGACAGGAAATAGTTATTAATTATTTAAGAGATTGGTAAACTTATGACATGATCAATCAGCTGCTCTGTAGGCAACACTGTATTTTGCAGTGTGACATAGTAGCCATAATGTTTGTGTCCTATTCAACGCCCCAGAAACACCAATGTTGCCTGCTGAGCAGTTGATTGAGCATGATCATAAGACATCAGTGCATTGAACCATCAATAACTTTCGGTCCTTGCATTTAATCAAAAAGTGGTCTTAAACAAAGTTGTAGCTGGGAAAAATTCCTACAAGTACAGTTGAAAACTTTTGAAGCAGACCGATATGGTGAATTATTAGAAAGACATGAACAAAAACCTTGGTTTTACCATAGTAATTCCCATACAAACTTCAAATGGTTTGTGCCATCTCAGTTTCTCACCAAATGGGTTCAAATTTTGAGAGATTAGTCAGGATCTGATTTGGAATCGTTTAAGTATTGTGGAGCGAAAATTTCAAATTTTGCATCACTCTAATACGTATACAATTCACGGTTGTGAAAGGCTTTTTCATATGGCATCCAAATGGACAAAATATGGGTTGCCCTGAATTAAAATGCTTTGATGCATGTTTTGCCACCACTTTTATACTGTGCTCCACAAAATTGCACGAGGAAACGGAACAATGAAAAGAGCGCTGATTTTTAAAATAAAAGTGGCACTGCCGTAGATGTTTTTTGAATGCATCAAAAGATTTGTACAGCACTCCACACTCCGGAAAAACACATTCCATTGAACTTTCATATTTGTGAACAGTTTTCTACTAAGTGACTCGAGCTATATGCGGCGGAGAAAAAACCTGATTGAATAATCGGTTCGTCCACCATATTAGCTTTATCAATGTATGTTGGTTTAAATTAACACGAGCATGTTCTTTGATAAATTTTACATCGAGTGGATTATAATGCACTGCTCGAGAAAATAAATCGAATAATTTTATGAGTTTTATGCTATTTAATGAAAAATTAAATCAAACCGCAGTTAAAAACGATGCAATTTTAACATGGTTTTGCTTAACATGTCATGTAAAATTCCTTATTTTTTGCTGTGTATAGTCAAAAGCTACAACACAATAAACACTTTATCTTCCGCTATCCAAGAAACATCCCCCAGCAGAACGGGAGCCGCTTCCAGTGGTTTCATTGTATGGCAGTATCGCCAACGGGGGCAGAGTGCTTCCATTGCAGCAATGGACGCAAAACTTAGTCATCACTTCACATAATCTAAAGGAATTGGCGTTTGAACCCTCGACTTGGTCCTTTGGTATACGTTTACGAGAGTTTGCCAATTTCCTAAAAAAAAAATCTGATGCTCCCTGTCGGATGGACGGACCCCGCGACGCATGTTAAAAAGCACATTGGAGGCCTCTTCTCAGCTCGACACAGTCCGGTCTATTGCTGCCAGCGTTCATCATAGTCGTCGCGGTATTGCTGTCGAGACTGTAGTTGAGGTCCTCCAGCCTGCTTTCCCAGGCAAGTACGTTCTTTTTCATAAACTCTCACTTCCTGATCGTCTTTCCGATTCCAGCGTAAGTCCGTTCGAGGACACTATTTGTTGCAATATACCAACGCATAGCCCTTCATCACTTTTCAACGCTTCATCTTCACGCCACTCTTCATCACAACCAAGCTCATCGGCATCTGACCCGGGACGCCCTACACATAGCAGTACGGAAGCCCCTGACCCTCCTAGCTCAGTCGAGCCCGTAGCTGTCATGGAAAATATCTCGAAGCTTTCTCGTTCCTGCCAACCAAGTCGTCCCGGCCCTGAGTCTAGTGCTGGCGATGGGGTCTTGCAAGTTGCCTATCATGGCAAGTATCCTTGCAGTAACAGCAATTTTCGCTCTGAAGAGCTCTCGCTCCCTAGGAGTTGCAGTACCATCAATGCCTGGATTTATTATCAAAACGTGAGAGGTTTGAGGACTAAACTGGACGACATTTTTTTGGGATCTCTCGACAGTACCTACGATGTCATTATGCTAACGAAGACAGGATTAGACGACAGCATCAATTCCCTGCAGGTTTTTGAAAATTCATTCAACGTTTTCCGTTGTGATCGTTCCCCTTTGAACAGCGACAAGCGCTGTGGTGCGTGGTGCGCTCATAGCCGTTGCCGAACGACATGGCAGCTCGCGCATTGATACGAACAGTCACAGGAGACTGGAGCAAGTGTGTCTTTCTGCCAATATTCGTGGTCGTCGATTCCTGATGTGCAATATTTACATTCCACCGGACAAAAGCCGTAATGTCGATCTGATTGAAGAACACATCGCCACCGTTCGTGAACTCTGCGACAACGCTTCTCTGGATGACATTGTGTTCGTATGCGGCGATTACAATCAACCTCGGATTGCTGCCTGGTCTGAGGATGAAAATGGCATTCGTCTTGCTTCTTCGACGCTTTTGACTCAGGCGAGTACAGCGTTATTCGACGGTATGGACTTGTTGAACCTGAATCAAGTTAACGTGCAACTGAATAATCGCACTCTCGATTTGGTTTTCGCGCCCGTTGGTAGCTCTTCTGTAGTATATTCTGCTGATGAGCCATTGCTGCCAGTAGATCTGCACCACCCCCCACTTAATTTTCGCGTTAATGATGCAGCTGAATGTCCTAGGCCAGTTCCGGTGGCAAATTAATTCGAACGAGCACTCAATTACCGCAAAATCGACTTTGATGTGCTTTTCGCTTACGTTTCAGGCCTCGACTGGAATTGTGTCTATGACAGTGTGGATGTCCATGGCATGGCCTCAAATTTTTGTGCCATCATCTGCCAATGGTTGAACTTCCTACGTTCCTACGAAGAAAAAATCTAAGCAAGAACGCAATCGGTGGCAATGTTATTTCCGGGCGCATAAATCCGTATTTGCAAAAGCTAACTTCAAACGAGCGAGCGACATCTACAGAAAGTTGAATGCTTCACTCTACAAAGCACACGTTTTGAGGGTGCGGTTTGGCCTGGATCCGAAATCGTTTTGGGGTTTCGTAAACAGTTAGAGGAAAAGCTCATCAGTTCCGTCTAATGTGATCCAATGTGGCAAAGAGTCCAATAGTGAAGAAGAAGCATGCAATTTCTTCGCGATGCATTTCGCATCCATCTTCGAACCAGTGTCATCGTCCGACGTCGAGGCCTAACTAGCTGCGTCAAATGTCGCGCTGTATGCAGTTGATTTAGACACGTTCGAAATTTCATCTGCAATGTTCATCGGTGCTTCAAAAAAGTTGAAGAGTTCATTAGCTCCTGGCCCGGATGATATCCTTCCTGCTGTTTTCCGTCGCTGCGCATGCGCAGTAGCTGGGCCGCTAGCCTTCATTTTGAACCGTTCGTTTGAGCTAGGTGAATTTCCCATGAGATGGAAACTATCGTACATGTTTCCAGTGCACAAAAATGGTGACCGACGAGATGTTAAAAACTACCGTGGGATAACCAGCCTTTCTGCCGCATCGAAGCTTCTCGAGATTATCGTCACTGATCAAATTCTACGCGCTACAAAAAACCACATTTCGTCAGATCAACATGGATTTATTTCCGGTAGGTCTGTTGCTACTAACTTGCTGGATCTAACTACTACCTATTTTTTGGCTATGGAAGATAAAGTGCAGGTTGGCGTAATCTATACGGACCTAAAGGTGGCTTTTGACAGAATTGATCATAAAGTGTTGCTCTGCAAGCTATCGCGATTGGGAGCCTCAAATTGATTGGTGTCGTGGTTGTCATCGTACTTGACTGGCAGAACGCTGTACGTTAAACACGGAACTTATGTTTCATCGTCATTTGCTAGCACGTCCGGTGTTCCGCAAGGAAGTAATTTGGGACCGTTATTGTTTGTATTATTCTTCAATGACGCTGCATCTACACTTGGCCACAAGTGCAAGCTCGTATTTGCTGATGATCTGAAAATCTATGTGGTGGTACGCTGCATCGAGGACTGTTTTCACCTGCAAATGTTGCTCAACATGTTCGTTCAGTGGAGCTGCTCGAACAAGCTTGTCATCAGCGTCGCGAAATGTCATGTGATGACCTTCAATCGGTCCAAAGACCCGTTAATTTATGAATACCACATAGATGATACTGTTCTTAGCAGAGTGGATCAAGTGACGGATCTTGGTGTCATATTGGACTCGAAGCTTTCCTTTCATTCTCATTATGCATCGATTATTTCCAAGGCTAATCGTCAACTTGGCTTCATCTCTAAGATTGCCAAGGATTTCACGAATCCACACTGTCTAAAAGCATTGTATTGTTCACTCGTAAGGCTGATCCTAGAAAATGCTTCAGTTGTATGGGCTCCAAACGACGTATCAAGGAATCTAAGAATCGAGCGTGTGCAAAAAAGATTCATACGACTTGCGCTCAGAAACCTACGGTGGCGTGATCCTTTGAACCTTCCAGCATATCCCGATAGATTCCGTCTGCTTGACCTCGAAATCCTTGATCGAAGACGTAAGCTACAACAGGCTACGTTTATAGCTAAATTACTCAGCGGTGTCGTCGATTGCTCTCATCTTCTGTCACTGCTTGATTTCCGTGCTTCTGCTAGGATGTTACGTCAGCAATCCCTGATGCAACCGAGCTTTCATCGTACTCTCTATGGCTACAACCAGCCTATTTGTGCAATGGTTCGTATGTTTGTATCCGTCGAGTCCGCGTTTGATTGAGGTATGTCCACACCTCAATTTGCGAATAGAGTAAGAAGACTGAACCTTATATAAGACAAATAGTTTATTCATTAAGCCATCTTTGTCAGATGACTTATTAAATAAATAAATAAATAAATAAATAAAATAAATAAAAAATATACTCATCACGAAACGGTTGCTTTTCAAAGTAGACGACGCATCGACCTAAAAAAACTACTGATGAAGAACAATGAGGAGAGCTCAGGGCCTGGGTGGCAGCCATGTTTTTGATGCTATCATCTGCTCTTGTCTTCCTGCTTATAACACGATTTTCCGTCCCTTTCTGCTATGTATACGTCAGGCGGACCGTATTTAAATAAGGCCCATGATGTTGCCTACTGTCAAACGTATAGGATTGATATAGGGTTGCCAGCCCCCTGGGAGAGCTACACAATGGTTGCTACCGAGTAAACAGACGATCGTATGACACATATCGAGAGTGGCCTGTTTCTGTTAACAGCCAAGTGAACACTGATCTGTTTCGAGATGTTACTAAAGAGTTGACGAAGCAAGATGTGTTGAAGAACCTATTTGCAATTATGTTCCAATTAAGCGTTATGAATATATAAGTTTCGAAACTTCGTTTTGCAACCAACTGGATCAAGTTGTTACTGTAAAAGTCTGTTGCAACCATCTAGTATCTACCTTGGCTCAAATATGTCATGTAACTGTGATGATGTAAAACACTTTTGAACTACATTGGCAGAAGCGGAGAAATCGTAATGCATAGGAAATGGAACTAACAAATTACCATGGTGAGGAAGACCACAACGAAGACAATATGATTATGGACCGCGAATGATGATGGTAACTAACGACGATGCGAACTAAGCCAAAACGAAAGCTACAAAAGCAAAGTCGAAATTAATTGAAACCCCAAAAAATCAAGCATGTTTTCAATTCGTCTCAACCAACATGACCGACGAATAACACAATCGTCTCAAATTTCAAAAGAATATGTTGTATATTTTTACAGATTTTTCACGTCCAGAAAAATAGACAGAATTTATTGCATTATTCTAGGAGGGTGGCTCTATCTAAGATCCATGAAAATGTCACTTTGCTGTTGTGAAATGCGTGCACGCTAAGTAGATTGATGAAGATTTTTAAGATTTCCTGCAAAAAGGCGGAGAGCGTTGCGAGTAGATGGATTGAGATGCAAGAGATGACAAAGGATTTTTCGTAGATTGATACGCTAACATAAGATTTTCCGACCATCAAAAATTGAGATTTAGATGTGTCGCACCCCCTGGCATTATCCAACAATTAAAAATAAAACACAACTGGTAATAACACTGCGGGGCCGTCCGGATGGCTCCGGATGGAACATTTTCGCCACCTCCAGTTCCAATGCTAAATATCAGCGACTCCGTTGGGCACCAACGAACGCATGTATGGCAGCTAGCAGCATTTCACCCAGCGGAAAAGTTTAACGGTGAAGGTGACGTTGCAGCGGCTCTGAAAATTCTTCTGCTAACAGCGTCTGTTTAGTTACTTTATTGAATTCGCTCAGGAAAAAAATTAATCATCAGGGGTTCACGTTTTTCATTCATTCAGATTCACACTTTCCACATTCCTTTCTTAAAAAATACCATAAAGCTAAGTAGAGTTTCAACTTCCATGCCTCTGCCACTTCACTCTGGTGGTCTTCCAGATACATCATGTTCTACTTTTGATCATTATTCCGCAGGTCTATCAAACGCACCAAACGATCATTGTTCCGGTGGTCTTTCAGACCTAATTGTGCCTTATACAATTTAATTTGTTGTTTTTGTATGGTAGAGTTTTCCAATCGTTAGGATGTGTCATAAATATTGTCAACGCAACCAGTTGTTGTCGCTTTTAAGATAAACTAACCTTAAGATGAATGCTAAACTCCTAACAAAACAGTTCAAAATATATTGATTTTTCTTATGGCTCACAAATGGTATTTTTTTTTATCCTTGAACGGAAATCACTCCGCAACTTTCATAAACCTGCAATCTGGCGTACGTTAAAGGCTATGAACTATCTCATCACATGTTCTCTTGGGCCCAGTTTAATTGTGCCAGAACCTGAAAATAAGGCTCAGGTTGATGCCACCTGAAGTTGGGGGTGCTGATAAATCCATGTTTTTTTTCTGTGTCACTTGAAACTGTCACACTGTTGAGGTTTGTATTTTCAAAACATTCATTTTTGAACTGATGTGGCCTTTAAAAAACTAAAATTATATAGTAATTATGAAATTCATAACAAAAGAAAAACCCCTCTTCTCAATGAAGACCTACCATAATTGAGCGAATCAAAGCACAACAGTACCTAGGAAGAATCTTATGACATTCCAGAAAAACCTTTGTAATGAAAAAATTGCATCACTACGCTGCCACAGAAGAGTAGGTAGACCATTATACTGTATGGAAGCACCCAAGTGCACCAACTGTGGCATGAAAAAGTTCTTTTCAAGCACAAATGAACACTTTGATCTACAACTAGGCACTAGCCGTACTAACGGTGGAACATCCTAGCTTGCCCCAACCTATTTTGCTTGACGATGTTTTACATTCATATTAATTTATGCAATAGAGTGACTTTTTTTGTCTGTACAAAGTTTACCCACTGTCATGCAGTAGCAGCTGTAAGCTGAAAAAGCAATTCTCTTGAAAATAACCACTCACTCGCTTAACCCGAACGTGCTTAAACCAGTAGAATTAGGTATGGTTTGAATGTATACCTACCTAGTGGATTGTGAGGAGTGTTTTTAGAGCAAACAGCAAAGCAATCGGAAAGAAGTGTGCATTTCATCAGAGAAATCATAACCAATAAATGTGGCTTCAATGTAGGGGGTCTACAACTTGAGCAACTGCAGCTTGAGCAAAGGAGCGATTGAAGCGTTTTGTCTTAAATTGAGATCTTGCAAGGTAGGGTTAACTACCCCATTTCCGGGCTATTAAGCACAACCCGCACTTAGTCTTTCTTAATCTAGCGCAGTTTAGCACCAAACGGAATGTTATTATTAGTGATGGCTTCCAAATGTATTTACCTTTCTGTATGTACCGTACGATTTGATAAAGAGATACCAATTGTTGAGATATTGTCAAAAGTCTAACACTACTTCATGACGCCAAGCTCGGCCTATGGATTCAAAACTCGGCCTAACGCATTGAAACGCCAATGAGTTCACTTCGGCCTTCCGGAAGAAGATAAAAATTGATTCGGTCGGAGCGCTTCTTTTGTTTTTGGGAATAATGGGTGCAAACCTTCATATCACGCGTTCTCATTGACCTCGTTCGGTAGCTTATTGACTAAAGTATCGTACCGAATGCATAATTGACTTGTCAGCTCTGAAATCATGGATTTATTTGAAGTTTTCTGCTCGACAGGCCTAAAATGGGTGACTAGGTCGAAGTAGTTCTCTACCCTACTCAGTTCCATTTACGTTGGAAATTATGGCATGTTTTAATTCAAACTTGTGGTTTGGTTTATAACAGACGAGGAATAAAACAGCAGCACACATTGCGGCTAGATCCAATTTTTATGACAGAAATGAAATATGAAGCGAATTGGTTATGGGTTTGTGCTATAACCATACAGGTACTGTCATATAAAAAATATTGCAGACAATACAAGAGTGGAGTATGGGATCAAAAGGAATCAATTGCTTCAAACAACCAATGGAAAAGCAATTTATTTGTTTCGAGCAGCATATGTGTTTAAATGCTTGTTTTTTATTTACGTTCATCCACATGCTGTATACATATCGAAGGTGGTATTTTTTCCCTTGATTTGCTTTCCGTCGATCTTGTTTTCCGTGCTGAGCACCAATGCTACCGACGCCAGGGAGGCAGCTCCCACACCTGGACCTATCGACCCATCAACTCATGAACCGGGACCAACGGCTTTACTTCTCTTCCGAAGGAAGGCGTGATCAGAGATGTTATGCCTCAGAACATCCTGGTGGCGCTGACTGGGATTGAACTGGGGTGAGAAACAATCACGCTTACCACTACACCGCCGGAGCCGCTGTCGAAGTTGGTATCGATATAAAATGTTTGCAATTGAAATGAACTTTCTTCAAACAAGAGTTTAGTCGCATTTGACCCAAAACTCTTAGAATTGATTTTCAAATAGCAATGAAAACATCATTGTTGGTAATTTTACCCCAGTTCCCCTAGATTGAGTATGTCAGACGTTTCACAGTTCCATCCGATTGATATTTATAATATTGATTGTCATTTAATAAAAGGTGATTTCTGAGGTAAACGGCCGGATATAGGTTGTTAAACCATCCTACCTAAAAGATTTTAGCGGTAATACCGTGCCATTCTGCAGTACCAAAATTCGGTCTGAAAACCGGTAATTTCGGTAATTTGTTTTCCTCTGTTCGGGACCTAAGACTACTCCCAAGTAACAATTTTGGTTTTATGAGGGTTCTGTAGATCATGATTTGGACTTGTAGAATGCTATAAAACCTCGATAAAACCAGCAATGTAACTTGGGCTGCGACCAGTAAATTGATCTATTGTAGTATATCCCGTGTCCTTAGTTTAGTGCATGTCGTATTACTCCATCACTATTGAGAAATGATGAAGTATTCGATTTTTTTACAGTTGCCACTCTTGCATTTATCGCAAGGATCCGACTTTAATTGAAAGGTCCCGCTATTTACACCCTTCGGAGTGTTGAAACACCCTCCAAAGGCGCGCTCCTTTGTCAGTAAAAATTGAATTCCTTAGCAACAAAAATAAGCAATAACACCGATAATGACCATGCATCAGAACCCTAGTCTGTGACCGACGACCTCAGACGGTGACCGTGGCTAGACCAGTTACCAGAGGCTTAGTTGGAGGTCCTTCTGACCTCTAAAATCATAAAGCAGTTAATTGTATACCTCCTGGTTGGTATCCCGTGTATCAAAATATTTGTTTTGATTTTTGTTGTTACTCCGGCTGTAAATATTAGATTATTTATTTATTTATTTATTTATTTATTTATTTATTTATTTATTCAATATTTTTCATATTTATTTATTTATTTGCGGAAGCAAGTGTTAGGGATTTTGAATTTGTGAAGGCTATGCATGCAGCCACTTTGTCGGAGTAAATGAGTAGTTTGTTTATGATACCAACCGAAACCATTTTAGTGTGTAAGTTTTCGTACCGTCATCACGCCTGTCATCGTTCCGTCATCGTTCCGTCATCGCTCCTGTCATCGGTCGTCCATCATCGTGATTCATCGTCATCGTCGTCATCTTTGTGTGTGTTGTGATGATAATCATCATGGGGTCGCTTCAATTGCGCTGACTCATCGACCGCTATAAAAAGAGGCGGTCGAATAGAGTCAGGGCTCTCTTTAAGAAATTAATAGTCCGGAGGAGTGACGGTCAGTGTCGGTTTACGGAATAGTATACTTAATGCTATCCGTTAAAGTTCCATGTGAAAGGTGTTAAATTGAGTAGAAAAAAAAACCACAGCTAAAATACCGTGTAGTTTTCACACCTAATAATAAAAGTGAAAGTGCAGGGTGACGATGAGAGACACCACGAACAGCTAAGAAAAATAGTGCACCAATAGTCAAAAAGTTAGTTCTAGCTGCGCTAGTCTCACGTCATCCATTAATGCACTGAAGAAACCAAGCGAGCCAGTGGTGTAACAATACAACTGCAGTACAAAATACTTAGAAGTGGTCGAGCGAACAGTAAAAGTGAACTTTTAAAGAAATGGTATTTCGCCAAGACTGTGGCTGTCTCGCTCAACGATGGTGCAGGCTTGCTTGGTAGACCACTAAACATTTTTGCGCGCGCGTTTGGTACCACTCCCCGGACTCGGAACTGTGGCCTTCAATCCATTGGCCTTACCGACAGTGTTGTGATTCCCTAACTAATTGTGGGAACTGAAGCGAAGAAACCCCAGAAGAAGAAACCTCAGAAGAAGAAAAACAAGAAGTCGCTGTGTTCCGGAGATTCAACGGTAGCAGTCAGTCCCGATGTCCCAGCATGTCGACCATCGAACGGCCGCACCGGTGAGCTCCCAACAGAAAACATGTTAATAAACGGTTAAAATTAAAACCAACTTTGCAACTAATTCTCTCCCTAATAAAAATGTCTGGCCGTCTAAACCTCAACTGTTCTATTTTCATTTAATTATTTCTAAGAAAATCTTGTTTTCCGCCATCTTATTTGTGAAATTCCGCCTTTCCACCAACATTGGGATGAAAGTATGCCCCATTGTGATTTTTCCAGGAGATCAACCGTATATACGACCCTGAATGGTAAGGTAGGTTAAGCACCCCATACACGCCTTAACCTTTACCATAAAGATTTAACTATCAATTGGCGCCCAACGTGGGGGTGTGGCCACCTCATCCTCAATATCCAGTTCATTCAGAGTTTGATTTCTACAACCGAAATCAAAGACCATTCTCGTTAGAAAATCACCCTACCTCGAACAATAGCTTTGCTGATCAACACAATTTCCCATTCCGCAGTTCAGATCCCAACCCTAGATCCCATCACAGAACATCGTTAGATTCTCGACCACTGAATCCAACAATGCGTCCGCTTCCCAACGAATACCGACCACAACCAAACCCGAATCCAAATCCCGTTCCTCCTCATCCAAATCCCCTTCCTCCTCATCAAAATCCATATCGTCATTATCCACCCTCTCAGTATCCCGAACCGTATCAAACTCGCCATACTTTACCGGTTTCCAAATGGAACATAGCGAAGTACAGTGGGGATGATCAAGGTCTGAAACTGAATGAGTTTCTGGAACACGTTCAAGCTTTATCGCAAGCAGAGCATGTTTCGGAACGAGAACTGTTCGAATCAGCTGTGCACTTGTTTACTGGATCAGCGTTAAAATGGTATATGAGCCAACGTTCGACAGGCAGACTCATGCATTGGCAACACCTGGTATTCGAGCTTCGTAGAACATACATGCACCCGGACTTGGACGCTTTGATTAAGATGAAAATCTATCAAAGGCGTCAACAAAAATACGAGTCATTTCACGAGTTCTATTTTGAAATGGAGAAGATGTTCCGGACGATGAGTTTTCAAATTCCAGATTACGAGAAGATGCAGATACTTCAACAAAATATGCGTGTGGATTACAAGCGACAGATGACCTTTCTGCCCATCGCTGATTTGGAAACACTCGTTGCTGCTGGTCAGAAACTAGACGCTTTGAATTTTTTAGCTTACAACAAAGTTTTCGGAGGAGCTGACAAGACAGTTCAAGCGGTAAACGACAACAAGGAAGCAGAAGCAAAGAAGAAGCAGAAAGGCAGTCAGGTTCGGTCCCAGTCTTCGGGTCAAACAGCTCTTGTAGTTCCACCTCCTCAATCCAGAAACTATCGTGGTGTACCTTCATCGTCACAAAGTTCCGTTTCGAAACCGAACCCTACTTCTAACATCCATTCAGAACAACAGAACCCACAAGCGCGAAATACATCAAAAGATACGTCAACCAATGCTCCTACAGCAGGTCCATCGGGTATGCAACCACGTCCATCTCTTACATTGGAAGATGTCGTAAACAACCATAAACCCCCTCAGCACGGCACTTGTTACAATTGTGGTAGATTCGGGCATCACATGGCCATGTGTAGACAACCACGCAGAATATTCTGTAGCAATTGTGGTCTCCGTGGTTTTCCTTATGATTGTTGCCCATATTGCATAAAAAACGGAACGATTGCGAACGAAAACCGCCGTCCGCAAACCCCGAAAGCGTAAAAACTTACGCTCAGCGTAGTCCACCTTTTTTCTGGGAGTACGCAACTCCTAACATGTTCGCAGATTCCGCTGAAATTTGTCAAATAACGTACCCCTTCGAAAATGATAACCGTCCCTACGTACCGGTAAACATCTATGGCTTCCATATACACGCGCTACTCGATAGTGGAAGTAACTACACGATAATTAGCGAAAATATCTATTCGAAACTCAAATACAAACGCCTACACAAACCTCCCAAAAGCGTATCTCTTCGGTCCGCCAGTGGAGACCCACTTCAGATCCTCGGTCAGGCTCAGCTTCCATTTCAGTTCCACGGAAAAGTTCGGATTATTTCTACTTTGGTCGTCGAAAATCTTTCCATCAATTGTATTTGTGGTATGGATTTTTGGAACAAATTTGAAATCCAACCCACCATGCTTTCAAATGGACAATATGCATCCACCACGGTCGTTTCCGTTTTTGAGGAATCCGAACCCGATTCGATATTATCCAAGGAGGAAAGTCAGGTGATCGAGAATGTCAAGAAGTTGTTCCTCCCTGCACGAGAAGGTAGCTTAACTTTAACACCTCTTGCTCAGCACAAAATTATCTTGAAGGATGAATGGAAAGATCAACCACCCGTCCGTCAGTTTCCCTACGTCATGTCACCGAAAACCCAGGAGCTGGTTGCCGTCGAGCTACAGAGACTGTTGGACATAGGAGTCATCGAGAGAAGCAGCTCGGAGTGGTCCCTAAACTGTGTTCCTGTTATAAAACCAAATAAGGTAAGGTTGTGTTTGGACGCGCGCAAGGTCAATGAGCGAACTGTGCGTGATGCTTACCCTTTGCCGCACCCTGGACGCATTTTAGGCCAACTTCCAAAAGCTAAATATCTTTCGACGATTGATCTTTCTGAAGCGTTTCTACAAGTTCCGTTGGATCCACAATCCCGGAAATACACGGCGTTCAGTGTGCAGGGCAAAGGGTTGTTTCAGTACACACGAATGCCATTTGGTCTTATAAACAGTCCAGCCACTCTGGCTAGGTTGATGGATACAGTTCTTGGACATGGTGTACTGGAACCGTACGTTTTTGTGTACCTCGACGATATCGTCGTGGTTACAGAAACGTACGAGCATCACGTACAGCTCCTTACTGACATTGCACGTCGTCTGAGAGAAGCCAACCTCAGCATAAATCTCGAAAAGTCTCGCTTCGTTGTTTCAGAGGTCCCATTTCTAGGATATCTGTTGAGCACCAACGGTCTGCGAACTAATCCAGACAAAATACGTCCCATCGTAGAGTATGAGAGGCCCACCACCATTACCAAGCTCCGGAGATTCCTAGGAATGGTGAACTATTACCGACGATTCATTGCAGAATTCAGTGGCGTAACCGCACCTCTTAGTGATCTCCTGAAAACTAAATCGAAAGTAATTAAGTGGAATGAGTCCGCTGAAAACTCTTTCTGTCAAATCAAAGAACTTTTGATATCCTCTCCGATACTGGGCAGTCCAGACTTCGATCGTGAATTTGTAATTCAAACTGACGCGAGTGACGTCGCGGTAGCGGGTGTGTTGACTCAGCAACATGATGAAGGTGAACGAGTAATTGCTTACTTTTCGCATAAACTCACTACACCACAGAAAAATTATCACGCTGCTGAGAAAGAGGCACTAGCCGCTATTCTTGCGATTGATGCTTTTCGCGGATATATCGAAGGGTACCATTTTACCCTGGTAACAGACTCATCTGCGCTGACTCACATCTTGAAAACCAAATGGAAGGTAGGATCAAGATGCAGCCGTTGGTCATTGGACCTACAACAATTCGATATGACCGTAATACACCGCAAAGGCAAAGATAACGTCGTTGCAGATGCGTTGTCCAGAAGCATTGCACTCGTTGTTGATTCTGCAGATTCATCTTGGTACTCCACTATGGTTAACAAGGTGTTGAGTCAGCCAGATGATTATGTAGATTTCAAGGTGGAACATAATCGTTTATACAAGTTCATCTCAGTTCCTGATAATCCTTGTGATTCCCGATTTGAATGGAAAATTGTTCCTCAATCCTCGGAGAAACCCGGCATTCTGAACGATTGTCATGACTCGTGTTTTCATCCAGGGTACGAGCGAACGATAGCTCGAATCCGACAGCGTTACTATTGGCCAAAGATGGCAGGTGAAATCCGGCAGTACGTTCAGAAATGCAGCACCTGTAAAGAAGTAAAACCATCATCGATACCGGTAACTCCTGAGATGGGTAATATGAGGATTGCTAATCGTCCCTGGCAGATCATATCCGCCGACTATATAGGTCCACTGCCACGAAGCCGTCGTGGAAACCAACATATTCTGGTCGTCGCGGACTATTTTTCCAAGTGGGTAATGATCCAACCAGTCCGCAGCATTAGCAGTTCGAGTCTTTGCACCATTCTAAAAGAGCAATGGATCCTCAGAAACTCTGCACCCGAAGTTATCATCACAGACAACGGCAGTTGCTTTGTGTCTAAAGAATTTGAGGAGTTGCTGAAGCAGTTCAATATCACGCACTGGCTCAATTCCCGGTATCATTCCCAGGCGAATCCCGTGGAACGAGTCAATCGGACAATAAACACTGCTATCCGCACCTACGTAAAAGAGGACCAACGTCTGTGGGATACCCGCATAGCTGAGATTGAAATGCTCTTGAACACCAGTATGCATTCGTCCACAGGGTTCACCCCGTATTTCATCACGCACGGTCACGAACTTTCGGAGACTGGATCAGATCACAAGCTTGCACGTCACGACGAAAATCTAACTGCAGAACAGTCCAACGAACGGAGGAAGCAAATGTTCACCAGGATTTACGAACTGGTAACCAAAAACCTCGAAAAAGCGCATCAAACGTCTCGTGATCACTATAATCTTCGTCATCGCCAGTTCGCAAAATCGTTTGTAGATGGTCAACTTGTTTACAGGAAGAACATGAAGCTCTCCAATGCCGCAGAGAAATATAATGCGAAATACGGTCCACAATTCCTTCCTTGTCGCGTCATGAAGAAGATTGGTTCATCGTCGTATGAGCTGGAGGATTTGACCGGAAAACGTCTTGGTATATGGCCAGCCGTTCATTTAAAACCCGGATAATTGCCCCAGGATCTCATCGCTTTTCGTTGCCTCTAGCCAAACATCAAACACTATCGCCGCTTTCGACACAGGTTTATTTCGTCATCGTAGGCATACATATAAACAGCACAGCAATAAATGAATGTCCACGCAATCTTCAAGCTTAGATCACGAATATTTCGTCGCATATTGGATCATCATCGAGTTTCGTCAGGTTTTCCTAAAAATATTACAAAATTATGGGATTAACCACATACTTACCAGTAAAACCACACATAATTTCCAGCATCATCGTCCAGTCCGTCATCAGTTTTCTGCGTTTTCCTGTTGCCGTCATCACGTTTACGAGTTCCTTGACAGATGTTCAATGACAGCACCCAGAGTGTAGGGGTGTGTCAAAATGAACGCACGCAGCCACATTCATGTCGGATTTCCGAATGAATGCACTCTAATTTTGAATTACGTCATTCAATGCATTTTCAATCCTTTTTCTCTTGCAAAAGCAAGAGAGTTTAATGAAATGCGACCTGAGTGAGCTTATTCAAATTTATTTTAACTAAAAATCATAGTCACTCTATCCTAGGAGAGTGATATTTTGATAAATTAGTTATAGGGCGCCCTACACGTAATCGTAAATTCTAAAAATACCAGAAAGCTCAAAACAAACTAGCATTAATAAGGCAATTAGTTTGTAAAATTGAGTGAATGAATGGAAGTATGAATGAGGGGGATTCTGAATGCATTTATATGAATGGATTAGCATGAATGAGGTAGCATAGTAAGAGTTTTGTTGTCCAAGGTGATTCTTGTGACAGTAGATATTGAAAGAGACGAAGAAGGCAGTTTGGTCTCTAGAGTAATAATTTAAAATCAACCCAAAAGGCTGAGGTGAGAATTAATGGTGTGCAATTGAACTCAACAACTGTGATGGTGGCTATAATCGCGGTTTTTTTCTGACGCACTACAAAACAATCTCGACAGTGACATTTTCATTATCAGAGCAACGAATTGTTTGATGATCCGAATATCGTCCCGATTTTGAAAAAAAAAAAAAAAAAAAAAAAAAAAAAAAAAAAAACTACGTTTTTTTTACCCCGACTCCGGGAAGATTGTGACCGACGACTTTCGGGTCACAATAAATTGTTTGGTGGAAAGGCCAGTTGGAGGTTTAGACACACTGGAAAATTGTAAATATTTATGTTTTGTGTCGTCTAGAATTTCCCTGGTGCTCGAATGTAAAATAAATGTCTGTCTCCGCTTGGTATAGTGTTTGAGTGACGTTTATTGTGCATTTTGTAGTTTTAGGGTGTATACAATTAACTGTATATTTAAAAGATGGCCCATGTAGTGCCCACCTCAGACGGTGACCGTGGCTAGACCAGTTACCAGAGGCTTAGTTGGAGGTCCTTCTGACCTCTAAAATCATAAAGCAGTTAATTGTATACCTCCTGGTTGGTATCCCGTGTATCAAAATATTTGTTTTGATTTTTGTTGTTACTCCGGCTGTAAATATTAGATTATTTATTTATTTATTTATTTATTTATTTATTTATTTATTTATTCAATATTTTTCATATTTATTTATTTATTTGCGGAAGCAAGTGTTAGGGATTTTGAATTTGTGAAGGCTATGCATGCAGCCACTTTGTCGGAGTAAATGAGTAGTTTGTTTATGATACCAACCGAAACCATTTTAGTGTGTAAGTTTTCGTACCGTCATCACGCCTGTCATCGTTCCGTCATCGTTCCGTCATCGCTCCTGTCATCGGTCGTCCATCATCGTGATTCATCGTCATCGTCGTCATCTTTGTGTGTGTTGTGATGATAATCATCATGGGGTCGCTTCAATTGCGCTGACTCATCGACCGCTATAAAAAGAGGCGGTCGAATAGAGTCAGGGCTCTCTTTAAGAAATTAATAGTCCGGAGGAGTGACGGTCAGTGTCGGTTTACGGAATAGTATACTTAATGCTATCCGTTAAAGTTCCATGTGAAAGGTGTTAAATTGAGTAGAAAAAAAAACCACAGCTAAAATACCGTGTAGTTTTCACACCTAATAATAAAAGTGAAAGTGCAGGGTGACGATGAGAGACACCACGAACAGCTAAGAAAAATAGTGCACCAATAGTCAAAAAGTTAGTTCTAGCTGCGCTAGTCTCACGTCATCCATTAATGCACTGAAGAAACCAAGCGAGCCAGTGGTGTAACAATACAACTGCAGTACAAAATACTTAGAAGTGGTCGAGCGAACAGTAAAAGTGAACTTTTAAAGAAATGGTATTTCGCCAAGACTGTGGCTGTCTCGCTCAACGATGGTGCAGGCTTGCTTGGTAGACCACTAAACATTTTTGCGCGCGCGTTTGGTACCACTCCCCGGACTCGGAACTGTGGCCTTCAATCCATTGGCCTTACCGACAGTGTTGTGATTCCCTAACTAATTGTGGGAACTGAAGCGAAGAAACCCCAGAAGAAGAAACCTCAGAAGAAGAAAAACAAGAAGTCGCTGTGTTCCGGAGATTCAACGGTAGCAGTCAGTCCCGATGTCCCAGCATGTCGACCATCGAACGGCCGCACCGGTGAGCTCCCAACAGAAAACATGTTAATAAACGGTTAAAATTAAAACCAACTTTGCAACTAATTCTCTCCCTAATAAAAATGTCTGGCCGTCTAAACCTCAACTGTTCTATTTTCATTTAATTATTTCTAAGAAAATCTTGTTTTCCGCCATCTTATTTGTGAAATTCCGCCTTTCCACCAACATTGGGATGAAAGTATGCCCCATTGTGATTTTTCCAGGAGATCAACCGTATATACGACCCTGAATGGTAAGGTAGGTTAAGCACCCCATACACGCCTTAACCTTTACCATAAAGATTTAACTATCAAGTCTTAACCACTTCAAACTAGGGAACAACGAATAGAAGATTAGGAATCACATAGATGAAGACAACTAACTCATTTTTTTCCTTGTTGCAAGATCAACCTCGGTAGACAAAGCCAAGTCTTGTCACTATCAAAAAGGCGTAAAAAGTAACAAGGATTAAGATATGTTCCTTGGATTACTGAAAAATCCTGTTCCCCTTGTTTGAAGTAGTTAGGAACTAGGAATCGGTGGTAGATCTTACATCCCGTAACGTACCACGAAAAGCCCTACCCACGTTACGGGTCATTCGGTAATTTTATAATTATTCCAAGCATGGACATGCAAAATCTACCATTGGAATTGTTTTGCAAATTCTTGAAGTTTTATACCCATATTGGCCACTTTCCCCAGAGCATCCAGAACCTGTTTCAGGGCAAGCTTTGGACATGAAAAAACTTTCATTTGGCATTGGCTTACAAAATATTGAAGTTTGACGCCCATACTGCCACTGGTGTTGGCTTGTAAATTCATAACAAAAGGTTTTAGGAAAAATATAATGATATTAAACAAATAGCACATCATTACTCAATCATTGTCTTTCAGGTACCTTGGGGTCTGGTTTGATTCAAAGTTCACTTGGAATACCCATCCCAAGTAACAATTCTGCAATCATTTAGCATCCACTCTGATTTATGATGGTTTTATAATGGCAATGAATAAGCCATTTAGTTTAAATACAGCATTTCACAGTGTAAAACGTTCCTGCTTAGTAGTTCATCTTTTCGCTGTTTTAAAAACCTTTTACAGTGTGGCGAGAAGTCAAAATACTGTCTTGTTTTAAAATTTAATTTAAAGTAGTTCTCAATCCCACAATAAAACTGTTCTAAAAATCAATCATAAATTTCATTCGCATTTTGTTAATAATGTATTGATAAAATACTCTATAAACTTGTTCTAATATTATTATAAAAGCAATCATAAAACCATTCGGTTTTAAATGAGAGTAAAATGCATATATTGTTGCCTTTTCGGCTTTTAAAAGTGTATCATAAAATCTCCTCTGTTTACAAATTGAACTTTAAGGATGGATCCTCATAGTGAATAAAAACCAAATTTATGACAAGGATATCTCGAAGGATAAACGAAGTTGGAGGAAACATTTAAGCGATGCTAACGACCGAAGGGAAGTCGATTTCAGTAAAATTTAGTTCTTTAGAAGAATCAGCACATGCAACGACTGAGCATCTGGTGGAGAAGAGTGAAAGCAGCGTGGTCATAAAAAATTGTCAAAACAGTATGAAAACAGATCAGCCTTCTCCAGACCTTGCGAATAGATGAAGATCGGAATAACTTGCGTCAGTACCGACAGCAAACCACTGAAACTGTCAGTTAGCGATCCATAGCTGCGATTTTATTCGGTTATCACTTGGAAAAAATTCATTCAACCGTACATTCCTGCATCGTTTGATGGTGCACATCCAGAACCATCCGGAAGAAGGGGATCTTTTCGGGAATGATCGAGGTTACAGCTGTGCGAAATGCGAAATGTTGTGAACACTTTCTGAGTAACTGCTTCCAAGCCATCGGGAGAGAATCGCCTGGAAGAACGCTGAATCGCACAGCGCAACTAGCGAAAGATAAACAAACTTTGACGTTTAATATTTTGTAGGCAACATTGCCGCCATAAATGCTGCCATAACGGGTTAGGATCAAGCGAAATGGCTTTAGATAAATACAATTCAGTCTACAAGTTTTCTCCATAAAAGTCATTTAAAAGCCTTATGAATTTGTTAAGGATTTCTTGAAAGCAAAATAACTTTTTCAAAAACGGCCCATGAAAATCAACTGTTATGCCTCCGCCATATTACAATAATTTTGTTTGTTTTTTACAATATTTGATTTTCAATCTATATTTCCTTGCATATCTAAAAATTTTCTAAAATATCTAAACTAAAATATAATTTAGCAATGAGAAAATATTTAGAATGCAAAAATCATGAGAAATAAAAGTCTCGGCTAAGCTTAATGATCGATCTGAAGAATATAGTTTTTTTTGTTAATTTTAAATAATTAGTAAAATCAATGTTTTTCGTGAGCGGACTCAAGCTTTTCGATGTTTTCACGTACATTTCACATCAAATTTGATATGGCACCTAAAACTAGGCCACTTTTTATTTTAATTATTTTGATAAGATCGGATGGTATCTATGAATCCTTTTTTATCTTGATTGTTGTTTTTTTGTAGTGAACTTAGCAAGCAGCTAGGGTAAATGGCTCGGATAATGATTTTGATTGTTGCTAAATAGCTTTTATTGTAGCTTAAATACGGTTTTGAAATGGATCTCAATGCGTTTATCGTACAACCATTTTGCAGTAAATCAATCTTGAAGAGCTTCGAAAATATACCCTTCAGAACCTTTTCCAGGGTGGGCTAACTAGACAGACTAGCATCAATGAGGTTTTGGTGGATGCATCAATGGCAAAATAGCCTTGACCAGGGTTTTATGATTGTTGTTTTATAGTAGCTTTGTAGTATTTCATAAAACTTTAAATGTTACTTGGGATATTACGTATTTGAAGCAAAAATATCAACAGGGGATCAACTTTCTCCGTTCAATTTGTGGCACATGGTGGGGTGCTCATCCGGGAGACCTCATAACGCTTCATAAAACAATAATTCTCTCTGTTCTAGAGTACGGCTCTTTCTGCTCTCTCTCGGAAAGAAAATGTCACCTAATAGAATTGGAACGAATTCAATATCGTTTTCTGCGCAATGCTCTCGGCTGTATGCCCTCAACGCATAACATGAGTCTCGAGGTTCTGGCAGGAGTAACACCCCTCCAGAACCGTTTCTGGGTGCTCTCTCTCAGGATACTAATCAAATGTGGAGTGACGAACACACTTATAATTGCAAATTTTGAAGAAATTCTTGGACTGAACATACAATCTTGATTTATGAGAATCTACCACCACTACATATCGTCAGATATGTGTCTTCTTTGTTACACTCCTGACCGTGCTAACTTCACCAATCGCAGTTCCTCAATTGAATATGATCTGACCATAAAACAAGTGATTAGTGGGATATCCAATCAACTTCGACCTATTATTATCCCGCATATTTTTACTGAAAAGTACCAACACGTCAATTGCGTGAACAAATATTTTACAGACGGATCTCGTCTCAGTGGATCCACTCCCAAGTAACAATTTAAGTTTTACCATGGTCTTGTAGACCAGGATTTAGATTTGAAGAATGCTTTAAACCTCGATAAAACTTTCAATGTTATTTGGGCTGGCTTCGGTGTCTTCAATGAAAACTCTAGCGCCTTCCGCAAATTCCAGGGGATGATTTCCAACATGCCCGCAGACCATTACTTCATCTTCTCGGATAGTCTCCGTTCGATTGAGGCTATTTGGTTGGTGAAACCAAGTAGGCACTCATCTTATTTCCTTTCAAAGGTAATTGAGCAGATGAGTGTGCTGGTTGAAAGATCATATATGATTACCTTTGCATGGGTCCACTCACATTGCTCAATCCCAGGCAATGAGAAGGCGGACTCGTTCGCAAAGGTGGGAGCGCAGGAAGGAGAATTTTATGACACACGATGATTTTACCATTTAGTGGGTCAAAGTACTCTTTGGAGTTGGCAAACCGATTGGGGCACTGGAAATCTTGGACGGTGGTAACATTCAATTATTCCTAATGTTTCTTCGAGAGCTTGGTTTAAGGCTTGGACTTAAGTCGTGACTTCATTTGCGTGATGAGTAGACTTATGCCAACCATTACTCGCTAGATGCTCATCTCAATAGAATAAACCTCGTGGACAGCAACATCTGTCGGTGTGGAAACGGTTACGATGACATCGATCACGCAGTTTGGCAATGTACGGATAATGACGCCGCCAGAGAGCGACTTTTGAATACCCTCGAGGCCCAAGGAAGACAAACCTATGTTATTATCAGATATGTGTTGGAAGCTCGCGATATCTGCTATATGCAGTCGGTTTATGTGTTTCTTCATATGTCTAGCACAAGAATTTAATGCCTTTGTCTTTTGGCTCTCTTTATTAGTTTTTGTTTGTCTTGTCCCCCCGTCTCGATGAGCCTCATCGTTGTCCACTGGTCACCATAGCCGGTCGAACTCCAGACGAATCTAGAACCATACTACCGTTCATACTTTTACTTGACTTTAAATGATCTACACACTTAAAAAAATCATGTAAATTTAGGTGCTCTGAGAGTGACATATACGAGCGTCAATTTTGACATAAAGTTGAGTCATAACAGACGCGAAATATAGCTCAATCAAACGCACTTTTCGTCGAGCAACGAACTTTTCAGTCTCGGAGCACTTAATATTACATGACATGTTTGTTTACGTCTCATTTTTTATGTCAAAGACGGATTCCGTCACGTGTAAAATTAGTTATTTCTAAGTGTGTATATTTCTTGAATTTGTGTGCTTTACATGTATAACTTATCAAGTGACACAGATGCGTCTTTTCAGCTTTAGTTCCTTTGAAATTTCAATTAGTATTAATTACAGTTCCTAGTCCTATCAGGCCTGCTTTATGTATGACCACCTTGGTGGGATCGGTTTGTTTTAAATTTGAAAAAGGAGACTACTTATAACTACTATTTACAACTACAACTAACCTAGCGGCGCCGGTGGTGTAGTGGTAAGCGTGATTATTTCTCACCCCAGCAGGTCTGGGTTCAATCCCAGTCGGCTCCGCCGGGATGTTCTGAGGCAAAACATCTCTGATTATTACGCCTTCCTTCGGAAGGGAAGTAAAGCCGTTGATCCCCGGTTCATGAGTTGATGGGTCGATAGGTAGGGTCCAGGTGTGGGGAGCTGCCTTCCTGGCACGTCGGTAGCATTGGTGCTCAGCACGGAAAACAAGATCGACGGAAACAAACTACTATATACACCTAACCTACTATATGCAAATTGCTTATCAAAGCATGCTCTGCTAAATTACATTTTTGTGCACATTTAGTCTTAATTTCGTTAATTCTTGAATCTATTTTTTCAATGCCTGCCTCTTCATGTAAATTTGTTATTCTAGTGTCGAAAGGACGATCAATAACCATCCTCAGCACTCTATTCTGAGTGACCTGGATTTTGTTCCTGTGAGTCTGTGCACATGATTCCCACACCCGAGCTGCGTAGAGGATCGCAGGTGCTACGATTTGTTTGTAGACGGCCAGTTTGTTCACCCTTGAGAGGCGGGATCTTCGGCAAATCAGCGGAAACAGACACCTAACCAAGACAGAACACTTGACTACAGTGTTCTCTACATGCGAACGGAAGAGGAGCTTTTCTTCGAACAACATCTCGAGATAGGTTATTTCGGCGGACCACTCCACCCTTGTGCCATCCATGATTACAGTAGAAGAGGGAGCCGGTTTTAGTTTGGGCGATTGCCGATGGAGGAACATGATCGCTTGTGTTTGGGAGGCATTGATTTTGATTTTCCACGTGGTGGCATAACCAGCAAAGGCGTTAAGGCATCATTGAAGTTTGTTCGTTATTTCGCGAGGCATCCTTCCTTGGACGGCTATTGCGGTATTATCTGCGAACAGGCAAAACACGCAACCGTCACCCAGGGGAGGAATGTCGAAAGTGTAAATGCTGTAAAGCAAGGGGGCCAGCAGACTGCCTTGCGGGACTCCTGCTGGGATGGAAAACGTGTCTAAAAGACAACCATTCAACGATACCTTAAACGACCTTTGCTGGAGGTAGTTACGGGTGATTTTAACCAGAAAAAGAGGAAAGTTGAAGTTACAAAGCTTGTACACAAGTCCGTCATGCCAAAAATTGTCAAACGCCTTTTCAACGTCTAACAAGGCCATGGCTGTGGACTTGGATACAGCTTTGTTACTTCGGATGTTATTCATCACCCGTACTAACTGGTGATTGGTTGAGTGCCCCTTTCTAAATCCAAACTGTTCCGGTAGGAGAATGTTGTTTACCTCGACAAACTTGTGCAAACGATTGAGAATGAGACAACAAAGACCGAGCGAGTAAAGACCGAACTGTACTGTAACTGCTCGCGAGCTCGCGAGACCGAACTGTACTGCTTGACGTTCAAGCAGCTAATGACTACCGTTCATACTGGCGCCATCGCTCTGAAGAGACAATGAAAACTTACCCCCAAGCTCCTCCCCTTTTCCTTTCCTTCGACAATGTAACCCTCTAACCTCGGGTAAGCCGCGAGTATTCGGCCCAACTCCTACTAGAAATGGCATTAAGTGAATTTTGTTACAAACAAAGAACAATGAATTATCGGTTCCGTAAAGCTAACGCGATTGAGCCTTACAAATAAATGAACTAGATAACAAAATAGCACATCACTGATTTTTTTATATGTTGTGTAAATTTTCATGGAGAAATATAAAAAAATATTACGCCGTTTTTCTGCAATCCATGAAAAGCATAAAAACAAATACAATCGATGTTTTCAGTACTTGATCCCAATTTTTGAGTATATATTTATAATTTTTCAAAAAGTATTTTAAATTACCTTTCATTAAATTTTTTGATCTTTGAAATTGGCTTAAAGGTTCCAAAGTTATAAATTTTCTTTAAAGTAATTTTTGAAAAAAAAATTGAAAAAAATGATGTTATGGACCACCCCAACATGGAAATGGCCACACTGTTTCGATCATTTTGTTTATCTCCTTTACATCTAAATATGTGTTTGCACATCAAACATAAGGAGATGAGCAATGAGCTGAGTTTAAAATAATATTGTTCCATGCTACAGAAAAAATATTCGAAATGCTGCTTATGTTTACGTTGATTTTGGATCTGTTTAAAATGGAATGAGTTTATCTTTTGTTAATTTTGAACTCTCTTTGTGATTTTTTGTTCGCCCCTACTTGGAAAAAAATTCTACTAAATTGAACTAAAAATCACGGCCAACTATCCAGAACAAAATTTTCTCAAATATACACCGTGGTTCACGGCTGTGGTTCACGAATATGGGAACTCATTTTTTCCCGTGTACTAACATTGCACGTCTCTCAAATTTATGCATGCTCTTTCTTTTCCGAGAATGACATATATTTGACACGAACAATGTCTGAAGAAACTTGCAGCCATTAATGAACATCCCTAATTAAAAAATATCATCAACGCACGATAATCCAAATGATTAAAATATTCCACAAATGATTTGGATGATATTCTGAACACGTCGTTAAGCAAATTAACCATATTTTTTTTATTAGGGATGTTCAGAGTTGTTTCCATACATGAGTCTTGTAAAGAATGTCAAGGAGACTTTCGGCCCTGAGCTGGTTCGTCTCTTTGTACTGCATGTAATTCTTAATGTATTTTATTGATTTCCTACAAATAACAGGAATTCTCCTATAATCCTCATTAATCCAAATTTATTCAGTGGGGTTCAGATTTGTTTTCATCCCAACATAACATGGTAAATACCATCGTCAGTTGTTTTGAATGGCTAGAAAAGACCAGCCCAAGCGTACACAGAAAAATGCTTGCACTAGCATCATAATACCGTTGTTTTGAAAGCAAGGAGGAAGTGGGCACTTTATCGCTCAGGTGCAGAAGCTCGTGTTTGAATATTTAAAGTTGATAGGTCGTTTGTTCCCATTTGAAGGGACTGAATGCTAGTTGTTGAGTTTTGTTGTTGTGTGTGTTTTCTTCTTGGTTCACTCCATGTATTCATTGAAAGCTCACCTGCTCCCAATGATCCTGACAGAGAGGCAGGCTTTATTTGTGTTCAGCGTTTATTTTATTTTCGACATGAGATTTAGGGACTTGAAAAAAGCAACAAAAAGCACTTCACACGAAACGACGATTTCGAGAAAAAAAAAATGCAATCACCTCGGCATTTGTTTCCATGGGATTATTGTTCGTTTCAGCTTGATTAATCGTTACGTTTCCCTAGCACGGAATAATGCTGAAAGTGGACATACAATTGTAAAAATAGAATACAATTTACTGAAGCACCTAACTAGATGGAGCTTTTTTTGCATAGAGTCGTGTAGGATGCAATCAATATAATCGTTCTCAGTTTGGAAATTTCAAACAAAACTTCTTTGTTTTTGCATTCATAATGTATTCATCGGACAAAACTTTTACTTCTCAGTTGCTCTAGTTGAATTCAATTATATTTAACTTATAAGAACTGCCCATGAAAAGGTATTGTTCCACCAGTTAATTGGATCAAATTCAATTATTTTTCTATACTTGAAGTTGGTTTCCAAGAAAACCAATAAACTATTGACGTGGACCATAAACACCCATATGCTTCGAAAAAGGATCCCACAAATGCAAATCAAACAGCGAATTATTGATAATTATGAGCCATCAATCAATCACATTTTCTGAGAAACTGATAAGCCAAACAAGGAATCCTGAAAACGACAACAGGGTAATCAACGCCATAGCTTGTAACAACCATTTGAATCCTTCTCACAAAGGATACGGAAGTTCTAGCCATCCTCTCCCGTCTGCAACAACTGTGCCCTCATCTGAAGTCAGTCGCACTGCAAGATAGAAATGTATCACTGTAGGAAGGAAAAAGGTTCGAAACCCCACATCGATCCGATTCCGGATCCATATTTATTTTCAATTTGTTCTCCGGAGTGTCAAGGTTGATTGCATCTCAACGTGTCTCGCTGTGTCTCGTCCACATACACTTCCGCTAACCCTAGTTGGACCAACAGCCAACGCACCGCCGGTTGACCGTTCAGGTGGGAAATATAGTCTATCCTTGATTTCAACAAAAAAAAAAACCCCATCCATTGTTAGTGAGAGCTTTTTTGCCCTTTCGGATTGATTGTGCGGAAAATTGCGATCGGTCCAAGACCCAGAGGACACGTGACGAAAAAATGTATGGATTTCTACATTATTCATTGGATTTGACTAGGTACCTTGCTGTGAAGAAACTATGGAAGCTGAAAATTGCCGGCAAATGTGCAAATAGAGCTCGATCCGAGTGTGGGAGAGACCATCCGGTCAGCTTACTGGATTTTATATCCGGTGGAGGTGGTCGGAGACAGAAACGATGATGATATCAATTTTTTTTTTCACCAGTTTGTTATTCATGCAGCTCATGCACTGGATGGCGGTCGAAGGAGAGCTTGAACTTTGTTGACGATACCTGTAGATTTTTCGGGGAAATTTGGCACCTCTAGGATGGGTTTATAGGGATTGTATCGAAAATAAGTTATAAGCCAGTGTTTGTTTCCAAATCTATAATAAGTACTTTGAAATGAAGGATGGTTCTTCAATTAGAGTAAAGAACTAGTTTGGCCTTATTGCCCATTTTTGGCCTATGAAGCAGAAAACATTAATCAAATCCATGATTTCGACGTTAAAAAGTCAGTTCTACATTTGGTTCGGTACTTTAGTTCAAAAGCTCCCGTACAAAGTCAATAATAACGGGTGATATGAATGTTTGCATACATTATTCTCAAATACAAAAGAAGCGCTCCGACTGAATCAATATTTAAATTCATCAGATATGCCAAAGCGAATGCAATGATTTCAATGCGTTAGACCAAGTTTAGAATTCATAGGCCGAAGCAGTGTTAGATTTTTAACAATATCTCATCAATTTGATACTTATTATCAAATTTCACGGCACGTACGGAAAGGTAAATAAATTTTAAAGAAAAATTCGGTTGAAAACAGAGGGTTGTGGTAACGAAAACAAAACAAATAAAACATATAAAACATATTCTGTAAGGTACCAGAAATTGGGGAGACATGGGCCAACAAATTAAAATACCTTATTACAGGTGTCACTTCACGGTGAATACGAAGTGAAGTGATAAATTTTCTCTCACGGTGAAGTGATTCCCATTTGATTTGCTCACCATGAAGTGACATTCACGTAAAATAAGAATAATCCATCAATTAAAAAAAAACCAGGATATTTATTAAAAATTGGATTCATCGAAATCAATTTTTCATTTTAGGGGAAATGGACGTAATGTTGGCCTAAATTCCCCTAATTTGGGCCCATACATAAATTCAGCAATCGAATAAATTTTCAAAAGCGACCAAAAACATCCATAAGTACCGTCCCAATGAAGCGTTCATCTAGAGAAAAAATGATAAATAGCAGATTTTTAGCGATGGGCCCTATCCTAGATCCATAGGCCAACATTAGATCCATTTGCCTTATTTCATTTCTCCATTACATAAACTTTCATTATTTTAATTAATACTGGGTTGGGAGTCTAGGAGGGAATAACACTACCATTTTCTTTATCCTACCGATTCGATTGTGGTGGTGTGAATCCTACTCCAACAGTTTCAGTGAGATTGACGTACCCTTCTTAACAAACCATCATGTAAGAAGTTTAATTAGTATTGCGAATTGCGTTATTATAATATTGCGAATTGCGTTATTCGATTTGTTGGATCGTATCGTTGGAAGGAGATTCTTAAATTCCCGTGAATTTCGCGTAAGTGCCTCTGCTTACGGGTCCACCCCTCCGTTTTTGGCCCTTCATACAGCGATATTGTGAATTCCGATCGGTATACCTATAGCTCAAATTGATCTTGATATTAAGTGGAGTTGCATACAAGACAAGATCTTCGAAGGGATGGTGGTTACCTTACAAACATACATACATACATTCTAAATATTGTTTACAGCAATTGATGTATTTCAATATTTATTTAATAAAACAAGTACTGAGGATTCCAGGAGCAATTCCTTAGTACTTTGTTTAACGATAATAATGTAATTTGAAAATTTTTTTGACGTAGGATTACGTTTTTCGGCAACATATTGGGGGTGCAATTTCAAAAAAACAAAATCGACCGCATTACGAAAAGAGGTCAAGTTTTGACCACGTATAACTCTATCAATAGCAGATGGATTTTAATTCTAAACAAGCCAATCGATTGGAAATGTATCTACCAATCTGAACACTTTATTAATTTTCATTAGTTAACTATTGAAAAATACACAAATGTCGAACTGCTGCAATGGTGATCAAAATTATCACCGATTGTCTGCAAACAGCGCATTCCCTAACACAGATTTAAAAATCGAATTCCATCCTGTCTCACTGAACGGTGCTCATTCAATCACCGAGTGTGGTAGTGTCCGGTCGTCGTTGTCAGCAGCAGTGCTTTCAGCGTGTGGCGTTGAACATTGTTCTCCAGTACACAACGAAAGGCAGCCTGCAAGCAGTCAGCTGCAGGCCCACATGAGCATCCATAGAAGGAGGAAGAAGCCGCACCGCTATGGATGGAAATCAGTTTCTTCGTGAGTCACTGTGGGTCATCTATGCCAAGCGCGTCACCCTTGCTCCAAACATACAGCTCGCCAGCCTCATCCGCGTTGAACACCCTAATAGCTCAGCATTACTCAACCATCACGACAAAACGGTCCTTTTTAGGATCACTGTTTACGATTGAATCATGAAATGTATTATTTGAATTTGTTAGACTTTGAATTACCTACCTTGATATATGAATTACGTTGTTTGCTATAAATAAATGTAAGTTAGGTCAACTAGAGAGTAGCAAACCTACTGATTCCAGGATTTGACAGTTGACAGGAAATAAATGTCTCTTTCTACAATTACTAATACCACTAGAGTTCAGAGGAGTAAGTATAGGAGAAGGAGAGGGAGAGTGAGATATGTGGAGGAGAACATGAAGTTAGTTGAAATCCTGGTTGAGCCCCCACTTCATGTTCTCCTCCACATATCTCACTCTCCCTCTCCTTCTCCTATACTTACTCCTCTGAACTATAGTGGTATTAGTAATTGTAGAAAGAGACATTTATTTTCTGTCAACTGTAAAATCCTGGAATCAGTAGGTTTGCTACTGTCTAGTTGACCTAACTTACATTTATTGATAGCAAACAACGTAATTCATATTTCAAGGTAGGTAATTCAAAGTCTAACAAATGCAAATAATACATTTCATGATTCAATCGTAAACATGCCGGGCCCCGTTGAAACCGTCCGTTTCAACTTTCGATGTCATCCTTGTTGGTGCTGGTTATCATCGTCCGAGGTACTAAGTGGCAGGACTCGTATCCCAGTAACTGCCCGTTTGTAGAAGCCACGACCAGTACGTACTAGGACCACAGGTACCAATCCGTCAGAACCTTTGTAGGTTTGCTCAACACGTCCGAGGTTCCACATAAACGGTGGAAGACCGTCCTGTTTTAGAAGGACCATTGCTCCTTCTTTGATATTTGGCATTGCTGTTCTCCACTTGGATCGCTGGTGAAGTTGGCTAATGTAATCTCTGGACCAACGACTCCAGAAATGTTATACAGATCTACGCATTTCCTGTAAGCGAGATAGTCGGGTTATTGTGGTGTCCGTCATATCTGGTTCTGGAATCGAGAACATTGGTTCGCCGATCAGAAAGTGGCCGGGCGTTAGCACGTCGAGGTCATCTGGGTGGTCTGTGAGAGGAGTGAGAGGCCGAGAGTTGAGGATGCTTTCGATGTGAGTTGTTGCCGTGGAAAATTCTTCCAAAGTGTAGGAACTTCCACCAAAAATACGACGGAAATGATGCTTAAACGACTTTACCCCGGCCTCCCACAGACCCCCGAAATGTGGAGAACGGGCCGGAATGAAACGGAAATTAATTCCAGACTCGATGCAGTAGTTCTCCCACTCATCCGACTTGAATTGCGCGAGATACTGACGACGTAACGCGTTCAACTCGCGATCAGCCCCGACGAAAGCTGTCGCGTTATCACAGTGTAGCTCTGTTAACCGCCCGCGACGAGCTATAAATTGTTTGATCGCGTTAATACACGCGGCGGTCGTAAGATCAGGAACAACTTCGAAATGTACCGCTTTTACCGCCAGGCAGACGAAAACCGCGACGTACATTTTCACGTTTGCCCCCCTCCCATACAAAGGACGAACGTTAAATGGCCCGCAGTAATCAAGTCCGGCTTTCGAGAAAACTCGTGATGGGACTACCCTGACAGCGGGTAGTGGTGCCATCTGTTGATGATAATCGGCTGGTCGACAACGAAAGAAAGTAACACAATTTCGTACCACGAACCAAATCACGGCCTCGCAATGGCCAAAATCGCTGGCGAATGGTCGCTAGTAGCAGATTGGGACCAGAGTGTGCAGTCCTCAAGTGTAAGGACCGAGCAAGTAGTGACGAATAGGTGATTTGCCGGTAACACTAGCGGATGTTTCGAATCAAAGGGACCAGCTGTATATTTAAGTCGACCGTCAATCCGCAGTAGGCCTTGCTTATCGAGAAATACGTTCAAACTTTTCAACGGAGATTTGCTGTCAAACTCAAGTTTATTATGTTGGAGTTGATGAATATCTCTTCCACTATAAATTATTGTTGTTTTAGAGTTAATTTTCATTGAACGTTCACTTGCCTTTCTGCCAGCCACATCACTCCCAAAGCTCTTTAATAATGTATCCAGCAACCAAAAGTTTGTGCTCAAATGCGTCAAGTATTAAAGTGGTACCTACATACAAATTCTCGCAATGACCGAATGCCACATGACCATGACAAATAACCAGAAACACTTCGTAAGGTTTTCTCCAGGACGTTAGAAAAAGCAAAAAAATATCGAATTTATATGATAGATCGCAATTGGAAAAATTTGAGCAAGAAATTTCTCCAATCAATTTTCGCTTTTTTATTATCTATTGAATAAAACAAAAATTCCATGCGTTTTGTGCACGTAAATGCGTAATTTTGTCATCAGAAAACGAGGCGTTTCCGTGATGGGAAAAGTGGTTTCCCTAACACAGTTGCCGCATATTGATACCATGCACTGAGCATGCCAGATGGTACCAGCCTTTATGCCTTTTGGTTCAAATTTTAAACCCCTCCTATTAAGAGCATTATGCCATAAAATAACCTTACCGAATTCTCTTGATAGAAGGGGCTTAAAATATGCATCAAAAAGTAAAAACGTAGTTACCGTCTGGTAGGCTCATATTCTGTGATTGATCTGTTTTCCCTAATAGGGGAAATGGCTCTAGTGTTGGCCTATGGATCTAAGATTGGGACCATCACTAAAAATCTGCTATTTTCAATTTTATCTAGATGATCGTGTCATTGAGGCGGTACTAATGGATATTTTTGGTCGCTATTGAAATTTTAGTCGATTGCTGAATTTATGTATGGGCCCAAATTAGGGGCATTTAGGCCGATATTACATCCATTTCCCCTCTATATTTAATTTCCGCACTGCTATTATTTCCAAAAACATCGAGGAAAAATTTCCACGCTTCCAACCCATCGGTCCTTTTCAGGACTACAAATGACTAATAAAAGAGTAAGCTAAAGAGTAAGAGCTTGCGTAAGAGCGGTACCCAGCCCAAGTGCAGCTTAATCTTTTGGGCAGAAAAATAACTCAATCATTGTCTTTCCACACAGTTCGAAAAAGTAGTGTAAATGGAGCGTCACATATCATATAAGTTTACATTATATATCATGTAATGTTCTGACACATTTCATGCAATGTAGCAAATATTGTTTACAAGTTGCTCGGTTGCATGAAATGAAATACAAGTTTATGAGAATGAATGTTTACATCACAATTAAAATTCAGAATTTTTATCTGTGCAGTACCTTGGGGTCTGGTTTGATTCAAAGTGCACTTGGACTACCCATATTACGTATTTGAAGCAAAAATGTCAACAGAGGATCAACTTTCTCCGTTCAATTTGCGGCACATGGTGGGGTGCTCATCCACGAGACCTCATAACGCTTTATGAAACAACAATTCTCTCTGTTCTAGAGTACGGCTCTTTTTGCTTTCTCTCGGCAAGCAAATGTCACCTAATAAAATTGGAACGAATTCAATATCGTTGTCTGCGTATTGCTCTCGGCTGTATGCACTCAACGCATAACATGAGTCTCGAGGTTCTGGCAGGAGTAAAACCCCTCCAGAACCGTTTTTGGGAGCTCTCTCTCAGAATACTAATCAAATGCGGAGTGACGAACAGTCTCATCGTTGCCCACTGGTCACCATAGCCGGTCGAACTCCAGACGAAATCAGAACCACAATACCGTTCATACTGGCGGCAACGCTCTGATGAGATAACGAAACCTTATAGAAAGCTCCTCCCCTTTTTTAAACAGGGAGAATCTGCTCCCAGGCACCTGAGAAGATAACTCAGGGTGTGGGGATGGGAGAAGTAGCGCTCTCGACCCACTAAACCTTACCCTGTGATCATGGCCCTTGCCCTCCCCGGAACCGCCTGAAAGCATTACATCATGGAAGGGGGCCGGTTGCGCTATGGCGCATCACACTAGTGGTGACACTCGCTACTGCACAGTGAGCAGCTGTGCAGGGCCTTCATCTTATTGTTCGCTGTTAATTGTTCGCCTGAGTTCTAGAGAAGACGTGATAGCCAGCCAACTGTCCACGGCAGGACAGGACAGATGTGACCGCTTACCAGCTGCGTGTGCTGCGACTTGGTCAGAGTCGTCTACACTCTAAGAACTCGGTGTCACTCCTGCCTTTGCACAACGAGGGTTTGTGCAGGGCTTATCGACCTCCTGGGACGAGCTGGATGGGGCTCCAGCGTCCTTACTCTGCTGTAGTTTGTTTAGCCGCAATATCTCTCCCTTGGGTTCGATAATTAACGTTTCCAGGACACACCACGAGGAGGCGAACTAGCTCCTCCCTTGATCCTATCCTTCGACAATGTACCTCTCTAACCTCGAGTAAACCGCGAGTATTCGGCCCAACTCTTACTAGACATAATATTAAGTGAATTTTGTTACAAACAAAGAACAATGAACTATCGGCTCCGTAAAGCTAACGTGATTGAGCCTTCCAAATAAATGAACTAGTTAAAAAAAAAGAAAAAAAAATAACATAGTACATGTTAACACATTTCAAGAAATTAAAAAAATGATTTAAACCTAAATATCTAAAAATGGCCTTGCCGGATTTTTTTTATCAAGCTCATTAACCTTCTATGTGTTGGGGTTAATATGACCCGAACAGAATTTTCATAAAGTCTAACTTTTCAAGATGAGCATATAGAGATCTGAATTTTTATGAACATTCATTTGAGTATCGCATAGCCCCGTAACGTGGGTAGATCACCTTTTCGTGGTACTTTACGGGATGTGAGATCTACCATCGATTCCTAGTCCTGACTACTTCAAAGTAGGGGAACAGGATTTTTCAGCAATCAAAGGAACACATCTTAGTCCTTGTCACTTTTTATGCCTTGTTGATAGTGACAAGACTCGGCTTTGTCTACTGAGGATGATCTTGAAACAAGGAAAAAAATGAGTTGGTTGTCTTCATCTATGTGATTCCTAATCTTCTATTCGTTGTTCCCTAGTTTGAAGCGGTTAAGGTAAAGATTCTGATGCATGGTCCTTATCGATGTCATTGCTCATTTATGTTGCTAAAGAATCCAGTTTTGACTGACAAAGGGGCGAGCCTTTGGAGGGTGCTCTCATCCTTCGAAGGGTATAAATAGCGAGACATTTCAAGTAGAATTGATTCCTTGCGATTAAGGTAAGAATGACAACTGTATCAAAACCGAATACTTCATCATTTCTCAATAGAGATGGAGTAATACAACATGCACTAAACTAAGGACACGGGATATACTACAATAGATCAAATTACCGGTCGCAGTGGTTTTATGTTCCGACAGAGGAAAAAATGATCAAATTAGCATCCACCTTTTGATTATGACTGGAAAAAAGTAACACCACCAGATTGTAAAAAAAAATCTCTTAATTGCTTCCTTTCAAAGGAAATGTGCCTTTCAATATCAAATAAGTTAACTTTTTACTTCGGTAATTTTTTTTTGCCCAGGAAATGGTAATTTTTACCGCAGTCTTTGTGGTTCACTGGATTCATATTATATCGGGTACCGAAATTTCCCCTTGTTTCCTTCCTCTAAAATAAGGTCAGCCTTAACGAAGGTACTTTTCTTTGTGAAAATTACTGTACGGGATAGATGAATTATGCATTACGGGTGGTCGGTTAGAAGGGAGCAGGCATGGTGACGCTGTTACTTCACAATTTTGCACCATTTCCCTCGTTATGAGCTGCTCTATGCTGAAGTAAGTGGAGTGTGAGTCAATGGATCAAAATGTTTTGCCTCATTTAAAATTTTGATTCTTTTATACCTGTTTTCTGATTGCTCGGAAAATTTAGTGGTGGGGAGGGGGTAAGCGTGAAAAGGTACCTGAAAAATGGATCGTAAGGATGAAAGAAAAAAAACTGGAAAATAATGGCAGTCATTTATCTTTCGACGTGCGATGCTTCATCATCCATTGTCAGGTCAGGTTCCTATTCCTGTCCTGCTGGCTGGTGGTAGAATAGGTGTGAAAGACAAACCCTGCAGTAGCAGCGATATGGCACCAATCTTTTTTTTTTTCTGAGTATGATTTGAAGCTCAGTACAGAGAGCTACCGTTGTTTGCGGATGGAGTTTTAGCCGGTATTATATTTTTCAGGATTCTTCGATACCTGGTTAAGGAAATAAAGATACCATTTGTGGTTAATATTCTAACTACCAAAGCTAGGAATTAGGGAAATTTAATACCGGCTAAAAGTCCATGTGCAAACAATTTCTGTACATTGATTCTAAGCTGAGGAACTTTGCAGTTTTGAAGATCAATTTTTATGCCGTGAATATAACGTTATGCTGGTTTTCATTTTCGTTTGATTGAACGTTCAATGTTTCCACGAACTCAGAAGTCAGCTTTCATCGAAAGAATCCTCTACGGTGGCTGCATTCAACCGTGCTAAAATGTGACATCAAAGAAACCGCTCCTGACTTCGGATGATAAAGAGCACGAAGTCACTACATGAAACGTCCACTCGCGCGCAAACCATTAGTCTTTAATTCCACAGCAAATTGACCGTTAAATTATCTCCCTGGAGGCACCAACCGGAGGACGACATCACTGCCATCCAATGTCAGGTTACGTGGAACGGTGCGGTGCGGTGGACCCGTTTCTGGTTGATATAACCTGACCACGTCAAGTTATTACGGGGACTTTTTTGCTCTCTCACACTTTCCGCAGATTGTTCCTTCCGCATTGTGATGCTCATCCCGGGTTCATACTTTACCATGACTGACTTTTTATGCCCGGCTCGTATGTTTAATGGTTGCCGTTTTTTGACGAAGTATGGTTGCTCTGTGGCGGTGTTACTGATGGAGACGGACGACGACGGCTTCGTTGCTGCTACAGCCTCGCGCTATGTAGCTAGCTGACAATGATGACGGTGTTGATGGTAGTCGAGAACGACACCTGACCTGACATGGCAATTAATTAATAGCCTAGGACAATAGACTGAGATTGCTCCCTGGCTTGGACAGGCAGGGGAGAGGTTATATCGGCCAACCCCATGGAAATCGTTTCTGGTAGATATGGTTTCAATACAGGTGAACAGCAAAACGGTAAAAGGTTTTCGATGGAATTTTAACTTTTAATGTAATATTGGGAGTACTTCATCTTTCTGGAAAAGGAATCATCAGATCACCATCTTCAAAATTATGAAACTTTTTAGAGAATTTAATTATACTTTAAATTATATTTCACCTCTGTGATGATATATCCCTCCATTCTTTAGTTGAAGATGCTGACTAAGAAACAGACTAAAGTGGTAATTTTTATACGATAGATGAGGAGATTAAAGTATAGAGTTGACAGTTCCGTTAGAGTACGGCAGTGTGAAAATTGTATGTAGAAGGTAGAAAGCGAGCAAGGAAAACTTTTTTTTTTGAGGGTACAAATCGGTTTGATCATCTCTCTTTACCAAACTCCTCCGTTGGAGAGGGATGGTCCCCGCCACCACTGGCAAAAAGAGATGATCGCCGACTCACTCATGTACCGACGATTCTTGCTGGTGGCCGCAGCTCGGTGAAAATTTTATAGAGTAAATTGGAAGCAAAGTTCGACCTTGGTTGAAAATTTCAAATATTTCAAAACTCTGAGCATTTGGGATCAAACTAATGTCACACATAGGTTCACGAATTCAAGGTAATTATTATTTTTATTTCTCACGATTGCAAGGGAAAAGTTTGATTCAGCAATGGGACAAAAGTTCCCTAACTTGATGACAATTTCGAGAAACTTTATCCTTAGAAATCTAGATATGCTACATGAGACCGGCTGTGTGAAGAGTCGATCGTTACGTTGTGTATTGTGTTAGTTTCGAGCATGGCGAGCGTTAAATTTAATTAAATTAGTTTTTTCGCATACATTTTGTTCTCGAGTGGATCGGTTTTATTTTTGTGGAACGGTGCTGCTCTCACATTCCTTTTTGTTTTCCGGTATGACCTCGATCACTTGTGGTGTATTGTTCAGTGCCGGCGGTTTGATGAGCCGTGTTTTTACACACGAGTCTGGTGTGCTCCTAAACAGATTTTTCAGTGCTGTGTGAGAAGAGCTGATCGGTTCGGTTGTATTGATCCGGGCCTGGTGCATGGTGGTTTGATGTTGTTGTTGATCGGTGGTCAGATTTTATTGGTTTATATCTTCTTCTTATTTTTCTTAGTCACATTTCAAGCTTGTTGCTTATGGCATACTAGCAAATTGCGTGCTCTCAACTTAATGTTTTAGATGCACTGTGGAATTATTAATTGAGAGCTTTCGATGCCTGTACCATTTTTGCTTTAGTATAATTGTGTTGCAAGTAAAATCATACTCTATGCACAGGAAAGTCAAGTAATTTTCCAACCCGAAAAATCCCAGCCAACCCACATGACCTCCAGAATGGTCTTGCTTTGTAGCTACGCCTTTACCAACTGAGCTAGAAAGTAGTAAAATTACGTTTATTTTCCATTGAATATGATTTTACATTGTTCATACGTTCCAATTGATTAGCCTGAAGGTAAATATTTTTAATTAACAATATGGTTCACTTCCAGAATTCTTTGAATTCTTATATGTTTCTGAAAAGACGCATGAGTAATACGCTCTCCCGGTGAGAAAGGTGACTAAAAAAATTCGTGACCTTATTATTTAAGCGTGTAATCAATTCATAAGTTTAGTCAAATAAATGGTTTGGCAAACAGTATAAGCTTTCTCATGCATGTTACACGTCTACTCTGACGTCATGACAGTGTACTACGTACAGACTATAGTTGATATTAATAAGGCAATAAAGTTATATAATATGATATCAAAAGTGCCTAAATAACGAGATATCTGGTATAGTTTGAATGTGCTATTAGGTTAGAGGTGAAAACAATTAAAAAAACCCGAATTTATCCACCTATGGTGTGATCAGACCCTTCTTACTTATTCAAGTTTATTTATTTTATTGTCATTATTAGTGACCAAGCCCCCCACCCCCGTGTCATCCAGTGACGCTACGCCACTGCCTGGGGGTACCCGGAACATGTCCAAGTGTGTCCAATGTGGTCTGGAACACTTAACACGACTTGCATTGATCTTATTTTTGAATTCTGTAGTAATTTGATGTGTCGCATGATGGTTTTGATACGTTTTCCGTTAAATCCAGCGTGAAGGCCCATATTCACCGGATCTTATTCCGGCTATATCTCCGGAACCAGTTCACCGATTCCAAAACCGTTCAATAGCGTTCAATGGGACCCCAAGACCTATCATTTGGCGCCGAGTTTGTCCAAATCGGTTGAGCGGTTGCTGAGAAACGTAGCCATTCATACACACTACACACACACACACCACACACACACACACACACACACACACACACACACACACACACACACACACACACACACACACACACACACACACACACACACACACACACACACACACACACACACACACACACACACACACATACACACACACACCACACACACACACACACACACACACACACACACACACACACACACACACACACACACACACACACACACACACACACACACACACACACACACACACACACACACACACACACACACACACACACACACACACACACACACACACACACACACACACACACACACACACAACACACACACACACACACACACACACACACACCACACACACACGACACACACACACACACACACACACACCACACACACACACACACACACACACACACACACACACACACACACACACACACACACACACACACACACACACACACACACACACACACACACACAACACACACACACACACACACACACACACACACACACACACACACACACACACACACACACACACACACACACACACACACACACACACACACACACACACACACACACCACACACACACACACACACACACACACACACACACACACACACACACACACACACACACACACACACACACACACACACACACACACACACACACACACACACACACACACACACACACACACACACACACACACACACACACACACACACACACACACACACACACACACACACACACACACACACACACACACACACACACACACACACACACACACACACACACACACACACACACACACACACACACACACACACACACACACACACACACACACACACACACACACACACACACACACACACACACACACACACACACACACACACACACACACACACACAACACACACACACACACACACACACACACACACACACACACACACACACACACACACACACACACACACACACACACACACACACACACACACACACACACACACACACACACACACACACACACACACACACACACACACACACACACACACACACACACACACACACACACACACACACACACACACACACACACACACACACACACACACACACACACACACACACACACACACACACACACACACACACACACACAGACATGTTCCGATCTCGTCGAGCTGAGTTGAATGGTATATGACACTCGGCCCTCCGGCCTCGGATCGATAGTCGGTTTTTCAAGTGATATCTATACCCTTCTTTGTAAGAAGGTTAAAATGCAGATTACATCCGCCATCCCTCTTTACATACCACATTGGCAACTAACAGAAAGAAAACTTTCAACACGATAAGATTCTTTAACCTAAATTTGGGTAAAAGATTAACAAACACGGTAAGGAAAAAACACTCAACAGTTAAGTTTAAAAAAACTCAAAACATTAAAAAAAAAGCATTCGATTTTCAGTTAAAAGTACTCAAACGTCACCATGCATTGAATGATATTTTCTATGTTTGCGCAATAATTGTGCTCCTTTTCAATGCCAAAATTGATCGAGGTACGGTTCAAGGTATCCGGGATTTACGGAATAGCATATTCATCGGAAATTGAGCACACTTCTACTTCACCAGCAACACAAATTTCACTTGAAGTATACAAATTAATTTCCTCCTCCATTAGTGCCGCTTCAGCATCTGGCAGTTGTTTATCGGTATCACTGATTCCCGGAAACAGGGACAAACGAGCGTGCAGAAACAAACTAAAAATGATTGGTTATAAAGATTCACTATCCTTCATTAATTTTTACTCCATTGATTATATGCGTATATACAAACCCTTGAGTTTTGTTGTTCGGATTGTAGAAGTTGGAATCTTGAAAATGCAAAGAACAAATTAGACTGCTCTTGTTGAGTGACGGGTTGCGATAGAAGTTTGTCCAGGCATCCACTTACTTAAAATTTACAATATTTCCAACCCTGTTTACCTGTTTGAAGCATTAATCTGAAAGAAAGAAATCCTGGAACGGCCTTCTTTTGAGCTGGAACATCAAAAAACTGCGCAAAACGACCGACCCATAGTGTTTAAAAAAATCAATAAATAAAACGATCAAGATAGTTAAGATGTTTAGCTAACAGAGAAATTGACAGATGTTAGCGATCCATGCAAACAACTCTAAATTGAGTAGGATTCACTTCTTATACACGCTATTCTGATTATACCCAGAGACTTTGTAGACAGTACCCATTCTTATGTGCAGTAAGGAGTTGGCAGAATCTGGGTAAACCAGTTTTATTACGATGAGTAAAATGTACCCAGGTTCTGGGAAAATGGTTATTGTTCGTATATCGCACGAAAAGGGCATCAGCGCGCCACCTGTGAGTGAGTTCGCATCAACCATTCAGTTCGTCGATCTCGCTCTATCCGGCCTACCTTCGCAAAATGGAGGAACCCTCTATAAAAAGGGAACTGTCCTGCTTTTTCGGTCTCTTTTTGGATAGACATCTCGTCATCATCACCATCATCAATCATTAGCGAACCAGTGAATCAAAACAAAACGGCAGACTTGAAGAAGTGATTTAAAATTAGTTCAATTATAACATTGTGTAAATTATAGTTTTAGAAAAATAAATTATTGTCATAAGGACTAGTTTTAGTTAATAAAGTGATAAAGTGAATTATTACTGTGCTCGGTGCAGAAGTTTAGCACAGAAACACTGTTCTCCTCTGAACTATACGAACAGTTATAATTGCATGTTTAGAACAGCGCCGGTATAAAAGGGAGATTTTTGCGGTGTCCAAATATCCTAAAATACTGTGGACCCCCGTTAATCTGAACGACACTTCATGCACATTAACGGGGTTTATTTTTATTTTGAACTTCTTGTAACCCTATGCCATTAGAAAGTTGAGTTTCTGGTAGCCTTATTTGCGTTTTTGTTTTGATTCTGCGTTCCATTTCGTATCGTTTCATTCCACTTTAAGACCCAAGCGCAATTACAGCGGAAGCGAAACGGCAGCGCAAAAAGCGGAAAAGCCCAATCTAAGTAAGCCTACTTGTGCGATTGAAAACTATTTAGAACCAAATCGATTTCTGTCAGGCATCTTGATGTGATTTGTGACAACTGTCAAGCTTGCCGTTTCCGTTCCACTTTCGCCCACATTGCGATTGGGCCTTTACTTTATTCCATGCGCTAGATGACAGCGAGGCTAGAACTAAAAAGCGTACCTACAAATTATAAACGGTCAGATTACCGGGGATCCACAGTACTACTGAATATTTAACAGCTAAGGAACTACCGAAGGCAAAGCTACCAACTGGAAGTTGGTAAGTATATTATAAGCTACTGAACTTTGAAAATCTATCCTTTAAAATCTATTTAATTATCAACAGTCGTGCGTTTCCGGCCAATGTTTATTGTTGGCTGTAAACCAATTTACAAAAATTATTCAAAAGCACATCTATCTCGACATCTATGGTTAAGCATTCGATACAATATCCCTGCTTGGGGATTGCAATGTTGAATTCCAGTTCGAAAACTCATGATTAATCTGTAAAATTTAACTCATTTCGTGAAAAAACACTTAAGGCATATATTAAGACTGGTCGATTTCCCAAGTATTGACAGTTGTTCGAGTTGTGAAGACACAGGCCTAATAATCGCAACGTTCGTGGTTCGAGCCCAGTCTGTTTCCTTTTTTAATTGTTTTTTTTTTGAATATCATTCATTCCTTCCAACCATCAAGTAATTTCTACACATTGTTGCGAGTACTTAAAATTAATTGTTTGATTTGAGGAGTAGCTATACTGAAGATCCGAGAGATGTCGCCCCTAGAAAAATCATTTTTACAGTATAGTCCATTTTATGTGCGCGAATATTGATGGTCCGAAAGTAAGGATAACAATAACAAACCAACATTTTTGGCTGGAGCGAAAGTGAGGATAACAAACTTCGCAATTGAAAAAGAGATTACGCAAGTGTGCGTGTTAAAGGGTGTCCACGATGAAATTGCTACACTATGAAATTGCTCTAACTTTTTAACCGTTGGCTAGAATTTAATGAAAATTTGGGTGGATTTAGTTCATAGTGCATTATTTACATCCTGCAAGTTTTAAAGTCCTGTGATCAAAACTCGCAGAAATAGAGTCGAAAGAACAGCTCGTGCGTGATAAAATCTTGCGCATTCATCACGAGAACAAGGATCTCTCGCATCGTTCCATCGCTAAAACGTTGGGAATCGCGAATTCCACGGTGTCGCGAGTGATTAAGCGGTTCGAGGAACGGTTGACCACCGATCGGAAGCCCAGAAGTGAAGGAAAAAGTATTCCGTACAACACCAAAAATCACAACCGCGTAGTTGGGGCCTTCAACCGAAATCCGAACGCCTCCGTTAGGGATGTGGCTAAGAAGCTGCACCTAAGCCGAAGTTTTGTTCAGAAGGCCAAAACTAAGGCTGGGCTTCGAACGTTCAAGGTACAAAAGGCCCCTAATCGCGACGAGAAGCAGAACAAGTCCGCCAAAACCCGTGCCAGGAAGTTGTACCTCAACATGCTGACGAAAGTTGAATGCTGCATCATGGACGACGAAACATATGTGAAGGCCGACTTCAAACAGATCCCCGGCAACCTGTTTTTCACGGCCAAGGATAAGTTCAGCGTTCCGGAGCATGTCCGCACTCAGAAGATGTCCAAATTTGCGAAGAAATTCCTGGTTTGGCAAGCCATCTGCACGTGCGGGAAGTGGAGTGCACCTTTCGTGACCCAGGACACGATGAACGGACAGGTGTACATAAAAGAGTGCCTCCAGAAGCGGCTGCTTCCTCTCCTGAAGGCCCACAATGTCCCAACAATCTTCTGGCCGGATTTGGCCTCATGCCACTACTCCAAGGACGTGCTGAAGTGGTATGCGGACAATAAGGTCAATTTCGTGCCGAAAATGTTCAACCCTCCCAACACTCCGGAGCTCCACCCCATCGAGAAGTACTGGGCGATTATGAAGCAGCACCTTCTTAAACGACCTAAGGTAGTGAAGACAGTCGAGGAACTGAAGAAAGTATGGGTTTACATGCAAAAAACGGTTGATTCACAGGTTGTGCAGAATCTTATGGCCGGGGTTAAGGCCAAGGTGCGGGCATTTGCGTATGGACTGTAAATAAAATACGAGTAAAATGGTAAAATGAAGTTTAATAGTTATTTCTCAATCCCTGAAAATTTGATGGCAATCGGATGAAAACTCGAATTTTGCGAATCAATTTTGTGTGTGGCAATTTCATCGTGGACACCCTTTATAACCGTCAGAAAATCCACGATTTGTGACTAAATATGCTTTCACACAAGGAAACAAATTAACGATTTTTTACCTTATCACCATAGTAATATATATATACAGTATGCAAAAAAAGTTTATCCACCCCCCTACCAATTTACATTTTTTTTTTGTATTTCTGGTGAAAATCAGTTTAATTTTATGAGTGTTCCTCCATGATCTATCAATTTATGTTTATTTATCACATTGCCATTGAAAATACGGCGTTTATATCTTTTCTTGAGATTTCATGTGATAAAAGATGAAAAATGGTAAAAAATTACGCAAAAGAAGTTTATCCACCCCAAAACGGATACTAAGATTTAAGTGTGTTTTACATAGTTTTAGTGTGTATTCTGCAACTTTATCGAATGTAAAAATTGTGTCTATCTGTCATTTAGTGCTCTTGAAGTTTTCGTGCTCAAAATTTCAGTTTTGTGTTCAAAATTGGAAGTTATTTTTTCAAAATGCCCAAAAAAGACCAAATTTCGATCAGTATCCAAAATTTGATTATTGAACATCACAAAACTGGCAAAAGCTACCGTGATATCACAAACGAAGTGACAGACTGAGCGGCTCGAAAACTTTGGTGACGCACCTGCTATTGCAATTTTTCAGTGTACCACATGGAAACACCACTACTACTGGATTGTACGACATGGCAACACTACTAATGGATTGTACCACATGGCAACACTAAATGTACTAGAATGTTTTGGTTCTATCTCTTTCACTCTACTCTAAACTGAAATGCATAAAAAAAATGACAAAATGATACACTGTCAAAGATCATATTGCACACAAAATAAACTATGTTCAAATCAAAACAAAAATACTAGCCCATCTGGTGGCTGATGACACAAGATTCTAAGAAAATTCTATTACAGCGAACCACATTATTTTAATTGATTTCTTCGCCAGTTAGTCGTCTGTCACTTCGTTTGTGGTGATATTGCCGATATTGTCCAGCTTAACAAAGATACGGTCGCTAGAATTGTGCAAATGTACAAAAAGCGTGGTTCTATCTCACCTGCTAAGCGATTGGGGCGTCCTTCAAAGACAACTGACCTAATTGACAGAGCTATCGTGGAGAAGGTGGAGCTGGACCGGGTACTATCAGCTCTGAAAATTGCGAAACAGATTGAAAGTGAGTTTTCCATTCTAATGACATCACAATCCGTACGAAATCGTCTTCATAATAAAAGTCCTAAGGGCAAAGTAGCTCGTAAGAAGCCATGGTTGTCCGCAAAAACATATAAAAAAAAAAAGATTGAAGTAGGCCCAGGACCACATTTCATGGACCAGGAATAAGGTGATCTGGTCAGACGAGACGAAAGTAATGCTATTTGGGTCACAATTGATACCATCAGACCATACCATCAGATACCATAAAATTTTGGTCCATGAAATGTGGTCCTGGGCCCACTTCAATCTTTTTTTGATATATATTGTGGACAGCCATGGCTTCTTAAGAGCTACTTTGCTCTTAGGAGTTTTATTATGAAGACGATTTCGTACGGATTGTGATGTCATTAGAATGGAAAACTCGCTTTCAATCTGTTTCGCAATTTTCGGAGCTGATAGTACCCGGTCCAGCTCCGCCTTCTCCACGATAGCTCTGTCAATTAGGTCAGTTGTCTTTGAAGGACGCCCCAATCGCTTAGCAGGTGAGATAGAACCACGCTTTTTGTACATTTGCACAATTCTAGCGACCGTATCTTTGTGAAGCTTGACAATATCGGCAATATCACGGTAGCTTTTGCAGTTTTGTGATGTTCAATAATCAAATTTTGGATACTGATCGAAAATTGGTCTTTTTTGTGCATTTTGAAACAAATAACTTCCAATTTTGAACACAAAACTGAAATTTTGAGCACGAAAACTTCAAGAGCACTAAATGACAGATAGACACAATGTTTACATTCGATAAAGTTGCAGAATACACACTAAAACTCTGTTAAACACACTTAAATCATAGTATCCGTTTGGGGGTGGATAAACTTTTTTTGCGTAATTTTTTACCATTTTTCATAATTTATCACATGAAATCTCAAGAAAAGATATAAACGCCGTATTTTCAATGGCAATGTGATAAATAAACATAAATTGATAAATCATGGAGGAACACTCATAAAATTAAACTGATTTTCACCAGAAAAACAAAAAAAAAATGTAAATTGGTAGGGGGGTGGATAAACTTTTTTTGCATACTGTATATCTATATATATGCATAGAAGTAACATCAGCGTTTATTGGTCGCTGTTATTCAGTGCGACTGACAAATTGAATAGTGGTTGTGAAACAGTAAAGTAAACGCTCACCAAAAACAATTTTGCTAGCTTCTGCTTGTAGCTGTGTCTGAAGTTTTGTTGAGCTACTTTACAGCACAGTGGTGGAAAAGTTGGCTTATAAAGTTGAAAATGTTAGTTGGGTGCTAACTAGTAAAAATGTAATCAGATTGAAGCTGAAAGGCGAAGGAATCGTTGGAATACATTCAGCGAAGTGTTTTGATAGGAAAATACAGTGAAATAATCGTTTAAATCTAGGTTGCCGTAAATGGGTGAGCCGACAATGGGTGAGCCGACATTTACCCTACTGGATTCAATTGTAATTTCCATTTTAATGAACAAGCAAGCTCCGGTGCTTCTCACAGTCATGAACAAAACTGTTGCGCATACAGATGGTTCCCGCAAGTTTTCCCATAAACAACCAGAAAACGAGAAAGAGAGCTAAAAACCTTCCCAACCAATTCCCGTCCATGGATGGCATATGTTGCACACTCGTTAAAAGTTCACGTTGCTTGCTGCAAATACTATTTCATTTTGCGTGGTTTAACTCAACAGGAGGCAGGGGCGCTAGCGTTGAAAAGCTGAAAAGCATATGGCTTTCAACATGTCCCGCCCGACATCGAAACAACTTAATCCGGTCCCCAGCAGAGAGGGAGGCCGCTGCATCCCATGTATTCGCTTTCAGCGCTTCAGTCAGTATCCACGAACAATGTACATATACAATTTTGAAATCTCACCATAACAAGCAAAACACAAACAAGTGCATATACATAACTAATGCTATATAAATGGCGCTTGGGGGTGGGTGTATGTGCGGAAGAATCGTAGGTCAAATACCGTAATTTAGCCATCCTTGACGTTGGCACACTGGGGCCAAACAATGATTTTGCTGGGAAAAAAATAACTCTTAAATTAAGCAACTGAGCGAACTGCTGGCTTCAACAAAGATGGTTAAACATTCCATAACTTTTCCTTTCCTTGATATAAGCTGTTCGTTCACATTGATTTATTATGGAATAAATTACTTTTCGCAAAAAACATCAATATGTGACAGTTAACGAAGGTGTTATCCCCTCTCTCGCCCTCAGTTCCGTTATGGCGTTCAAATGGTTGATTTTGATTTCAAAAAGTCAATGATATATTGGATACCATAAGGTGCCACCAGAAGCAGTTGTTCATGATAATGGGGATACACTGGAGTCGCTTTTTACGCGGTTTTTTTACGCGGTTTTTTTACATGTTTTTTTTACACGGTTAGTGCCGCTGAGTCGCAATTTACGCGATACGTTTTTAACGATTTCTCGACAACGATACGACCTATCGACTTGATTCCAATCACATTATCCGTTTCAAACTATAAGTAATCAAATGGCATACTTTTAAAAAAATCACAATTTTTGGTGTAAATACAGAAATTTTTAAAATATGTCTATATGGACCATATCATGCTATTATAACGAATGGTATCAAAATCCGATTTATAAAAAATATTTAAGAATGTGAAAAATCAAAATCTCGGTAGTTTTTTTTTTTACGCGGCACGTATCATTCAATCTCATGTCTCAAATTTGATCATATGCTTTTCGCATAAGCATAAGCTTAAAAAAGAAATAAAATGCCACTGCCCATAGCTGCCCTTACAAAAAATCACATCTTTCCATACATGTTTTTTTTAAAACCACATGATTTTTGCATATTTCATCAAAACCATCAAATATTTCACACACATCTCAATAGACCTTCGTGTTCGGTAAGTTTTCATTTGAATGTATGTTGAAATGAGAGCGAACTATTGCTAAAGTGAAAAATTGATGACTTAAAATTTAGTTTATATCTTGGAAAGGAAAGGTTATAGAATATGCAATTCTCGGTGCTCGGAGTAGAAAATAACGGTGGTGACTCCGCTGAAATTGCCAAAAGCAGCGGATTTCTCCACTATTTACCCCGATGAAGGACGTTGCCTAGCTTAGGGATGAGCTGGAAAAACTCAAATTGTTCCCGCGATTCAAGATCTGTAGCGTAGGAACAAAGATCATGTGTTCCTGCCTATAGCAGTATAAGTCGGTCGGTGACCTGCTAAAGAACAGCACGGTCGAGTTTTACACCCACGATTTTCCTTCGGTGAAACCATTGAAGGTTGTTTTACGGGGACTGCCATCGTACGAAGCGGTAAAAGATGAACTGGTGAGGCTCGGATTGAAACCAGAGGCAGTCCACCCAATGAATCGACGGGGTATGTCCAATACCAACCATCGTGACCAACTGTTTCTGGTCCACTTCACGAAGGGCTCCACCACACTTGCTGCGCTGAAGAGCAACATACGTGATCTGTTTCAGGTCATTATCTACTGGGAATCCTACAAACCACAACACCGTGTTGTGACCCAATGCACAAGTTGCATCTCCTTTGGTCATGGCACGAAGAACTGTCAAATGAAACCACGCTGTCACAAGTGTGATATGGTCCACTCAATGGCGACTTGTGCTCAAGCTGATGACACCGAGCTGATATGGTTTATTTGGTATGTTTTATACATCAGAGATGCGCAAAATATATCAAAACGGCCAGGCCTACTGTGCAGCATTTAAGGGGCAAGCTGATTCAGAAACATCGGGCCTGTTTAAATCAAAGATTTGAACACGATGTTTCAGAATCCAATAAATGGATGAAACCTGTACATTTCGTACCGTACGTTCCGTTGTTATAAATGATTGGTCGTTGGGAGCATTCAATCTAAAAAAGTTAAATGATGCTCCATTTTCCTCGAGTGGTTGGGACATGAGCACTAACTCTTGTCTTTGCCCTATATGGCTTATGGTTATAGCGCCATTACTCGCTTTCTGAAAAGAAAATGTGTATAAACTAAAAAAAAACGGGTCTCTAATCAATCTACATGAAAAGTTCGCTAAAACTCACAATGACTCGCAAACTTTTCCTTTTGTGTGTCTATATTTACCGTAACTAGGGATGGGAAAGTAAATGTTGATGTAGTACTTACTCAACGAGAGGGCACCGAATTAGTGACACCCTCATAAGTACTACGGAGTTAGGGTACGGTATTAGGTCAGGATACGCCTCAACCAGGCGATACAACCAAAAGCATGTGATTGTTTTTTTTTAGCCATTTGATAATAAACCCACGATCTTATGCACAGTAAGCAAACGCAGCAGGAAAGGAAGGATCTCACCCGAATAATCCTTAAAGCTCCCGAATACAGTTCAGAAAAATTTCTTGAATCTTGATTTTGGAAAACCGCTACTCGTTGCCAGCCCTCGGAAAGAGATGCATCAAATGCAACAGTCCGGCATCTCTCGGTATCACTATAAGCCTGTTGGATTCACACCATCATGATCATCTTGGGATATTCGTTGCCCATCAGCTAAGACAGCTCCCAGCAAACACCGCTTCTGGATCTTTCTTTTTCACTTATCACCCGCAATGGTCTGATCTATTTCGATCCCGTCCATGAGATTTGGAACAATTGAACAATCGGAAGTTTGTTAACATGATTAAAATCACCAAATGAAAATCAGCAGCAAAATTAAAAACGTGTCATCTTTCCAGCGTGACCTACTTCGATAAATCCGATGTCGAATGTCGATGCCTTCTGTAACTTTATTTGAATTTAATAGATAAACAACTTTGCCGAAGACGCCATAAATCTAGGATGCTGTATTGCAAATATAGATTCGCGCGTCATCTCTGCGACAGAGTTGTGAACTAATTCAGTACACTGTAAGAAGCGCATTATGAATACAAACAACTTTGCTCAAGACAGCAGTTCGGTAAGTTGCTTAATTTAAGATTTATTATTTTTTCCGAATAAATCAATGACTGACCCCAGTGTGCTTCGGTTACCCGTGAAGAACGGTTGGTGATTGCACCCGAGAGCGGTTCTGAATGTTTTGATGGTGTTCTCAATGGAGTTGTTTGTTGTTTGTGCCGCTGTGATAAAAAGACCGGAGATAGACAAAAAAAAAAACCGTTGTTCGTTCAGGAAGACTGTTAAGTGGATGCTTTTTGAAAAGTTGGAATCATCTGTTTGCCGGTTCTCAAACAATTAATTTGGTGAATACTGCTGGACGAACATTGAAATAGAAAGGATGGCTTATTTTTAATCTTATTGATGAAGACTGTAGACATAAGCAAAATGAGACATTTTGCAGCAGAACACCTCAGACTAATCCAATGGCATTATGTACAGCCATGAACGTTTATTTATCGCCTTAACCCTCCCACTAACAAGCATCTGAACTCTTGAGACATTTATGAATGGTCGTACAATGCTTTGCATCTCCCGTTGGCATAATCTGGGTATTTTTGGAGATTTTCATGCTTTCCGGTCTTTGAATTGATTTATACCCTTTTTTCAGAGAAGGGTATACATTAGGGTGGTTCAAAATATCGATGTAGCTACAACCTCACTCAATCGATTCCAAATCAGGACCTGATCATTCTTCCAGAAGTTGAGCTCATTTGGATGCGAAGTCGTACAGCACTGGCCCTTTGAAAATTATGTGGGAAATACTATGGGAAAAGTTAACTTTTTGTGCTAATCGTCATAGCCTAGTAACGCTGGTAGATCACCTTTTGGTGGTGCGCTACTGATTTAAGATCTACCACCGAGGCTTGGTCCTAGGTATTTTAAACTAGGGAAATAGGATTTTTTTGTGATCAAAGGAACATATCTTAGCCGTCTTTACTTTTTAAACCTTGGGTTTTTCCACCGAGGATGATCTGGAAACAAGGGAAAAAACAGTTAGTTATTTTTCATCCATGGGATTCCTAATCTTTTATTCGTTATTCTCTAGTCTTTAGTAGTTAAAACTAGGCTTCTGATGCGAGGTGTCATGGCTGGATTTAAATAGCAGGACCTATCAATTAGAATTTGTTCTATGCCATTCTGGAATTTAAAATGGTGACTTCCTGTTTTCTAAAATAAAAACTAAAAGCTTCTGATTATAAGCAATCTATTGCATATCCATCAATATAGGTATTTTTTAAACAGGACGGCGTACAGAAGCCGATTATCTTTGTTAGATACTTTTTTATTAATCCAAAATGGCGACTTTCGGTTTTTTTTAAACTGGCAAAATAGATATTTTAAAACCCGACAAGATGAACGGGGACGACGTGTAGAGGGCGGAAATTGAGGTTTGCCTCCATTTTGGAATCCAAAATGGCAACTTCCGGCTATAAAAAACTGTTGAGCACCATACATATTTCTGATAAGGAAAACTTCTGTTCTCGTTTGAAATCCAGTGCACAGTGGTCCAGAATGCAGATTTAGCTGGAAGAATATGTTTTGAACCTGAAATTAAAACTTTAGACTAAAGGGCCACCCACATTAAATCCATTTGCGTTGCGTTGACGTAAATTTGACAGTTAAACAATATATTTAGCTGTCACTTTGCCGTAACGCGTCCGATCCGGATCTAATGTGCGTGGACCATAAAAGTCTCTTCTACAAAGTTTTCTTCTTATAGTTAGGCCCTCATTTTTAAGACAATTAATTCTAGGGTGGTTCTTATTATCATTGAAACCAATAATCTAACTTTTTCGTTTGAGGAAATTTAGGTATACATTCTTCGGCAAAGCTATAGCAGTCTTAATTTCAAGCAACAACAAACAACAACAAAAATAGGTTTTTTACGGCATTTGCAAGGGCGTTTGTTATTTTCAAAATTATGACAAATAGAGGTTTGTTATTTTTTTTTTAAACTCGTATAACATAAATTTGAATTTATTCATATTTTTACAATAATTGGGGACATCTTTTTTATTAGAAGAGATACAGACAACAACTTTCGCTATAAAACATTCACCTTAAAGAGCTTCAAAAGTATCAAGAAAACGGCTTTCATGAGAAATTTGAAAGAAACAAGTTAGTGCTATGAACAGAGATATTGACATCTGAAAAGGGCATATAAATATTTAGAAGAAAAACTGGAATAAGTTTTGATTGGCGAAAGATATCGACAAGCTCCGTGCAGCAAAAATTTACTCCTTCTAAACATCTAAAAATTATTTGAAGACATCTGAGAAATTTGAAATAAGAAAACTTGATAAACAAAAACTGTTATTTTAGAGACACCCTAACTCAATTTAGGAAATCTGCTCTAAATCGGTCGATTCATGAGATACAAAAAAAAAATTTCAACAAAGTTGCTTGAAGCTCTTCTTCTTCTTATTCTTCTTCTTCTTCTTCGCATTTAAAGTTTATTGCATATCACATATTAGCTTATTGCGTGCTCTCAACTTAGTGTTCTAAATGCACTTTAACAGTTATTAATTGAGAGCTTTCGATGCCTGTACCATTTTTGCATTGATATGATTATGTGGCAAAGTCCAATCATACCTTCTATGCCCAAGGACGTCTAGAAATTTTCCAACCCGAAAAATTCCTAGACTGAACCGGAAATCGAACCCAGCCACCTCAAGCATGGTCTTGCTTTGTAGCTGCGCCTTTACCGACTGAGCTAAGGAAGGCCCCATGTATATGCTTGAAGTTAGGTCAGCTATAACTTTGCCGAAGAATGTATACCTTAATTTCTTCAACCAAAAAAAAATAGATTTTTGATTTTAATGATAATAAGAACCACCCTAGAATTAATTGCCATAAAAATAAGGGCATAACTATAATGAATAACTTTGTAGAAGAGATTTTTAGTCTAAAATTTCAATTTAAGGTTCATTGAATCTGAATTCTGGACCACTGTGCGCCACTGTCTCAACTGTGGGAATTCGGGCTCGTTTTTTCCACTGTGCAGTGGAAAAAAAATTTACACTCGCACACATATGTAGGGATGAATACCAAACACCTTTTAAAACTGTACGTTGCGCTGATCGTATTGCAGTTTCAAATTTTAGAACTGCCGAGTAGTTTCAAACAATGTTGTAACTAAGCATTGCGAATGGCCTTAGTGTTGTGTGAAATGATGTTTTGGCATTGTTAGTGTATGTGCGTGGAAATGCATCTTAAGCGTGAGATTTGATTTCAAAATTTTCATGCGAGTTAATACCCTCTGGAGTGTAATGAGTGAGATTTGAGAATGATTTTTCGAAAACTGCCCACATGGAAAATAACCATATAAAGGTCAGAATTATCTATTCGGGTTATCATCCTAACCTTAAGTGATATGGTTGAACCATTTCTGATATAATTCATGCTTGGTGCCCGTATATAAGGGTGCTCATACCGGAGGCTTACATTAGCAAAACTATGTATGCAGAACAACTTTATCGAAGACGGCAAATCGATTCGACTTTGTGCAAATGGTAATTACCATATGTAGGGTAGTTGCAATTGAGCTGAAAATATTTTTAGAGAACTTAGGGACTTTGGAATCAAATGGAGATCCTAGACAAGAATCATATAATTCTGCTTGTCGTAATAATTTATTTTAACAACCTACACTAGGGGCTAGTTTCAAGATTTCGGGTCACGGAAAATAAAAACTGCGGTCCCCGACTTTCAAAATAAAAATAAGATTCGATGATTTCATAAGTCTGAGATTTCCGAAAATATAAAAGATTAGTCTTGCACGATGGGACAAATAAGAGATAAATATTGAAAATAGGGTAAATAAGGGAAAAACAACATCAACTTATTCAAGTTTATTTTCAACTCCTCGATGATGAAACATCTGTAGATTAACTTTTTTTAGCCTTCGTTCAGATTGAAGTTATTGATTAAATTTATTTTCGGCCCTTTAATGATGTGCATCTATAGATTTATATTATACATCCATATTCTCATTTTCGTTCGAGCCGTGTTTGCCATACAATAAAAAGTTTAATCACGTTGATCTCCTTAACTGAGGCCTCAATCGCGATGTAAGGGGTGTTGGAGATTTGAAATTTTTAATCGCGTTCATCTCTTAATTAAGACCTACATTGAGATTTTTTTCATCGAGTTGATGAAGGGTGAAAGTTTTATATAGAAATAACGACGCGATAAAATTAACATTTTTCACGTTACATATATACATTGCATTCCCATATTGTATTACATGTATATATGTATATTTTTTAAGCGATAAACTTAGAAGTGCGATTCATTTTAAGCTTATGGAACATTAGAGGATCAGCTAATTACATATCATTCGGAAACGATCCTTTCCAGTTATTTGTTTGAATTTAGTTCAATCTTTACCAATTAACGTCTCAAAAAATAAATTGAGGAGCTTGGCTGCCTAATGGTTGCCACTTTATGTTCAGGACGTGTTGATCAGAAATTCATTTCACATCCTTCTCAAGAGCACTTGTTGTCGTCGTCTGTGAGGTCGTAGCTGATATAAAGAGCTCGGTAGCCTAGTGGCGACCGATTTTGGGTATTGAGAAGAAAATTATGGGTTCAGTCTCAAGCTTCTTCACATAATAGAGCTTAAGTGTGAATCGGATTTATTCTTAATAAAAGATAAGCGTATTGAAATTCGGATAGAGCAACGAATTGTTTTGTGAAATAAGAGGCTCGATGGCCTTGTGGTGACCGATTTTGCATACTGAGCAGCAAATCTTGGGTTCAATCCCAAGCTCCTTCACATTATAGAGAAGCACTATATAATTTGCGCTATTGAATTGTTAGGAAATCAATTCAGCATATCGTTTAACAAAACGAATCCTGTTGCAACCCCAACCCTTTTATCCAACATCCCAGTGATATTTCGTGGAAGTGCAGAGGTATTCTCGACTTTCATTATAGCGAGTATTACGTCAACATATTTATTTCCACTCCTTTCTTGACCAGCATTCGGACGTGGCCGGCGCTGGTATTGCCTAGTTTTAGATCACCAGTATTTATACATTGAGGATGATTGCTAGCTCTAAGCAACGGATCATGGTTCTCTGTATAAATACAGCTGATCTGGCAATAACAGAGTTGCATTCACGGGCGGTCAATCATATTCATGCTCATCATGCTTAGTCTGTTGCCATGCTATGCCGTGTTGCCCAGAATGAATTTGTTTCTGCACGGTCGTTTCCACGAGAGAAGAAGAACATATTCCTTTTTTCCCATTTTCTTGTTGTGTTTGTCGTATTAGATGCTAGATAAAAGCTTCTTCTACCGATATGTGCTCTGAAAACACCTGGGAATGTCTTTACATGGCCGTGGGGAAACAAAGGGAAAGTCGACTAAGAGAATCTGTCACAGTTACTTAGGACCTAATGCAATGTCCAGTTTGATATGCGAGCCAGAATTGTAAGCGCTTGATGATAGACATAACTTGGTCAGGGGTGTTGCATGTATGATGCAACATGCGGTGTATGCTCATAAATATCCAAACATTAAAAGAACGTCGTGAATTTGCTATGATTTCTTTCGTAAACGATATCGTATCACATCGAATTGATTCAATAGAACTATTGTCATCCTTAAATTTATATACACCATCTAGGCATTTACGAAACAGAAATATATTTGCTACAAATCGTCATCGTACGAATTATGCCAAATTTGGACCCTTGAACCAAATGATGGATACATATAATAAGCACTGCGATAACATTGACTTTACAATGACAAAAACTAAATTAAAGCAATATTTTAATTCGTCGCATAACGTCAACTAGAAGTAATGTTTTAACTTTTTCTTAAGACATATTATAAAAAATATAAACAAAGACAAAATTGTAAAAATAGCACTTAAGACAACAATTGCAAAACGGTCTACACTGATTGACGACAAATAAATAAATAAATAAATAAATAGAGATGTCATGCTTTTAAATGGTGGGAGGGGGGGGGGGGGTTTATGTTTCAAGCAATTTATAGGTATAGGAAGGTAAATTTTTCCAAAATTTTGCGTGACATAATTAATGGGCCGTACTTTATATTTTAAAATTATTAAAATACATACACAAATTGATACAGGGCATCTCCAACGAGTGAAAAGAATACCAAAGTTTATTTAACAGATATAGTTGCTCTCCCTCCAAGCCAAATAGATCGGATTCGGCTAGAAATACAGTTTCGCAAAATGTACAGCATAAAAAAACGAAAAACAAATCCAACCAGTGGAAATCATCAACGCCAACTATCTGTTTGCACATAGAAATACAATATAGGGTGGATGTTTCAACCGTTGGCAAACTATGGTTCCACGTGGAAACCACACAAGTAATGTGTTTTTCGCAATTTTTCATCATCAACCAACTAGGTGAATTTCTCCCGGAAAAATAAGAAACCATCAAACTTTAGCCAATTGCCAACATCAGCACCTTTACCCTTTAGTGCTCACCTGCATGTTTTCAATATTTGTTCTCAATCCTGCCACAGCTTCTAAATCCGTAGGCAAAATAGACCTTCAAATAAAGCATCCGGTTTATCAACGCCTGCGGTCCGTTCTGTGTATGCACCTGTGTCTATTTCTATGGCGGTTGGCCTAAGCTCAGACCAAGTTGAAAAAGCATTGCGTTGCTCTCTCTTTTTCATTAAATTGCGACTCTTTCCGGGTCGTTGTTTGATTTGAGTGAATTTCCAACAGGATCCACTTCCTGGGTGTTTCCATGTGTGTGTATGTGTGTGCTTAGCAGACATGACTCTGTTCTATTCGATATGGAGCGTATGCCTCCCATTTCAGATCCATCCTTTCGTGCAGAAGAGGCTATGTGTGGCTGTGTGTCTGGGTTTATTGCTTAGTGATGCACATCCTCGAAAAGTAAAATAGCCCGTAAGGGATAGTGGACAAACTTGATATTCTGTTTAAATTTTTGATACATCTCATGAAATCAAAAATTGAAACAGTTCGCACATTGACTGGAAAGTTCTATGAGTATGACTTTATAAACATTTTCAAAACACTAACCACCAGTTTACATCAATGCTGATTTTCTAGCGCTAGTGTACTAGAGGTGCACTAAAAAATAGCCAGCAAAATGTAAACAGGTGGAAAGCAACTACCTGCGTGATATTTCAGGAACAACTGCAATTCGTGCTAGTTGAGCGGGTTGAGCTAGTGAACTAGTATAAGTGTAGTAAGACGTTTACACTTATGCTAGTTCACTAGCGCAACCAGCTCAACAAATTAGGTTGAATCTCATTTTTTTTGTAAATTAATTTATTTGTACAGACTCAATCGAATAAGCTTTGCAGAGCCAAATTATCTTTTGCGTTATACATTATTAATGTCTTAAATATAAAGTTAAAATCTAAAGTTAAAGGAAATGAACCGAGTACTCGCGGTCGTCTCGAGGTTAGTGGAGATTTACAGTTTCATGGATGGGGAGAGGGAAAAAGAGGTTTGAAATATGATTAACGATACAATTATTTTATTATTCCTAAAACATGAACTTATTTCTATTCAACTTGATATCAGCAGTGTAATTCAACTATTATTAAAAAACAAACCTTAAAAAAAGCACTAACACACACACACACACACACACACACACACACACACACACACACACACACACACACACACACACACACACACACACACACACACACACACACACACACACACACACACACACACACACACACACACACACACACACACACACACACACACACACACACACACACACACACACACACACACACACACACACACACACACACACACACACACACACACACACACACACACACACACACACACACACACAAACACACATCGTCCTCCGAAGTAATACGACAAGTGGTTCCGGGGGAAAAGGGCAAGGCGTCTAAGGAGGTTTTAGTGCGGTAAGAATCCCACACACCGTGTCACCGCGACTGTGCGCCCAGTCGTCAAGCGGTGGCACGATGGCCTTTTTGAAAGTTTCCTCCTTGCCAAAAAAAAAAAAAAAAAAAAAAACACAAACACACACACAGACACACTCACACACACACAGACACATTCACACACACACAGACACACTCACACACACACACACAGACAAACACACACACCCACACCCGGGCCTAAGCGCGAATGAGTTGACCGAATTATTAGCAAGGGCATGTGACACAACTATGCCGAGAAAACTGGAGCCAACGAACAGGCGGCGTCCAGCCTACTGGTGGAACGAGGAAATTAGCACCCTCCGTGCTACTTGTCTTCTAGCCAGAAGGCGTGCTCAGAGAGCAAGAACAGAAGCAGACAGAGAGGAGCGCAGGGTGGTGTTCCGAGAGGCCAGGGCTGCACTGAAACGAAAGATAAAGCTGAGCAAGTCAAATAGTTTCAAGGAGTTGTGCCGCGATGCCGATGCCAACCCCTGGGGCAACGCATACCGAGTTGCGATGGCGAAGATCAGAGGCCCAACGATGCCGGTTGAAATGTGTCACAACAAGCTGAAAGTCATCGTGGAGGGACTTTTCCCACAGCATGACCCAACGAACTGGCCACCTACACCATATGGCGAGGTAGATGAAGACAACGTTGAACAAGTCTCCAACGAGGAACTCATAGCAGCAGCGAAAGGGTTGAAAGCGAATAAAGCTCCCGGCCCGGATGGAATTCCCAACGTGGCGTTGAAGGCGGCGATCCAGACGTTCCCGGACATGTTCAGGATGGTGCTGCAGAAATGTCTGGACGATGGTCAGTTCCCTGATAGGTGGAAGGTACAAAAGCTTGTGCTGTTGCCGAAGCCCGGAAAACCGCCGGGGGATCCTGCATCGTATAGGCCAATATGCTTGCTGGATACTGTAGGAAAGCTCTTAGAGAGGATCATCCTCAACAGGCTGACGAAATGCACGGAGAGTGAACACGGATTGTCGGAGAGACAGTTTGGATTCCGGAAAGGGAGATCGACGGTGGATGCAATTCGGACAGTGATTGACAGAGCCGAGAAAGCTTCCAAACAGAAGCGGAGAGGAAATCGATACTGCGCCGTGATTACGATCGATGTCAAGAATGCATTCAATAGCGCCAGCTGGGAGGCCATCGCCAAGGCGCTCCATAGAATGAGGGTTCCAGGCTACCTCTGCAGGATTCTAAGTAATTATTTCCAGAACCGGGTCCTTGTCTACGTGACAGACACGGGGCAGAAATCGCTTAGAATCACGGCGGGGGTTCCCCAAGGCTCCATTCTAGGTCCCACGCTGTGGAACGGAATGTACAATGGCGTGCTGACGCTCAAGCTGCCCAAAGGAGTTGAGATCGTTGGCTTTGCGGACGATGTCGTCTTGACGGTAACCGGTGAGACGCTGGAAGAAGTGGAAATGTTGGCGGCTGAGGCGATAGATACGATTGGTAACTGGATGCAAGGAGCGAAGCTGCAGATAGCCCACCACAAAACAGAAGTGATGTTGGTCAGTAACTGCAAAGCAGTGCAGCGGGCAGAAATTACCGTTGGAGAGCACACCATTGCTTCGAAGCGCATGCTTAAGTATCTGGGAGTGATGATCGACGACCGGCTAAACTTTAATAGCCACATCGAATATGCTTGCGAGAAGGCGACGAAGGTCATCAACGCAATAGCCAGAATCATGCCGAACAATTCTGGTCCAAGCAGCAGCAAGAGACGTCTTCTGGCTAGTGTTTCCTCATCAATACTAAGGTACGGAGGTCCAGCCTGGATTGAAGCGCTGAAAACGAAGCAGAACCATAGGAAATTGAGCAGTACGTTCCGGCTCATGGCCATGCGAGTCGTTAGTGCGTACAGAACCATTTCGATGGAGGCAGTATGCGTTATCGCCGGTATGATCCCAATCGGCATCACCTTGGCGGAGGACTACGAGTGCTATATGACGAGAGAAACCAGAGGAGTACGAAAAATGGTGAGAACGGAGTCGATGGCTAAGTGGCAGCAGGAGTGGGATGCACCAGAGAACGGTAGATGGACACACAGGCTAATACCGACTCTTTCGACCTGGGTGAACAGGAAGCATGGAGAAGTCAACTTCCACTTGACGCAGTTCCTGTCTGGTCATGGCTGCTTCAGGAAGTACCTGCATCGGTTCGGACACACAACGTCACCCTTCTGTCCGGAGTGTGGGAATGTGGAAGAATCACCAGAGCACGTGGTCTTCGAATGTCCTAGATTTGATGATGTGCGAGAGGATATGCTCGCCCTTAGCACGGAGAATGTCGTCGAAGAAATGTGTCGAGAGGAGGGCACCTTTAACGCCGTCAGCAGAGCAGTAACGCAGATCATGTCAGCGCTGCAGAGAAAATGGCGGGAAGACCAACTAGAAAGTAGTTATGTGCTCACACAAGTGCGAACTGAAAGCCGAAGCCGGGAGAACTCTCCGTCAGAGTAGGCTGTATCCACCACCAGGGATAACCGAGTAGAACGTGACGCTGGGAGATAAATGGCTCACAAATTGGAGAGACGATCAGCGAACTGGAAGCGCCAATTAGCTGAGGTAAAGTGAGGTGCGTAATGCACGGCCCCCTCCGAAGTAATACGACAAGTGGTTCCGGGGGAAAAGGGCAAGGCGTCTAAGGAGGTTTTAGTGCGGTAAGAATCCCACACACCGTGTCACCGCGACTGTGCGCCCAGTCGTCAAGCGGTGGCACGATGGCCTTTTTGAAGGTTTCCTCCTTGCCAAAAAAAAAAAAAAAAAAAAAAAAAAAAAAAAAAAAAAAAAAAAAACCCACACACACCCACACACACACACACACACACACACACACACACACACACACACACACACACACACACACACACACACACACACACACACACACACACACAATACAAACTAAACACAAGGTTAAGGGGGTATTCCCAATCTTTTGCCTTTTTTCGGCCTGTTTTTCAATTAATTTTTTTTTCAAGGAAAATGAATAGTAATGCGCCTAACTCTTTGGGATTCTTGTTTATTGAACATTAAAGTTTACAAATAAATTTTTTTCGACATAAAAAAAGACATTATTGACGTCACAAAATGGTGGCAAACAGACCCCTGTTCGCCGCAAACGCCTGGACGGGCGAAGACTTTTCTCTGGAACGGCTTCATCTGAAACAGATTTCGTGATGAAATTATAATCTGCATAAGATTCTCTGGAGCTTCTCCCGTTGGCAGCAAAAAATCTTGCAAATTAACAAAATGGCGGCCATATGAAAAAACAGGCGATTTTTAGCCCGCTTTTTTGCAGCTTTAAGGTGCTTCAAACAATGTTAAATGTTAATATTTTTGGCTGAAAGAGGGAGAAGCTCCAAAGAATTTAATAAGGAACAAAATGCGCAAAGATTCAAGTCAATATCTCTTATAGTTTCTGAGAAAAATCTTCGCCCGATAAAAAAAATGTGGTTTCGAGAAAAACGCGTTTAAAGTTTTGACTTTAGTTAAAACCATTTGGGGGTTCTTACCATTAGTCAGCTATGCCTGGACACCGAATTCGTTGATCGGAAAACGGCTTGGGGGGATGAAAGTATATAGTCTAAAGTACAAAAAAACATGAAAAAAAAAAAATTTGATTTTTTGAAAAAAAAGATCGGGAATACCCCCTTAATCAAAGTTACAATCTAAGGTTAATATTCTTCAAGAAAACATATAGAGTTTCATAAACTCCAGATCGCATCCAGCCAAAGTTGTCTACATCCAGCCCGAAGGGGATCGTACAGCTCAGATCTGACGCCACGATGCTCTCAGCACAAGACCAAATAATGTGATCAGCGTCTTGGTAGCCTTGTCCACATTCACAGAGATTGCTGTCCCCCAGCCCAACACGAATCAAGTGAGCGTTTAACGAATAGTGATTGGACATGAGGCGAGACATCATATGAATGAAGTCTCGATCCAACCTTTTAAACCAAAGAATCACACTGTGTGTTCGATACCTTAGGGATGATCGAATATAGCCATCGTCCCAGACTCCCTTCACTCCATTTATTTTGCCACCTGGCGAGTGACTGTTGACGATAAATGAAGAAAAATTCGTTGTAGGCGATTTGTCGATCGTAAATATCGTCTTCCATAGCGCCCACCTTTGCCAGCGAGTCCGCCTTCTCATTACCCGCAATCGAGTAATGAGATGAGACCCATGCAAAGATGATAACAAAAGATCTTAAAGATAAAGCACTCAGAAGCTCTCGTATTTTCATGAGAAAATACGAGGAGTGCTTTACCGGCCTCATGGATCGAATAGCCTCGACAGAACTGAGACTATCCGTAAAAATAAAATAGTGATCTGGTGCAAGTGAGGCGATCGTTTCTAGCGTATAACGTATTGCTGTCAGTTCAGCAACATAGACGGAACAAGGAGCTTGAAGCATTCGAGAGGCGCTATGAAATTCGTTATGAATACCAAAACCGGCAGACGCTTCTATTAGAGATCCATCTGTGAAGAACGATCTTGCGGAATCAACTTGGCCAAACGTTGCAGCAAAAAATGACGGAGCAATCATGGAACGATGATGCTCTGGGATTCCGCGAATCTCTTGTGTCATAGATAAATCAAAAATAACTGAATTGTCGAAGTCGGAGAAGCATACACGATGAGGATTATGCTGTGAAGGGCTGACATCCTGTGTTATGTACCCGTAGTACAATGACATAAAACGAACCCTCAAGTTTAGCTCAAGAAGCTTTTCAAAGTTTTCGATTACCAGTGGGTTCATAACTTCACAATGGGTGAGGGGCCTGAGGGACAATACCGAAAACCGATCATAGAGTGGCAACATGCCCGCCAACACTTCAAGACTAATCGTATGAGTCGAGTTCATGCATCCTAACGCGATACGAAGACAACGATACTGGATCCGTTCCAGTTTGATGATATGTGTTTTAGCCGTCGGCTGGAAACAAAAACTACCGTACTCTAAAACCGATAAAAGATCTTGCGGATGGGCTCTCCAGGTGCATTTTGAATCGAACCAGACCCTAAGATATTTGAACGACATAGAATGAGTGAGTGGGTTATGCTTCCTAGGAAAAACGACCAACTCAGTTTTCTCCGTGGAGAATTCGATACCTAGCTGAATAGCCCAAGTAGACAAATTGTCCAAGGTATCCTGTAAGGGTCCTTGCAGGTCGACCCCTTTGGGCCCTGTCATAGACAGTACGCCGTCATCTGCAAGTTGTCTCAACGTGCAGTTGTTACTTAGACAATTTACAGTTTCTCTGACGTAGAAATTAAACAAAAGGGGGCTTAAACATGAGCCCTGGGGGAGACCCATGTAGCTAAATCGTGAAGCAACCCATTTGTCCAGGCGAAAAAGGATCATTTTCTCCAACAATTTTCGCATGCACGACAACATCGAGATGGGTCGGTACGCGTTGTAATCTGACGTTGGTTTGCCAGGCTTTTCAATGCTTATAACTCTCACCCGCCTTCAATCATCCGGGACAATATTGAGCTCCAGGAACTGACCACACAAGTTCAACATGCGCCTCTTAGCGACGTCTGGGAGGTTCTTCAACAAGTTGAACTTGATCCTATCAGCCCCTCGTTGAACTTGATCAGGCTGATCTCGTCTACCGAATTCGTCGTTCCGCGAGGAATCATCTGTGCCGGCACGGAATCAGGACATACTTTTCGCGCGAACATTCGAATCCAACGATCCGAGTACTCCCGCTCTCGTTGTTCGAAGACCGGTTACGCATCCTTCGCGCCACGTTCCAAAGCGTATTCATCGACGTTTCGCGCGATAATCCGTCCACGAATTGCCGCCAGTATCCGCGTTTCTTAGCTTTTATGAGGCTCTTGAGTTCGCGTTTAAGAGCCGAGTACGCTTCGAAATGCACGGGTGTTCCACGTTTCCGGAAAAGCTTAAACGCGTCGGACTTTTTTCGATAAACCTCCGTGCATTGCTGGTCCCACCAAAGGGAAGGAGGTTTCCTACGGAAAGACTTTCCTGGAACCGGCCGAGTTTGAGCTTGAAGCGCGCTGTCCAATATCAGATTGGAGATAAATTTATATTCCTCCAACGGTGGAAGACCTTCTACCGACGTAAGGGCATCATCTATCACAGTCTTGAACTTTGCCCAATCGATATTACGGGTAAGATCGTACGCGACGTTAACGGGTTCCGACGGATTGAACCCACTGGTAACTGAAACTTTGATCGGCAAGTGATCACTACCGTGGGGATCTTGGATCACATTCCACGTGCAATCCAACGATAATGAGTTAGAGCAAAGTTTGAGGTCTAATCTACTTCCATTCGAGGATGGGCCAGCCAAACGTGTTACTTCTCCATTGTTAAGAATTGTCATATTGAAGCTGTCACAGAGGTCATATATCAAAGTAGAACGGTTGTCATCATACAGTTCCCCCCAGCCTGTACCGTGGGAATTCAAATCTCCCATGATCAACCGTGGAGCAGGAAGTACTGAACATATATCTGAAAGTTGTTTTCGATTAACAACGACTCTATGAAGCAATACAAAGGCTCTTACCTTTAATAATAGCGTGACATGCGATAACTTCTAAACCTAAAAATTGTGGAAGATTCACTCTACTTACTTATTGATCAATCTATTAACTTATTGATCATCAAAAGTACCCCTCCTCCACGCGAATCCTCACGATCCTGTCGAATAATGTTAAAAACATAAAAAGGGAGATCGATATCTGAAGAGATCCCCAAAGAGCAAATGCATCACAATCATTATTGTGAACCAAAAACTTGAACGGATCTAATTTAGGAATCGACAATTCCACTGTAGAACAGTGATCAAATCCTCGACCTCGTTTGGAAAATTATCCATCGAAGGAAATGATTGCTGCAAGGAGGGGCCACTTCAATGTCAACTGCTTCAAGAGGGTCTTCACAGTAGGAAGCATTGCCAGAACAATGCTTTTCAGAGGATCAGAAATATCGAAATACTTGAGGATACCATCCTCTATGATGTCAAATGAGAACAACCCAGATGAAGAAGGGGTTTCTTTTCTAAAAACTGGGGCATCGAGGGTTTTTGATGTCGCCGGGAGAGGTGGAAAATCCTAGGTGTATTCAGTTCTGCGGAATCCAGGAGGAGTAGAAGTCTCCTTTTTGATTTGGGCAAGCTGATTTGGTGTTCTTGATTTGCAACTTTCCGTGAACGGATGCGCTTTCGTTTCCGTGCAGAACCTTCCGGAAAACTGAAAGAAGTTCCCTCCTCAGCCAAGTCACAGTCAGTCTCGTCATCTGACAAAAGAGAAAAGGGATTTATTTCGTTGGTCGATGGCGTGGCCGTCTTAAGCATTTCTGCAAAAGACTGCCGGGAACGTTTCTTAAGTGAACCAATTTTACACCGGGCACGACGAGAGACCATGAGGGGGAGATTCTTTGCAGAACACGCATTTTGGTGCGGTAGCTGCACAGGTGTCATCCTCATGCTTCTCCCCGCGTTTGGAACAGCGTGCCTTGCTGCCACAGTGGGAGGCCGTATGTCCCAACTGCTTACAGTTTTGGCAGTTCCCGGGGAACGAACAAACGCACAGGTGGTCTTAGTTTTCCCAGCTCGATGTAGTGAGGAAGGGCTAAACCAGAAAAGGTCACACGAAATGAGTCTGTGGGGGTAAAACTCTTGTTACCCTCGCTGACAGATACTGAGCCCAGTTTTTGGACAATTAGTATCTTCACCGGGGGTAGCAAACGGTTCTTGAAACGGCCAACCGCCTGCTTCTCCAAGATCTTAGGGGTCATACTCGCTTCGGTGACCACACCTTCGATCTCTACATCACTAGCTGGGATGTAAACTCTATACTCAAACGTAAAGAGCTGAGATACAGCAATCTCATTAACTTGCTTCAGGTTAGAGACGGACACACGAAGTTTATTGTGCCTAACCTTCGTGATTTCGGTTACGGCCGAGAATAGCTTCGTCTAATCATTTGAAATTTGAACAATGTTCAAAGGTTTGTTTTTGGGCTGAAAGTAGACAACCCATGGACCAGTCGAGTCATTCGGGTAGGCCCGCAATCTGGTGCTTTTCTTAGTCTGCCCATTGACAAACTCAGACGACGAACCAGGGATGACATCATTAGATTTGATAGTACTCAAACTGTACTAAAAAGTAGCCAGCATAATGCTTACGGATATGAGTACACACTTAGAAATAACTAATTTTACACCTGAAGGAATCCATCTTCGATATAAAGGATCAGACGTAAACCAATATTTCTTGTAAAATTAAGCGCTCCGAGACTGAAAAGCTCGTTACTCGACGAAAAGTACGTTTGATTGAATTTAATTACGCGTCTTTTATAACTCAATTTTATGCCAAAACTGACGCTTGTATATGTCAGTCATTGAGTACCTAAATTTACATGATTTCTTTCTAAGTGTGTAGATCCTAGGTCTATACATCATCCTCATTCATACAATCGCTATCAAAACGGGTACAATCATGAACAAAACGTGGAAACCCAGGAACATAGAATGATCGAGCATAGATGATTCCCACACTGAATTTAAATGAACATTTAAAAATATCGTTTCTGCGATGATTGATTTTTTTATGCTTTCTCTGTTGGTAACCACTGCTATGCAAACAGTTTTTGCGCTATTTTCGCCACATAGTTTGATAAAGGAGGTTTTTATCTAGCGCCCAAAACGTCAAATACAGTAGGAAATGCTGAGTAATTAACGAGTCGATTAAGAGAATCGATCAATTCAAGAATTTCCAACCCAAAACGCGAACCAGCTGACAATGAGTGTTTCCCATTTGAATGAAACAATACTGATATGTTCGCTGCTAGGGGAAACATCCCTATTGTTGCGGTACGTTAGAAGCATTAGAAGCCTATTGTTGTGTATGTAGGTCTCCATACACAACAATAGGCTTCTGACGCTGCTAACGTACCGCAACAATAGGGCTGTTTCCCCTACCAATGCATAGTGGTCTAAAAGTGCCAAAACGTGCGTTTTTTAGTTTATGCGAAAACGGTCCATTTAAGCCATATAGTGTCTTCGGAGAAGTTTGTGCACTTAAAAAGCCCTTTGTTTTGAGCTTAGTCATTTCATGATTAATCCAACTAGCAGGGAGAAAAAAAATTACTGTTTTTATTTGCCGAGATAGCAAAATGGTGTCTTGAGCAAAGTTTTAGACAATATTACATACATATTACAAACATTTTTGCTCAAGACGTCAACCCTCTATCTCTTATGTTTACAGATATATGTAATTTTTTTGGTAAGAGCCTTCATTCATTCATTCATCCATTCAAATCATTTTTTTGCAAATAACTTTTGAGGAAGCAATTTTTTGGCATTAGTATGTTCTACACACATGTTTGTTTTTTTAAATACGCCATTTTGTCTTGGGAAGCAAGTCCCTATATTCAATTTTCTTGAGATATTCAAGGTTTTGATCCAAAATTAGCACTACTTCCAAGGTCAATAGCTCGAAGTTGGGCAAATTGGGCAAACCAGGTTGATGACATTTGAAAGTATACATAAAATGCTGCCCAATACATACCAAATCATTAGTCTTCTTTAGTATTCTCTGCTGATATGCTTATTACCAAACTACAGTAAACCGTGTACAGAAAATCGTTTTCTTGCATTTGTACATAGAGGCTCCTTCATACGTCACTTACACTTGATGTAGAAGGAAGAAAATTCGAATTCGGTTAAATTGAAGTAGGCATGCAAAAAAAGAGTAGGCGGTGCAAAGCCGCGTGAGGTAAAAGTTTTGATTCCAAATTCTAAATTGTAGTGACCGGTTGACTGGACAAGAAGGTGATTCGTAGTGTCTATTGTATTCATTGATTGACTGAATAAACAGTGGTCCTTGTTTCTCGTGGCAGGTGAGTCCCGGTTTCTATTGTAGTGTTAAAAAATGACTGAACTACGATTTGTCTCTGTTCTCCCCGGCAGGTGATTCACAGTGTCGGTAGTAGTGACCGATTGATTGAACGAACAGTGGTCCTTGTTCTTTCCGGAATGTGATTCTCGGCGTTTGTTGTAGTAACCGGTTAACTGAACGGACATTGGTCCTTGTTCCTCCCACTATTTGAGCCCCGGTGTCTGTAGCAATGTGTCATTGGCTTTCGAGCGTATATAACGTATATAAATACGATAATGAGTTCTGAAATATCTTCAGGTAAGTGCAATTTGTTTTGATCACTACCGCCAAATGCTAATTATTCTCTGAATAAGCAAAATCTACTCAGAACTTTCAAGAAAAACAAAAAAAAGAAATTTCAATTCTGGCAACACTGCTAGCTACGTTTTCTGCTGCGATTAGGTCGTTAATTAGTGATACTTTTTTCGGTGTTATATCGGTTATAAAATACTTTTTCGTCGTTCGTGATTCAGTTTTTGTACTACTGCTTTCTGTTTTCGTGAATTTCGTTCGGTGTGTTGTGATTTTCGTGGTGCGGTGATAAAGTGAAAGTGACTCATTGTTTACATACACTTTCCCAAGCACTCCCCACGCGAATTTTTTTTTTTCCGAAGCGCCATCTGCCAGCAAAACTTTTAAGCTTGCAATCTTTCATTGAGCTCGTGGTGTAACTGCTGCATAAATTTCGGCGAATTGCTGTCGTCTGGACCCTACTGTTGTATTGCGCTACGTTGGAATTTCGTTGTTGGTCTGCTTCGCCTTGTTCCTGCAAAATGAGTGTAATCTGCCACGCTTGCACCAATAATGTCCAAGAGGAACGCATTACCTGCCGTGGGTTCTGTAGCGCGGTGTTTCACCTAAAATGCTGTCACCTGCCAAGTGAAATGTTGGATGAAATCGATCGGAATAGGCAGCTCTTCTGGATGTGTAAATCCTGTGCTGCCATAATGTCAGACGTTCGTCACAAGAAAAACGTGAAGGCTGCTTACGATGCTGGTTTGGAGAAACAACTGAGCGGTCATACTGAGCTACTGGGGAAACTAAAACTGGAAATTCTGGAGGAATTGAAAATCGAAATTCGATCCAATTTCACAAAGTTGACCAATACCACTTCCACCACTCCGGTGTCCTCTAGACGGTCTGGTAATAGGTCACGCACCATAGGAAGCCGACGGTTATTCGAGAAAAAGGACAATAACTTGCCACCTCTTATGACTGCTACCGGAGATTCGCCGTCTCCAAGTCTAGGCCGTCTAACTGTTCCCGTTTCTAAGGATAAGTTTTGGTTATACCTATCTCGGATTTCCCGTGACGTTTCTGCTGAGCAGATCACCGAACTTGCCAAGCATCGTTTGTCAACGGAGGATGTTGAAGTTATCCGACTGGTTGCTAAGAGTAAAGATATCCAAACCATGTCGTTTGTCTCCTTCAAAATTGGCGTCTCTACAAATTTGAAGGCGAAAGCATTGTCGTCCTCTACATGGCCCAAAGGAATGCTGTTTCGTGAATTTGTTGACAACCGCAAAGCCGAAAATTTTTGGAAGCCGCCTGGATTGCCAATAAATACACCGCAGACAACTCCGAAATCCAGCGAGTCACCTCATCAAATGCCTATGACGGAGTGATATCACTGAGTCAAGACCCAGAGCCACTACGTCGTATTACCTACTACCCGAATCCGGGACGCTCACTTGCCGCTAGCTTCTTGGAAGCCCCTGATCCCCTCATCACAGTCGAGCACCTCCAGCCAGCGACCTTCAGCCGTCCCGGTCCTGTGTATGAGTCCGGAAAAGGGGTCTTCCAAAATCCAACTGCAGGCGAGTATTCTAGTTTTCCGAACAATTCTGTCCCTGAAACGCTTATCACTTCTAGTCGTAATTCGTCAATAAACTCGTTCGTGGTTTACCCTAGTCGGACACCGGGACGCACACTTGCCGCATGCTTTTTGGAAGCCCCTAATTCACCCATCGCAGTCGAGCCAATTCTGCCAGCGACCTCCAGCCGTCCCGGTCCTGCGTTTGGATGTGAAGATGGGGTCTTCCGAAACCCTATTTCAGGCAAGTACGATGATAATTCGAGCAATTCTCTTCCTAAAATGTATGATGCTTACAGCCGCTTATTGCAAAACAAATCACATCCTGTTGTCTTCAACATGCCACTGGGACGCACACTTGCCGCCAGCCTTGTGGAAGCCCCTAGTCCTCTCATCGCAGTCGAGCCTAAGCTGCCAGCGTTCAACAGTCGTCCCAGCTCTGCGCATGAGTTGAGAGAGGGGGTCTTCCAAAATCAAACCGTAGGCAAGTACAGTCAGCAAACAACAACTTCTCTGCCTGTAAATATCTTGGTTTCCAGAGTACCATCTTACGTCTCTGCTCCACGACAATTGTGGTCTAATATTGACAATAACAGCACACCAGCCTCACCATGTTCAATCCAGTTGCCGCTGCACGTCGCAGGTAATTCTCCAGAAGCATCGAGGCCCTCTGACCTTGTCCTGCAAGATGCTGTTTTTGTTCATCGCAACCGACTCGTTCCTGAGATTGAAAGTGGTAGTCCTGTGATCCACCCAGTCTGCGCTCAGACTCAACAGATTACTGGCATGCCTCCCTCATATTCTTCTTCTCAACTTCGTATCTTCTATCAAAATGTCCGTGGACTCCGAACGAAGATCGATGCCTTCTATCTCGCTGCGGCAGATTCGGAGTATGATGTGATAGTTCTAACCGAGACGTGGCTCGACACTTGCATCCTATCAACTCAGCTATTTGGTGGATCATTCACTGTTTTTCGGACTGATCGCAATCCACTGAACAGTAGAAAGCTGCGCGGCGGTGGAGTTTTGATTGCAGTGTCTACCAGATTGTGCTGCTGTGTCGACCCAGCTCCAGTTAGTGATGCTTTGGAACAGCTGTGGGTAAAAATCAAATTGCAAACGTGTTCAGTCAGTATTGGAGTATTATATCTACCACCTGATCGTAGAGATGATCTGTCCCTCATTCAGCTTCATAGCGATTCTGTTAGTTCAGTAATATCATGCTTGAAACCTCATGATTTTGCGCTTCAGTTCGGTGACTACAATCACCCCAACATGCATTGGACTGCTTCAGAGGATGGCGGACTTCATTTAGATTCCAGTATATCCCGTTTTTCAACTTCGGATGGTGCTCTATATGATGCCTTTTGTTTCAATGGTCTGACGCAAATCAACTCTGTGAAAAATGCCAGTTCTCGTACTCTTGACTTAGTACTGGTGAACGATACAGCACTACCTAACTACAGCATTTCTGAAGCGGTTGAATCTCTTGTAGAACTTGACACTGCACATCCCGCTATTGAGGTTGCCGTTTCTTTGCCGTCACCAGTGAGATTTGATCAGCCACACGAGAACCCGCAATTTGATTTCCGCCGTGTCAACCAGGGCTCTACAATTTCGAAGCTCTAAAATGAACTCGTGTTTTGTTTCTCTCATACATACGTGTTCGACGCTTCATTTCTATAACGCCTAGCTAGACTATCAGCAAGAAACGAAAATAAAAAAGAAGGACGCTTAGAAGGAAAGGCTGGCTGTGGAACTTCTCGTCGTTGCTTTGCTCATCGCTTTCAATGTAACTAACGTCGATTTTCTAGTTAAACGAACTTCATTATGGCTTTCAATCCCCTTTCACGAACACTCTATCACCGCTCTTTCAATTTGTTTAAAATGCGTTATGTCCCGTTTTCGATCATTTTTTTTCGATAAATATATGGATGGAAGATAAATTAGAAATATGACGTGTAATCTTCAAGTGTTTTGACGTGAGAAATGCTTTAAATGTGTTATTTCATTTTCCGTCATATACGTCATGAAACCTCTGTTGATGTGTTTCATGAAAGAGAAAACTATCAAAGTCGAGCGCTCTTTCGCTCATCCGTTTCGACGAATAATCTTCCTTCACGAAAGGAAGACCAATGGAGCGACGGGAGAAAGAGAGACAAGCGATTGAACATTTGTTTGTGCACGCCGACTGAGGTTCTAGAATGCTGCGAAGCTGTTCGACTTTAACAGAAAAAGAAAGCCAGCAGTCTCTTCGTCGCATCGATTTGGTCGATTGAAGCTGATATTGCGACGCCCTGGTGTCAACTATGACTTGATGAGTGAAGCATTTTCTGTGATTGATTGGCAATTTTTGGATGACGAACGAGATCTGGATGACATCGTTGAGTCGTTCAACTCTGAGATACGTCGTGTTATCGAAGCTCACGTGCCACTTCAGCGTCCTACTCTGAAACCTCCATGGACAAACAATCGGCTTCGTAGATTGAAGCGCCGTCGACGTACTGCTCTTCGGAAATTCAAACGTAATCGATCACAACACCTGAAACGTCGTTTTGTTCTGGCCAGCAATAAATACACTAGCTTTAACCGCGAAATGTATGCTCGTTATATAGACCGTACGCAGAGAAATCTACGCCTGCATCCCAAACGTTTCTGGTCATTTGTTCGGTCGAAGCGTAAGGAAAATGGGTTACCTTCGTCTATGTATCTCGGTGCCCGCTCTGCTAGCACAGATGCCCACAAGTGTGAGCTGTTTGCTGATCACTTCAAGAGTGCCTTCTCGGACATGTCGATTTCGTCCTCGCATCTAAATGCAGCCATCCATGACACACCATCAGATAGGCTCGACTTTGGAATTTTCCAAATCACTGAGGAGCACGTACAAAAAGCGATACGTAAACTTAAACATTCTGCGTCATACGGTTCGGATGGTATTCCTGCATGCATTCTTAAGAATTGCTCAAGTGTCTTATTGATGCCGCTAGTGAAATTGTTTAATATTTCATTACAGCGAATGACATTCCCATCCGCGTGGAAGACTTCGGTCATGATTCCTATTCACAAAAAGGGGGACAAGTGTGATATTTCCAATTACCGCGGGATAACGTCGTTGAATGCTTGCTCCAAACTCTTTGAGATAATCGTGAACGATGCCTTGTTCGAAGCTAGCAAGAATTACATCTCTAGTGCCCAGCATGGATTTTTTCCAAAAAGATCTGTGACAACGAACCTCACTCAATTCACTTCATTGTGCATTCGATCGATGGACGCTGGCATGCAAGTAGATGCTATATACACTGATTTCAAAGCTGCATTCGACCGAGTGAACCATGCTATTCTGCTTCGAAAACTCGAGAAATTTGGAGTATCCGTCGCCTTTGTTCGTTGGTTCGAATCATACCTGTCAGGACGGTCTATGAAAGTTAAATTAGGCTCCTCACATTCAACCGCCTTCCCGATTGTATCCGGAGTTCCACAAGGGAGCAACCTAGGCCCCCTATTGTTTTCGCTTTTCATTAATGATGCATCGTTTGTTTTACCATCTGGAAATCGTGTTTTCTACGCCGATGATGTTAAGATTTACATGGTAATCACATGCATCGAGGACTGTGCCTACCTGCAGAGTTTGTTGGAGTCATTTGAGGATTGGAGCAAACGGAACTTACTGGAACTGTGTGTAACGAAATGCAACACTATTTCGTTTTCCAGAAAACGTCATCCGATCATCTTCCACTATCGTCTTGCTGGTCATGATCTAGAACGGCTGAATCAGGTTAGAGACCTTGGTGTGTTATTGGACTCTGAACTTAACCTCCGGACACATTATGCTGATGTGATTTCAAAAGCGAATAGGCAGCTTGGATTTATCTTTAAACTTGCCGATGGATTCCGTGACCCTCTGTGTCTGAAATCACTGTACTGCGCCTTGGTTCGCTCGATCCTTGAATCTGCTGTAATAGTTTGGTGTCCGTACAGCAGTATATGGGTTGACCGTATAGAATCGGTTCAAAGAAAATTTGTGCGCCTAGCTCTTCGTTATCTACCTTGGCGTGAACATCTAAATCTACCTCCCTACGAACATCGATGCATGCTGTTAGGAATTGAAACACTGGAGAAACGAAGGTCTGACATGCAAGCGGTTTTTGTCGCCAAAGTATTAACTAGTGAGGTGGATGCACCTGCCATTCTTGCCGATATCAACGTTTATGTACCTGAACGCCCCCTTCGTCGGCGTAACTTCCTGCATTTGGCATCCCGCAACAGTCGATACGGGCAACACGACCCAATACGGTTCATGGCCTCTCGCTTCAATGATGTATCTGAGCTTTTCGACTTTGAAGCTTCCGCAGCTACTTTTCAACGCCGCCTAAGTAATCGATTGTAAAGCTGTTATGTGCATGGATTGATTATGAGCAGGTGAGTGACTGTCCATCCCCTGATGACTGTATGAATTGTGCTACCTGTTTTCATTTTTGTTTCCGGTTGCTTTCGACCCTTCCACGAGGACTTGACAATCAATGACGATGCTGCACTGTTGCTGACACACTTTTATGACACTGACCGCATTTTAACGTTTTTAATTTACACTGTAGTAATTATTGTATTTTGCATTGTTTTTGCTGTGAACTGTGTAATTGTTAATGTTTAGTTTCTGTTTCTATGTACTTAATTTAAGAAAAGAAACAGGGTTTTTATGCCAATTTGAGTTCACCATGACTCAATTTGGCTTTTCCCTGTCCAACTTCATTAAGACAACCTTGTCAGATGGAGGAATACAAATAAACAAATAAACAAAAAAAAAAAACTTCCGTTAATGGATTCTTGAAATCATATGGGAGGTGCTTCATTTTGAAAAATTAAATAGTGTTTTTAAATTTCAATATCATACTTCAGCGTACAATGTTTTGAAATCTGTATCATCAAGCCGCAATTCAAGATGGCCGCCTGAGGCCGTATTCTATTGACCACTTTGTCAAGCACTTTTGGCGCAGCAGCGATTCCACAAAACTGGACCAACTAATTTCTATTTTTTTTATGAAACGCACAAATCATGGCTACTTTTCCCGGGGTTCTAGAAGAAAAAATTTCAAAATAATGTTTTATTTCCAAGTTTGAGTGGTAGTAAACGTCATTTTAACTGCTCGAATGAAGTGGTTAATTGACCTTTTGCTAACTGTTCATCTACCCCTCCATTATTTGTAATATACTGGCGCCACTGTCATCACCAGCCAGCAAACGAGACCGAACAAAGCAATTCATAACATTTTTTTTTTCTATCTCATTCGGCTATGTGTGCAATTCATTTTCAGGGAAAAATATTTGAGGCTCTCGTTTCAAGTGTTCTGCATAAGCAAGCAAGAACGAGCAGGGGGGTTTGGATTTGTGAGCAAAGAGGGATAAATTTAATTGAGTGTTCGAAAGGAGTAACATTCACGATTGATGGGTATGTGTTGATTTTTTATAAGGATTTATTGAAACTTGTTTTATACGAATAGTATGAAAATTCAATCCAGAGTATCACTGAAAGTGCTCAGTGGATAAGATTATCTAACTTCGATAAACGTGATTAAGAATATAACGCATCGGTAGGATTCAGTTTCAATCATTTGAACGTTTAAAGCAGGTAACATTGTTTTCGTACATACATAATACCACGCAAGGATGGCTAAACATTCATGCCAAACTTTTCCACTTGCAATCTCGGCAAACTGCTAAAGGAGTTCGCCTTTTGAAGCATCATGAATATTCATGCACAATGTTCCTCTTCCTTAGAAAACCATGCAAGGCCAACGCCAGGGCGGTCTATGGGAAGTGTAATAAATTTTTACCTTAAACTTAATCAAACTAGATTCCTCCCCAACGGAAGCGGAGGTGGAAAAGGATGCTTTTCTTAGCTTCATATCCAGTTGCCTGTGTATCGCAAAACCGTAGACAGTGTTTTGTTTTTTTCCTAATCATAGGGTAGAGCGTTACTTCGTCGTAATCACCTATTTTCGTTCTATCGAATAGAAAACATCAATATTATTAATTATTTCTGCGTACACAAACCAATAATACGAGTTGTTCGATACTTTCCAAAGCTACAACATAAAGCCTATTAGAGCAAACAGTTCGAATATTTACACCCTCAGTTATATCGAATCAATTTTGTTCTCACTTAATGATGTAACAAATCCAACGGATGAAATTGAAACTCGATGAAAATTTTTTGACAAAATATAAAGAATTTCTAATTATTTCTAAAGGTAAAAAACGGCCCGTATGGTAAGGTAATGTAGGGGCCTCATAGCCTAGTCAGTAAAGGCACGGTATTACCAAGCCGGAGGCGGCGGGTTCGATTCCCAGTCCGGTCGAGGGAATCTTTCGGGTTGGAAATTTTCTCGACTTTCCTGGGCATAGAGTATCATTGTGCTTGCCACACAATTTGCCACACAATACACAAATTCATGCATTGGTTTTGGCATCGAAAGTTCTCAATTAATAACTGTGGAAGTGCATTTAGAACACTAAGTTGAGAGCACACAATAAGCTAATATGCGCTAAGCAATAAGCTTGAAATGCAAACAAGAAGAAGAAGAATGGTAAGGTAATGTGAATTAAAAGTCTTCTATAGTAGTATCCTTTTCTGATCAATTTCGTTCGAACAAGAGGGGTAAACTGCGAGTTGTGCTTAGTAGGACGGAAATGAGATCAAACTCAGCACAAACCGGTGCTGCAAGCTTAACCTTAAAAGTTTAAAAGTGGAAGCTACACACTTAGAAATACCTAATTTTACACGTGACGGAATCCATCTTTGACATAAAGGATGAGACGTAAACAAACATGTCATGTAAAATTAAGTGCTCCGAGACTGAAAAGTTCGGTACGCGACGAAAAGTACGTTTGATTGAGCTGAGTCTTGCGTCTATTACGACTCAATTTTATGTCAAAAATGACGCTCGTATATGTCAGTCTCAGAGCACCTAAATTTACATGATTTTTTTTAAGTGTGTAATTTGAATGTTATTACAGGCATCAGCTTGCCGTTCTCGGAGGTTACTGGTTAGACTGCACGTGTTCTGATTTCAAGATTGGATGAATTTCATGTTAGAGTTACAGTTGAAGAGTGTGTTCGAAAAATAAATCCATCATCTTTCATATTAATTATAACACCTTTTTCGTTTCGTTTCATTCCAGGTCGTACTACTGTGACTGCTATCCGGGGTTTAGTGGAATCGATTGCGGCTACGGGCCACTCTGCAAGGATTCGCACATCTGTGAGAACGGAGGTACATGCAAGTAAGTTCGGCTTAACCTCTGTATTTAATGAGATTTGCAATCGAATTCAATGATCACCCAAATTCGCTCACATTCCCGTTTGTTTTATCATTTCGGTTGTGAACAATTATATATAATATCTCCTAGTGGGAAATCCTTGAACTTCTAGAATATACTTTTATTGTTACTGGAATTTTTAACTTATTTTTTTTTGTTTTTGACAAAAATTGGGGATTTTTTTTTAGGTGTGTATTATTTTTCAAATTCGATCCCATTTCCTACAATTTTGTCTTCAACGTTATTTTGATTGGATGAACCATTTGAACAGTTATTTTTGAAAAAAATGAATGTCAAAGAATGGCCGAGTTGCAACACAAACGTGGTTCATTGCCCCCAGTGAATAATTTTGCGAAGTTTCATAGAATTTTGCGAGGTAAATTCTTTTTACTTTTTCGCTATTTGACATGTTCTGCTTGATTAGGAGTTTAATAAGTTTCTTAAAGCTATTTTCCATGTAATTTGAATTTAAAACGGTGTCTATAATATACCAACTCTCTTAGTGAGAAATACTTGAAGTTATGTATTGTTCTTGCTCTATTTCCAGGTGAAATCTGCCAGAAGGGGTCAAAATCTGGTACAACTCTGTCCGATTTGAATTATACTTTCAAAATGTTTTCAGCATTAAAGATTATGATTTTTCCGCATATCACGAGACCATTTTGACTGAAGACTAATTTGTGAAAAAGGCGTATGGTAGCGTAATGGTAGAAGAATTTTTTGAAAAAAATCATGTAAGAAAACACATACGCCCTTTTCAAAATAAGTCTTGACTCAAAATGTTCTCGTGCTCTGTGGAAAAATCAAAATCTGCAACATGTTGAAAGTTTTATCAAAATCGGAGGGGCTCGTACCAAGTCGTTTGCTCATTTGACAGGGAATTGCTCTATTAGAGTTTAAAGATATTTAAAATGAAGTTTTAATTTTTTAACAATTAGCTTTAAAATTTTTGATTTTTTTTTTTAATTTTATCCAGTTTGCTACAACTTTGTCTCAGGCGTCATTTTCATTAGATAAGCCGTTATTGGAAAATATCGAATATGTCATTTTGGAATAAATAGACGAGGGTCAAAATGGCCGCGTTCCAACTCAAACTTTGCTCATTGTCCGTACACTGCAACTGAAAGTACCCATTAATTGGTACAATTTCACCCATTTTGAAGTAGAGTAGGTTAACCCATTTAATGGGTAAAAAAATTAGCCACTCATGGGTAACTGGTTCCCATAAATAAGTAATTGCTAACTATTAGTAGGTAAATAAGTTTCTTTGAACAAGTCGAAAAATCCTTAAACTTTTGTAAAATCGACAGTTTCGAGAACTAGTCAGAAGAACGGTAAACTAGTCAGAAGATCCTTGACCTAGCCAGATGTTCTGTGAAATAATGTGGCAACCTTTGAACTTTTTGGAAAATCTTTGACTTTGTCCGAAGATCCCTTAGCTTATCGGAAAACCTTCGAAAGTTCCGAGAGCTTGTCGATAGTTCTGTGAATAGTAGTAAATTCCGTGAATTAGTGGAAGTTCGTGATCTTGCTGGAAGTTTCACGAACCAGTTGGAAGATCTTTTAGCTTATCGGTAGTTCCATGAGCTCATTAGCAGTTCTCCAAAGTTCTCGGAAGTTCTCGGAAGTTCTCTGAACTTGTTGGAGGTTCTCCGACCTTGTCGGAAGTTCTCCGAACTTGTCGGAAGTTCTCCAAACTTGTCGGAAGCTCTCCGAACTTGTCGGAAGTTTTCCGAACTTTTCGAAAGTTTTCCAAACTTTTCGGAGGCTCTTTGAACTTGTCAGAAGCTCTGCAAACTTGTCGGAAGTTCTCCGAACTTTTTTGGAAGTTCTTCGAACTTGTCGGAAGTTCTCCGAACTTGTCGGAAGTTCTCCGAACTTGTCGGAAGTTCTCCGAACTTGTCGGAAGTTCTCCGAACTTGTCGGAAGTTCTCCGAATTTGTCGGAAGTTCTCCGAACTTGTCGGAAACTCTCCGAACTTGTCGGAAGTTCTCCGAACTTGTCGGAAGTTCTCCGAACTTGTCGGAAGTTCTCCGAACTTGTCGGAAGTTCTCCGAACTTGTCGGAAATTCTCCGAACTTGTCGGAAGTTCTCCGAACTTGTCGGAAGTTCTCCGATCTTGTCCGAAGTCCTCCAAACTTGTCGGAAGTTCTCCGAACTTGTCTGAAGTTCTCCGAACTTGTCTGAAGTTCTCCGAACTTGTCGAAAGTTCTCCGAACTTATCGGAAGTTCTCCGAACTTATCGGAAGTTCTCCAAACTTCTCGGAAGTTCTCCGAACTTCTCGGAAGTTCTCCGAACTTCTCGGAAGTTCTCCGAACTTGTCGGAAGTTCTCCGAACTTCTCGGAAGTTCTCCGAACTTGGCGGAAGTTCTCAAAACTTGTCGGAAGTTCTCCGATCTTGTCCAAAGTTCCCGATCTTGTCCAAAGTTCTCCGAACTTGTCGGAAGTTTTCCGAACTTGTCGGAAGTTCTCCAAACTTGTCTGAAGTTCTCCGAACTTGTTGAGCTTGTCGGAAGTTTTCCGATCTTATCCAAAATTCTCCGAACTTGTCAGAAGTTTTCCGAACTTGTCTGAAGTTCTTCAAACTTGTTGAAAGTCCTCCGAACTTATCAGATGTTCTCGGAACTTGTCGGAAGTTCTCGGAACTTGTTTGAAGATCTGTTGTTAATACTACTTCCGAGAAATTTATAATATTCTGACCGGTATATGATGGGGTCTGCCTAAGCTCAGTTGCTAAAGGCGCAGCTACAAGACAAGACCATGCTAGAGGCAGCAGGGTTCGATTTCCGATCTGGTCTAGGAAGTTTTTGTGTTGGAAAATTTCTCTACTTCCCTGAGCATAGAGTATGATTGTACTTGCCACACAATTATACTTATGCAATAATGGTAAATGCATCGAATACTCTTAATTAATAACTGTGGAAGTGTACCTAGAACACTAAATTGAGCGCATGCAATAAGCTAAAAATGTGATAAGCAATAAGCTTCAAACACGAGGAAGAAAGATAAGTCAATGAAACTTCCAACAAGTAGACGGAACATCCAACACGTTCATGGAACTTCCGAAAAGTTCATATATCTTTTGACTAGTTCACGTTTGAAAAGTTCACGAACATTTTCAGGGAGTGCCAAGGATGCGTGAAGAAAGCTACCTCTAATGTCCCTGAAGTTCCTTCAAAAAATACTAGAAGTTCTCTTGAAATTTGCTTGAAGTTGGCTCGTAACATTTGAAAAGTTCCTTCGAAAAGATATACAAAAGTTTTCTTGGAACTTCCCACAAGTTCCCCACAGATTTTTTTATATCTTTATTAAGGAGTCTTTCAGCCCTGGGTTGGTTTGTCTCCCCCACAGATTTTCATACAAGCTCTCCTTAAGCTTCCAAGAAGTTTCCCCGGAAATTTTAAAAGGTGACCATGAAACGTCCCAGAACTTCCCGTGAAACTTCTCAAAAGATCCTTTGAAGCTTGTAAAGTATCCTCAAAACATTCCAAAAGATCCCCAGATACTATTCAGAGCTTTGCTCAAAACGTTCCACAAGTTCTCTCGTAACTGTCCAAAAGTTTAGGCCAAACAAACTTCAAGGGAGTTCCGAGGGAACATAAAAAAATTCCTCGGGAACCTCTGAAAGGTTTCCCTCAAAACTGCCATTAAGTTTCCTCGAAACTTTTGGGATGTTCCCTAGGAATTTCTGTGACGTTCCCACGAAATTTCTGTAAAGTTTCTTAAGATTTTCCCTGAGGTTACATCAGAACTCCCATGAAATTCCCTCATAATCTCTATGAAGTTCTATAAAAACTTCCCTGGAGTTCCCTTGGAACTTCTCTAAAACTAGCTCAAAACATCCCCAAAGCTCCCTCAAAATTTCCCCGATGTGCCCTTGAAACAGCCTCGACGTTCCCTCAAAACCTCCCTGAAGCTCATCAAAAACTCCCTGAAAAAGAACGAATGCATAACCGTTCCCTGCCAAACCGGTGCCTGACGTGGACAGTGCCAGGCAGTGCTGCTGCACAAGCACAAAAAAACACTGCAGGCCACTCCCGGCACTGTAGGAAGGCTTCCGGAACATGGCTCCATCTAACTCAGAAAGTTTGCAAAATGCCGCCTCCACAGATGCCTTTAAGTAGATCCCAGGTGAACAGACAACTTCGAACGAACAACCCTCAACCACCTCCCTCTTGCACAAAGGATCACAGGGATCAAACGAAGACCATCATAATCTCGTCCTCAGCGTGGACACGACGACCACCGAATCCTGATCCCGTCGTTGATGTAAGCAACCGGGGCCACCACCCTGATGCGAGGCACCACAGTCTCTGGACAATCACTTCCTTCGTATGCTCTCGCTGACAAGACGCTTGGAAATTGACGACCACCTCATCGCGAACCGAGTTGTGAACGGTGCCCACAAGAACCAGCCGGACAGAATCGCGCAAGAAAATCCCACGAAAATCTGCCAACAAATACAAAGAAAACTAGAGAAACCTGCTGAGTCCACAACATGAATGTGAATCCTTGAAAATATGGCATAGGGCACCTTCAGGCAGCCCCGAACAAGCTTTAAAGTTTTGAAGATCCGAGGGAACTTCTAGGAAGTTTCTCTCGGAAGCTCTCTCAGCACTTCCTTATATTTCCTCGGAACCCCCCAGTAATTCCTGTGAAACTCCTATGAAGTCCCCTGAAAACTTCATTTCCCTCGAAACTTTTCATTAGTTCCCTTGGAGCCCATCACAACTTCCTCTAGATATCTAGATCAGATCCTCTCTAGATGCTCCCCCAAAACCTCCCCCTGCTACCCTAGAAATTCTCTCGGTACCCTTGGAAGATCGCTGGAAACCTCCCTGAAGCTTCCTCGAATCCCACATGAAACAACCTCTGAACATATCTGAACCCCTCGGGCACTCCATGAACTTCTTCGATGACTCCACGGAACCTCTTTTTTTTTCCTTGATTTGTTTTCCGTCGATCTTGTTTTCCGTGCTGAGCACCAATGCTACCGACGCCAGGGGGGCAGCTCCCACACCTAGACCCTATCGACCCATCAACTCATGAACCGGGGACCAACGGCTTTACTTCCCTTCCGAAGGAAAGCGTGATCAGAGATGTTATGTCGGCGGCGCCGAGTGGGATTGAGCTCAGGCCTGCTGTTATGAGAGGTAATCACGCTTTCCACTACACCACCGGCAACGCTGATCCTCGGAACCTCGTTGAAGCTCTCTCGGATCTAACCCCAAGCCTCCGTGCATGCTAGAGTTGTTCATCCTGTTTTACCGAATCTGGTTTTACCCAATCCTGATGAATGTAGGCGTCTTAGGGGAATACCTTTATAGAGAGAGAAGGATTAGTAATTTCCACTTAATTCCACTTACCGGTAATATCGTGCAATTCTACAATACTAATTACAGTCCTGCATTGGAATTTAAATATGCATGAAAGGTCAGATCATACCATAGGTGAATGAATCCAAGATGTTGATGCAAAAGTATTCCCCGAACTTCTCTCTCGGAAGATACCTTCATTTTCAGAATCACCGACTAACAACAATTTATGAAGATATATAACTTTAAGATACTCATCAAAAATTAACAACCCCATCAAACGTAAATAATCCATAAAGTTGCAACGTTTGTTCCGACTTGATCTCAATTTTCTTTATTCTTCTTGTTTCATTGTTATTTTTCAGGCACATCGGGGACAATGCCGTTACCTGCATCTGCCCCACCGGCTTCAAGGGTAACAAATGCGAGATCAGCGAGTACGATGAAATCACAGGTAATTGCGCCATTCTTCGTTCATCATCATCATCATCATCATCATCATCGTCGTCATCATTCCTGACTGTCTGCCAAGCAATCCTTTTCTTGGTGCGAACACTTTTTGTTTGCTCTCAACTCTGTGACGGATGGAAACGACTTTCCGAAGCGTGTGATTCTAAATCCTTCGGTTCGATAGCTTTTTCAATCGACCTACCTGTCTACCGTGAGAAACCGTACTCCCTGGGCACCATTATCGGAGTGAGGAGGTGGGTTCACTTCTTGCTTGATCTACTGTTGTCTCTTCTAATTAATTAGCAATCACTCCCGCTGCTGCCGTAAACAATCTAACTGATGAATATTTGATAAAGCGTTAATTGAAAATGGTAAAGCCAACATGTTCTCGCTTGAACGAGAAACATTGTGGAATGGAATTAAGGTCGGTTTGACGTACAAGACAATTAGGAAACCATTTCTGACATGAAGAAGTGAATTCTTTGAAATTGACTGCTCCTTTAAAGAGGTGATGGAAGATTTAAAGACATTGTTGACAACAACATTTAACTACCTTTCCGAAAAACCGCTGCCGCACGGACACGGCTCAGCACAGCACCAGATTGATTCTTATCTTTAATTAAATCAAGCCTGATCTCGTCCCGAGCGGCTGTAAGGCATCTCATCGGATATTTTTTGCGTTCCCAGAAGCTCTAGAACTCCAGCACCTGTCTGGAGCAGTCTTGCAAAACAGTCTTTCAACTATGCCTTCATCTGGTTCGGATGAGAAGAGCTGCTACACCGGGGTATTAAATTTCAGGAAATTTCCCAAACAGATCTCCTCACAATCGCAACGAAGCTTACACGAGGGCATGGAAAATTCGCGCTTTCCAAAGCGGCCGGTGCCTCCAGATGTGGCGATGTATACTAGACTTATTAAATGTGAAGGAGGGTAGATCGCTAGGTGTAGGTACGGTGAAGGCTCACTGATTGTGCGACTTCAAAGTCGACGACGACGTGTTGGCGTGTATCTGATGTCTGGTAATTTTGAGGTAAATTTGAACACTGGCGTAACCCAGATGGCACTACTGTTGGGTTCCGGATTCATGGTAAAGTAGCGTCAATTGCTGCCGCTTTTGGCAGCCGGTGTTTCTGTGCTGGAAGCGAACCTTTGATATCGAACCACAAGAGGTCACAGTGTCATGTAGGAAGATGAACAGAAGCAGGAGAAATCAATAAAGTTTATTCCTTTGATCGAACGGATGACTGCAATTTGGGATAATTTTACTTTGGTAATGGGATTACGAAAGGTTGAAATTGTTATGCTTCGGGCATAGAGAAACCGGTTCCTGTAAATTTCTATTGTTTATTGAAAAAGGGCAGATGAATCTGAGATGTAAACTTATATCATACGCATGCTGAGAAAAGGTATCACACTGGTAAAACGATTTAAACAAAGGTAACTGGTTGACCACGAATTTGTAACTTTTTCTAGGGAACTCTGTATCAGGTTAGAATTTATGGCTATGACTATTCAACACACACTAGGCACTTCGATAAGCGTTTAAAATACTGTTTATCACTTAAAATTTTTCGGTAAATAAACAGGCGCAAAAGAGGTTCAAAACGATCTAAAAAGGATCTAGATACATTCCACGTGATGTAACACACAGATTCTTGGCGCATGGCTACTCTTCTAGATTAAAACTTAATTATTAACTTCATAATATGAAACAGTAAAACATATTATCTTCCATTTAATTCCACTTAATTAATTTTTTATCTATGACAAATATGTATTTTGACTAGCATTGGGCGATTCTGAGGCAAGAATCGATGTTAGTGAATCGATTTATTTCTTTGAATCGTTTCAACTGATTCAATCAATCATTTTGAATCGATCTTTTGAATCGATTCAATTTTCAAAAAGGAACAAAAATGTTTAAAAAATAACGGATGTAAAAGTTGGTGCAGATTAACGCCAAGTTCAGTCTAAAGTTAATATTACGTTACATAAGCTATCTTGTTATGACATTTCAAGCTGGGCAGTTTTGGCGTGGGGACATACACTTCCAATGAATTTTACCAATACATTTAGAAAATGATGATGGAAAAATATTTAAAAAAGAAGAAGTAAACAAGATAATGACCCTTTGTAGAACCTTAACTTGTCGGTGGGATTTTTCTGAGGCATAAAAATCTCTGGTCACGTCTTCCTTCGGAAGGGAAGTAAAGCCGTTGGTCCCGGCCCATGTGTGTTTGAATGGGTGCGATATCCTACGCAGGTGTGGAAGTTGCCTTCCTGCACATTCGGTTGCCGTCAATGGATGGCAATCGATGTCCGTCGGTGATTGGCACTAGATTGCGGAACAGAGACCGACGTTAAATAAAGGAATGAAGAAGAAGAAGAAGAAGAAGAAGAAGAAGAAGAAGAAGAAGAGATGATAGTCCACCTATAGTGTCGCTATAGGCGGCTACTTCCTCTGCTGACTGCGGTTGCCTTGGGCACTGAACTTCGTCCACGGTAGGTACAGGTCGGACTCGATTATCCGGAGACTTGATTATCCGGAGTCTCGATTATCCGGGGTTCGATTATCCGGAATTTTAGACTCGATTATCCGGAGTATTTTTTTTTGCGTTTTTTTTTTAGTTTTTATCAGACATTTGAAATAATTTAGTATCATAATATACAATATGATAACAGGTCGAACTCGATTATCTGGAGACTCGATTATGCGGAGACTCGATTATCCGGGACTCGATTATCCGGAATTTTAGACTCGATTATCCGGAGTATTTTTTTTAGTTAAAGACTAATAAAATAATAATTATAATATAATAAAATGCAGACATTTGAAATAATTTTGTATTATAATATGCAATATGATTATTTTAACAATCGTTAATTAATTTTTATTTTTTTTTCTTGTGATTCGATTATCCGGAGGATTTGATTATCCGGAGGATTTGATTATCCGGAGTGAAAAAAAAAATCGATACTCCGGATAATCGAGTCCGACCTGTAAAACGTGCGATATAAAAAAAACCATTATAGTGGGGAAAAAAAACTCCACCGGCTACGAAACCAATACCCGCAACGGAGACACGAACAAACTACGTCCGGCTACTTCAAGCTATCGGCGAGGAATGAGAAGGATTAGTAATTTCCAATTAATTCCACTACCTTATTTGCTTATCCTTGACAGATACGCGACAGATATTCTAATGCTCAGTAGATAACTTCTATGCACAAAAAAGCATAACCAGACCTTAGCCTAAGTGGTAAGTGAGGTGAAACTGGTCTAATGGCAGCAGCGCTCCTTCCCCCGGATGATCTTCGTAACTATTCCACTAGTTACAGTTGAGACAGGCCAGAAAAATAGAAGATGATGTGATAAAGATATTGTTGATTCCCTTATGCCATAGATTTTTTCAATGACATTCTTAACTTCAACAAATATGAAACTATTCATACCCATGCAATTTTTCGTCAGTGTGCACCGTTAGCAGCTTTTATTGCCATCGGATTTATGACTTCAATCAAGTGCAAGAAAAGACGAAAGGAAAAATTATATCGAGTACCTATACCTACCTACACCTACAGATTTAACAAACACCCATCACCGAACAAATCCATCATTCCTGCCGACAACAACAAGGATAAAACTCGTAAAATGCTTTGGCTAAATTTTGTTTTGTGGGTTGTATATTTGTTCGATGGTTGGCGTTCAATAATTTCCGATCGAGTCCGTCGTCGTCGTCGTCGTCGTCGTCAGTTCAAGGGTCTTATTTCCTTTGCTTCCGTTTTCGCACAATCAAGATTCAACTTCTACTACTTTTTTGTCGTCGTTTGGGATCAGAAAGCCATTTCGCTGAGTTGTACATATACAACTTTAGCCGGGCGATGAAGGTTGTTGAAAAGTTTCGTAACTTTTGACGATGGATAATGCAGGAAATGGAGACAAAATCAAAAAAAAAATGTTGACGAGAAACGATTGCTCTCAAGTACTACCGATCGAGCAGCTCAATAGCATTATAATGAAAAATTTATGACCATCATCGCATGCTGGTCAGAGGCGGCAAATCAGGTTCGATTGATGGCTGCAGCCAGTCTACAGGTTGTAAACCATTTGGTGACACAAGTCCACTCGATAGTAGAATTTTCGAGGTGGAGTTCCGAGACTAATTTTGATTTTATTGTGTTTTATTGCTCTTTTAGATTCCTGGAATGAGCAACTGGTTGAAATTAATGGTTGTTTTTTTTTACAGAATTTTACAAAGTGCAGTTGTTATTTAGGAACTGAATTCTCTCGTATCTAGTATTAAGGCATTCAATTTTCGTCTACAAATCTATTAAGTGCAGAGAGCAATTCAATGACAAATAAGCAAAACAGCCAGCGAAACCCTCTCCGTTTGGGAGATTATATATTTTCTACAGGTCTTGCGACCATGTCTACTCATGGACAGAGCTGCCAGGTGGTTTTATAAAAAATCTGTATCCACTCTATTAAAAAATCTGTATTTTCTGTATTGACGATTTTTTTCCTAATTAATCATGTTTTGTTGTTTTACAAATACAATGCATACAAAGTAACCATAAAAAGTGCTTAACCACCTATTCGGGCTATCGTACTAACCATACGGGATATAATTGCGCCATTTGTGATATCGTCCGTACTTATTTATAAGAGTGATATGCAGCCGTTTGAAAATGTATGGAGATTTTAGTTTCTATTCATTATCTTCCTGATAAGCAGTTTTAAATGCAAAAAAGTGCACGAGTTCATTACTATTTGATATTTTTAATATACATAGATGAATACAATTAATTACATCATTTGTGTGGTAGTTACACCGAAAAGTCGAGAGATGTCGCCCCGCCAGTGCTGGTAAAATCATTTTTGCAGTATGGAGAATATCAGAAAATCTGCAATTTCTTACGAAATACATTTTCAATGCAAGTAAAATGTTTACGAGTACTTGTATTTGTACCATTTTAATGTACTCGGGCACTTTTCTTGTATTTAACATACATGCTTATATTCGAAATATTCAATTAATACTGTAAATCCCCATACAATCTCAAATCGTTTACTACCAGCTCCATATGCATCCGAAAGCGGTTGGTCCTCTGGTTGTGAATGCTGTCAAAAACACCATAACATGATTAATTGTCGATGGAAATTTGATAGGTTCCCAAAACAATTTTATGCATTTCTTAAATTTATGAAAAAAAAATCGTTTAACTTTTAAATTGATTATCAAAGTGAGCCCTCTTAAAAAATTTTGCACAAAACCTAAAAAAACATCTATTTCTTTTCCCTTTTTATGTTTTCTTACGCACACAAGTGAGATTTTATTTAAACTTTTTATGGGATTCTCTATGTATGTATATGTGGAAGCTTTTGAGTAAGCAATCTTAGCAACTACAATTGCCTGGTCATAAATATAGAACAAAATATATTAAGTAACCATTTTAAATTAACACTTTCAAACCATAATTGTCTTAGCCGGCGCCGGTGGTGTAGTGGTAAGCGTGACTGCTTTCTAACACCCCAATGGGTCTGGGTTCAATCCCAGCCGAGGTCGGTGGGATTTTTCTGAGGCATAAAAATCTCTGGTCACGTCTTCCTTCGGAAGGGAAGTAAAGCCGTTGGTCCCGGCCCATGTGTGTTGAATGGGTGCGATATCCTACGCAGGTGTGGAAGCTGCCTTCCTGCACATTCGATTGCCGTCAATGGATGGCAATCGATGTCCGTCGGTGATTGGCACTAGATTGCGGAACAGAGACCGACGTTAAATAAAGGAAATAATAAACCATAATTGTTTTTCAATACTTTAAATAAGTATATTCAAATCAAATTCAACGAAAACTGCTAAGGAATAGTTTAAAGTTACAGAAATAGGTAGTATACATTTTTTTTTACATATTAGTTTTAGTTTTCAGAAGTTGTAAACATTGAACGAAAAAACAATCCTAAAAATGGTGAAAACTCATATTTTTTCATATATTTTTTTTTTTCATGCATATACTTTGTTCTATGAAACTTTTATATTTTTTCATTGGTAAAATTATTGAGTAGAAAATAAATAAATATTATTGGCTTGACATAATTGTAAAATACATTCAGGAGCTTTGACTTTACCAATATGAGTTTAAGAAAAAATGTGCAAAAGTGTAAAATTGCCTTCTCATTTGAAATTTCGTTAAAATTACGTGTTACTTCGAACATTGATTTTTTAATTTTTTGTGGGTTGCTTGAAAGCAGAACTTCATTTCTACCGAAGAAAGCATCACGTTTGAATAACAAACAAAATAGTTGTAACTGATAATAGGTGTCCACCTTTTAAAATGAACAGTCCTTATGTTTTTGCTCTGTTTTGCCTCAAAACTACCATGCGTCTCCATAGGATCAAAGTTTTTGAACTATCAGTTTTCTTATTGGTTAAAATTGATTCTTTATAATATGAAAGTTGCCTGTCTTATGTTGAATCCTCATGCCTAATATGAGCGCTCGAGGACTTTGTTTGCCCCCTAACAATAACAGATAACGGTATTTACGATGTCGAAATTTACCCTATCAACTTTACTACCATGGCTTGCAGATATAATACTTTCACTATCTTCTTTTACCTATATTTGACGCTCTTTTAACGAGTGGTGATTATTTCCATTTAATTATCAAAAAACTTCTGCTTTTTACCATGTGTCCAAAGTAGTCCGTCTGTTCACATATCCTACTGCGCTTTGATCGATATATGGCGAACATTTTCTACAATCAACTTTGGATGTCCATGAACCTCTCGTTACACATCATAATGTGTAACCTATCAGAAATATATCACATGCTATAATTATCTACTCTATTAATTTCATACAAACATGTCAAACTTTGACTACAACAAAAAAAAAGTGTCACCACGACGGTATAGGCAAAAATGTCGATTTTTGGACCACTCTAACTCAGGAAGGTGCACCCTAAGAGCGAAATAAAAAAAAATACCTGTCTAAAAAATTTCGATAAGGAACAAATATACAAGGTTTGAACAAAATCAACAAATGGAGTTGCTGTAGAGGGTTTTGCATGAATTCATGGTACCTATTTTATTTTAAATACAATTTATTAACAGGAAAACTTCATACAATTCAAAACAGTATGTAAGACTGGATGTTTGTTTTAAGAAAATTAATAAAAGTTCTTTCAGCTCCGTGAGTTCTGGTAGAGTTTACTGGATTTATTTAAAGTCCGTAAAAATTATATAAACTACATAAAACTTCATGAAATTATGTAACAGTCATGTAAATTGTGCAACAGTTCAAAAAAACAGCGCTTGATTTTTTTTTTACTTCAAGAATTTTCTGGAAGTCTGCCAAAACTGTAGAAGCTCAGGAAGCTTTGTTAAATTCCAGGGAATTTCGTAGCTAATTATAAATACTAAAGGAGTTCAATATACTACATTGAAATTCCAGGATCTTACTGAAAGATTTGGGATCTTAATTTAACCGAGTCGTTAAAGAAATTTCTTAAAGAAGTCTCAAGATTTCTCTTAAAGCCTAGTGAAGAACTGTATAAACATGATTATGGTAATTGGACGATGAAAATGGTTTGTCACTTTATGAAAATTGTTAATTTTTCCGAATCTCAGATTTTTTATTTTTTTTTTTTTGCTGGAAAATGCTATCTTCGCCACTTACTGAATACTCTGGTGATAATATCTTTTTGAAATATTTTTTGATGTATAAATAAATGTCAAAAACTTACTTGGTTCACAACGATCATCAGAATCAGAGCCACTTGCTTCCGATGTTGACCCTGATTCAGCATCGGGAGAAATTCCTGAAAAAAATTAAAGTTAAAATCCATGTCAATCGAAGCCAATGGATTCAAACAAAATAAATAACGCAACAAATTATGTTAACATTGAATTTGAGTTGAAGACAATGATCATTTTGTTTGAGGTTTCATGTAATGAAGTGTGGAGTACAGAGACCAGGCTTATCTAATGCCGTGAACGCTAATAGTTTATGAGCAGGGTGATTAATCAATGCGATAGCGTCTTCAGTCACCATTTTTCAGATGATAACGCAGACTTTATCTAGTATTGATCAACGGCCCTATTTTCAAGAAATATTTAATATAACTAACCTTCCTCCGACGTCATCGAGCAAGTAGCAATATCCGGATCACATTGTTTCGATTTGGAAATTTCTGAAAAATAATTGTGAGCTTTAATACTATCTGATATTTAGACTGCATATGGAACGTAGTAAGCAAACGCTAGGAAGTTTAAGAAAAAGTCACAATAATATAAATAAAGCTAACCTTGATCTGCTGACATCGTCTCCGAATTGCTAGCAACAACCGGATCATGTTTTGGCGTATTAGCACTGCTAATCACATCAAGAGAGCATTCTGCAAAATAAGAAAATCTATTTGAACTAATTGAAATTTACAGTCTGTAGTTGTAGTTGAAAATTGGGGTAACCGATTGGTTTAACTTTTGAAAGCTATAATAGGTACAACAAACTAACCTTGTTCCGGCGCTGCCGTCTTCCGTACGCAAAAGGAAGAAATTGGCTTGGAACTGGAACTGAAGGCCACGTTTGGCATTTTTTCCTCGGCACTTTAAAAAATACAGCTTTCGATTTAATTTACACAGCACTTGCACTTTCGAGCGACCCAACAGAAATTTGAATGTAACGCGGGAAACGAAACGGAAAAGCAAATTGTAGCACGTCGAACTGCTTCCATACGCGAGCCGATTCATACAACGAAACTACCGTGACGGGCGTGACTGCGTTTTCCGTTGGAGGAAGTGAGAGAAGCATAAAAGAAACAGCACCGCCTCGAGCAGATCCCACTGCAAAAAAAATACGGTTTTTAGCACAACAATTGTGCGCTGATAAAATCGAGCAAGTTATTTTGTTTTTATAAATTTTGAATTTTTTTTTCTCAAGCATTTTATAAAAAATCTGTATAAATCTGTATTGTAATTTAAAAATCTGTGATAAATCTGTATTCTGTATCGGGTCTGTATTAAGATTAAAAAATCTGTATAATACAGATAAATCTGTATAAATGGCAGCGCTGCTCATGCCTAACTTTTCTATAGAGCGTGTGTGTTTTCATACTTAGAGTAAAGTAAAGTGTTGTGAACTAAATTTTTTCAAAAAGCATATCTTCAATATTTAAAATATATTCCTAAATAAAGCTAAAAAAATGCAAAATTTTAATCACTTAACTACTTAAAAATTAAATAAAAAATCGTGGAATATCAGCATTTGGTCATCTTCTCAAACTTTTAGGTAACAAGCTTTTTATTTATTTTTTGCAAATAAAGCGATTTAAAATGCCTCAAAAATTGCTTCCTGTGTATAAATTACATAAAACAATCCCGGTGTGTGATAAACATTTAATTTAAGTATATGTAAAACCGAATGCGACTGAGCCTACTCGAATTAGGGTTTTGCGTTTGGAGCCTTCAAAATTTGCTTATGTTTTTACTATGTACCATGAAAAATCACTCAAAACTCTGTACAGGATTTTATAGAATTATTCTCAAGAATTTAAATAAGAATCATTTCTCTTTTCCATTGTCTGAGAAACCCTTGAAAATTTCCACATAAAAATACAGAAATCATGTGCAGAACACTCCATATAGAATATCTTAAAATTTTAAAGTTTTTTCTACGAATTCACGGAAGCTTCATTTGAAGTCATTTTAACTTCACTTGAATTCTCTTTTCATTTGCATGCCTATCACCTCACAATTTTCTCATTATTTTGCTCTGAATTATCATGGAAGTCTTCTGTTAATTCATCTGAAAATTAACATGAAATTCCCCTTAAAATTCTTTAAACGATATGTTCATAATGCCTTGGAATTATACTCGGAATTGTCTTAAGGGGGAAAACCTATTGGTGGGGTTTAAAAAATCTAATAGCGCTTTTTACATTTTTGACATCGTTATACCTTCTAGAATGATGTGTCAAAAAGCCAATGAATGCAGAATGAATTTCGCTGTTAGTCTTGTGTTAAACGCATTTAAATATAAATCTTTAAAGGCTTTTAGATCTCGGAGACTATTCGGTCCATTTAGTTGATTCTTCTGTCCACAATGTAAAAATTATTTTTCTATAAAAGGGCGAACACGAAATTATTGCAACTCATTTAATTTGCTCTCAAATTTCACGTATTTATCAGATAAAACCTAAATTTGTAGGGTGGTGCTATTTATGTACTTAGCTCAGTATGCATATATTGGATCAATTTTTGGGGGTTGTTTGATAAAATTCCCGACACTTTTGCGTCACATCAACCATAAGACCTTGTACAGTCGTACCTTTTTCTCATTTATTTATCCATTTTCCCCGCATGTCATGTGTATCCTTTACTTTCTTCTTGGTCTTTCTGAGTTCCCGCTTCATTATGGCCCAATAGGTTTCGATTGGGCGTAGTTCTGGACAGTTCAGTGGATTCATGTCCTTGGGTACAAAATGCACCGAATTAGCCTCGTACCATTCTAGCACGCGTTTAGAAAAGTGACATGAAGCTAAGTCCGACCAAAACAATGGCTTTTCACTGTGCTGCCTCAAAAATACCAGCAGACGTTTTTGGAGGCATTCATTTTTGTAGATTTTACCATTGATGATACCCTACGTGTCGAGTATTTTACTTCTTTTTCCAAAGGTGCAGATAACCTGCCAAATAAGGTATTTTGATGCAAATTTCGACATTTTTTTCATGAAACGATCATCTACTTGGAACCTATATTTTCCTGTATAAAACTCCTGTCCTGGTATTTGTCGGAAGTCAGCTTTGACGTATGTTTCATCATCCATCACACAGCAAGTGTATCTGGTCATCATTTCCGTGTAGAGCGGTGGCGTTCATTGTGGTTTTGGGAAGTTTTTAACCTTAAATGCATGTAATCCATCACTTGCCTTGATCTTCTTTGTGTGACTTTGCGAAGCACCGACCTTTTTGGCAACATCACTTGTTGAAATGTTGGGATTTCGGGTGAAGTTTCCCTTCACCTTTCCCTCCGTCTTCCTACATGCTGCTTCCGGTTTCCTTCCTATTCCGTGCTTGTGATCCAATGTCAACCGGTCCTTGAACCTGTTTATAACTCTAGATACGGTTGAATTATTGATATGCAGTATTTTTCCTAAAGCACGATGAGACAGCTCCGGATTTTCCATGTGAGCGTACAAAATTTTTTCTCGCATTTTCACTTGACTCACTTCTATGTTAGCCGCATCGAAACAGACATTACCGAAATTTACAGCATGTAAACAATATACTTCAAAGAGAAACTATGCAATGTTTGGTTAATTTCCGCCTAGTAGGAATAAAGATACAGCCAGTTGGACATTTTAATGCAAAACTCAAAACACTAATTATTTATTTTCTCAGTGCTGACCATTGCTGTTAATTTTCATATCATTCGATTGAAGATAAACCAATACAAGCATTGCATCAATTCTGTGAAAACGACTCAATGTCGTGTTGTTGTCAGGACAATTTCGGGTCAATGTCGGGTCAGCATCGGGTTGGGGCTCGGTAGAAGTCAGGTTGGTGTCGGGTTGCCTTAGCTTTTTCGCCTGAACGTCGACCAGAGCTCCGTTTATGTGTAGGTAACACTCGATTGAATGATATCAAGCGTTTCTCAAATGAGAATGATCCATGCCTTTATCAAATGACTAAACAATTGATATCACCTATTCGAAGGAGGTCCCTTTTGATAGCGGATAGCTACTTTTCTCATTTTCATCAAATATGTTCAATTGATTTTGAGAATTTACAGCATTGGTGCTGACAACGCTGTCTCGCAAGCGATAAAAACATCGCCTGCATTTGTTTGGTTGCAGGGCTGCTAACAGTGGACAAATTAATATTTTGGGCTGAAAGTTTTCGAAAATAATGCTGAAACGTCACATAATGACATACTGAAAACCCAAAGGGAGTTCACTTATTGTTATGTTGCATAAAATTAGCAAAATTTCCTTTTGTTAGAGATCTCAACAGGTGCCATCCCCCCCCCCCCCTTAAAACTGTTCGGAGATTAGTTTGGAATCTTACTCTTAAAATTCGATTTCTCATTGGAATAGATTATTTGGTATTTTTCACGAATCCTGAAGTTCTTTTCATATTCGTCATTAAATTTCCCACAGAGCTACATAATTGTTTTACTGTGAACTCTCACTATTTTCTGGGAAACTCTACCGTTATATTATACGACTAGTATGAGACAGGTACAATCGCGTCATCTGTCACTCAAAGGCAAATGCTCCGAATAAATATGATCGCAAAAATCCCTACCCCTGAAGAATGGATTGTGCATTTGATATGCGTTGCTTTCATCTTCGCTCGAGCTCAGCGCTACTGTATCTGTCAAATGGATTCTGGCAAAGTTACAAGTCTTCTTGATATGATGTCTTCGTTTTTTTCCAAAACTCCCAAAGTTTTCTGTAGAATACATTTGATGTTTCATTCTAAAACCTTCTCTCTATTGCTAAAATTCTCTTACTAGTTCATCAAAGTGACTGTATCCTGAAAATCTTGTCCAGTCCTAGGTTCAGTTTTGAAATGATTGCAAGGTATAAAATCATGACAGCTTTACCCCGAAGAACGCGTTACCAACTGAGTTCTATCCACCGCTTTGTCTCGGTTGGTTTTTCATCCTAGCGCTCTGATTTTCTGTGAGTGACTACCCGAGCAAAGTAGAATAACAACCCGATATCATCTAGATAACAAGTCTTGCTATCCCAGATATCATTTTGGTTTCAGTTGTTATCGCATAAGTTATTTAGTTATCAGCCTTGATCAATTTTGTTATCAATTGTTATCATGAAAAAATCACTATATATTAATTAACGATGCAAGGTTAGTTCAAAACTTTAAATTTAATTCGCATTGAAACATCATATTTCAGTTATCAGCGTAAGGCTTTGATATCAAAATGATATCATGATTTGAAATTCATGGAATAAATTTGTATGGCTTACTGAATTTGTTATCAATATATTATAAATGATAACAAAATTAGTTATTTTTGTGATATCCAACGAGCAATTTTTTGTTATCATTTTTGTTATGTTGACTGTTAATTCAACCATAATGATAACATATTCAGTTATCAAAAAGTGATAACCGGGTAATAGAACTTGTTATCAATTTAATATTTTACTTTGCTCGGGTAGTACTCCATTGATCCTACTCACATGCCATCAGACATGGCATCAGACCGACTGGTTGAAACCCCGCCGAGAAAAGCGGTGGGTGCAACTGGGTGCAACGTGGGTAACGCGTTCTTCTGGTGACCATGCTTTCTCCTATAAAACAATATGAAACGCAAAATCACCAACTCGTCCCACCCTTCAAGCGTTACGAAACTTGTGCATGAAACCTTACCGTTCTTTCATGCTGAATATTAATCATTTTGTCAAGCTTCTGCATTCCTGTTCCATCAGATGTCACTGCTGTTGGTTGCGGTGACATCTATCGAAAACACCCCAATGGGTCTGGGTTCAATCCCAGCCGAGGTCGGTGGGATTTTTCTGAGGCATAAAAATCTCTGGTCACGTCTTCCTTCGGAAGTGAAGTAAAGCCGTTGGTCCTGTTGTGAATGGGTGCGATATCCTACGCAGGTGTGGAAGGTGCCTTCCTGCACATTCAGTTGCCGTCAATGGATGGCAATCGATGTCCGTCGGTGATTGGCACTAGATTGCGGAACAGAGACCGACGTTAAATAAAGGAAAAGAAAGAAAGAAAATCTATCGAAAACTACTAATAATCTGTTTAACGTTAATTTTTCGCAGAGGACAGTGCAATGCAAATCGTGTCTGGTACCTCTATATATTAGAGGCGCCGGTGGTGTAGTGGTAAGCGTGATTACCTCTCACCCCTGCAGGCCTGAGTTCAATCCCAGTCGGCGCCGCCGGGATGTTCTGATGCATAACATCTCTGATCACGGGAAGTAAAGCCGTTGGTCCCCGGTTCATGAGTTGATGGGTCGATAGGTAGGGTCCAGGTGTGGGAGCTGCTTTCCTGGCGTCGGTAGCATTGGTGCTCAGCACGGAAAAGAAGATCGACAGAAAACAAATCAATGAAAAAAAAAAACCTCTAAATCTAAATGCATTATTTTAGATTAATATTCGAGCCCCTCCTTTTTTACACATTCTGCACACAAAATAGGTCACCCCTCACAGAATTTCCCACCGATTTTTATTAATGGGGCGGGGGAAAAAGCATCTTTTGTGCAGAATATGTTTAACTAAATGCATATATAAAGGTACCAGACATGTTTTGCATGTAATCTGTGAAATGGAAAATCACAATTCTATTGTCATCAAAATACATGGCATGTTGAGAGATTGAGCTCGTGAGAGAGAATTTTCTCTCTAAAATTTGATTTTTTTTTCGGTTCTCTGGGGACTGGTAGTAAAGCAGGTAAAACTGTATGGGGAAAAATCAGTTTTATTTAATAGAAGCTTGTTTAACAATAATTTCCTGGAAAAAAAACTTAACGACATAGTCCGTGACTAATTTATTTAGGTTGCCATTCACTTTTTTTTTTACCTGAATATGCACCGAAAGCGAATTATTCCTACTTCTCTCAAATTCTGTATGGGGATTTTTATCACTTCTTACCAGCAGAACAGCGCCATCTCTGTGGAAAATGGCCGGACGAGCTGATTAATTGCTTGGAACATGCATAATTGACGTAGCATTTGATGGGCGAGGGGATGATTCAAAAGTTGTGACCGGTACAGTATTAGGTATAGTCACCCCAGTATTATGGGTCACCCACAATTATGGGCAGCGTTGCCAGTATTCAAGATTTATCTGGATTTTCCAGATTTTCTGTCATCTGGCCAGATTTTTAAAATATGATCCAGATACCTAGATTTTTGAAACATGTTGCTTTAAAAATATCATTGCAATAGATTTTCACTCTAATCAAAAAATTAAAAGTCAAACTTGCTACTTTAATTATTAAGGGCCATCAACGTTGGAAATTATTGCAACATCGTACAAAGAATTGTTACAACATGTTGGCACGTTAATGGGTTGCAAAATCATGAAAATGGATATATTTTCTAAAGATTATTTGCTGAAAAATGTCATCGAACTTGTAAAAATATTGGGCCTGAATGTTTGTTGCATTTAGCGTTGCCAGGTCATTTTCAGAAAAATCTGGACCAGGTAATATATAAAATCTGGAAAAATCTGGAATGCTCCAAAAAATCCTCCTTTAAACATAATGCTATTGAAATCAAAGTGATGTGCCAATCTTCCGCAAAAATAGGTCAGCATGATCATCTGGAATTTATTTAAAGTACTAGAATGGTTATAAATTACATGTTTAAATAATTTATATAAAGCAAATAACTTGTTAGCATTGCTAAAATCATCCAAAAGTTGAAAAGTATTGACACGGTGTGCCCAAAAAGGTCAAATATCTATTACGCAGCATTTCAAAAATTGAGTTAAATGTGGGTAAAAAACGGCAGAAAATATGGTTAGAATTGTTTTTTAAACTGTAACTTTTTTTTAAAAAGAATGAGAAGCAAATAATCAAGGAAAATTGATGGGATGGATTTTTTTACCTGATAGTTACAGTTTAATTCTTGACATCATACAACACACAACCCAGCAGACCAGTAGGAAATTTTATTTTGAAGCAAAATTCACCGGGCTGAAGTGGGAATCAAAACCTAGCATCGTGGAACTCACACACAGTTTACCTAAACTACGGGTAACTCCACTATTCACATGACCATTACAAATAATTTTATGCCATAGAACAATTTTATTATATTACTAAAATGAAAGTCTGATAGCTTCATTTTTGAAGTATCAGGATCTTGCAAAGATTCGAAATTCCGGAATTTATATTTTCCTGCGTCCCAGATCATGAATTTTTTTGTTAGTCTGAATTTTCTTGGAACTCTTCCTGCGTCCCAGATCATGAATTTTTTTGTTAGTCTGAATTTTCTTGGAACTCTTAATAATCTTGAAAATATCTAAACTTTTCCAGTAACATTCTAAGAGTTCTTAGCATTACCTCTTGTAATCTCTTACAAATCACTCTCCGATTCCACAACTCCCTCAAACTGGCAAGAATTGCCTCAATTTTGTGTTAATTTTCTCCATGAAATTCTTAAAATATTCTTAACAATTTCCTTGGTACAGTCTTCAGAATGACCATCACACTCTTCTCAGACTCATCCGATAATTCCCTTTGAACTGCTTTGTAGATAAGGTTATAATTGTTTTGAAATCCTTTTCAGTATTACCTATCTACTCAAGTACTTTGCCAAAATGGTTTTGAAAGTCTCCCAGAAATTGCGCCCAAAATTTTATTAAAATTAATCTCCATAGAAACATTGGACAGAATTCCTTTGAAATCATTCTCACGCTTCGTATCAGCACACTCCTTAAGTTTCATCATAAGAATTTTCTATGATTTCTCTTCTGGATAGTATTTCCTTTATTGACAAAATCTCCATGCAATTGTCATCAGAGTTGACAAGACAATTGACACCGTCTTTAACCAGAGGTTGCACAGACTGAATATTTAACACTAGACAACGGACAACACACCACACCCGTTAGACCAGTTGGGAAATTTTCAGGTTGCCAAAATTTACACCGGCTGGAGCGGGAATCGAACCCTCACTTCGTGGCACTCACAATACGTCTAAATGATGGGTGACGCCGCACGACCCCGAAACCCACAAAGATGGATGTAATTCTACTCAGAAGTAGCTTGAAATTCTCCTTTGATATCACAAAGAATTCACCTCACACTTAACTGCGAACTATTTTCAGAATTACCTTAAAATTCCAATAATGTCCAACGTTGATGGTCTTTAATAATTAAAGTAGCAAGTTTGGCTTTTTTATTTTTTTTTAATTAGAGTTTAAATCAATTGCAGTGATATTCTTAAAGCAACATATTTAAAAAATCTGGAAATATACGTGGTCTGTCTGTGTATCTGGCAAGACGACTAAAAATCTGGAAAATCCAGATTAATCTGGAATATTGGCAAGGCTGGTTGCATTAGAGTTTTTATTAAGATTTTACTTTATTTAAAAAAAAATCTAATTTTCAATACGGAGGAATTTTTATATTTTTTTAAATTTAGAGACATCGAAAACTGTTCAGGATTGAAAACAATAAATTGAGCCAACGACCAGGAGAGTGAGATTTTTGAGCATAATTCATAGGGAAAATTTTAAAGGCATCTGATAATTTTTAAGCAGTTTTTTTAAGTACCTGTAAATATTGAGTTGCAGCAGTCTGAATTTCTTTAGAATTCAAAATTACCCTAGAATTTCAGAATTTTAAGGTTATTCTGGAAATAGTAAACAGTGAAGTGTGAGGCGAATTGTTTGCGAAATCAAAGGTGAATTTCAAGTTAATTCTGAGTTATGTTCCTTCCATCTTTGTAAGCTTCGTGGTCGTGCGTTATTACCCGTCAATCGGGCGTATTGTGAGTGCCACGAAGTGAGGGTTCGATTCCCGCTCCAAAACTTTTCGCAACCTGAAAATTTCCCCACTGGTCTACTGGGTGTGGTGCGTTGTCAGTTTTCTAGTGTTAAGTTGTCAGTCTATGCAACCTCTGGTTTAAGACAGTGTTAGTTGTCTTTTAAAAACTTGGATGACAATTGCATGGAGATTTTGTGAAGAATTGAAATAGAAATCGGAAGAGAAATCAAAGAAAATTCCTAAAATGAAACTTAAGGAGTATGCTGATACGAATCGAGAGAATTTTAAGAAATTTAATCGGAATTATGCCAAAAGAACATCTAGAAATTTTTGGGAGACTTTCAATGCCATTTTGACAAAAAAAATCTGACCTTACCTACAAAGCAGCTCAAAGAAAAGTATCGGATATTTCTGAGAATAGTGTGACGATCATTCTGAACAGTGTACCAAGTAAATTATTATGAATATTCTAAGGGAATTTCCCATAAAAAGATGAAAACAAAATTATGCCGATTCTTGGCAATTATTAACAGTTTGAGGGAATTGTGGAATTGGACAGTGATTGATAAGAGATTACAAGAGATAATGCTGAGAACTCTTAGAATGTAACTAAAAAAGTTTGGATATTATCAAGATTATTTTAGGGGAATCCAGAAAAGAAGTATGATGGAATTCTAGGATGATTCTAATGGAACTCTAAAAAAAAGGACGAAGATATACTTTAAAGAGTTCCAAGCAAATTCAGACTTAAAAAAGCATTATCTGGGACTCAGGAAATATCTTAAATCCGCTTTCAGAATTTAATTTTAGTTGTATAATAAAATTATTGGTAATGGTAATGCAAATAGTTGAGGTACCTGTAGTTTTGGTAAACTGTGTGTGAATACCACGATGTTAGTTTTTTATTCCCACTTCAGCCTTGTGAATTATACTTTAAAATAAAATTGCCAACTCCCTACTATCATGTCAAGAATTACTTTCAATAAATTCCAGATGATCATACTGACCGATTTTACGGGAGATTGGCACATCACTTTGATGTCAATAGCATTATGTTAGAAGCAGGATTTTTTGAAGCCTTCCAGATTTTTCCAGATTTTCTATTTCTGGTCCAGATTTTTCTGAAAATTACCTGGCAACGCTGATTATGGGTCACTTCCATTCACACGCAGAACTGACTGACCCATATATGGGGTTACTGTACAGCGATATATGTTACGAGGCGGGAGGAGAGGGGACTAAAATTGGTTGAAAATATGATCTGTTATTTATGGATAGTTCCTCATGGTATTTTTCAGTGGAGTGAATGGATATGGAACAATCCTCTAGAGACTGACTGCTTAATATGGAATTTTGCCGTCACATTTACGGAGTCGAATTATGAATGGTTTACGATTGTTTGGGTTAAATATGCTGAATGGTTCACATACAAGCTATGCGCTTATTATTACATAAAAGTTTAAAATCAAACCAAATCAAGCTCGTGCCGTACGGATCCCGAGCAGGAGAAAATAACTAATGAATTCCTAATTCTGATCCGATACCAACATTTGGTGTTGATCAGCATGACATAATAGGTAAAATACCAAAGAATAATACCAAAAAATGTTTGCAAAATACTTTGTAAATAACCAAAATTGATATTTGGATACCAAAATAATACCTGTGTGGTATTGTTTTGGTATTGTTTTATCATAATTTGGTATTGGAACGGTATAGTGGGAACATTTTTTTTTATAATATTTTTTGGTATTTTACCTCTTATGTCAGGCTCATCGATACCAATTTAAGGTATCGAGATATTCGTTCCTGCTCGGGATGGTATCTGCGGCGATGCAAGCTCGTGATAGCGGTGGTACTAGTAGTTTTTCTTCAAGAGACTGAATTGGGTATAGAGGTGAGGTCTTCTGCTCGATTGGAATAAATTTTCCTATGACTTTTATAGATAATCGATTGTAACAATTTTAAAATGTCGTCTCTTTATAAATTCAGCCTCTTTAGTTTTTCCTATACCGCCACAAATCCAGTTCCGTACGGCAAAAGTTCGATTATGACAGTGTAAAACAGTTCCGTAGACAGCGTAAGTAGTGTTCTCCGGAAGAGCAAAAAATAAAAATCATCGGGAAAAATGCCGAAAAGGAAACAAAATTACCGGCTGTCACTACCGAGTGCGAAGAAATGATCACAATTCTTTTTGTCGAGAGAATTGCTGTGTTTGAACAAAGTTTTATTGGTCTTTGCTTCAACTTTTCATTTTATATACGAGTTGTTTTTTTTTTCTCACTTCAGCAATAATTCTGATCTATGTTTTGTTTCCATTCCCTATCTACCATTCACAACCCAGAGTAAAAATTTAAACTTGTTCGTGACTTGCGCATTGTTATGTTGTATACATATGCTTGATCGAGGCACTATTTTGTAACGAACATTGTTCGAAAACAAATTTAAACAGTCGAATATTCAATTGCGTCCCTCAGACCCATTTGTTTGGATCTATTAGCTTATGTAGCTAATGATGTGTACTACTATTATGTATGTTTCAAAATTTTAATTTTACTATTGATGAATTTCACGCTTACTGGACAAATGGTTGGCAGCACCCTCTCAGATGTCAATGAAACTTTGTAAGTGTATAGATTTGGTCTACTCAAACAACATAGCATACTTATTTTCCTCCTACAAAAATGTTGTCAAAGTATGATTTGTAGAGAAATAAATGTGCTTTAAAAAAAAAAGTAATTTTTCTACACTGAAAAAAAATAACTTTTAGAACATTAAAATTAGATTCCTCAAAAACACATTTTTTTTAATCTGATGCTTTTTCTAAAGATAGACATACCATTTATCTACAACTCGATGATACATCCCAAGATGGGCACTTTTAAAGGAAAAAAGTTATTCAACAAAAACGTTTTCGTGTTCGCACTGAATAAAATCTATGATTTTTTTTCAGGGTGGGAATGACATATTTAAAAATTTTGAAAGACGTGTTTCACGTCTCCCACTAAATTAGAATGAGTTAAACTCCAAATGAAAAATAAAATGATCTTTTATAAAGCTTTTGAATATTAGGGAACGGTCAACTAGTTTCGGAGATATGGACGGAACATGTTATGGTAAATCACATAAATCGCAAACAAGATATTTTTAACGAGTGAGAAAACCAGTTTCAATGTCACAAAATGTACCTAGAAAATATATATTATTTCTCGTTTAAGATGAAGGCACAAAAAAGGCACGATGTAGGTACGACCACCAGCCTGTCTGTAGGTATACATTATTTGCTATTTAAGTGAAGATGTATATACGACCCTATTAAATGTAGTGTAGAAACAGCGACAGTGAGAAAGTAAAGTACTGTAACGTTTAATAACAATTATTCTCATGGATGCCATGCAAGCTCATTTATTTATATACAAATCATTTTTTGGCAACATTTTTGTAGGACTTGACATTATTGACTTATAATTTTTTGAAGAAGGTATTAACAAAAAAATAGTTCCACCCTTTTTAAATGTTGGTCTAGCGTTTAAAAAAAATAAGTATGCAAAGTTGCTTAAGTAGACAAAATCTACACACCCACAAAGTTTCTCTGAAATCCTAGAGGGTGCTGCCAATTCCTTTGTCGAGTTAGCGTGAAATTCGTCTGATTTATTATCAAGAATACAATCTCTTAGCCCCTGAAAATCACTTTAATTTTTTATTGTTTCTGAATTTAATTTAAGAAAAATATTTTGATATTAATAATAAAATGCCCACATCACTCGGATTAGCACCAGTGGCCACATTATGTAAGCAAGTCGGTACAACTAAAAATCGCTTCATTCTATTCCGATGACCTCTGTTCTGCATGAGAGTGCCAATCACTCCACACCTGGCTCTTATACATCGAACACATCAACACATGGATCGGGACCAACGGGTTTGCTTCCCTTCCGAAGGATAATGTGAGCAGATATTTTTCGCTTCCGAAAATTCCACCGGCCTTGGCTGGGATTGATCCCAGACCCACTGCACTGGGGTGAGAAGCATTTATGATTAGTACTCAACCACCAACCACCATATACAAACAGACATAGCCGTACTCTAACGGAACTATCCACTAGGGTGTTTCATTTTGAAAAAAGTGATGAATTTTTGATAGGCCACCCTCCAGTTCGATTCATAGCCCCAAAATATGAACCTGTGCAAAAAATGGTAAAGATTGATGAAGGTTTAGAGGTCGCGCCAATGATTTGGATTTTGTATGGAGATTTTGGTGAATTAGTATGGGAAATTATTGATTTTCGTTTACATTGCTCTAACTTTGGTTGTAGTTGTCCAAACGTTGAAAAAAAAAATGTGTGGTTGTCATGACAATGATCAACAAGCCTGTTGTTGTTGCGATGAAATTGGCGTTGTTGCCTTGTACATATTCATCTGTCAATTTACCCTATTTTGCCATTTTTTCACATTTTTATAATTCTTGATACGCTGCAAAACTGAGCGTAGCAACTGTAGGCTTTTTGTTTATTGCCATAGCAATAACATACTAAATTTTTTCGACATTTGGACAAGTAGAAGCAAAGTTATAGCGATATAAGCGATTTTTTAAATTCTTCCATAGTAATTCCCATACAAATTTCAAATCATTGGCGCGACCTCTAAACCTTCATCAATCTTTACCAATTTTTGCACAGGTTCATATTTTGGGGCTATGAATCGAACTGGAGGGTGGCCCATCAGAAATTCATCACTTTTTTCAGAATGAAGCACCCTACTATCCACCTACCCTCTTCTAAAGATCATTATCTAGCTAATAAATTATAACACTAAAGCTTCATCCCAACAAACATTGAATGTTTAGTAAGCGCTTATTCAGGCAAAAATTGGCTTCTTTAGCCAAAATATTGCTTATTCAGCTGTTAATCAACTCAAATTGTTTGTTGGGATGTTAGCATTTCCAACCAACTCTGAAAATTGCTAACTTCGCGTATGAAGTAACATAAAACACTTTGAATGTCAAACAGACATAACTCTTTCATTTTTTTATCGTACAAGCATATATGTAACGGTCAACTATAAATACACACTACCGCCATCTGTTTAGCGGTGATGGTGGGAAAGTTTTAGTGACAATGTTTTACAGTGAAAAAAGTACAAGAGAGGTTGTACGCAATGGTGACGTACGACTACGTGGTCTTATATAATAAATCATATTTGTTAACTGCAGCAGGAGCTTGTGTATTGTGTAGGAATGGGAATTTGAGCGGGGTTCTCTCTGTTCTTTAGTATGACGCGCTTGACATAGACGGCCCACAACGACTCACGAAAAGCTACTGATTCCGATCAATAGCGGTGCGGCTTCTTCCTCCTTCTATGGATGCTCATGTGGGTTGCAGGCTTTCGTTGTGTACTGGAGAACACCGCCACTCACCACGCGGTGAATGAATAAACACCGTTTGGTGCGACCGGATGGAATTCAACTTTGAAATCTGCGTTGGGGAAATCGATTTTCGCAGGCAATTGGTGATAATTTTAACTAACATAGCAACAGTTGCACATTCCTGCAATTTTCAATAGTATTTTTTTTAAACATGATAATATCTTATATTTAACAGAAGCGTAAAAATATTTCTGATCGATGGGTGTTAAAATTATTGAAATTGATCCAGGAGCAGCTGTGTTATAAACGTTCAAAATCTTTCATAATTTTGTTACATGTTCCATTTTTGGCTTTTACAAAGTGTACCCCAATATAGAAATCACAGACGTAATCCTACGTCAAAAGTTTAATTTTCTATGTCTGTTTGTCGGTGACCGTATGTTTTAGATGTTGATGGATCGACGATGGAAAGTGGAAAGCGCCGATTAACGCTCCGAACACGGTGCCTCCGCCAAAATGTGTAATGGAAAATTGGTAATGTATGAAAAACAATTGTTCAGCAATTTGTCAATAGATTTTACATCTTTTGATTTCGAATAAATCTGTAAAGAATGTAGTTTCAAATGGCGCCAAGGGATTTTAAATTCGTCTATAAATGACTGAGCTATGATTTGTCAAACATTTCAAGTCAAGTGCGACGTTACACATTTCACCGGAAGCATCGTGTTTAGAGTGTTAGGCTATATCGAGGAATACTTGTATTTCGACAGGATTGTTTTGACCAATTGAATTTGTTCCACAAAATCTCAAGCATTAAAGTAAGATCACAGCATTCCACCTTTATTTAATTTTTATTAAACCAATCAAGTTCCAGCGTGAGTAAACATCCTCTAAGCCCCATCAACGCGGATATGTTTCTTGCGAATGTAATTCCCAGGAAATTCCATACTAACAAATTATCGTCATAACTTGATTTACGGTGGTAATTAATCTGTGCTGCCTTTCCCTGAACATCCATTATTCGTTCGGTCGACTAGCGGGGGGTGGATCGAGGGCGAGTCGAAATTATATCTGCGGTGATTTGCTTCTTGCTATCATTACGAGCACTACCGACGAACGACCGAACGGTGGCAATCAGAGAACATCATCGGAAGGAAAGTCATCAAAAGCGGTGGGGGGTAGACGGAACCATGTACATCAGCAGGGAGCAGTGAATCACTTTTGCTTCAACCATTTCCTCGACGCACGCCATCAAACTGTAATTCAGACCCTGTGCCGGGGATTCTTCCCCGGGGAACCATAGGAGGAAGCAAAACAAAAAATCTTCAAAGCAGCCAGCTGCCATAAAGTGAATTATTGACTTCCGATCGGTGACGGCCGCAGAGCAGAGCAGCGAAGAATTTCGCGATAGCAATTTGAAACTTTTCACAAAGTGCAATTTGGACAAACTTGCAGAGCCGAGAACGACTCGGAAGGAAGTCGACGACTTTTGGCCCAAATTGGATCAAACTCTGAAATGTTTTGCACTGCTTCAGGGTGCCAATTATTTCTGCGCCACTCTCCAATCTTGGTGGATTTGTTCTGTTTTCCACCGATTGCTTCCAGGAGTGCTGCTAGGGATGCTTAATATTTTCCATCCATAGGAATACTGAAAATTTGGCACGAAACGCTTCATCAATACATAACAGAGAACATCCCTCGTTCCAATCAATTGGCTCACCAACGAAAAAAGAAAAACGAATGATTCAGGAAATACGGGAAACTCTGCCCCCGGTCGCACCAGGCAGACACGATTCACTGAAGCAGCAGCCAGAGGAAGAACGATATAAAACATGATTTCCTCTCCCAATAAATTATGAAAGTTTCTTAAATAAAATAGCAATAAATCTCGTTAATTTGCTACGACGGCGGATCGGACTTGTAAAAGTGAGAACATAAAAGGTTCATCGTACCGCAAAAGACAGTCATTGGCACGTGTCGTTTCTGGGGAAGGACTGACTAGACGGCACACATGTGAGAAGAAGTAGCATTATCGGAAAAAGGCGATAATAATAAACAAGCTTCATTTTGCTTGGTAGGCATTTATGCTGCGTTGTGTTGACAGATTGTCTCATTTTGGATTCCCATCGGAATTGTTTATGGGGTGTCGGAAATGTCTCGTCCGTTTTCGGTGGTGATTTGAGAGAATGGCCATGTAATTGAACCAATGGCTGCGAACACAATTTGTATTCTCGCACAGTTTCGTCCGAGTTCTATCAGTAGATAGTCTACGCTATCTTCCTCAAAACAAAAATCTATATTAAGGTTACGGGATGTAATCTCAGCCTAGCCTCTCACTTAGGTCGATTTTTTATATAATGCATTTATTTTTCCAGCCTCATTTGCCGTAGCTTTGCGGAGCCGATATTCATTGTTCAGATTACAAGATTACTTAAAACTAACGTTAGTAAAGCGGGGGCCGATTACTCGCGGCTATCGCGAGGTTAGGCGTAACAAATTGTAACAAATGGATGGCAGGGTAGGGATTGAGAACACAAGGTTTGGAGAGCAATGTGCTCTTGATCTCGAACTAGTAGTAGTAAAATTTTTCTTTATTTTGATTTGTTATGTGGTTTACAATTGCTAATACAGGGCAAGAGGTTAGCCAGAATGGCTCTTCATCTTTGGTGAACTTTTTGATATTGTGTTGTACATGTTGTTTTTAACTGTGTAATGTTTTTCAATTTTATTCTTGTGAAGTATGTTGTTTTTAATGTATTAATTTGTTATTCTACCTACTTAACCTAACTTAACCTAACGTGCCAGATCCCTGACGATCTGTTGATCGGATCGCCTACAGCAATCTCTGAACCTTGCGATGGAGTCAGCTCTCCGTAATTCCAGTGTCTGAAGACCAGCCAGGCGGTGGACCTCAGAATTTCTAGTCCACGGGGGACTGTTAAGGATCATCCTCAGGATCTTGTTTTGGATCCTTTGGAGTTTGAGGTGATGGCATTTGGCGCAACTCTCCCAGATTGGCATCCCGTATTCTATTACGGGAAGGATGATTTGTTTGTAGACAACAAGCTTATTTTTCAGGGGCAGGGTAGACTTCTTGTTCATGAGTGGATACAACGATCTTATCAAGATGTTGCACTTGGTTTTGGTTTTGTCAAGGTGCTCCCTGAAAAGAAGCTTGCTGTCTAGTGTTAGCCCGAGGAACACGACCTCTTTGGACCATTCCACCACTGAGCCGCTTAAGCAGATCTTATTATTTTCAGACGGAACAAGTCTGGGAGATTTTGAGTGTGGAAAGATGATGACCTGGGTCTTTGCCGCGTTGATACGGATCTTCCAGTTGTTGAAATATTCAGACAGGACGTCCAGGCCTCTCTGAAGTTTGGCAGTCAGAGCTCCGATGACCCTACCCTTGTAGACGATGGATGTGTCATCTGCGAACAGAGACAACGATCCACCATAAGGGAGAGCCGGCATATCGGAGGTGAACAGGTTGAATAGAATGGGGCCAATGATGCTTCCTTGTGGAACCCCGACACCGATGTAGAAAGCATCCGATGTGATGCTATTCAGAGAGACTCGGAACGTCCTGTCCGATAGGTTGTTGTTTATTATCTTCACTAGGAAGATTGGAAGACCGTACTGCTGCAATTTGAATACCAGGCCATCATGCCAGACATTGTCGAGCGCTTTTTCAACGTCCAACAACGCCATGGCAGCTGTTTTCGAAACAAACTTGTTCCGTCTGAGAATGTTTGTCACTCGTGTCAGCTGGTGGACGGTCGAACGACCTTTCCGAAAACCAAACTGTTCCTCGAGTAAGATGTTCTTTTGTTCGGCAGATGTTAGGAGCCGGTGGTAGACTGCTCGACAAACTGATGAAAAAGACAAACATGGGGGTATGGGCAGCTAACAACTTGGGGAAACACAAGATGACACTAACTACTGAATCTTCAGATCTATCCGTTTTAAAAACACATAAATTAAATTGCAATAGTCGAGGTCTCGGTTCGCCAAGATGTCTCTTACGGCCGCATAGTTTGTTTTCCTCGGGCCTTGAGGGATGCGGATAGCTCGGATCTAGCAACACAATGGAGGGTGCATGACTTGCGAGCCCGATTCGAAAGAAATGCGAATCTAACGAGCAGTGATTGGACATGAGCCTCGACATGACACGTATTAAGTCACGGCTTATTTCCAATCCTTTGAACCAGGGCTTGATCGACATCTGTGGGAGAATAAAATGTAACCATCTTCCCAGATCACTTTCATTCCATTTTTGTTGCCAGTTGGTGAGGACTTGCTGACGGGTAATTGAGAAAAATTTCGCGATTTGCCGATCAAAAATATCGCCTTCCATAGCGCCCACTTTTGCCTACGAGTCCGCTTTCTCGTTACCCGGAATAGAGCAATGAGATGGGACTCAGACTAAAGTGATGGTATAGGAGCAGTTAGATAAAGTACTCAATTTGGCTCGGATTTCGATCAGGAAATACGAGGAGTGCTCTATCGGTCTCATTGAACGATGCCTACAATGAGCTAAGACTATCTGTAAAAATGATGTAATGGTCAGAAGGTAGTGAGGCAATTTGCTCTACTGCGTAGAATATGGCTGCTAGTTCCGCAACATATAGGGGAATTTACGTATTCTCGGCAACCTAAGCAGCGACGTCCTTTCTATAGCCTTTTTCTCTCAGGAACGCACACATATGCAGTATTGGTTTGTTTACAATCTTTTGCTGCCAGCTGCTCTAACAATTTCAGTCGAAAGAATTGTCAAAAACTGTTTTGAAACGCTTTTACAAAGCTCCAATCTTCTCTAGTGAGAGCGAGTATTGTCGGCAACCAGTTTTTCTTCGGCAACCGTTCCATTTAAACTGCATGTAAATCTGCTGTTCTATTATCGGCAACTCGAAATCAGCTACAATTTGTAGTGCGTGTGTTGCATTTCAAGAAAACCTTGCTAGATTACTTTTTCTCAGTGGTAAAAATATATTCAAATTGAAGCTGAAAGCATAAAGAATCGTTTGTCTGCATTCAGCGAAGTGTTTTCGTAAGAAAATCCAGTGAACATAGTGTTTCAATTTGGGTTGCCGAAAATAGTCTGTCATGCCGAAGCCGTCATTTCCCCTATATGCGTGATAATGTTTGCACCATTGAACAATGTCAAATTTAAAAAAAAAAATTTCAGAAATTTCGTTTTCGAGTTTTTTTATTTATTCAAAGGGGGGATGTTTCTCAGAGTCTTAAACTACGTTAATCATCGATCGAGTTTCCAGTTGCTGAAATTACGGCCTCCACACGCTTCCGGAATGCACGGCAGTTATTAATAATGTAGTCTGGATCCATTTCTCTCCAGGTACGGGTCAATGTTTGTCTGAGGCTTGCTGTACTCGGGTGGCGTTTAGAACAGGCCTTGGCCTTCATGACGCGTCATATTGAGTAATCCAGCGGATTAAGATCGGGGCCCCTTCGCCCAGAACGGAAGAAGTTCCTGCAAACACTTCTGAGTGCGGTTCGAGGTATGGCACGGAGCCCCATCTTGTTGAAATACAACATTTGGCTTCGGGCCGTACTGTTCTTTGATCCACGGAAGAACATACTTACTTAAAATCCCGATGTAGACCTCCGTGTTGACCTTGTCGCCTTCTGGAATGAACACCGGGTCCATTTTTTTGCCATCGGAAGCCACCAATCCAAACACCATAACGCTAGCAGGATGCTTGGTCAGATACACGTTCTTTTGGTAGTCGGCCACGTCTTTTACCGGAAAAAAAACTAATATACCGGTCGGCTCTGGAATTTGATACGGGATCGACGGTAAACATGCTCTCGTCGGTGAACAGGATTACCGAATTTTTTCGCTTAAGGAAGTTCAAGATTTTCTTGCATCGTTGGACTCGTAGCTCCCGGATGCGGTTGGTAATCATGTGAGTTTTTTTTTCCGTGCCCTCGACTTCACCCCTCAGTTTTCCTTTACGATATTCCGTGCCGTGAAGTCACTGATCCCGTGTTCCTTTGCCATTTTCCTTATTGAACGCACTGGATTCACCCGAATCTTCCTTTAGATAGCAGCGATAACCCTCGTAACCCGAGCTGACCTCGGACGACCTGTGGCCACCTTCGCGGATAGTTGTCCTTTCTTTTCTAAAAAGTCATAAATCTCTAGGTCTACCTAAAAAAATTGACCTTGATTCCAGTGATTTCGGATATCCAGAGGACCGTTTTCTGGTCACTCGGAAGCAGCATAGATATGGTGATAGCATATTTCCTCTGAGCTATTGTATGCAATTTAAGAAAAAAATCGTGGAACTATAGGACCATTTTCAGGAATTGGTGAATCCGAATATCCAAAAGGGCACTTTATGGCCATCCGGCAGCAGAATCGATGTAGTGATGGCATATTTCCTCTATGTTCATGCTTGTATGCAATTTAGAAAAAAAAAAATCACGGGTCTCTAGGTCTACTTTTAAGAATTGACTTTTTTCCTGGTGATTCCGGATATTCAGAGGACCGTTTTCCGGCCACCCAGTAGCAGAATCGATATGATGTTGAAAAATTTCTTCTATGCTCATAATTTTAAGCAAATCTAGAAAAAAAAAAACACGGATCTCTAGATCTACTTTCAGGATTTGACTAATTTCCCGGTGATTCCGGATATCCAGAGGACCGTTTTCTGGCCACTTGGTTGCAAAATTGATATGGTGATGGTATATTTCCTCTATGATCATGATTGTTTGCAAATTAGAAAAAAAAGCGCAACTCTAGGACTACTTTTAAAAATTGACCATTTTCCCGGTGAATCCGAATTTCCACAGAGCCACCTTTCACGGGTTTTATCGTTCCGATTGGCCACCCACAACTCCAATCGGTTCCTTGTCTGTTCGGCTTGAAAGTAGATAGTCATACCTTTCAAGTTGTGGCTCAACCTTAAGATGTGGTAACCAATTTGCCGAGAACCAGTCATGTCAACATGAATCGACACGCATTTAGCTCGGGACTTTTCCGGGTTTTTTCCGTTTCGGCTGGCCAACCACAGGTCCAATCGAGTTTCTATCTATTTGATTGGTGGCTGAATCATAACGATTGGTCATTGCATTGCTGAGAACCAGCCATGTCAACATGCATCGACACGCATTTTTCAGCCTTGGTACTTTGAGGAAGTTTTGATGGCTTGGGATTATGTCAGTTAATAGAAAAATTTACTATATTTAATTGTATATATTTATATGTCAATTGAGAGCACATCCTCTAGTTAAGAAAAGACTGAAAATATTTCAACTTATTATATTGGCTAACGGAAGATACATGCTACTAAAGTTGAAACAAGCGGAAAATCATGGAAATCTAGCGTATTTTTAATCTTATGTTTCCCATATGATATAGAATAGTGTAAAACTATTGAAACAAACCATTTTAAAGCTTTAAATCTAAGCTTTCCATTGGGGTTATCTACATTACAAATCCATCAAATTTTTGGATAGTCACATGAAAAAATACTAAAAAATTACGATTTTTCAAAACTAAATCATGTCGCAAAAAAAAAGTCCACCTTGGTTCGCTCAACTGTTCATAAGAGAATAAACTACAATCCTAGTGCTCTATCTCTAGAACGCACCAATTGAACAACTCTGAAGAAAGAAACGAGTTACATTAAATAATGGAATATGTAGCAGACTTAAACGAAGATTTTGCTGAAGATTTCGATTTCGAGACCACAGTTTCTGATAACGTTAATGAAATTATGATTTAATGTTCTTTATGCTTCATGAAACTTTTATTAAATATTTACTCTACTAAACATAATTTTAAAAATTTCACTGAAGAGTTATGAGTTATAAAATGCTATCGCACACATCAAGGGTAACAAAAAAATAATTTTAAAGTTTTTATTTTTTGCCTCCTATTTGTATGGGACGTTCCCATAGTGCAGGGGGGGGGGTATCATATTGGACTTTGGTTCACCATCTTAGATTTCAAATTGGGGGCGAATGTCCATTTTCCACTTCCACTAATCGATTCCATTCCATAGATACCCATACTGCATGGGTTTGGATGCATATACGCTGTTTAGAGGTCGCCATATTGGATTTGTGGAAGCCATCTTGGGTTGAAATCCATCATTTAAATTTCATCCGTAATGTTGGCTTGAATTTTGGAATGCCGCAAGCTCTAGAATTTAACTTATCTTCTAATCCTATGATTTTCGATGATTTTGATCTTGGTTGACATTGATACTGGTTGATTTTGGGAATCAAAAATCACCGCTGATATTGGTCAGTTTTCGTGGTGATGATGGCTTGTGGTCCACAAGCATTCATCACTACGAAAATCACCAGTGCTGTTAATTTTCATATCATTCGATTGAAGATGAACCAATACAACCATTCAATTAATTCTGTGAAAACGAGTTCTCACATGACCATTATTTGACCAGAGCTCCGTTTATGTATAGGTTACACTTAATTGAATGATATCAAGTGTTTCTCAAGCCGGCGCCGGTGGTGTAGTGGTAAGCGTGACTGCTTTCTAACACCCCGATGGGTCTGGGTTCAATCAATTGATTTTGAGAATTTACAGCACTGCTTGTGGTATTGGTGCCTCTGATTTTAGGTGATATTAATCTTGAAAGATGACTGATTTTGATTTTCTGATCTTGATTTTAGCCCACACTGTGCTGCTTGATGATTGTTCTGCAGGTTATTACACTATTCAATATCCCAACAGCTCAACAAACATTTTTTTCAGCAAGAAATACCCTCAACTATTGATTTGGTCTTAACTGATTAATGGAAACTTTGCCACCGATTGGTTATCCATTATGACTTGAGTTCTGATCACGTTCCAGTAACTTTTGAAATATTCCAAGAAATAATGTCTCATCCCTACAGCTTTATTTTCAATTACCAAAGAGTTGATTGGGATCCAAATATTCCTTTGCAAACCAAAGATGGTGTTGATTTTGCTCTTGAATCTCTGACTACTTCTATAGTTGAAGCAAGAGCTGCCTTAGTACTAAAATGCGAGGTTAAATTCGATTCAATTCTAATGGACGACGATCTTTAGCTCTTGATCCGTAGGAGGCAATTCACTGCAATTTTGTTCATCTTGGATTTTCTCAATCTACCAATCCAAAAAAGAACAACAGTATTGATGAGCATCAGATCTTGTCAGCCAAACAATTATTATTTTACCAGAGTAAAAATGGGAGTCCTCTCTATCTTGATCCGTTGTCTTCCATGTCTTGGTTTGGGTCCGCCTGGTTAAGTTCATCTCTGGAGGCCGTATTAATTACCAATAAATCTTTGTTTAAGCCTGATGATAGTTTGTAATTCCCTTTCTGAGATGAACTCAAAGATTAGAATCGTTGCTTGTGATGATGCTTGCGTGGTAGTGCATGAACTCGCAATCCTTACTGTAATCAAAATATGATGTTTACTACTCGAGTTTGTCGGTTCTTTCATGAAACACAAGTTTTATTTTAGACAGGATAGGCACTCGTATAGGTATACTGAAACCTCCGTCTACGAAGTCTTTTTTTACGCAGTATTCAATTTACCTCCTTCTTTTTACGAAATAAATTCCAAATAACGAGTTTTTTTGTTGCGATTGAGGGAATCTGGGAAAAATTGTGAAATATCCCACAATATGGCTATCTTTGGAATCGCAGTGACATGTAGGAACAGGAAATCCATGTCTGACGCCATTTTAAAATTCAATATGGCGGCATCCGGATCATGCAAAACTGGAAAATACTTTCAATACACCACAATATAAGTATTTTACAGTTTTTCATGAACCGGATGCCGCCATCTTGGATTTAAAAATGGCGTCAGATTTGGATTTCCTGTTCCGATTCCAAAGATAGCCATATTGTGGGATATTTCACAGTATTTCCCAGATTCCCATAATCGCAACAAAAAAACTCGTTATTTGGAATTTACCATCCAAATGGCGTCAGACATAGATTTCCAGTTCCTACACGTCACCCTTGTTGTATATGATAGAGCCTCTACTGTGTATTATATGTATGAATGTGTGTCATCTATTCGGCAATAAAGTTTAGTTCTTTAAGTACCACCAAAGAATACAGAAGTGTACTTTATTCTTCCTTGCCAAATACAACATGGCGCAGCCGGTAATCATCAAGTGATGAAAATCAAGAAAAAGTCTGAGTCGTCGGATAATCCAGACCTATGGATTACGTTTAAACGGACGAAACCGCGACGGAAAACTTATTCGGAGGAGTGTATCAGGCAGCAGTGAGCTCGGGTTGCAACGTTGCGAGATATAGGGAGATTCCGAGGATCAATAGTGTTACAGTCGGAGTCATCTGAAAAGGAACCTGTAAGAATAGATAGTTTCAAATGACCAGATGCATTCGATTTGTCGGGGAATATGACTAATCACTGGAAAAGATTTAAGCAACAGTTGGAGTTTTTCATCACGGCGATCGGGTATGATACAAAAACCGATAAAGTGAAAATTGCTACTCTGCTGAACGCGGTCGGAGTGTATAACACTTTTGTGTTCACTGATGAAGAGCGCAGCACATACTCAAGAGTGATTTTTTTTTCCTTTGGTTTGTTTTTTTCCGTCGATCTTGTTTTCCGTGCTGAGCACCAATGCTACCGACGTGCCAGAAAGGCAGCTCCCACACCTGGACCCTACCTATCGACCCATCAACTCATGAACCGGGGACCAACGGCTTTACTTCCCATCCGAAGGAAGGCGTGATCAGAGATGTTATGCCTCAGAACATCCCGGCGACGCCGACTGGGATTGAACCCAGGCCTGCTGGGGTGAGAGGTAATCACGCTTACCACTACACCACCGGTGTCGTTGGTCATGAGTGATTGAAAAGTTTGACTCTTATTGTAACCCGCGAAACAATGAGATCTTTTCACGTTGGAAATTCTTCTCCCGCTCACAAAGAGAAGATGAACCATTCGAGCACTTTTTGACAGATTTGCGAACGCTGGTGAAAGATTGTAACTCTCTCGAACCAGATAAAATGATAAGAGATCGTATCATTTTTGGATGCCAAAGCAAGGAATTGCGGGATAAGCTGATCACGAAGGATTGTTCGAAGGATGTGTCTTTGCAGGACACTATTGAAGCCGCAAGATTGGATGAAACGAAAAGTAAACAGTTAAAGAACATAAACTTCGGAGCGGCAAACAATGTTGCTGAAGAAGCTGTCAACAGAATAGTGTCCACATGGGGCTCGTTACGAAATAATCGGGGATCGTTTGGAGGAACCCAAAGTGGTAGAAACCTGGTACAATGCACCTATTGTTTGACTTCGCATGCAAAAGGCAGGTGTCCAGCATTTGGTCAGCGATGTAGGAGATGCAGTAGGATGCATCATTTTGAACGGGCTTGTAGGAGTAGTGCGATACAGAATCAAGAAATATGCATGATGAATCCCGGAGGCTCGACAAATTCCACATCCCGAGGCTGGGCCGATGAACCCGGAGAATCAGATGACGTCGTAGTCAGCTCGGTGGTTAGAGAATTACCACCTGTAAACTTGGTAAATATCAAAAAAGAACGTTGGTTTACTAAATTACAGGTTGAAAATATGATGTTAGATTTTAAGCTTGATTGTGGATCAGATGTTAATTTTATTCCTTGTGATATTTTTGAAATGATGCGAGTAAATGTTCAGACAAAACCTTTGTTGCCGTTTCGTACCTATGGAGGCCAATTGTATAGACCAAAAGCTATAGTAGATTTTAAATTTGTTTGTAATGGTCAAACACTAATTGATGAATTCTGGATAACAGATGTACATAAGTAAACAGCCGATTCTGGGCCTCACAACAAGTGTGCAGCTTGGATTAATAAAACGATGCACACCAAGCATTGACACGATAGAATGTGAAACCACCAATGATCTTGTTCTGAAGTATGGAAACGTATTTGAAGGAGTTGGAAAATTTACTCGCCAATGTCACCTATCAGTTAAACCCAATGCAGTTCCGGTTCAGCACCCACCTCGGCGAATAGCATTAGCACTGAAAGAGAAGCTGAAGCTGAAGCTGAAACTACAGGAGATGCAGCAGGAACGAATCATTCGTAAAGTGGAAAATCCGACGGGGTGGGTCCACCACATGACCATTGTGGAGAAACCGAATGGATCGATTAGAGTGTGCCTTGATCCCTCGGAATTGAATGCAGCTCTTAGAAGGGATTTCTACCAAATTCCAACTTTGGAGGATCTTGCGTCGACGTTGTGTGGTGCTGAGTTTTACACTGTGCTGGATCTCAAGGACGGATTTTATCATCTTGAGCATCTAGTGATATTTGTTCGTTCAGCACCCCGTTTGGAATTTTCAAATTCTTGAGGCTGCCGTTTGGATTGAATGTTTCAGCAGAAATGTTCCGAAGGTGGAATGAATATTTTTTCGGTGATATCGACGGAGTGATTATTTATATCGACGATATTTTGATCACGGGGAGGATACGCGAGGAGCATGATCGACGTCTTCACGCAGTGTTACGAAGGGCTGCTGAGGTGAACGCCAGATTTAATGCTGAGAGTACAGAAGGTGAAATACGTGGGGCATATTTTTTCGAAGAACGGAATGGAGCCCGATCCAGAACGCACAAAGGCAATTACGGAGATGGAAACACCTAGGAATGTGAAGGTGCTTGAACGTTTTCTCGGCTCAATAAATTACCTTCGAAATTTTCTCCCACGTTTGTCTGAAGTCACGACACCATTGAGGGAATTACTTAAGAAGGATACAGTTTTCCAGTGGCTGCCTATCTATACAGAAGCGGTTAACCGAATAAAAGATTTGATAGCCAAGGTACCAGTTCTGAGAATTTTCGATGCTGAGAAGGAAGTGACTATCCAGGCTGATGCATCCAAATGTGGATTGGGTGCGTGTTTAACACAGGAAGGAAAACCGGTAGCATACAGTTCGAGAAGCTTATCACCGAGTGAGCAGAACTATGGGCAGGTGGAGAAAGAGTTCCTGGCGATATTGTTTGCATGTAAGAAGTATCATCAATACATCTATGGTCGAGATGTTAACGTGCAGACGGATCATAAACCGTTGGTTGCTTTGATGCAGAAACCAATTTCAAAAATTCATGCATCGAGACTTCAAAGAATCAAAATGAAGTTACCCAGGTACAATCTTAAGTTATGTTATGTCCCAGGAAAGTACATGTATTTGGCAGATTTTCTTTCCAGAGCATTCGTGAGCTCGGAAGAATCGGAATCCTCCAGTTTGGACTACGTCGTTCATACCATTAACGTTTCCGAGGACAAGATCGCAGAATTTCAAAATGAAACCAGCAAGGATCCAATTCTGTCTAGGCTAAAGCAGCTATATTTGGAAGGTTGGCCTAATGATCGGTCCAAACTACCTGAGGAGCTACGATACTATTGGAGGTTTAAAGACCAGCTTTACGAAGACAACGGAATCATATTCAATGAGGATAGGATTTTTGTGCCTTATAGTTTGAGGTCTCAGATGCTAGATTTGCTGCATGAAACTCACGGAGGAATAACCCAAACCAAAAAGCGTGCTGCAACAATATTCTACTGGCCACGGATAAATCAGGATATTGAACAATGTGTTTCGAAGTGTGCTGTCTGCGAAAAGTTTCAGAATTCAAATGTGAAAGAACCGTTACTTCCCCACGATGTTCCGCTACGCAGTTTTCAAAAAGTGGGCAGTGATTTTTTCGATTTTGGAGGAAAAAGTTTCTTGTTGATAGCCGATTATTTCTCAAAATGGATTCACGTTGTAGAAGCAAGAGGGAAGTCATCACGGACAGTATGTGATGTGTTCAGACGAGTAGCATTAATGGAATTCCTGAAAAAATTGTGTGCGATAATAATCCCTTCAATTCACGAGAAGTAAGAGATTTCTGTGATAAGTGGAACTGTAAAGTAGTTACGAGTAGCCCAAACTAGGCACAGTCAAATGGGTTCAGTGAACGATGTGTACAAACGGTCAAAAGGATGATGCGAAAATGTGCTGATGCGAACACTGATTTCTATTATGCACTCTTGGAATACAACAATACGCCAGCTGCAACACTGACAGCATCGCCAGCAGAAATTTTGATGGGAAGGAGTCTACGATCGAAGCTACCAGTACAGAATCAACAGCTTGAAGGTGGGAAGGATAGTGTGTTGCGGGTGCAGCTGGAGAAGAATCAGTAAAAATACAAACAGGATTACGACAAAGATGCGCGGCCAAGGAAAGATTTCACGGAAGGAGAACAAGTTCTGGTACAAGATCAAAACACTTAAAGGTGGGTTAGAGGAGAAATACTTAGAAAGTTGAATGAGCCACGTTCGTATGTTGTGGGGACCAGATCGGCAAATTTGAGGCGAAATTCTAAATTTATTAGGAAAAGAAAGTAACTTATAGAAGGGAGGTGTTGTATATGATACAGCCTCTACTGTTGTTACACTTTTCGAAGTTATGCCGACAAAAATGCGCCAACAATTGCCGAAGTTACCGTATATACTTTTAATAAAAGCAACCAAATCTTCAATGCAACATCATTATCCCTTCCTTCTACACGACGTCACTGGAGAGGTCCATAGAAATGGATTTATCTCATTCTCACACAGTCGCACCCGCCGAACAATTAGCCCGAGATACAATAGGACGGCAATTGCAAGGATTGAAATCTGGCGTGTGGTTGGTTTCAGCCGGTGATGCCTGAATTTTGTGAGTTTTCCTAAACGAACAGACGTTAAAAGTGATCTAATATCACTAAGTGATAGTGAGCTCGGCAATTGTTGGCGCATTTTTGTCGGCATAACTTCGAAAAGTGTAACACTGTGTATTATATGTATGAATGTGTATCATCTATTCGACAATAAAGTTTAGTTCGTTAAGTACCACCAAAGAATACAGAACTGTACTTTATTCTTCCTTGCCAAATACAACAACCCTGATTCCAAAAATACCCATATTGTGGGGAGTTGGCAGTAATTTCCAGTTTTTCATGAACCGGATGCCGCCATCTTGAATTTTAAAATGACGTCAGAAATAGATGTCCAGTTCCTACACGTCACACTGATTCCAAAAATACCCATATTGTGGGGTATTGAAAGTATTTTCCAGGGTTTTTGTAATCGGATGCCGCCATCTTGGATTTCAAAATGGCGTCAGACATAGATTTCCAGTTCATAAACGTCTCTCCGATTCCAAAAATACCAATATTGTGAGGTATTTGACACTATTTTCAAAAACCTCTTTTTAGTAAATCCCAAATAAGGAGTTTTCTTATGACGAAGTGGTTTAAGTAGTTTGGTTCGTTAATGGAGGTTCCAGTGTACCATAAATATTGAAATTTATGTTCAAAACTCCGTTTTCCGTTTTTCAATGAGTCTTCTGTGAGAACTTGAAATTGTTAACAAAGAATCTCAAAAGTCATAACTGCAGGGTTGCCAAGCTCATGGGATATTGAAACTGACACCTTCATTGCCGCACGTTCGGCACCACGCTTGGCACAGATGTGAGATGTGCAGAGTTGAATACCCCTTGGGACCCAGAAACATGATTTCAACTTTTGTTATTAATTACTGATGTTGGTATAATTGTTTTGCAATATAGTTAATCCTTAATCCTTTCTGGTCGGGTTACTTTCTTTGCCTAGATTGAATTGATTCACGATACTTATTGAAATAAATATCTGCACAAAACGGATGGATGATTTCAAATCATTTACATACTTCCCCATCGTCTGCCGAGCGATAACAATCACTTGAATTCGACACACGTGCCGTCGTTGTCCTTCTGCTGGACGACCAGACCCATTCCGCTTTCAGTGCGGTCCATTTGCTTTCGGGCGTACACAAACGCACGCATATATTTGTCTCGTTCCTTAATGGTCTCTACCCAGCCACATGCAGGGGAAATAAGCCTATATTTACATGTTCGTTTGTAGGACTGCCACCTCTAGGGAAGTTTATCATAAAAACATCCTACAGCAACAATAAACATAAAATATTACGATTAGGACATAAGGACTACAATAAACCCATGCTCATACCGTGTTTCCAACTCCTCACGGCCAGAGGGTGGGTAGGACGACCCAATTTTCTCTCAGATTGAAAATCATAAGAAACCTTTACCCGCAGGTCGAATCAAGTTTGGGTCATACGTTCACTCTGAGAACTTCATCTGGCGACTGATTTGAAGGGGATTTAATCTACCCAATATACTCTCTTGGCACCAGTTAATTTCCGGTAGACAAAATTTGTAATTTCGCTTTACACCAGCTTTCCCTATGGTCCCGCAAAAAAAAACCACGCTGTTCCAGTTTGTCTTTCCAACACTCCAAAACAAAATAACAGACAAGAAAACAGCCAAACTTTCGGTTCAACTTACAAATTGCTACCAAACAAGCTGCTCTATTTGTATTATCAAATTACAATCTACAGCACTCTCGTTTACATCAGACACGGTACCGCTACCTTGCCGGGGTACCTTGCAAACATTTTCAAACAAATTCTCATACTGCTAGACAAAAAAAAAAAAAAAAAAAAAACAAGCAAGAGCGGGACTGGCAACTATTTGCTTCATCTGCATCTGCATACACTTAGTGTACGGAGGAGTGAATGGAAATGTAAGATACAATATTCATTCCGCTTCCGTTGGGAAGCGAACCAAGGCACAGAGCAGTCAGGTCTTCATCCAAGATATCACACACCCACTTTTCATTCCGGCAGGTTCCGCTTTCAACACACTTTTGTTCATTCTAGTTTCTTTTCCTTTCGTCTCTTATTCGACAGGATGCAATGTGGATAACGGTGAGGACTGCTTTCGTCAGTGCATCTACGACGAGGACGGTGCCAAAGAAGCCTGCAAGTGCGATCAGAGCATATCGTCGTCCTGTAAGTAGCCATTGTGTTCGTGTGTAGTAGAATGGTAGACATTTTCCGCTTGGAGATTGAAGCTTGTTGAGCTGTTGGTTGCATATTTCATGTTGCTTGAGTTACAGTGGTACATACATTCTTGGAGAGTACCAATGGACGTCTTATTCCATTGGATGTTTTCCTTAATCAGTGATCTCAGGCAATAGGATTGCTTGAGCCCGAGCTATTTTTGTTTTCAGTATAGCAAACCTAATAGCGTATTCGTTTATTATCGTTCCAACCCAGTTCGAAAGTTCGAGTTAAAAAACAATCAATCTGACGTTTGTCAGAAATCAAGCAGATCCATAACGGCACCGGTGGTGTAGTGGTAAGCGTGATTACCTCTCACCCCAGCAGGCCTGGGTTCAATCCCAGTCGGTGCCGCCGGGATGTTCTGAGGCATAACATCTCTGATCACGCCTTCCTTCGGATGGGAAGTAAAGCCGTTGGTCCCCGGTTCATGAGTTGATGGGTCGATAGGTAGGGTCCAGGTGTGGGAGAGCTGCCTTCCTGGCACGTCGGTAGCATTGGTGCTCAGCGCGGAAAACAAGATCGACGGAAAAAATAAACCAAAGGAAAAAAAAAAAAAAAAAAAAAGCAGATCCATACCCGATTCAGGATGGAACTGAATAATAAAACTAATTTGCTATAAGATAAGAGGCATGGTTTTGACATTCCGATCATAGAATAATCATCGAAAACTATTCTACAATGTCATGGATAAAGGAAAAAAATGTCTTGTACCTACATAAAGGGTGATACGGTCAAAATTTGGTCAAGGGAAAACGCGTGTAAATCGGTGAAATCGTTTATTTAAAAAATCAAATTAAATTTCTTTTTCAAGTTCAATTAGTATAAAATTCAGGAAAAATATTCAGTTAGGCTTCCGCTTTTCCAAATCCGAATTGCCGGGCCTTACGCTTGACCCCTGTCATCAGATTTTGTACAGCCACCTTGTCCACCTTCTTCGCCGCAGAAAGCCAGTTTGCCTTGAATTGCTGCTCGCCCTTAGCAGTTTTTTTGGTCTTCTTGAGGTGCCGCTTGACAATAGCCCAGTATTTCTCAATTGGGCGGAGCTCTGGCGTGTTGGGAGGGTTCTTGTCCTTGGGAACCACCTGCACGTTGTTGGCGGCGTACCACTCCATGGCCTTTTTACCGTAATGGCAAGATGCCAAATCCGGCCAAAACAGTACGGAACAACCGTGTTTCTTCAGGAAAGGCAGCAGACGTTTATTCAAACACTCTTTCACGTAAATTTCTTGGTTGACAGTCCCGGAAGCTATGAAAATGCTGCTTTTCAAGCCACAGGTACAGATGGCTTGCCAAACCAGATATTTCTTTGCGAACTTTGACAGTTTCATGTGCTTGAAAACATCTGCTACCTTTCCCCTTCCTTTTGCCGTATAAAACTCCTGTCCCGGAAGCTGCTTGTAGTCGGCTTTGACGTAGGTTTCGTCGTCCATTACCACGCAGTCAAACTTCGTCAGCATCGTCGTGTACAGCCTCCGGGATCGCGCTTTGGCCGTCGTATTTTGTTTATCATCGCGATTTGGAGTCACTACCTTCTTGTAAGTCGATAGTCCGGCTCGTTTTTTGGCTCGATGCACGGTTGTAGACGATACACCCAGCTTATTTGCGGCATCTCGGAGAGAGAGGTTAGGGTTTCGCTTGAAACTACCGGCAACTCTCTTTGTCGTCTCAGCGGCTTCCGGTTTTCGATTTCCCCCCGATCCAGACTTCCTGGCTGTCGACAAACGTTCCCCAAACACTTTAATTACATTTGTAACGGTTGATTTGGCAACTTTTAGCGATTTTGCCAACTTTGCGTGCGAGTAGCTCGGATTTTCGCGATGCGCGAGCAAAATTTTGATACGCTGCTCTTCTTGCTTGGACGGCATTTTGACAACTGAAGAGTGAATTCCAAAATCAAAATAGGAGCAACATTCTACACACACACACCTTCAAAATGAGGGGTGTTCAGGTTTTTTAAATGCAAAATTGAAAGAAATACGTCAAGTTGATATTGACCAAATTTTGACCGTATCACCCTTTATACCTTCTAAAACTATCAAGGACAATGAAAGGTTAAAAACAGAGATATTTATCATAATACTATATAGAAACTCCTCCGTTTATGCGGTAGATGGTACCATCCACCCACCGGCTGCCCTTCAACAAATTACGTTGATTTTTTGCATGTGATTAGTGTCAACCATAAACCGTCGAAGTATAAACACTAGCATCGAAAGTGGACTATGCTAGACCGAAAAAAGACATGGACGTTCGGAGAGTGCTAGGGCTGGCAAGTTACTACCAACAATTCATTCGAAACTACACAGTTCGAAAAAGTAGTGTAAATTTACCATTATGATGCACATAAATGGAGTTACTATGATGCGCATAAATGGAGCGTCATATATCATTCCAGTTTACGTTATAGATAGCGTAAATTTATAAGACATCTAATGAGATATTTAATAAATTGCATGCAACCGCAAATCTTCGTACGCAACATTTCATACAAGTTGCTGGTCTACGTGAAAAAGAAGTTTACATGCATGAATGTTTGCATGTTTCTATGTATAGCAGTGATATTGAAATAGTATTTATTTGGCTCTATTTCATACTGTACATACTTAATAGAAGCCCATTTGGCCCCATTTTCCCCACAGCTCGTTATTTATGGGTTGTTATCAACAGTTTTGAAAACTGCCGTTATACTTCTGACATATAACACACCATTTGTCACGTGAAAAAGTCCAACGAATCGATTGGAGCTTGCATAGGAGAGTGTAGACCTCGGAAAGTAGCTCATTTTACACGTTTACCATAAAACTCGTTATTTATGAGTTAATATTAACAGTGTTGTACCCGTGCAAAGGTGGGTAACAAAATGAAAGCAAATCGTTATTGAAGTTTGCAGTTCCAATCATAATGAAAACTCATTTTGATTTAAATTGTCGTGACATATGTCTGATTCCATAATGCAGACAAGAGTGTATTTTAATGAATACAACCTAACTTTAAGTTTTACTGTTATCGTTGAACTAACGATTATTGTTTATTTGTTTTGTTTAACACATTTTAGGTGCGGGATTTTTTGTGACATGCCTGGGCTGAGATTTGAACTCAAGTCACGTGAGAAACATGGATGCTAACCATTAACGCCATACCCTTATTCAGTTAAATTTTAATAATGCAAAATCAGTAATCAAATTAATTTAGTTAATTGAAACCAGGATTAGTTTTCCATTTGATTCTTAAGTGTAAAAATTTTGCTGTGTTAATCATTAAGTAAATAAGAAGAACAAACCAGGTTAATTGTTTATTTTAATAAGAAGCTGGATACACCCAACCGATGGATAAAAGATTTGCTTACAATTATGACGGATTCATCATCGCAAGATGTTAGTGAAGACCGTATGGACGAATAAAGATATACAGGGTACACCATATTTTATGTTGGTATGTAAACATTGAATAACGTTTGAAAAAAAAAACAATTACCTATGGCGATATAGCAATGATATCGGCAAGAATATTTGCCTTGAGTTCATCAGCGGTCCGAGACTTGCTGGCGTAAACTTTACTTTTCAAATAACCCCCCTGGAGATCTGGGAAGCCAATCAATATCGTCTTTTTTTGATACCATGCGTCCAGCGAATTTTCGTAACAACAACTTAATTGATTGATTTGCAGTGTGGCATGGGACACCGTTAAGCGTCCAGTCTTTTATTTTTTATTTATACCACTAACGTCAAAATGCTGAGCGCGGTGGTGACACATTTGGGACCTACACGGTAAGCAAAAAGAACCAAACGGCCAGTTCACTTTTACCTGCTTTTGACTAGTTTGTCTCATTTTCTCCTTCTAATGTTGTCAAAAAAGAAGGAGCAAAACCACCTAGGTGCTCTAGTTACTACAGTAACTTACCAGCCTTAATTATTATGATATATATAGCTACGTGTTTTTTACATTTTTCCTGTCTTGGCAATTCAGTATTTTAAACAGGTTTTTTAAACCTGCATGTCAGTATAACAAATGATATCTTAAAACTAAAAACTAAAACTAAATCTTATCTGAGTAAATAGGGAATTAATCGTTGCAATTGAGGATTGGAACGATTTTTGGATGAAATTATTAATTATTTTGTTGGACATTTGTTCTAAAGTCTCAGCATTCGAAATTCTATGTACTTCGGTAGTACTGTACCAGGGAGGCAACTTCAAAATCATTTTCAGAACTTTGTTCTGAATCCTTTGAAGTGCTTTTTTCCTGGTACTTCAACAACAAGACCATATTGGCACAGCGTAAAGCATGGCAGGTCTAAAAACTTGTTTAAATATTAGAAGTTTATTCGTCAGGCAAAGTTTGGATTTCCTGTTTATAAAAGGATACAAACATTTTATATATTTGTTACATTTGGCTTGAATGCCCTTAATGTGATCTTTAAAAGTTAATTTTTGGTCAAGTATTAATCCAAGATATTTCACTTGGTTTGACAAGGGAATTGGAACTCCGTTCATAGTGACTATGTGACAACTACTAGGTTTCAAAAACGAAGCTCTAGGCTTGTGTGGAAATATTATAAGTTGAGTTTTGAAATCTTCCATTTTTGTAGATAAGAAGAGAAAATATCTAAACTTTTCTGCAGTCTGCTGCAAATAACACGAAGACTTCTTCCTTTAGCGGAAATGCCTGTGTCATCAGCGAACAAAGATGTGTGGCAACCCTGAGGCAAATCAGGGAGGTCCGAAGTGAAAATGTTATACAATATAGGCCCAAGAATGCTACCCTGAGGAACTCCTGCTCTAACAGGTAGTCGTTTAGATTTGGAATTTTGATAATTTACCTGCAGAGTTCTGTCAGTTAAATAATTTTGAACTATTTCACAATATAAAGTGGAAAATTAAACTTTTGCCATTTAGCAATCAAACCTTCATGCCAAACACTGTCGAATGTTTTTTATATGTCTAGAAGAGCAGTTGAGTGGCCTTCAAATTTGTTTGAACGAATTAAATTGGTAACTCTTAAGAGTTGAATGCCCATGGCGAAATCCAAACTGCTCATCGGCAAAAATTGAGTTCGTATTGATGTGAAGCATCATTCTATTCAAAGTTATCTTTTCAAAAAGTCTACTTATTGAAGAAAGCAAACTTATTGGGCGGTAGATAGAAGCTTCAACTGGATTTTTATCCGGCTTCAAAATTGGAACAACTTTTACATTTTTCCATTTATCAGGAAAGTATGCTAAATGGAAACATCTGTTAAATAATTGTTTGTTGATGAGGATATAGAAAATTCCATCATCACCTGGAGCTTTCATATTTCGAAACTTTTTAGTTATAGACCTTACTTCGTGCAAATCAGTCCCCCAGGAATCATCAAAAATATTTTCCCGAGAGAAAATTTTCAGAAAATCCCGAGCAACCTGATTCTCAATAGGACTAGTAAGACCCAAACTGAAATTATGTCTCGAATTGTTTAGCAAGTTTCTGAGCTTTTTTTCAAATTTGTGATCAAAATTTTACCACCTTCTTTAAGCGCTGGAATTGGCTTTTGAGGTTTTTTCAAAATTTTTGTGAGTTTCCAAAAGGGTTTGGAACTCGGGTCTAATTTAGAAACATTATTTTCAAAATTTTTGTTCCTCAGGGCAGAGAATCGATTTTTAATTTGTTTTTGCAAATCCCGCCAGATAACTTTCATGGCAGGATCGCGTGTTCTTTGATATTGTCTCCTACGGACATTTTTAAGACGGATCAAGAGCTGAAGATCGTCGTCTATTATAATTTAATCGAATTTAACCTCGCATTTTGGTACTGAGGCAGCTCTTGCTTCAACTATTGAAGTAGTCAGAAATTCAAGAGCATAATTAATTTCATCTTTGGTTTGCAAACGAATGTTTGGATCGAAGTTATATTCCATAAATGTTCGATACTGCTCCCAATCAGCTCTATGGTAATTGAAAGTAGAGCTGTTTGGACTACAAATTATTTCTTGGGATATTTCAAAAGTTACTGGAAGGTGATCAGAACCGAAGTCAGCATGGGTAACCAATTGGCTACAAAGTTGACATGATTCAGTTAAGACCAAATCAATAGTGGAGGGATTTATTGCAGAAGAAAAGCATGTTGGGCTGTTAGGATATTGAATAGTGTAATAACCTGTAGAACAATCATCAAACAGAATATTACCATTGGAGTTGCTTTGAGCATTATTCCATGAGCGGTGTTTTGCATTAAAATCACCAATAATGAAGAATTTAGACCTATGACGGGTAAGTTTCTGACCCTTGAGAAAATTCTTTTGCTGGCCTACGCATTGAAATGGCAAATAGGCAGCTATAAACGTAAGTTGTCCAAATTTTGTTTCAACAGAAACTCCCAAAGTTTCAAAAACTTTGGTTTCAAATGAAGAAAGAATTTTATATTTGATTCGTCTTTGAACAATGATGGCAACGCCACCACAGGGTCCATCAAGACGATCATTTCTATAAATGAAATAATTTGCGTCCCTCTTAACCTTATGGTCAGGTTTAAGGAACGTTTCAGTTATAACGGCAATATGCACGTTATGAACTCTCAAAAAGTTAAATAGCTCGTCTTCATTATCTTTAAGAGATCGAGCATTCCAATTTAAAATATTTAATGCTTTAAAATCCATTACTGAATTTTAAAGTCATGACAATATTGTTTGCAAATTTTACTCCAGTTTGAATAGCATCAAACATGGAGTTAGATTTAAGCATATCAGAAATCATGTAAATTAATGATTTCTGTAAAAATTCCATTTTAGGGGCAGTAATGCTTCCTAAGTCAAAATTGTCAAAATTTCCGTTAGAACGTTGGAAAGTATTTTGATTTCTACCCACTGCCTCAGCAGCATAGGTAGCTCCATTAACTCGCTGAACATTGTTAGCAGCGAGGGGAGTAGGTACAGATGAAAAATTTGAAGCAGGGGTGTGTAGCATACCGAATTATCATTAAAATAAACATCTTGACTTATTAAAATAAGCCCGTAAAAAAAACCAATCAAGTTCTAATTTCACAGTTGACAAATCCATATCGTGAGACAGGATACAAATTAACTTTCCCATGCAGTACAATTTTTAATTAAACAGAGACCATAGAAAATGCACTTAATTGTGAAACCCTAGTTTGTTCACATACCACAAGTGTTTCAACACTTGAATGCATTCCATTCATACCGACTCATCATTTCCCACAGCTTTGCAGTGTGGCATGGCACACGGTTAAGCGTCCAGTCTTTTATTTTTTTTATTTATACCACTGACGTCAAAATGCTGAGCGCGGTGGTGACACATTTGGGACCTAGGCAACTCTCTCTCTCTTATCGCTTCAAACCAGTTTAAGTGGACGATCTCCCACTATCCCATGCTCAACAAAGTTTGACACCAAACGACGAATAGTGTTGTCAGGCGGGGTCTGTTTGCCACGATCAGGTATGGAAAATCATTTACATTAATTTGCCTCTAACTTTTTTCATCAACAGCATTCCGCAAAATGATGTAAATAGCTTTTTTAGGTTTTGTTATTAACGACAACTTTTGCTCAAAACTCAAATCTGTATCTCTTATGCATCACGAACTAAAGCGGGCAGAACTTGTTACTTTTTTTCAGTGAATGTAAAATACATTCACTGAAAAACAGTAGTGGCTTCTGTTCGCTTTGGTTCGTCATGCATCAGAGATACGGATTTGACTTGTTTACAAAAGTTGTAGCTAATAGCAAAATCTACAAATGCTATATCAAGAGCCACATGTGAAAAGGGCATACAAGCTTTTTGTAAACAAACCTTTGTAGGCCTTCTTCTCGCCTACCGAGGGTCGCCCACGCAAACTAACAACATCATCGGGAAGGGGAAACCTTCCCCCATCCGGCGATGTTGATGGTTTGCGTTGGTGTCATATGGGTGGCGAGAAAAGGGCATAAGAATGTTTGTTTACAAAAAGCTTGTATGCCCTTTTCACATGTTGTTCTTGATATACATTATTTTGCGGAATGCTGTTGAAGAAAAAGTTAGAGGCAAATGAATGTAAATGAATGCACGAAATGAATGCAAATGATTTTCCATGCCTGGCCACGATATTTTCGACGATATGCACGTTGAGTTGGGGCCTCCCTTAGCTCAGTCGGTAAAAGTGCAGCTACAAAGCAAGACCATGCTGGAGGTGACTGGGTTCGATTCCCGGTCCGGTCTAGGATTTTTTCGGGTTGGAAAATTTCTCGATTCCCTGGGCATAGAGTATGATTGTACTTGCCACACAATTATACTAATGCAAAAATGGTAGCAGGCATCGAAAACTCTCAATTAATAACGGTGGAAGTGCATCTAGAACACTAAGTTGTGAGCACGCAATAAGCTAATATGTCATAAGCAATAAGCTTGAAATGCGAAGAAGAAGAAGAAGAATAATAATAATAATAAGAAGATGTTGAGTTAACACAACTGAAATTGTGTTAAAATTGTACTGAGTTGGCGTTTTCAAAACTTGTCAACTCTAGTTAATCGGTGGACACATGTCTAAGTTATTCAATGTTTACAAACCGACTTAAAATATGACGCACCCTCTGTATTGAGCTACGGTTCAATGCAATAAAATGGAGAAAGAAAAATGAGAATGTGTAGGGTAGAGCGCTACTTCGTCGTAATCGCCCATTTCCGTTTTATCGAGCAGAAAATATCAATAATATCAATGATTTCACTGTGCACAAATCAATAATTCTTTTTTTTTTCTTCTATGTGTTAGCATATAAGTTACAAAACAAAAACCTGTACGAGCGCGTTGTATGTATATTTCCACTCATTGTTCTCAAAAGATAAGAAGCGCTCCGAGCAAATTATTTTTTTCTGCATTCTTTCGTAGAACGATGAAAATCCTTGAAATGCATTAGGACGGAATTGAAACACGTAGAACGAATTTGGAATCAAGCATCTATGTTAAATTTCTTACAATACCTCAATAATGTGTGACTTTTTATCAAATCCAACGGTACATATAGAAAGGTAAATAAATTTGGAAGTCATCTATGGCAAAGTCACTCCAGTTTTGAGTTCGATCGAAAAAGAGAGGTTAAGTGCGAGACGAAATTAAATTAAAAACCCTATTAGTGAGTGCAATGAATCATGTCAACCAAAATAGAAAAAAAAGTTGCCGACTATCAGACCTGTGCTTTCTCCACTGCTCCCTCCATGCTTTGCAATATGGATAGGCAAAAAGCGAATAAGAAGCGCTCATTACCTCTCATACTCGACTTCGTATGCTTTTTCTGCAGAACGGGAATTGGAGAGAGTCGTGGCAAGTGTGTGGGTCGTTCTACAATATTATAAATAAAATGCTTGGTAGTATTGTTGAAAACGCAGACAGATCATGAAATAAAAAAGATACAAAATCATAAGACCATGGACAACTTATACCATTCGCTGCGAACGATGATAGGAAATGCAACCAACATTCAATTTCAACATTTTTGGTTTGCGTAGAGTGTAGAGTGTCGAGTGTAGAAAAGGACTGTCTATAGGTAGCATAATGATGTTATAGGATCTTAAAGTTGTGTTGTAGTTCAAATTAAATTATTTCCTAAATGTAACACGATTGGACCAATGCCCTTAACAGCGAAAGATGTCTAAGCAGATTCATGGAATAGATAAAAATCATTTCCAATCGGTTTACATGAATACAAATAAGATGTTCTAGGCTCTTAAAATTGTCATGGAGATCAGATTACGGATTAATTGAACTTTAGGACGATTCGGCAAACTTAGAACCTCTTGTATAACTGGAAACGGATATTCTTATCGATGGAATTCGATCGTAATTGTATATTTTGTATACATCCCTAATAGTACGTTGGTCTCAAATCGGTTATAGAAACTTGTATATGACTTATTTTAGTCAGAAACAACCTGCTGCAATTTTTCGTAATGTAAGAGTGCTACTCGGGATATGGTTCGTTGCTAAGGACATTGTCCCAATCGTGATAGACCTAAAAATAGATCATTTTAGCAGAACTCCAAAGTAATTTGATGAACTTTGAGCACCTTAGTGGCACCGGTGGTGAAGTGGTAAGCGTGATTACCTCTCACCCCAGCAGCCCTGGGTTCAATCCCATTTGGTGCCGCCAGGATGTTCTAAGGCATAACATTTCTGATCACCAATGAGTACCTCTGAGTACCAATGCTACCGACGTCTTGGAGGCAGCTCCCACACCTGGATCCTACCTATCGACCAGATGACCAGTGATCAGAGATTTTATGCCACGGAAAATCCCGACGGCTCCAACTGGGATTGAACCGAGTCGTAAGTGATCGAGTAGATCATTAGATCTAAATCACTCGTAGACGATTTGCACAACCTGGACATGTTTCACTACTACGCACATTTTCTTAATTGGGGTTGATCTAGTAGATTGAATGATCTGTACTCTGTGACGATATGGAGAACCTAGATCATGTGACATAAATACAAATTGATCGCATTGACATGTTATAGAGTTAAGGACATTGTTCATGTCGTGGTTGTTCTACTGGATCGAATAATATGAAATCTAGGGCAGGTATGGTACATTATTTTGTCTCTTACTTTTTGCAGCAAAGAGCTCCTGAAAATAATGTATGAAGCTTTTGTTAGTTTTGATATTAGCTAAAACTTTTGTCAAGAACTTGAATCTGTATCTCCTATGCATGACGAACTAGAGTGGACAGAACTTGTTATTGATTTTCAGTGAATGTAATTTACATTCACTGAAAAAAAAATGTGAGTTCTGTTTACTCTGGTTCATCATGGATAAGGGATACCGATTATAGTTTTTAACAAAAGGTTTTAGCTAATACAAAAACCGACAAAGGCTTCATTCATTTTTTACGGAATTCTTTTGATGAAAAAGTTAGAGGCAAATGAATGTAAATGAAGGCATGATATAAATGTAAATGATTTCCCATGCCTGCTCTAGGGTTGTTTGGATATCCTATAAAAACTTCTCATCAAAGAAATTGGACCGTACATTTTTGATCTGATTATCTAAACTCTTGAATTATTAAGATGACTTAGAAATAGACCAAACTGTTAAACTTAATTTTATCAACATGACGACCAGTACTAACGTGCCATTGCAATACAGTCAACTATTAGTGCTTCACAATTGTTTGGATAGCTTTCACACTAAGAAATAACTAATTTTACACTTGACGGAATCCATCTTTGACATAAAAGATCAGACGTAAACAAATATTTCATGTCAAATTAAGTGCTCCGAGACTGAAAAGTTCGATACTCGACGAAAAGTACGTTCGATGGAGTTGAATTGTGAGTCTTTTATTACTCAATTTTATGTTAAAATTGACGCTTGTATATGTCATTCTCAGAACACCTAAATTTACACGATTTTTTCTAAGTGTGTAGCAAAAAAAATTTGAATTTGGCGATATTTTACTATAAATGAAACAGCATAAAATGTTATCTTCCATTTAATTTCACTTAATTCATTTTGGTATCCATGACAGATACGTATTTCGACTACAATGTGCAGTTTTCATCAGTGTCATTCCCGCGATTAAACGTTACTGCGTTACATTCGTGTGATTAAACGTTACTGCGAAACTCTGGGCATCGAACGGAAGGAGAAATGCGGTCAAAATCGATGTTGCGATGGAGCGTTTAAGCGGAATCCCAATGCTTCTTGCAGCGATGTAGCCAAAAAATTGAATCTGTCCAAGTCCTTCGTTCAGAAAGCCAACGACCGGGAGGGACTGCATATGTACAAAGTGCAGAAGACTCCAAATCGTGACGAACGGCAAAATACGGTGGGTAAATCACGGGCTCGGAAACTGTACACCCAGATGTTGACGAAGCCATATTGTCTCATCATGGATGATGACACTTACGTCAAGGCAATGTTCCGGCAGCTTCCCTGTAGTAGTAGCCCTGATCTTCACCACCCAGCACGAGTTTGATGATCCTGAGGAAGTAAGGAAGCAGAAACTTTCAAAGTTTGCCAAGAAATACAAGATTTGGCAAGCGATTTGCTCATGTGGCAAACGGAGTGCACCGTTCGTGACTACCGGAACTGTAAACGAGGAGATCTACCTCAAGGAGTTTGTACAGAAGCGTCTGCTTCCTCTATTGAAGCAACACGAGGGCCCTATGATCTTCTGGCCGGATCTAGCTTCGTGACACTATTCAAATGTTGTCCTTTCACGTCATTCAAATGTTGTCCTGGAGTGGTACAAAGTCATCGGGGTCACTTTCGTACCCAAAGACATGAACCCCCCCCCCCCCCCCCCTGCCGACTGTTTGTCAGGCCATTGAGCTAACGTTGCATATCAGAGCACCGCTGTGTAAATATAGCAAAATCGTCAGTCAAATCGAAGTCTGAAAGTCTCGTACTGCACATCGATGACGGTTGGCGATTTTATCCGGAATTCCATTGTGCTTCAGGTTGTGCCACAGATTCTCGTGTTTGGTCGAAGTATAATTAATAACCTTCACATGTACTCTCATTTATCGGAAGGACCATTAACCATTAACAGTCTTAAGCTATCTTATTAGATAATGAGACAGGGGTTTCCCAAATATATCCATGTCCCTTGTCATGATGATCATGTATGTCATTTACACCACGTCATATCCTAAAACCAAACCCGTGAAAAAGAAAAAAATACTCATATTGTTGGTATCCGATGCTGAACCAGTGGATAGAAAAAGAATGTCAATCAAGTAGCAAATCTAGCATTTATTTGGTTTGTCCTGAACCATTTTATCATCATTTTAATGTGCCAGCCATTCTTCCAACCATTAATTATTTCTGAATTGCACCCTTAGCAAAAGCGTAGATTCGTCCCTCGAGTTAAATACCCAACCTTTTCAACTGAAACCCCTTATCCACTATATCACCAGTTCAGCAGAAACCGCTTGCTAATCGAGCAGAAAACATTACCCCATTCAAAAGCGGAACAGCCCCTTATCTCACTCGGAACCCAACAGCAGTCACTATCGGAGTTTTCCATTCTGAAACTTTACTCTCCAACCAGTTCACCATCCCGTCAAAAAAAAGGCAGCTAAAAACTAGTCGCTCGTAAAATTATCCTACTAAGGCCAAAATGTTCGCATAGTTAATGATCTGATAAGAGCACCATCATCTACTCCACTCGTGCCCATTTTGCGCTGAAAATTTACATCGAAAACCTACCTACTTCCGAACACGACGAGATTATCGAAAAACCCAGTGAACCGAAAATCCTCATCACCAATTCACGAGGACACCGTGACCAAACTATTACAGAACGAAGGACAAAGCACACACACACACACATTTTCTCCATCCATCCGATATGGCTCCAGAAAAGCCGGAAGGAAGCACGGATTAGCTGGGAATTAACCACCGAAGCGGACGGCGAAAGCTTGCGCTCTCCAAAATGAAACTAATTTTTCGTGCTGCCTCTTCATATTTTTCTTCCCCTTTTTCGGTGTCTCGAAAACTTTCAACCATGTTGGTTTTGCAGTCCGATGAGGGAGACAGAGAAACGGAGTCAAGTTCAGAAACTTTGGAGATCTTTATAATTGGCTGGTTGATTTGGTTTGGCGCTAGTTGGCATTTTTGTTTCTGTTAATTCATTTTGAATTAATTGAATTTTTGTTTTGATGACGGTATTAGTTGGATAAGATATTTTACCTGATATATTATTCTACGCAGAATAATAGTGCCAGCTTGAAGCTTTTCATCATTAAACACATTGTAACTCAGTTGCTTGTAAATCACTCGTTATGAAATTTCAAGTATGGAATATCCAAAATATCATCTTTTCTCAGAATTACATGTAATTTTAATGTGAAACTTCTGAAATATTAGCGAAAGCGTAATATTGAAAGTCCCTCCCCGAAAAACTTGTTTGCCTTCATGATGTGGACGTACTTGCACAAAAAGTTGCCCTTGAATGATCAAAATGCTGTTGAATATGACCACAATATTTCACAACATTGTTACATTTGTCTTACCAACAGTTTATAAAAAAAATAAAAATTTGCTAAGCATTTTTTTCAAAAATCGTTAATCGATCGAAACAATTTTTTTTCTTACATTTGGGTTTGTCAAATACTATCAATTTAAAGGAGAAAATTTGAAAATTTCAAACGCTCTACGGAAAGTATGTTTTACTAAATAAATTAAAAGTAGTCAATTTAAAAAAAACTGCAAGGGACTGCCCAATATGGTTGTACGAACAGTTGACGTAGGACTACGCTCACACATGTTAACTATTTTGAACGAACGTTAATTAAAATTCCCAATAATATTATGACATTCGTGAATTTCTTCCGAAGTGTAATAACACTAGTTTACAGCATTTTTGAACTCGGTAAGGTGATGATCATTTCCAATGCAAAATCCTACGCTGAATTCAATGCCGTGGTCAGAAAAAATTAAAGTAGAGCCATTTTTGAGATATACAAAAATTTTGATTTTTTGAATTTTGGACAAAAGTACGATTACTAAAATGTTAATATCTTTGGAATCAGTGCACCAATTTTAAATCTTTTTTTGTGAAAATTAAGTTAAATAAATTTTCTATCGTTCATTAGAATATTATGTCTTAATTAAAAATTTAATTTTTAAGTCATTTAAAAATTTACAGCATTTTTTTTTTCCTGCGTATTTTCCATAAAAATCTTGTTTTAATCAACATTTTTAATGGGATAAAAAGATTCAAAAAAATTGTGTTTGTTACATATAAATAATTTCAAATCCTTTTATTTCACTGAACACAGGTGTGAATATGTCTTTGAAGATACATTTCCTACATTCTCACATGGATTTTTTCCCGGAAAATCTTGGTGACGAGAGTGATGAGCACGGCGAACGTTTTCACCAACAAATGAAGATGATGGAACGTCGTTACCAAGGGTTTTGGGATGAAGCAATGATGGGTGACTATTGTTGGTTTCTGATTCGAGAAACAAGTTCAAAACATCGAAGACAAAGTCATTCGATTCTCAATCATTTTTAATAAAACCTAAATAAATTTCTTTTGTATCAACTCGGTTTTAAATCCTGATATACCTTAATCAAATTGATATGTAGAGAAAAGAATCTCCCATGAAAACTTTACATGCGATTTGGATGCTTACAACGACACCTAGAAAAGAAACTCTAAAGCTGTTGTATTTCAGCAACATTTTTAAGTGTTTTACAAAAATGCTCATAACTTCGACAATTTCCAACCGATTTCATCCATTAAAGGCTCATTTTCTCCAGTTTTTAATGGACTTTAAGAATAAATTATGGAATGATTTTTTGAATCGTTTTATCCCATTAAAAATGTTGATTAAAGCAAGATTTTTATGGAAAATTCGCAGGAAAAATAAGAAATAAATGCTGTAAATTTTTAAATGACTTCAAAATTAAATTTTTAATGAAGACATAATATTCTAATGAACGATAGCAAATTTATTTAGCTTCACTTTCATAAAAAAGATTTAAAATTGGTGCACTAGTTCCAAAGATATTGACATTTTAGTAATCGTACTTTTGTCCAAAATTCAAAAAATCAAAATTTTTGTATATCTCAAAAATGGCTCTACTTTAATTTTTTCTGACCACGGCATTGAATTCAGCGTAGGATTTTGCATTAGAAACGTTGGTCAACCACTAAAGTTCACACTTTTTATGTTGTTTTGTAAACTAGTGTTATTAGTGTCGCCCAGAAAAGGACGCTTTTGGTTTGATACACATTGTCGTCTGTCGAGTGCTAAGCAAATTATCCGGCTATTTGCCGATGAACAACACGCACTATATCGTGACGCCACTTATCACAGGTTCGTATTCTTCTGGACTCGACAGGTTTGATGCACATTACCGGGTTGTTCGATCTTTGTAGTATTTGGAGAATTATAAGACCTCCATGGATACGGTGAGCTAGTTTGAGCTTGGGTGAGCTTTGACATAACGATAACGTGCTTGATGACGGTGGCCCACAATGCTTTCTCACTATGAGCAACTGTACCCGTACAGTGACAGTGTGGCTTCATCACTGCTACTCTGTCCAGAGCGCTCTTCCAGGCAGCCTTGGCATCAAGCTGCTTGTGGAGCCTTTCGAACACGTCTGAAGTTCGAAAGGAAATGCGGCAGCGGCTTGATTCGTTTGGGACCAACTATGTGATGTCTTTGTAAGGAAATACACCTGCACCTGGTGTAAGCAAATGTATGGGAAATTGTGATGCTACAAATTTTAGTTAAATTTCTAGTTGTTTAACTATTTGCACTATTTGTACTATATGCCACAAAATTGCTGGAGTAAGCCCCCGTCGAATGGCATATTGCATGACATATTTCACACTAATACTTTGGAGATATATGCGTTCAAAACCTGACTCTTTCGTTACACGCTCATTTTTCGTACTCGCAAAGTGTACCCCTATATAGAAAACAAAGACGTAGTCCTACGTCAAAAGTCTGTGCCTAGGAGTACGAACGGATGGTTGACGTAGGACCGCGATTGTACGGTTCAATTTATTTTGTACTTGGCTTTTTTAGTTATTTAAAATAGAATAAAACTTAAAACTCTTTAAATTTCAAATGGTGGCCGGTTGTGTGAAAAGAGCCAGAAAATTAAGAGCATAACCTGCTGCTAATAGCTAGAAGGTGGTTTAGTGGCTGCAAATTCTAGGTTTAAAGCGAGATTACTAGAAAATAATGCTTAGAGCAGGTGTGGACTTCGATAAACTGGGCGATCGTATCTTGTTTCTCTGTGCGGTGTGCTTTCCTCCCAACCGTATACGTGAGCGTGAGCTCATTAAAACCCATTTCCATTCGGTTTTCTCTGTTCTGGATACCACTAAACCATCCGACGAAGCTATTGTGTTTGGTAACTTCAATCTCCCGGGGATTTCATGGAGAAAAAAAATAGCAACGGCTTCCTCTATCCTGATATTGTAACCGTTCTTCCACTGTTCTTTGAGAATGCTTCAAACGCAGTGGCTTATGCGCCACTCTCGAGTTTGAGAGACCACTGGTCGTGTTTATTTAAGGTTGCCCGACTTAGCTATTGTTGCAGGAGAGCAAATCTCTAGGGTTTTCCGAACGGTTTCGAGGTGAATTCAAACGCAAAGTGAACTAAAAATGATTGCAACCGAAAACGAATGCAAAGCGGAACGTAACGCAGAAGTCACCCGGTGGACTGATTTACCACAGGGATCTTGAACGTAAATGAATGTAAAAAGGTAAGCTATGTTGAACTCATTTTATGTATATTGTCCTTCTTTTCTTAATCATTGTGTGTGAGTGTGTGTGTTGTATTGAGTGTTCATGGCCATGAATGGAACATACCTGCGCAGGGTTTTACTGATGGGCTGGCAGCTGACAGTGCGGCAAGCGGGGGGCGCACGGATACTGTGCGATGATTTAACGGTGTAGCGATGGTTTCGTTCGTAACGAAAGGGATATGCCATGCAGCAGGGATGTAGCGTCGACGGTGGATGCTCACGAAAACGAGGGCCGAACTAAAGGTGCGGGGGAGGTTGTCGGTGGATGTCGGTACTCTACCAGATCATCCGTTCAAGGTAGCCAACGTGCTCCTAGTGGCCTTCACGTACTCTGGTTCCGTTACGCAACCACTATGGAACGGAATGAAACTACCCCGTCAGGAATCGCAAGGCAGGCCAACGGAGAAACCTTTCGCCCCGTTTGACTGCCAGAAACTGGCGGGCCACAGAGCAGTCACACCGGAAGTACACCACGTGTACAGAAGCCAGGTAAATGGCCAAGGGATTGCCTACGGGTTTCTAGCCCGTATAAAAAGCGACCGATGGACGCTCGCTGTCCAACGGGAATTAAGTTTTAGAAAAAGAATATAATAAAATGGAATTCAATAATTTTTACCTTTTGTAATAAATGTACAATGCACAAGGGCAGAGTTTTCGCCTTTGTGATTGTAACACGCCAAAACTATTGTTATAAAACAAAAAAGGAAACAATTAAATTTAGTTCACTTCACCACATTTGAATTACATTAACTAAATCACTATATAATTTAGTGCAAAGGAATTTAATTTAAACATCTGATTAATTTTAAACGCACCTTTAATTAGAAAAAAACTTGGAAAAATCACTTGACTAACTTCTGCTCTCTAGCCGACAATGATTGAAAGTGAACGATAAATTAATTTTAAAGACCTCTCGACCCCTCAAATTCTCCGAATCATCATGTTTGACACATACCACGATTCATTGAATCATTTTGGACAAGTTGACCTATTGGCCATCTATTGATTCAACCATGAACTAAAAAAAACCTATTGCATTGGAAACGGTAATTATATTCAAATTTTAAAAATGCTATAACATTATAGCATGCGATGGATTGGATTTTTAGAATCGAAAAGGGATTTTTGAATGTTTATCTTAAATTGGGAAAAGTTCTAAACAAAAGAAATGCTTTATTTACAAAATAATATAAAAATATATTACGAACTAACGGAGAACGTTACAATATGGATCACTCTGTCATCCATTCCAACGCTTCGCTCCTTCTGGACAATTACAGCTCAGCCACTATTTCTCAAATCAATCATGTTACCAACCTGAACAACCGCAGTTTGGATATTTGTTTTGTAAGCGCCCAGGACATAGCTCCTTAATTATGCGAGGCGCCCACTCCTCTGGTGAGACTGGATCGGCACCGCCCGCCGCTACTGGTTACGTTGAGTACTAAGCTGATGCATGATTTTATGGATAGAAGTATCGCCAAGTTACTCTCCAGTTTAGATTGGGACGACTTATTGGACACCGTTGACATTCTGTCTGCCGCTCAATATATTTCCAATGTCTTGGTCAGAGCTGGTAAATATAACGGCCGTCATGTGACAATGAGAAAACAGGTCCTCTCACTATCACGAAACGAAACTACCTATCATTAGCTTTCTTGGCATTTTCCAATGATCAAGCACTCATGAGAATAATTCTTATGCGGTTTTTACATTTGCATTCCTAACTGATTTAGATTCATTCAAGCAAATAACCGTATGTAATCGGTAGAGTGAATATATTTTTACGATTTCTCGGTGCAAGTACCTTTGAAAACAATAAATGAGCTAGCAATTACGATGATTACAACACTGTCACGTTTTGTCATGACCAAAAATTCGATGAGATTTTGAAGAAAATCTCTATCATCGTTTTCTCATCCGATGATAGTGAAATAAAAATCTCTGTAAATATCGCGTGAGAGCTTTCAATGAAAATGACATTTGCCAGCCCTGGTCTTGGTATATGTCATTGACAGACACTTCCGAAAAAGATTAATTATCATACGACCCCACCCACCATGGCATACTAGCGAATTTCGTCGAATTAAATCCAGAAAGAGAGCCGCGCTTAGGAAATTCACCAAAATTGCACACTATCCCTTCAACGTCACTTTGTCAGGATCAATCACGAATACAAACGAGTTGCGAAACGAGGCTTTCTTCAGTATCGACGTGGATTTCAGAGAAAGCTTAAGTCAGGTCCCAAGCAGTTTTGAAAGATTTTCAACGAACAACGTCATGAAGCTGGTCTGCCGTCGTCTATAATACATAATGGTAACGTGCCCTCATCTACGAAAGATATCTGTGCCCGACTACCTGCCAGTTACGTACCACTCTCTGGCCAAACCATGAGCTGAATTGATCCAGATCCTGCCGGAATTCCATCGGCGTTCCTCAAAACGCACTTGGACACTTTGTTGTCTACACTGCTGCACGTTTTTCAACGGTCCGTGAACGTCGGAGTTTTCCCATACTGTTGGAAGCTAGCGCACATGTTTCCAGTACACTAGAGGTGGGCAAAACAGCTCATCTGGCTGAGTGTATCAAACCCTTCCAGCTCACTAAAGGGAGTCTATTATTTTGAACAGCTTTTCAGCTCACATTGAAATTGTAGAAATTATGACACAAATTCAAAATCGGAAAATTAATTAGTGGTTTCAGTGCTTAAAACCGCATAAAACTGTAAAAGTAGTCTAACCTAATAAATCCGTACCTTACAACATGCACACTTAGAAAAAATCATGTAAATTTAGGTGCTCTGAGACTGACATATACGAGCGTCAATTTTGACATAAATTTGAGTCATAACAGACGCGAAATATAGCTTAATCAAACGTACTTTTCATCGAGCAACGAACTTTTCAGTCTCGGAGCACTTAAAATTACAAGGCACATTTGTTTACGTTTCATATTTTATGTCATAGATGGATTCTGTCACGTGTAAAATAAGTTTTTTCTAAGTGTGTGGCTCTACTAACGCAACAACTGATCAACCATTCGCGTAAACCAAAATGCGCGCAAAGTGTGCCAACAACATATCAGTAAAAACAAAAAAATGTATGCGAGAGCTACACCTATGTCACACGCGATGATACACAGTTCGAAAAAGTAGTGTAAATTTCTGTTTAGTATGATGCACATAAATGGAGCGTCACATATCATATAAGTTTACATTATATATCATGTAATGTTCTGAGACAAGATTGTTTACAGGTTACTCGGTTGCGTGAAATTAAATACAAGTTTACGTGAATGAATGTTTACATCACTATTAAAATTCAGAATTTTTATCTGTGTTTGATTCACATTGTGGCACAGGATGTAACGCTTTTTCTCAAGCTATGTAATCCAGTCTTCATACAGATTTTATTTGTGATGTTAATTCTCCAGCAGAATTTCTCTCACTATTCTCGGCTTCAGCTCCAGATCCGGATACGGAGCTGAATCGTGAAGAATCGAGAGAGAAAAAAAGATCCGAAGAGCTGGACGGGTTCGAGAGCTGGATGGGTCCGAGATGGTTCGTATCCGGAGCTGAGCTGATAAACTGGAGAGCTGTATTTTGCTTTTCGGTTATTTGCTTTTGTGCGGATCTTCCGCTCCACCAGAGAATGATGGGAGGAGAGGTGAGAGCACATATGCTGGAGGAATAACATCAGCCATAAAAGCCGGGTACATGAATAAATTGGATAATACCAGTAGAAAATTATGTGCATATGTCTCTCTCTTCCAAACAGCCGCTTGGAAGTTTGATTTTACCATTGGTGCTGACGATCAGTTGGCACATGGTGTATTACGCGCGCGATTTGGTTTACGCGGTGACTGGTTTGAATGGTTTAGACTTATAATGCGATGCGGACTCAAGAGAACAACACCAGCAAGTATCCGGATATCATCGGAAAGAAATCGTCACCAGTGCTATTCTGGACTGCGAGGCCGTGGCGTGGGATCTGCAGAAGAAACAGATTTTACCGTTCCTTGAGTACCCGGAAGCAAAAAGACGCCAACGAGGCGGATTTTAAGGTTCGGATGTGCGTCTTTATGTTCGACCTGCTCTACTTGAACAGCAACCCGCTGGTGGAGTTTCCCTTCCTCGACCGTCTGGAGCTTGTACTTCAGTGAATTTGGAAGTGAATAGAAGTACCGTATGCGTGATAATGTTTGCACCATTGGGCAATATCAAAGTAAAAAAAATCTAAAAAATTTCGTTTTCGAGTTTTTTTTTATTTATTCAAATGGTTTCTCAGAGTTTTAAACCATGTTAATTATCGATAGAGTTTCCACTTGCTGCAATTATGGCCTCCACATGCTTCCGAAATGCACGGCAGGTTCTAATAATGTAGTCTGGATCCATTTCTCTCAAAGTACGGGTCAATGTTTGTCTGAGGCTTTCTGTACTCGGGTGGCGTTTAGAACAGGCCTTGGCGTTCATGACGCGCCATATTGAGTAATCCAGCGGATTAAGATCGGGGCTGGATGGCGGCCACATATCCTTCGCCCAGAACGGAAGATGTTCCTGCAAACACTTCTGAGTGCGGTTCGATGTGTGGCACGGAGCCACATCTTGTTAAAATACAACATTTGGCTTCGTTACTGTTACCGTACTGTTCTTTGATCCACGGAAGAACATACTTACTTAAAATCCCGATGTATACCTTCGTGTTGACCTTATCGCCTTCTGGAATGAACACCGGGTTCTTTTTTTTGCCATCGGAAGCCACCAATCCAAACACCATAACGCTAGCAGTATGCTTGATCAGATACACGTTCTTGTGCTCGTCGGCCATGTCTTTTACCGGAAGAGAACTAATATACCGGCAGGTTCTGGAATTTGATACGGGATCGACGGTAAACATGCTCTCGTCGGTGAACAGGATTACAGGATTTTTTCGCTTAAGGAAGTTCAAGATTTTCTTGCATCGTTCGACTCGTAGCTCCCGGATGCGGTTGGTAATCATGTGAGTTTTTTTCAGTGCCCTCGACTTCGGCCCGCAATCTTCCTTTACGATCTTCCGTGCCATAAAGTCACTGATCCCGTGTTCCTTTGCCATTTTCCTTATTGAACGCACTGCACACTTAGAAATACCTAATTTTACACGTGACGGAATCCATTTTTGACATAAAGGATGAGACGTAAACAAACCTGTCATGTAAAATTAAGTGCTCCGAGACTGAAAAGTTCGTTACTCGACGAAAAGTACATTTGATTGAGCTGATTTTCGCGTCTATTATGACTCAATTTTATGTCATAATTAATTATATGATTTGAGTAGTAGCTTTACTGACGATCCGAGAGATGTCGCCCCTTCACTGGTAGGAAAATCATTTTTGCAGTATGGAGAATATCAGAAAATCCTCGATTTGTGACTAAACATGCTTTCAAAGAAGGAAACAAATAAACGATTGTTTACCTTATCACCATAGTAATGTACTTGTGCAATTTTTGAGCATCTAAAACTGCCCATAAAGACGGTAATAAATAAAAACTGAAAATTTTCATGCATTTCCAAATGGTTTCCTACCATTCCCATACATTCGAAAGTTACTGGCCCTCTGGATGTGGATGATGTCAAAAACAACAAAACATGATTAATTGACGCTCGTATATGTCAGCCTCAGAGCACCTAAATTTACAAGATTTTTTCTAAGTGTGTGGATTCACCCGATTCAGCAATAACCCTCGGAACCCGAGCTGACCTCGGACGACCTGTGGCCACCTTCGCGGATAGTTGTCCTTTCTTTTCTCGGTCTAAAACCCTTTTGACGGTCCACCGGGACACTCCTACGGCGATTTAAATGTCTTTCTTCGACATTTGCGCGTGGGACAAATCACGAATACGCTGTCACTTCGTCGTCATGGTGCAACTGTCAAACTAAGTAAATCATTTTCTTGTATATATAGCCTACTACGGTATTAGCTTGCAAAGAAAACGAAGGCATTGTATGCACAGGTGAAACAGGAACCTTATTTGTACGATGGTGCAAACATTAGCACGCATACGGTACGACACCCGACTGGATACCAGATATATTGACGAACTACATCGTTTCCTGGACGAAGTGGTCAAAGGTAACTGCGAAGGTCTGATGGTTAAAACTCTCCAGAAGGAAGCCACCTATGAAATTTTCAAACGATCCAGCAATTGGCTGAAACTGAAGACTAGCTGGATCAGGTAGTCTTCGGAGGCTACAATAGGAAATCCAAAGCCAGATCCCTAAAGAGAATCCGAACCCGGATTCCGGAAGAGAATCCGATGCCGGATCCCGAAAAGGCATTCGAAGCCGGATTCCTAAAGGGAATTCGAAGCCGGATTCCGAAAGGAAATTCGAAGCCGGATTCCGAAAGGGAATGCGATATCGGATCCCTAAAGGGAATTCGACGCTGGATCCTGATGGGGAAACCGAAGATTCCAGGGTTAGATCCTGATAGGGATTACAGTTCCTGGCAGCTCTTGGAAGTTCTTGGAAATTCTTGGAAATTTCTTGGAAGTTCTTGGGAACTTCTATATGTTACAGATAATTAGATCTTAATTTAAATATGTGTTCAAGAAAACTGAAGTTATGCATCACTTAAGCTAAAGTTAGGTTAATTTAAGTTTATAGCGGTGCCGGTGGTGTAGTGGTAGGCGTGATTACCTCTCACCCCAGCAGGCCTGGATTCAATCCAAGTCGGCGCCGCCGGGATGTTCTGAGGCATAACATCTCTGATCACGCCTACCTTCGGATGGGAAGTAAAGCCGTTGGTCCCCGGTTCATGAGTTGATGGGTCGATAGATAGGGTCTAGGTGTTAAATTTATAAAGTGAAGTTAAAGTTGTGTTAAATATTGGTTAATGTTATGTTTAATTTTAGTTAATCTGCAGTGAAAGTAATGTAATAGTTATTTCCAGAGAACTTTAGGGAAGCTTCTTGAATGTTTTTGTAACTTTTTGAAACTATTTTAAAGTTCGTGCAACTTCATGGAACTCCTTGAAAATAAAATGAAATTTAACTAAAATTTAAGATTAACGTTATGTTAAGTTAAAGTTAAGTTTATTTGTTAAAGTTTAGTAAAAAAACGTTAAAATTTAGTTAAAGATAACATCAAGTAAATGTTAAATTGAGTCGAAGTATAGTTAAAATTTTGTTAAGGTTTCGTTTCAGTTACGTTAATGTTTATTCAAGTTAAGTTAAAGGTATGTTAAAGTTAGGTAAAAATCATGTTAAAGTTGAGAAAACGTAAGTTTAAGTTAAGTTAATTTGAAGTTAAAATAATTAGTAATGCTTTAGATAAAATTATGTAAAAATAAAGTTGCAGTTATGTGAGAGTTAAGTTAAAGATATAATCAAGTTAAGATAAAATTTAGTCAAAGTTTGGTGAAGGTTTAGTTAAAGTTATGCTAATTTTAATTCAAAGTTAACTTTAATAAATAAGTTGAACTTTAGTTAAACTAAATAAAAATTAAAAAAAAATAATTAAAAAAAAATTAAAAAAATTAATTTAAAGTTAAAAAATTAAAAACTTAATTTAAAATTAATTTAAAGTTTTGTGAAAGATAAATTCAATTAAATTAAAATGAAATTAAAGTTAAGTTTAAAATTACTTAATGTTAAGTGAAGGTTTAAGTTCAAGATAAGTTAACTTTAAATTAAAGATATGTTTAGATAAAATTAAGTTAAGGGTACCTTAAGGTTAAGTTACATATGTTGGAGCTATGTAAAAGTTGGTTGGTTGGTTGTCTTTATTAAGGAGATTTTCAGCCGGCTAGCATCTTTAAAATTTGAATTAAAGTTAATTAAAATTTTGGTTAAAATTTAGAAATTTCTGTAAAACTTAAAATAAAGTTAAGTTAAAACGGTTATAAAGTAAGGTGTGACTTAAGTTCAAGTTAAGTCAAATTGAAGTTAATGTTACATTAAGCTAAAGTTAAGGTATAGTTAAAATTATTTCCAGAGAACTTATAGGAAATTTCCATGGACCTTCAGGGAAACTTCCAGAGAACTTCAATGAACTTCTTGGCAGTTTTTGAAACTTCTTGGAACTTCACTTGAAAGTTCTTGTTAAGTGAAGATAAAGTCAAAGTAAAGTTAAATTCAAGTTAATGTTAAGTTAATGTGAGTTTAAGTTAAGGTAAAGGAAAGTTAATTATTTAAAGTTTAGTCAAATTGAAGTTGAAGTTTGGTCATATAAAATCAAGATGAGTTATAATTTAGCCAAAATTAAGTTAATGATATATTAAGGCTTAGTAAATGTTAGTTTAAGGTTTAGCTAAAGTTCATTAAAAGTTTTTTTTTAATTAGTTCGTTTATTTATTAGGCTCCGTCGTGTGTGACACTTTGCGGAGCCAAAAATCAGTAATTTTGAATTCACACTTTAAACAGCAGTAGTTCTAGGTTAGTTTTGGGTACCAATTACTCGTGGCGGGCTCGAGGTTAATGGGTAACAATTTCGATTGCAAGGAGCTAGGTAGGAAACTGGTTTCTGAAGCCTCCTTCAGATACCACTCTTGAACGGTTGACCAAATCCTGGCTGGACAGGGGCTAGTAGCACAGAAACAGGAGGATAACAAGACTGGGACACAATGGCTGGAAATTGTTTGGAAAGGGATGGTCACATCAAACTCTAACATCCGACAAACAACAGCCGGCGGCGGTGGTGTAGTGGTAAGCGTGACTGCTTTCTAACACCCCAATGGGTCTGGGTTTAATCCCAGCCGAGGTCGGTGGGTTTTTTTCTGAGGCATAAAAATCTCTGGTCACGTCTTCCTTCGGAAGGGAAGTAAAGCCGTTGGTCCCGGCTCATGTGTGTTGAATGGGTGCGACTTCCTACGCAGGTGTGGAAGCTGCCTTCCGGCACATTCGATTGCCGTCAATGGATGGCAATCGATGTCCGTCGGTGATTGGCACTAGATTGCGGAACAGAGATCGACGTTAAATAAAGGAAAAAAGAATCAGACAAACAAAGGAATTCGTGGATCGCCTGCATGTATGGAAGATCATGGATTCCCAAAATATCTTTTACTTCACAGAAGGGTTGTCTACCTCGGGCCACTTGGGTATCCAACAGTCGTGTTAAATTAAAGATATATTATTTTACTTAGCTAAAGCTTTGTAAAATAAAGTTAAAGTTGAGTTAAAGATAAAATCAAGTTACATTAAAGTTAAGTGAAGGATTCGTTAAATTTAAGTTAAAGTTAAGTTAAAGATTAAATCAAGCTAAGATAAATTTTTAAACAAATTTTAGTAAAAGTTTACTTGAGGTTTAGTTAAAGTAAATGGATCTGCGCAACTGTTTTATACTTTCGCATTTAACGTGTATGGCACATAGATCTCATCAGAACCAGGACGAGTGTCAAAAGAAGTATTGAACAAAGTAACAATCAATGCCAATGAACAGTTATAGCGAGAGTTTCCAGGTACCCCATATTATTAATGTACGCTTTTATCTACTGACTACAATTACTTTTTCCAGTAGCGATAAATTTGTGAAATAGTTGGTCAGTTCTATCGGACAGAAAACTTTATTTTTGGCTTCATAAGAGAGAGATTAACAGCTCTTGGCTGGATCATCTTTAAAACAGAAAAGTGATCAGGAATGGTAATTAAATCCTTATGACTGAGAATACCATCAAAAGCTGTAAAACTTTATGTATCCATAATTGTCTTATGCAGTATCATTCAGTTCCTGTGGCCTGGTGTAGTGACGCGAGCGGGGGGGGGGGGGGGCATAACAAGAAATGATTCGACAAAATTCACCCATTCGACCAATCATCTTCAAACTTTCAGGGAAAACAATAAAACATTTAATTTTTAACATTAAAGATTTAACCTTTTCCATGTTCCATTTATTCAATTTCATTACCATATCCAAATGCACGTACCTTTCTCTTTACACTACTCATAAGACCTTGTACAGCGTTTGGACCAACGTTTTTGTGTGGTAATCCAATTATTCGTCATATATTTCTCGGTTTTCCCTTACTAAGAATGTTTCCGCTTCATGATGGCCCAGTACTTTTGAATTGGCCGCAGCCCTGGTGAGCTCTGGGATTGAGTTGCTTCGACACGAAATTTACCTCCCTAGCCTTATACCATACCAGAACATCTTTCGAGCAATGACACGAGGCTAAATCCGGCCAGAAAAGCGTAGGACCATTTTGTGACCTCAGAAGTGGAAGTAACGCTTTTGAAGGCATTACTTTAGGTATACCTGCACATTGACCGTCCCGATTGTCAGGAATGGAGTGCTTCGCTTTCCACACAAATCATGTAATTTTTGACAAACTGAATACGAGCAGTGAAGAACAGGAGCCCTGAAGCTGCCGGATGTTTGATTTTACATACGTCTCGTCATCCATAACGCGACTATGTGGTTTTGTCAACATCTGGGTGTAGACCTTCCGTGCACGTGATTTTCCCGCAGTATTTTGACGTTCTTTGCGATTCGGCACCTTTTGAACTTTGTACGCGTGTAGTCCTTCACATTTTTCGCATCTTGCACGAAATTTTTTCGCCACATTTCTAATTGAACTGTTTGGATTCCTCTTGTAAGCTTGAACTATCCGCTAGGGATCCTTTGCACTATACGCATGGCCATATGTTCGTTGTACCAATTTAAAACATGAGTTACCGTAGATTGTGCCATTCCCAGTTTTCTGCTGATGGTCGATGAGAGAGATAAAGATTTTCGAGGTACGTGCGAAAATTTTTTTTTTGCACCGCTGCTATACTTCCGATTTTATCTTCGCAACGATTACACAGCTACTATTTAGTGCAACTTACACAGTGTAAACATTAAACTAATTTCACCCCAAATTTCAGTATAAAATACCCAATGGGTAAAAAGATACAGCCATTTGAAAATGATGCAAATTTGATTTCGCACATTCTTCCATCCGCTCTTCTGATTAGTTCTTGAAATGTTTCTATTTTCTTCGTTAAATTTCTTAATTGTTTAACTATTGCACTACTGGCACTATACACTAAAAAATTGCTGAATAAATTTTGCGTAGAATGACATATTTCATGACATATTTCTCATTCATGGATTAAAGAAATATGCGTTTTAAAACCTCCCCTTTTCTGTTACATGCATAATATTCAATTTCGTAATGTGGCCCCAGTAAATTAAAGAAATGCGTAGTTCTACATTAAACATATGTTGACATCACTAAGAGAAACAGCTAGGTATGTGAAAGATGTCCAATATTACATATTCACCCAAATCTAAGAAGTATTTAATTTCAATTGTGTGAAATTTTGTAAAACTAGAGGACACTAGTTTTTTTCAAAAGCCCCTATCATAACATAACTAATGGATTGGAAAACAATATACATTTAACGGTTTTAGTGACGGTATAATTTCAGCTGGTTCTATTGTTCTGACATGCACTGTAGTAAATATCATGTCATAAACTAAAGAATGGATTTCAATGGAAACCGGTTTCAAATCATCAATCGACAGTCTTACTTCAAAAGCTTGTAAAAAGGATTACTTCAATCAAAAGCATCGTCTCTGCAATCTACTAAGCTAATTAAATACATTTCTTTCTTTGTCTTTTTCTTGTTTCAGCTCGTGGCCGGGCAAAGTACGAGGTAACGGTACGCTTGGCAAATTCGTCGCACTTTGAAACGAACGAGAACGGAGAACGGCAACTGAATGAAAACAGTATCACTCTGTTGGAGCAGCATGTAAGTAATTGATTGCCAACGATGATTGGTTGAGTGAAGGTGAAGTCTTGGAAATGAAGGATTCGTTTTATCATATTTGTGGAAAGACATTTATGTATCCAGTAAATACGAGAGCAGAAAGCTCACAATTCATCAGAAATAACATACAACTCTGTTGAGATGATTATACCATGCACCAGCTATTGAACTAATCGTATTTTACAAAGCTAGATTGAAGATTTATATTTGAATCTGTATTGCACAGAATTTATGCTACGAATCCATGCAGCTCTACAAAATATTCTGTGTCAAATTGCTTCTTTCCTCGTCTTCCCGTCCGTCCGTTGTCAAAGACTGACTCAACCTATGCGGTGCATTAGCAATCGAGTTCAGTACCCTGCGTACGTTGCTGTTCCGGTCACCCCAGGAATTGGTCCTATGGCCACTTCCTCCCGATTCGCGAATAGTTGGCATCGGTCCAACGGAGCCAGTGTTCGATCTTTGAGCATCTTTCTTCCGGATGGAACTCGGTAGACGGAACGATCTGGACATGGGTCTCAGACGTTGCATCATGGAACCGCGATTTCCCGTGCCCGATCGCTGACGATTGGAAGAATCCTGAGACTCCAGCAGGGATGTAACCAGTTTTTCCAGCAATTTCAAGTCCGCCGTATTTTTCGAATTCCGGATACTGCTGCGACTTGGTGGTAGACCACTGCTGCCGTTGGAGGATCCAGCGCCGGACAGTCCGAAAAGACGTTCTGCAATCTGAAATGAAGATGGAACCGGGGTCAATGTTATCGAGGCATGTTGAAATCGCACACACAAGCAAGAAACTCAAAAATGTTAACTTAGTTAAGGGAGTGCCTTAAAATGGCAAGCTACATCGTTTTCCGACAAGGAAGCTTTCCCCCCGGACGAACATCATAAATCACACAACAGCAACCATCTCCTGGCAGCTAATAGTGGAAAAGAAAGCAACTTTTCCCTCTGCTTCATTCTATTCGCCCCAACTATACCCCATCTCCAGGCACACACACACACACACATTTGGCACGCGGACCGACTTCCAATAATGTTTCTCCATAAGGAGCACTTTACCAGTAAATGGCTTTTTTCCATGGCTCCGTTATTCTAAGCTTGCAACAACGGACGGGCCACGTCGGAATGTCAGAAAAAGACACATCGATCGGAGTCGGTCCGGCAATGAACGGCGGAGCGCAAGTTTGATTGGCAATTTTTAAAAATAAATTACTCTCTGGAGTTTTCCGGTAGGCGGAAATCAAGAGCACCCGGAGGGATACTGGTTTTTGTTGTAATGGAAGGAGAAGTTTGTTATTGGCTCAACTGGGGTACGCTTCCGAGGGCCAATCAAACTGTCATTAAGCATTAAATCAAAATTTTAAAGCGTGACATGGATTCGAGAGGCATATGAAATATGTTCAAATTGTTAAAACATATAATATAATTACATGAGCTTGAGACCCACAAATAAGGAATGTATCTGTTGTAAGGCCAAAATGACGATAAATATTTAAAAAATGGCAGCAATACGCTAAAAAACGTCCTCCATACTGCATGATTGCCTAAATTCCAAAACCCAAACACACCAAAATAGCAACAACAAAACCAAACGACAAAATTTCACTAAAATGCCAAATCAGTCCAAAGTCTGCCATTAATCAAAATAGTATTAATACTAAATAGAGCAGCCAAAAACAAAGAAATGATAAAACAACGACTCCGAGCCAATTTGTTAATCCAAGGCCCTAAAAACGCTAAGAATTGCCTAAAAACTTTAAAACATCACAACCTAAAAAATGGCATCAAAACTAGCCCAATAATTATCGAAATTGTTAAAATAGCCCAATTCTGCTTTCAGAATGCCAACATTATGTTGATATCACTAAAACGACAACTGGTATAAACATATTGTTAACTAAAAATCTCACTATTGTGCTTGAAATGCCAAAAAATGGCCCACGGAAGTCAAAATTAATTGTCCAAACTGACTTTATAAATTCAAGACAATCCTGAAATCAAGACAATCCTGATAGAACAGTTTTGAAAACGCTTACAATTAATCTTAAAAATGCCCAGATAATCAATTAATCACAAAAAAAGGCATTGAAAATCTCTAAACGATTTTAAAACAGGTTGTTATTGAAATTTAATTTGGCGGTCTGATTCAGTTATATCTTGAGATCATGACCATCTAGAAAGTTGCTGCCTTCAAGAAAGTTCTTCGGAATGTCAGTAAAGGTATTTCCCAAAACAGAGACCACTTGTAAGAGGCCAGAAATAGATGTCCAAGATGTCGACTACTGGTTTTCAGAAAAGATGTCATAGGCATGGCTATGTTCAGAATGAAAAGACGACTAGAGGCCCACAAAAAGTCTGACGGTAGCTTAGAATCTCTTCTGGGTTTCGGAAAAATGGGCTTAGAAATACTGTCTGATACCGTAAGTTTGGGCCTAGGGGGTGACATTATCATTACCTTCGAACAGGTTGCACAATATCGTAGGTGATACGAATTTAAAACTATTAAGAACAAGACGGATATCTATTGCTGCACAGGTTTTTTTTTAATAGTTACTTTATTTGTACAGGCTCAATCGAATAAACTTCACAGAGCCGAGTTATCATTTTCGTTATATTGCACAGATAGTATGTAGGAAATAATTACTATCTCCCAGATCTAGACATATCCCTCTCCAACTGTTAAGGATTGTCCTGGCTACGTCCTTGCCACTGGTAGGGATAGGAAAGATATGTTAGTCCAATATTTCCTTAAAAGAGATGCAGAGAACTCTACGACCCCTCATACATGTCTCGGAAATTTAGAAATTATGTTAGTAGGGAAGGTAAGCCATATGTGTTGCTGGCAAATGCAGATTTTTTTTAAATGGTAAAATTGCTGTCCAGAGCGTCTACTGAAAGATAAGGTTGCTGAAATAAAATGAAGATATAACACGGTGAATTCACTATCGTTGTCAGACCCGTAGCTGATTGAAAGAAAGGAATTATTTTGTGTTTTATCATTTTTTTCTACTGACTACCTCTTTTCTCGTAGACACAAAACCTCTATGTCTTTTCTACTTGAATAATATTCCATAACAAATTTCAACTATAAATCATTATTCAAATGGAAGCAATAAAGTTCCCAGATTCAAAATGATAAATCAGTGGCACCGGTGATGTAGAGACAAGCGTGATTACCTCTCACCCCAGCAGACCTGGGTTCCAAATTTCTTCTTTCGAGTTCCATTTGACGTTATTTGTGAATGTGATCGACTACTTTGATCAAAATTGCACCAGTTGTTGTTCTCTCTAGAAGTATAAACAAACCACTGTCAAAGATTTTCGATTCCCAATACTAGAGGTGTGCTAGCGAGGCCCGAGGGGTGTACCAATTTACTTTTAGTCAGCCTTTATCACAATGGGCGTTTTGATGCGAGATATAGTGGTGCAAGTACCAAATTTCATTTTTTCGTTACGAGACCAGCCCACGACTGAAAGTCTTGGTAATATGGAAAATTGCTTAGCTAACGTACTAATTTTTCGTTATTATTCTCATAAATCCTTCCAATCTTATGTCGTTAATGCCAAAAAATCAAAAATGCCCGCTTTAATGCTATATACACGGTTGAGGACATAGCTTGATTGAAATCGAGAAAGACAGATTAAAAAAATTCCCATTAAAGCACGTGTGTCATCTTCGGCGTTACTTCGTGATGCAGCTTGCCAACAATTTGGTCGCTTCCTTCTACCGCACAGTGGGCAAAAATTGACAAAACCACGACTAAATTGAAGGTCTCGGCTGCCAAACTGTTTCAGCCCGCATGTTATACATATTATTAAAGGAAAAACTCTGCTGTATCGATTGGTAGTGGTTTCAGTAGTACCGAGGTAGAGGGCCAGGATCAACCCGAGTTCCCGGTAAGTTCATGTAAAGACACCATATTCGCCCTCAGGGAAACTCTACTGGTCTAAAGGAGGATCTGGATTGACCGATAAAGTGTCCACATTATAAAAATTGTCCTAGAACTTTGCAATTTTTCCTATGTTTGTTCAGAATCATGAGATCAAAGCGAATTTAATAAAGAAATTAAATTTTGGGGTAAAGTGGCCATATCCTGATCCTCCGGATAATCTGGACTGACCGATAAAGTAGCCACATTATAAAAAATGTTCTAGAACTGTTGTTTGTTCAGAATCACGAGATGAAAGCGTATTCTATATGGAATTTATAGTTTGGGATCAAATGACCATATCCTGGTCCTCCAAATAATCTGGGTAGACCGATAAAGAAGGTAGTATAATCTAAACTGTTCAGCATTTGTCTACCACACAAGTTGGGAAAAAAAACTACAAGGGACAGCCCTGTGGGGTTGTACGCAATGGTGACGTAGGACTACTTGGTCTTATATAATAAATATTATTTGTTAGCTGCAGCAGGAGCTTGTGTTTTGTGTAGGGACAGGAATTTGAGTGGGGTTCTCTCTGTTTATACTCTTTAATATGACGCGCTTGACATAGATGGCCCACAGCAACTCACGAAGAGCTACTGATTCCTATCAATAGCGGTGCGGCTTCTTCTTCCTTCTATGGATGCTCATGTGGGATGCAGCTCACTACTTGCAGGCATCCTTTCGTTGTGTACTGGAGAACACCACCACTCACCGCACGGTGATTGAATAAACACCGTTTGGTGAGACCGGTTGGAATTCAACTTTGAAATCCGTGTTAGAGAAATCGCTTTTCGCAGGCAATCGGTTATAATTTAAAGTATCATAGCAACAGTTGCACTTTCATGTAATTTTCAATAGTGACATTTTGAAAAATGATAAGGTCTTTAATTTAACAGATGCGTAGAAAAAATTTCTATCGATTTGCATATTAAGAATTAAAATCCATCAGACTATTTTTATGCCGCGACCGACTTTGGTTGTTGAAATCGCACCCCCTATGTGGCCTTGTAGTACATGGTATGTTAGATTTGAACATATCTAGATAGAGCTGGAATTAGGCGTAACAGCTTTTGTAAACAATGACTGCTCTCGATGATGTTTAGGAATTCAAGTCAAGCCTACGCAAACTAATATTACCGTAGGGTAGGCGAAGTCTTACCCTACCTGATGGTGATGTTGATTTGCGCCTTGACTTTCAAGACATCATCGAAAGAAGTCATTGTTTAAAAAAACTGCTACACCCTAATTCCAGCTGTTCACGACAGTCCTCACCTTGCAAGCATACACCTTGCACCGTCGATCCGTAACGTTAGGCATTGGATACGGATAACGGATAGCTTTGACGTTGATGTAAACCTTCAATCCGGACAAAGAGCACAAGCGGACAATGACTGTTTACAAGTGAACAAAGACACAAAGTAGACGAATTAAAATGTGCGTTCACAAAACTTTATCCTTAATTGTACTATTAAAATTCTAGTTTACTAAGTTAAAGTTACTTATATTAATTGAATTGGAGGTAAACTTATATTATATTTGATTAATTAAACTTATAATCTAATGTACAAAACGATAAAATTTAGACACCAACAGCAAACACAAACAATCAGCTACGACGTAAGTTTCCTGCAAATTATTATTATACTCTAGCTAATAAAAATCACAATTTGTAGCTTAAAGCTTACTCTACGGAAAAACCAGAGTTTGCTATAAAGAGGTCCGAAAACCAAGTGGAATTCACACCAGTGCCAACACCAGCTGTATCTTGATAGGGAAGCTGACATCGGATTGATGACCTTAGCAAATGGCAAAAAAAAATACTCTTACAAATTTATGGTGGTCCTGAGAAGGAACATTTTATCGTGACGGTTGAGTAATGCTGAGCTATTAGGGTGTAAAACACAGATGAGGCTGGTAAGCTGTATGTTGTTCGGAATGAGGCATGAATCGTGCTTGGCATAGATGGTCCACAGCGACTCACGAAGAGCTACTGATTCCTATCAATAGCGGTGCGGCTTCTTCTTCCTTCTATGGATGCTCATGTGGGATGCAGCTCACTACTTGCAAGCATCCTTTCGTTGTGTACTGGAGAACACCACCACTCACCGCGCGGTGATTGAATAAACACCGTTTGGTGAGACCGGATGGAATTCAACTTTGAAATCTGTGTTAGGGAAGACGCTTTTGCAGGCAATCGGTGATAATTTTTAAATATCAAAGCCACAGTTGCACTTTCGTTCAATTTTCAATAGTGAGATTTTGAAAAATATAGTCTTAAATTTAACAGATGCGTAGAAACATATCTGATCGATTGGTGATAAATTTATTGAAATTGGTCCCGGGACAGTTGAGCTATTAACGTTCAAAATCTTTCTTAATTTTGTTACATGTTCCATTTTTGGTTTTCACACAGCGTACCCCCATGTAGAAATCACAGACGTAGTCGTACGTCAAAACAATCAATTTAGGTATTGTGATATGTGTTAAATTAAAAAAAAATCTCTAAGTTCATCTGGGCCTCTAATAAAACGGTAATCATTCCTTGTCTTCTTCGTCACTGTAAATATCAGAATCACACGAACTCGTGCTGTCGTATTCCATGTCGTCGCAATCTTGCTCGCCATTCATTTCCCATTCATCTTCTACACCGCTTCCATATAATATTGTGCCACTTCCTCCATGTATTTTACATCCTTACTATCAAATGCTACTTTCGAACCAGAGATGAACTAGCCTAAGGCTAAAAATCTCTTAAATAAAGTCTAAAAAAAAAACTTTCGAACCTTTATTGTGGTATGTTAAATGCGATAGCTTCGGATCGGACCATGCTAATGCGGTTGCCATCATAAAGGGCGAACACGAAATTATTGCGACACCGAAAATGACATGCCAATTTTCTTATAATGTTTAGAATCAAACCAAAATTTTAGGGTAGTTTTATACATATATTTACTTCGAAAATCAAAAGAAAAGTTAATCGATGAAGCCTTGAGTGTAAAATTGAACGCATTTTCGCTTGATGCCCTCCATCAAAGTCTTTACAGTGTCATCCGGTACCAGTTTCTCAGTTTTTTTTTTTCCATTTTCTTAACATGTCCTTCTCGTCTTTGACTGTCTTCTTGTTCTTCCGAAGTTCCCGCTTCATTATTGCCCAGTACTGCTCCACCGGGCGCAGCTCCGGACAGTTTGGCGGATTCATGTCCTTTGGAACAAAATGGACAGAATTGGCCTCATACCACTCCAGGACACTTTTAGAATAGTGGCATGATGCCAAATCTGGCCAAAATAGCGGAGCTTCGTCGTGCTGCTGCAAGAACGGCAAAAGGCGCTTCTCGAGGCACTCAGATTTGTAGATCTCGCCATTTACTGTGCCCTTTGTCACGAAAGGCTCACTCCTCAGTCCGCAAGAGCAGATGGCCTGCCAAATGAGATATTTGGAGGCGAACTTCGACATTTTCTTCTTCTTAAATTTGTCGTCCACATCGAACTTGCTCTTGCCGGTGAAAAACTCCAACCCCGGAATTTGCTTAAAATCGGCTTTTATATACGTTTCGTCGTCCATCACACAGCAGCCATATTTTGTCAGCATCTTCTCGTAGAGCTTCCGTGCCCGAGTTTTAGCCGTCGATTGTTGCCGCTCATCGCGGTTTGGGAAGTTCTGTACCTTGTATGTATGTAGTCCAGCTCTCTTCTTTGCATTCTGGACGTAGCTCTGCGACATGCCGATCTTTTTAGCCAAATCACGGCTTGAGACGTTGGGATTTGCTTTAATCATCCGCTTCACCTTTCCCTCCGTCTTTTTGTTCTCCGGTCCCGGTTTTCTTCCAGCTCCTTTGCCGTGGTCCAACGTCAACCGCTCCTGGAACCGCTTCAACACTCTGGAGACGGTTGAATGGTGAATGTTCAACATTTTTCCCAACTGCCGGTGCGACAGGTCAGGAAATTCCAGGTGTTTGGAAAGAATTTGTTCTCTCAACTCGCGTTGGTTCACCTCCATTTTCGTTGAATCGAAAAACACGACTTCGAGTTTGACAGCATGTACACAATACACATCAATGAGAAAGGGTGCAAAATTTGGTTGATTTTTACCCAATGGTAAAAAAGTTATGCCCTGTTGAATGTGTCGCAATAATTTCGTGTTCGCCCTTTATCTGATATCATGTTGCATGAAACTTCATTAATCCTTTAATATGAAAACAAGGATCGGTCCAGTCTTAAATAACATACTAATTCTATGGGGAATGCTAATGGTCGTGTTGTTCAGAGTATGACACACACACACAAAAACTGCGGGTTTCTAGGAGAGTTTACAGTGCCGATATAATAGCAGATACAACTTTTTTCTCTTATGATCAATTGAGCTGAAGCCATCTTCACAGGATTTCATATGTGTTCAATTTTTCGATTTAAAGAGCCATTTTTTTAAAGTACCTGCCAGAAGTGGTGTACTAGGGATTTTTTTAAATGAAAATAGTTTTAATTATTTGAATATGAACAAGATTGTTAAGAATAAAGATCGTGGTTTTCCAGGACGGTTTACATGCTATGACAACTTCTACGTCAATCCAGATTTTCCGGAGGATATGACCACTTTAAACCAAAATTTCAATTCTTTATTAAATTCGCTTTAATCTCATGATTCTGAACAAACATAGAAAAAATCGCAAGGTTCAAGGACATTTTTTTATAATGTGGACACTTTATTGGTCGTTCAGGATCCTCTTTTAGACCAGTAGAGTTAGTCGATAGATAGCGGCATTTCCTACTTTACCGGAAACTCGGGTTGATCCTGGCCCTCTATCTCAGAACACAAAAATCTCCGGCCAATGAAACCTCTTCCAATCGATTCAGAGTTCATCCTATGATAATAAAGGGTGTCCACGATGAAATTGCCACACTATGAAATTGCTCTAACTTTTTAACCGTTGGGTAGAATTTAATGAAAATTTGGGTGGATTTAGTTCATAGTGCATTATTTACATCCTGCAAGTTTTAAAGTCCTGTGATCAAAACTCGCGGAAATGGAGTCGAAAGAACAGCTCGTGCGTGATAAAATCTTGCGCATTCATCACGATAACAAGGATCTCTCGCATCGTTCCATCGTTAAAACGTTGGGAATCGCGAATTTCACGGTGTCGCGAGTGATTAAGCGGTTCGAGGAACGGTTGACCACCGATCGGAAGCCCAGAAGTGAAGGAAAAAGTATTCCGTACAACACCAAAAATCACAACCGCGTAGTTCAACCGAAATCCGAACGCCTCCGTTAGGGATGTGGCTAAGAAGCTGCACCTAAGCCGAAGTTTTGTCCAGAAGGCCAAAACTAAGGCTGGGCTTCGAACGTTCAAGGTACAAAAGGCCCCTAATCGCGACGAGAAGCAGAACAAGTCCGCCATAACCCGTGCCAGGAAGTTGTACCTCAACATGCTGACGAAAGTTGAATGCTGCATCATGGACGACGAAACATATGTGAAGGCCGACTTCAAACAGATCCCCGGCAACCTGTTTTTCACGGCCAAGGATAAGTTCAGCGTTCCGGAGCATGTCCGCACTCAGAAGATGTCCAAATTTGCGAAGAAATTCCTGGTTTGGCAAGCCATCTGCACGTGCGGGAAGCGAAGTCCACCTTTCGTGACCCATGACACGATGAACGGACAGGTGTACATAAAAGAGTGCCTCCAGAAGCGGCTGCTTCCTCTCCTGAAGGCCCACAACGTCCCAACAATCTTCTGGCCGGATTTGGCCTCATGCCACTACTCCAAGGACGTGCTGAAGTGGTATGCGGACAATAACGTCAATTTCGTGCCGAAAATGTTCAACCCTCCCAACACTCCGGAGCTCCGCCTTATCGAGAAGTACTGGGCGATTATGAAGCAGCACCTTCTTAAACGACCTAAGGTAGTGAAGGCAGTCGAGGAACTGAAGAAAGTATGGGTTTACATGCAAAAAACGGTTGATTCACAGGTTGTGCAGAATCTTATGGCCGGGTTTAAGGCCAAGGTGCGGGCATTTCGTATGGACTGTAAATAAAATACGAGTAAAATGGTAAAATGAAGTTTAATAGTTATTTCTCAATCCCTGAAAATTTGATGGCAATCGGATTAAAACTCGAATTTTGCGAATCAATTTTGTGTGTGGCAATTTCATCGTGGACACCCTTTATGTATAACATGTTGACTGAAACCGTTTGGCAGCCGAGATATTCAATTTAGTCGCACTTTTGTCAAGTTTTGCCCACTGTATACCGGTCCGAGCCAGCTATATTGAAAAGGCAGTTTGATCGCTTGTCATTTTGTAAGTTTGAGATATTTTTGATTCCTTGTGGACGGGTATCAACACCTAAATAACATGGAGCTCGCACAAGACTACCAGTAACCTCAACATTCTTGCTACCATCTTTTTTCCATTATTTCGTAATACGAGCAAACAGACTACTAAACTACAGAGTGCAAACTACTAACCGCATGGTCCGTCCATAGTACAGGAAGACCTGCAATCATAATGCGATCCATAATCCACTCGTTCCTGGTCAGGGTTGTTTACCCCGACGTCAAAAACTACCCCATTTTAATTCAAAATATGTCAGAGTTTAAAATAAAAACAAAATCATTGTATTCTCATCATAACTTGAGGAGTATGTGGTTTTTTTTTGTGGATAGTTGAAAAATCGATTAAAAAATGACTGATTTATGATAGGTTTAACAATTACGCATCAACCGACTATCACTGACAGAACGTTTTGTCACGCAATGAGAAGTAGAGCCAAGGCAAACAACAATCATCAGTAATGGTCGCTGCTCACAGGCAAAACGTAACACTCACTGCTGATGATGTAATGCACAACGAAAACAGTACGATGATGTGAAAAGGCGATCCAAAACAGAAGAAAATGAAAACAATGCCTACGCATACCATGTTTGTCTCGGCACGCGTTACTGTGTGAGTTACAAACAAAGCTGGCAAAATTAAACGAATTGGATTCGTTTGTACTCACTCACCAACACACTCACATAAGCAAGCAAAGTAGCAACTGATTCAAAACGAGCACAGATGAGAGTTGTGATTGTCGGGACTGACCAGATAGGTGATGGATCACCACCGAAGACGACATTCACCAGTTGCTTTTTACTTCTATGGTCATGGAGAGTGCTTCGACTAGCACATTGATAGAAGCGTACCAAGCGTTACTACCATCAGCTGTTTGACGATCGTGATTGTGATAGGTCGCAACTCTGTTAATGACGTAAACGCCGTTAGTGTCTGTGAAGGGAAGTTCACGGCTCTGAAGAAAATAATTACATATTGATTTTTATAAAAATATTAGAAAAGATATCAAAAATCTAAAAAGAGCATTTTTTTAAGAAAATTCACGTGCAAAAACATTTTTTGTAACTCATCATGGCATGAAAACAACAAAACGGTGACCTTGCGGTTTTGCTGAGGGTCTATTTTTTTAATGGTGAGATATAAAACATATTCTAACATGTACATTTTTTCGGGAATCTAAGAAAAAATCCTATTTGCTTGGATTTTTGATGATTTTTTCCAATATTTTTAGAAAAATAAAAACGTGTCGAAATTTCATTTTGATTTTCGGAGCGGTAAACTTCCCCTAATAGAACGTCATTAACAACTCTGGTCCTGCACTGAAAAAAACTTCTGAATTTTAACTATCGCATAAAATATTCCCTCGTTTAATTTTGAGCTGCAGTTGGCATAAACAACAGAATCGTTTACAAGCTTGCATACAATGTTGCTAATTTAAGCGATAGTGCGCTTAAATTTACACAAAATATCGTGTAAATGTATGCCAAATCTAGCGTTAATTTTATGTGCGCTATATCTCGCAGAAATTTACATGAATTTTTCAAACGGTGTGGTCAATCTTTATCATATTTGTACATACTCACTAGACTGATGCAAAATTTGAAATTTTCGCTCCACAGTGCTCAAACGGTTCTTAATCGGGCCTTGATTAGCCTCCCAAAATTTGAACTCATTTAGTGAGAAACTGACTTGGCACAAACCATTTGAAGTTTATATGGGAATTACTATGGAGAAGCCGTAATTTCGATTCATATCGATCTCAAAATTTACCAGTTCACTCTACTTTAGAAAATGATAGCTGAGCTTGTTAAAAAATTCCTCAGCTACAACTTTGTTGACAATCACTTTTCGATCAAATGTAAGGAACAGAAAATTATTAATGATTCAAGTCACTGATGTCTTATGATTGTGCTTAATCAACTGTTCAGCAGGCAACATTGGTGTTTATAGCGCTTAGAATAGAGGACAAAATTCATGGCTACTATGTCACACTGCATAATACAGTGTTGCCCACAATACAGTTGCTTAATCTTGCGATAAGATTATCAATCTCTTAAACAATTAATAACTATTTAATTTGACGTTGTTGCGGATAAAAGTTCGCATAAGAATAGCTATAGAATTTGTTAACAGTACAATAAGTAAAAAGGCTAGAAGACAATGAACAAAAAGTTTTGTTTTCCCATAGTAATTTCCATATAAACTTCAAATGGTTTGTGCCAGGTCAGTTTCTTATCAAATGAGTTTAATCTTTCCGAGGCTAATCAGGACCCGATTTGAAACCGTTTGAACACTGTGGAGCGAAAATTTCAAATTTTGCATCAGTCTAATACTCACACCTTGGAGTTATGAACCGACCTGGCAGGTGGTTTGCTTTTTTTTCTGAAATCATCCACATCTTTTTTTTCCTAAGATATATTAACAAACAAATTGAACATAAATCATAAAAGAGACATCTAAAAACCACAAACAAAAACACAACTAACGCACATTCTCGCATTAGGCACCAAGAAAAATGATACGAGTGTGACATTTTATAATATAAATAAGAATTTTATGCCGATTCCCTAAAAAAATGCACTCCCATACTAGAGTTGTGCGAACACAACTGATTCATCTAGCATAGCAGTGACTGGCTGTCGGCAAGTTGACTCTAATACAAAGCAGACAAATGCAGCACATTATGCACATTTTGCTCGACGACCAGGCAGTCGTGTTGAATTATTTGTAGTGCTTGGCATGGATGCTACTTTTTTTCATTCTGCCGAGGCCATTTTCACGCTCCGTCGGTTCAAACGAATGATGAAAGCAACAGCATCCATCCTTCTCCACGCTTTCCACGCGCCCGCTCAAAGTGCACATCCGTTGCAATTGCAAAACAACAAAACGCTTCGCGCTTTATGTCAGCCCGCCATCGTGCTCCCTCGTGTACTCGAAAATCATCTCTTCCAATAACTGCAACTGCAAACAATAATGCGAGAACTTGCCATTTTGTTTCAAGAAGCTGGTGCTGGTGGAAATCGTGACAAATTTGCGATTACTTTTTTATAATTTTCCGAGCGCAGTTTCCATCTCATTTCCCAGTTGATGACAGCAATAATTGCATGTCATTTCACTTGACTTGGCATCGAAAGAAGTCCCACTCGACAACTGGGCAAAAAGAATCTGGGTCCGGAATGGAAAAATCTAAACTTTTATCGTTCCGTTTATGAACCGAGTGCAATTTCCAGTTCAAAACAACACTTTCAAAAGTCGAAAACAGAATGCCAACTGAATCGCGAAGGGGCAATGTCAACGTTGCAGAAGCAATAGCCATAAATCTCTACCATTATCACCTCTTATCGATTGCCATCCATGCCAACACCACGAAGGACGTCGATGCTTGGGAAGGATTTATTTATAGGTGTTTTGTAGAAACTAACGCTAGGGCCGATCCAGTATCGACTATTTACACCCAAACCAAATATCTGATTCGAAAAATGCAATCATGGGTATTTTTTATTACATTATCTGCATATGTTTCTTATGGGCAAAAGAAATAGAAAGAAGATTCACACATCGACCATAATTACACAACTGTAAGATTATGTTACATTCCTCGGTTGGGTGTAAATGGGAACATACCTCACTTGCAGCATTGCCCGAATAGCTCATCCGCTTCACCTTTCGGTAGGTGTCATCGTCGACGGCTTCCTTCAGAGCCTGTTCCAGTGCAGTTTCGAGGCCACGAGCTTCCGGATGGTTCTCCACTTCGGCATATCTGTATGGCAGAGAAAAAGAATGAGGCGATAAAAAAATATTAAAAAAGAAAAATCTTGCATGGATGCCATCTTCAATGTGCGCTGGAATGTGGCCACATGCCCGTGTACTTTCAGATTGCATTATACATGGCTTTGAACGAACTTTGGCGTTGCTATGGACGGGTTATTGAGCTTTTTGAGTGTAAATCGATCAAATTCAAAGGTGACACAAAAGATTAATTCCACGCCAAGGAAAATCGGCAGCTTTTTGAGGATGGATCCATGGATTATCGAATGCAAACCACAAAGGCAAGTTCAGAAATGAACCGAAAACGAGTGTCAATTTAATGTCTATTTTAGCGGATTTAGATTGGGTTTTGTATCATCTTTCCAATATGCTTATTCCTAAAATACAATAAACGTTCAGCGGCTTCGGTAGTGTAGTGGTAAGCGTGACTGCCTCTCACTTCAAACGACCTGAGTTCAGTGCTGATAAATATCAACGTAGTTGAACATGAGGACAACCTTAAAAGATAGACCAACTACCAGCCTGAATTTAAATTTTGACATAAAAGGATTCTCTTGATCAAGGCAACCTCTGAATATCGAAGTCATCATTTGTTTTTGTTCATTCGTGGCTGAATCTTCATTATCGCCTGTGTTGTTGTCAACAAGGTTGCAAATACTCATTTCAGCTAAAATAATGTTTTTCGGAATAATAAAACAAAAAGATGGTGAAATGTCATGTTTTACTTGTAACTAATAAGAAGAGGTTACACAGTATGCGTTTGATATATAAAACCTGTAAATTCTGCTTTCAATGACTCACAATCAGCGATTTTCTGATAGCTGGCTAGAGTGTGTGAAAAATCGCTGATTGTGATTCTCATGATGTGAAATAAACAGGTTTAATTTGTCAAAAACATTCTTTGTATCCTATTCTTGTATCTTACCTATTCAAAATATGATCCTAGCATCGAATTATTTCATAATTAAATAAAAAAAAAAAACATTGTTTTAGCTGAAATGAGTATTTGCATCTTTGGTTGTCAATATAAATATTTGTCTTCAACTTTGTGGCGATGATTTTGAGGATCAATTGCTAAATGATTATTTTCATATTAAACAAATAAAGTGGTGTAAACGTGTTGTGTTAATTTTTACACATCGATGCAAAATTATTCCCTCATGTTGAATTGATTATTATATCGAGGTCCTGGGGTGGACAATATTCAAAATATCATTTTGACCAAAATGAAATTAATTATTTTGATTTTGAGGATCGCTTATGATTTTGATAATTTTTGGTTGGATAATCAAGCACTGCATGAACAAACGCGTATTCGTTGATTTATTTTGAAATTATTTGCTCGATTCGCTCGTACGTGACAGCGAAGATATTCAAAACAAACACAATTAATCAACACTTGGTTGAAGCGCCACTCCTTGCGTGTGATGGTAAATGATAAAAGCAGACACTGCCTGGGTTCAACACCAGTCAGCGTCGTTGGGATTTTCTGAGGCATACGATTTCTGAGCCGTTGGTCCCCAGTCCATGAGTTGATGGGTTGATTGTTAGAGTCCAGGTGTGAGAGCGCTCCATATGCAATTATAGGAACAAATAGCACTACCGTACCTCCACCAGGCATGGAAAATCATTTAAATTCATTTCATGCATTCATTTACATTCATTTGCCTCTAACTTTTTTCATCAACAGCATTCTGCAAAATGATGTAAAGAGCATTAGTAGGTTTTGTTATTAACTACAACTTTTGCCTGTATCTCAAATCTGTATCTATTATGCATCACGAATTAGAGTGGGCAGAACTTGTTACTGTTTTTCAGTGAATCTTAAATACATTCATTGAAAAAAAAAGTAGTGGCTTCTGTTGGCTTTGGTTCGTCATACATAAGAGATACGGATTTGAGTTGTTTGAAAAAGTTGTAGCTTATAACAAAACCTACAAAAGTTCCATTCATCATTTTGCGGAAATCTGTTGATAAAAAAGTTAAGGACAAATGAATGTAAAGCACGAAATGAATGCAAATGATTGTCCATGCCTGACCTCCACTATACGTGCCTTTTTTCTAGTTGTAGTAGTACCCCGATAATTTGGTGCTGGTGACTCTGCCAAACATTACCTTCTTAATGGGACGAATACGGAAATGATGTACAGTCCGCATCGTGCTCTCTTGCCGTGCGGATCTATTTGCTTTTTGCTTAAGGAAGTGTTACTACTACCTAAAGCTACAACAAATTTAAACAGCACTTTTCAGTGCTCAACCTGTAAAAATTTTCTACCTTGTTCAACTCCTCTTATTCCTCTTCGATCCTTGTTTGGACCCTACCCGAGGTAATCCTTCTTGGATATCGATTTGGAAAATTCCTCTTCGATCCTTCAGATTCTTATAGTAATCTGCTTGGAAGTCGATTTGGATAAAAAAATTTACTGCCGCCATGGCGCCTAAACGCAAAAGAAAGGGGCAAACTCTTGACCCCCCTTCTGAAGAAATTAATTTGAGTAATCAATTTGATTTGCTCACGGATGATGAGAATGATCCATCATCCAAGAAAAATTCTAGTAAACTTTCCCGGCTTAATGCCAAGAAGGAAAAGATTCCCCCTATTGTGATAACCACTACCGATTTCCATGCTCTTCGCATGGAACTTTTGAATTTCGTGAAAGTTAAGTTTTCACTACAAATTGGACGTCGGGGTGAATGCCGTGTATTGGCTGAAACCTTGGACGAATTTAAATGTCTTCTCAAGTATCTTACTGAGAAGAAGCACAAATTTTTTACTTACGACACCAAAACTGAACGTGTGTTCAAGGTTGTCATGAAAGGACTGCCCAGTGGTGAATCCCTGGATCAGATCAAAGATGAACTGGCAAAATTACTTGGAGTTGTGCCACTCCAAGTAATCAAAATGAAAATGAAATCCCGTCCTGGCGATTCGCGCAACGGGATTTCTAATGATTTTTATTTAGTTCACTTCAAGTCTAGTGAACTAAACAACCTTAAGGCCTTAGGAAAAGCTAGCCTTATGCTCCATGTCCGAGTGAAGTGGGAACACTTCAGGAAGACTGGAGGAAATTTCCAAAACCTCACTCAGTGCCGTAAGTGCCAGGGATGGGGTCACGGAACTAAAAATTGCTACATGCCAGCTAAATGCATGAATTGTGGTGATTCCTCTCACGCAAAGGACGACTGTCCTGTGAAGGAAGATCCTAAGAAATTTAAATGTTCAAATTGTGGTGAAAACCACAAATCCAATTTTTGGGAATGTAAGACTCGCAAAGCGATCCTACAATCTCGTTCTAACCGACAGGTAGGAAACGCTCAACGTTTCCGACCAGGTACAAATTCCTCTGCTGTTAACAACGGTCAGCGAGGAACAAATTCTACATTCGTACCCGTAGGTACAAATATCACCCCTGCTTCAAATTTTTCATCTGTACCTACTCCCCTCGCTGCTAACAATGTTCAGCGAGTTAATGGAGCTACCTATGCTGCTATTGCAGCGGGTAGAAATCAAAATACTAACCAACGTTCTAACGGAAATTTTGACAATTTTGACTTAGGAAGCATTACTGCCCCCAAAATGAAATTTTTACAGAATTCATTAATTGACATGATTTCTGATATGCTTAAATCTAACTCCATGTTTGATGCTATTCAAACTGGAGTAAAATTTGCAAATAAAATTGTCATGACTTTAAAATTCAGTAATGGATTTTAAAGCATTAAATATTGTAAATTGGAATGCTCGATCTCTTAAAGATAATGAAGACGAGCTATTTAACTTTTTGAGAGTTCATAACGTGCATATTGCCGTTATAACTGAAACGTTCCTTAAACCTGCCCATAAGGTTAAGAAGGACGCAAATTACTTGATTTATAGAAATGATCGTCTTGATGGACCCTGTGGTGGCGTTGCCATCATTATTCATAGACGAATCAAACATAAAATTCTTTCTTCATTTGAAGCCAAAGTTTTTGAAACTTTGGGAGTTTCTGTTGAAACAAAATTTGGACAACTTACGTTTATAGCTGCCTATTTGCCATTCCAATGCGTAGGCCAGAAAAAGAATTTTCTCAAGGGTGACCTCCAGAAACTTACCCGTCATAGGTCTAAATTCTTCATTATTGGTGATTTTAATTCAAAACACCGCTCATGGAATAATGCTCAAAGTAATTCCAATGGTAATATTCTGTTTGATGATTGTTCTGCAGGTTATTACACTATTCAATATCCAAACAGCCCAACATGCTTTTCTTCTGCAAGAAATCCCTCCACTATTGATATGGTCTTAACTGATTCATGTCAACTTTGTAGCCAATTGGTTACCCATGCTGACTTCGGTTCTGATCACCTTCCAGTAACTTTTGAAATATCCCAAGAAATAATTTCTAATCCCAACAGCTTTACTTTCAATTACCATAGGGCTGATTGGGAGCATTATCGAACATTTATGGAATATAACTTCAATCCAAACATTCCTTTGCAAACCAAAGATGAAATTAATTATGCTCTTGAATCTCTGACTACTTCTATAGTTGAAGCAAGAGCTGCCTCAGTACCAAAATGCGAGGTTAAATTCGATTCAATTATAATAGACGACGATCTTCAGCTCTTGATCCGTCTTAAAAATGTCCGTAGGAGACAATTTCAAAGAACACGCGATCCTGCCATGAAAGTTATCTGGCGGGATTTGCAAAAACAAATTAAAAAGCGATTCTCTGCCCTGAGGAACAAAACTTTTGAAAATAATGTTTCTAAATTAGACCCGAGTTCCAAACCCTTTTGGAAACTCACAAAAATTTTGAAAAAACCTCAAAAGCCAATTCCAGCGCTTAAAGAAGGTGGTAAAATTTTGATCACAAATTTGGAAATGCTCAGAAACTTGCTAAGCAATTCGAGAGTTCCCATAATTTCAGTTTGGGTCTTACAAGTCCTATTGAGAATCAGGTTGCTCGGTATTTTCGGAATATTTTCTCTGGGGAAAATATTTTTGATGATTCCTGGGGGACTGATTTGAACGAAGTAAGGTCTATAACTAAAACATTTCAAAATATGAAAGCTCCAGGTGATGATGGAATTTTCTATATCCTCATCAAAAAACTCCCAGAGAGTACCTTGTCTTTCCTGGTAAAATTATTTAACAGATGTTTCCATTTGGCATACTTTCCTGATAAATGGAAAAACGCAAAAGTTGTTCCAATTTTGAAGCCGGATAAAAATCCAGCTGAAGCTTCTAGCTACCGTCCAATAAGTTTGCTTTCTTCAATAAGTAAACTTTTTGAAAAAATAATTTTGAATAGAATGATGCTTCACATCAATACGAACTCAATTTTTGCAAATGAGCAGTTTGGATTTCGCCATGGGCATTCAACTCTTGAGAGTTACCAATTTAATTCGTTCAAACAAATCTGAAGGCCACTCAACTGGAGTTGCTCTTCTAGACATAGAAAAAGCATTCGACAGTGTTTGGCATGAAGGTTTGATTGCTAAATTGAAAAAGTTTAATTTTCCACTTTATATTATGAAATTAGTTCAATTATTTAACCGACAGATCTCTGCAGGTAAATTATCAAAATTCCAAATCTAATCGACTACCTGTTAGAGCAGGAGTTCCTCAGGGTAGCATTCTTGGGCCTATATTGTATAACATTTTCACTTCGGACCTCCCTGATTTGCCTCAGGGTTGCCACAAATCTTTGTTCGCTGATGACACAGGCATTTCCGCTAAAGGAAGAAGTCTTCGTGTTATTTGCAGCAGACTGCAGAAAAGTTTAGATATTTTCTCTTCTTATTTACAAAAATGGAAGATTTCTCCCAACGCTTCCAAAACTCAACTTATAATATTTCCACATAAGCCCAGGGCTTCCTTTTTGAAACCTAGTAGTAGGCACATAGTCACTATGAACGGAGTTCCAATTTCCTGGTCAAACCAAGTGCCAAATTATCTTGGATTAATACTTGACCATAAATTAACTTTTAAAGATCACATTGAGGGCATTCAAGCCAAATGTAACAAATATATAAAATGTTTGTATCCTCTTATAAACAGGAAATCCAAACTTTGCCTGACGAATAAACTTCTAATATTTAAAAAAGTTTTTAGACCGGCCATGCTTTACGCTGTGCCAATATGGTCTAGTTGTTGCACTACCAGGAAAAAAGCACTTCAAAGGATTCAGAACAAAATTCTGAAGATGATTTTGAAGTTGCCTCCCTGGTACAGTACTACCGAAGTACATAGAATTTCGAATGTTGAGACTTTAGCACAAATGTCCAACAAAATAATTAATAATTTCCGGCAAAAATCGTTACAATCCTCAATTGCAACGATTAATTCCCTTTATACTTAGATAAGATTTAGTTTTAGTTATTTAGTTTTAAGCTATCAATTGTTATACTGACATGCAGGTTTAAAAAACCTGTTTAAAATACTGAATTGCCAAGACAGGAACAATGTAAAAACACTTAGATATATATCAAAACAATTAAGGCTGGTAAGTTACTGTAGTAACTGGAGCACCTAGGTTAAAAATGAAATGTAATTTATTTTGAATTTGGAACAAATAAAGAGTTAAAAAAAAAAAAAAAAAAAAAAACGGAAATGATGTACAGTAAATAAAATCCAAGTTTAAAATTAATCTTACAAAATCAGTTTATTAACTCATTTTATTATTTGGTGTAGCCTGTATGCCTTTGACCAGTACAAAACTGAAAACTTAAGGGGGTCTCCCGAGCAAAGTAAAATATCAAATTGATAACAAGTTCACTTTTTGATAACTGAATATGTTATCATTATGGTTGAATTAACAGCCAACATAACAAAAATGATAACAAAAAATTGCTCGTTGTATATCACAAAAATAACTAATTTTGTTATCATTGGTAATATCTTGATAACAAATTCTGTAAGCCATACAAATTTATTCCATAAATTTCAAATCATGTTATCATTTTGATATCAAAGCCTTACGCTGATCACTGGAATATGATTAGGGATTAAAAGCACTATTTTTTATTGTTTCAATGCGAATAATATTTAAAGTTTTGAACTAACCTTGCATCGTTAATAAATATATAGTGAATTTTTCATGATAACAACTGATAACAAAATTGATCAAGGCTGATAACTAAATAAGCTATGCGATAACAACTGAAAACAAAATGATATCTGGGATAACATTTGTTATCTAGATGATATCGGGTTGTTATTCTACTTTGCTAGGGTTACAAATCTTTCGGCCGTTTTCAAACTGTTTTTCAATATTTTTTAAGGTGAAATGAATACTTTTAACTCCATCAATGTTTAAATCATGTATATTAACAAAAGAAGATTTCAATTATATTTTTGTTGTAAAAATAAGTTCCACTTCCACGAGGAATCACTGGGATATTGGGTTAGAAGGTAAGGTTGGGATTGCAGCAGGTTTCGTTTTAGTAAACGATAAGCTCAATTGATGTCCTAACGATCATATAACGAGAAGGAGCTTGAGATTGAACCCATGATATTCTGCCCAGTAAGCAAAAAAGTTTGCCACTAGGTAAACGAGCTCCTTTTATAACAACACACCAATGATCGATTTGATGTTATTCCAATGTATTCACATTAACAAATAAAGCGATTTACGAATCTTGCCAAGCCTCTCATATCACATCATACAAGCTACGATCGCATTGTTATTGCAACCATTCAAAACCGGCCTCTACGGTGACGTTGATAACGATGCTAAGTTTCACAAAACACACGATAATCAAGCAGAATCTGGGAATTATTCAAACTCAAACTCGACGGCGGTGCCCTTTACACAAGAATAAGCCTCTACGACCGATGATCTTTCAAACCTACAGATAAAAAAGCTACGAAAAGTGCTTATTAAATTCTAATTTTACGCGACGTTCCTTGTTTCAATTTGGTCCTTACGTAAGACGGGAACAAAATCCATAAAACTTTCACATTTTGTTTTTTGGGCTACCGTGCTCCTTATTTCACAAAGTAAACTACGACTAAGGCGATGATTTTACTAGCGTACAAATATTGCATATATTTTACGCTATCTCGCCGGAATTCTATAGACTTCTCTGACACCCGTGAAACGCACAAGCACCATTGCAGAATTCGGGATAAATAACAAGTACTAGTACAAGAAAACCTTTGAATTTACCCAAAGTTCCGCAACAAAACACCCACGCAACTCACAAACGTCAGAGAAGGCTATTGCGTTTTGAAACGACTGTTTTCTCGTTCATATTTCACCGGACCGCCCCGATTATACTTCAAAATACCGCATCAAAACCACCAAACCACATAACCAAACACGACCCGCCGTGACTACCGTCAGTCTTCATCCTCCGCCCTCATGATCGTGTTAAAGACACACCTAACAACACATCAAAAACTAATCGGTCAAATGCCAAGCTTGCATGTTCGATCGTGACATTTATTAAAATCATAATGGATTATTCGTCGACAACTAAGCGTAAAAACCCAAGGAGCATGCTTCATGCGACCGAGGTCATCGCTCTGACAAATGAATCTCGATTACTCCTCCGAAGGGACGCATCTGCTCCCGAAAATAACGCATCCGACCGCAATCTAGCACAACCGGCATTCCGCCCACGCATGCCAACAATTTATATTAATTTTGCTCTACCCGATAGGGGTGCCAGCTCACGGGGGCGAACCACCAGCCACACCAAACCGACCATCAAACGCGCCTCCCACAAAAGCAAGACACGTACCTTCGAAAATGCAATTGAGAAAAGTATCGGGGAGCGCATTCCCGATGCCTATTTTTCTCTAGTCATTTTTGAAAAATTCCTCCTCCAGCGATTCCAACTACACAATCACCGGGAATTTCTGTCATATAACCAACAATATGAGTAAATTTGGAATCGGGGTGACGTACAAGGACTGAAACCCCATATCGGACGCCATTTTGAAATTCAAGATGGCGGTTTTCGGTTGCGGAAAAACAGAAAAATACTGTCAAGTACAGATATCTGACGACATTTTTAAATCTAAAACGGTGGCATCCGGTTACAGAAAAACTGGCAAATACTGTCAGATATCCCATAACATGGGTATTTTTAGAATCGGGGTGACGTATAGGAACCTGAAACCCATGTCTGATGCCAATTTTACATCCAAGATGGTGGCTTTCAGTTAGAGAAAAAACTAAAACGTAGTATCACATACTCTACAATATGGGTATTTTGCGAATCAAAGTGACGTGTAGGGTCCGGAAATACATATCTGATGCATTGGCGTAGCTAGACAATTTATCTGGAGGGGGCCTGGCTCCCCTGGGACCCCCATTAGCTACGCCAATGGTCTGATGCCATTTTGAAATCCAAGATCAGACACGGATTTTTGGGCCCTACACGTCACCCCAATTCCATAAATACCCATATTGTAGGATATTTTACAGCATTTCCAAAATTTTCTCCAGCCGGAAGAGGCCAGCTCAGATTTCAAAATTACGCCAGATATCGATTTCCGGTTCCTACACGTCACGCCAATCCCAAAAATACCCACATTGTGGAGTAATTGACAGTATTTCCCAGTTTCCCAAAATCACAAATTAATTAATTTAGCTTTATTTAGGAGGCTTTCAGCCTTAGGCTGGTTCGCCTCCAAAGACCAAAATCACAAAAAAAAAAAAAAAACTCGTTATTTGGAATTTACTTTGTATAAAGAGGGACGAAAACTGCGTAAAAAAGACTTCGTTAACGGAAGTAACACACAGTTCAAACAAAACGCTTAATTTTACGTTGAACTAAATGTAACAAAACAACTGCATGATATATATACCGTAAAATTACGTATGTTCTGAAAATTAAATTACCATTTAATTGATTGCGTAAATTAACATAAGTCTGCAGTGCTGTGTAAAATTCAGTGTTTTTTTAACTTTACGTGTACTATGGCATTTCTAGGTTACGGCTTAAAACTTTATTTTTTATTTCATAGAAGTATTCATTCTTAATAATTAGAAACTTTCACATTTTAGTTCTTCTGATATCACTACAAGTGAGTTGATCAAGTTTACACTTTCAATTCGCGTTCAAGTCAGTTGAATTCAATTGACTTGCCCTGTCTAAACCCAACTTAAAGGACGAGGCAATGAAAGAGCCAACAAAAACATTCAGTCACTCACAAACAGGCGACTCACACCACTAGCCTTCCCTCACATAGCATGTAATTGAGGCATTTTTCCATAGAAAATGTACGCTCAGTCATTCAAAACAAGTCTAGACTAACATTTGAAAAGGGTGGGATTCAAAAATCATCACATAGAAAAAATCGCTTCCGGATTTTGATGACCTAAATATTAATCCTATTCCACGAATTTCCAGTTTCTGGATGATTTTATTAGCTTAGCATTTAGTTAATAGTGTAATCTATGCATCACTAAAAACTCAAAAAAAGTTTGTTTTGCCGTTTTTCATATAGCAGAAAACTTTATACGCCCTGATAATTTCTTACATGTTGTTACACCCCGGAGCTTCCACCCTTTGAACTACCAACAGTGGGGATATGCCGTGGAAATACACTCTCGGGATTTTTTGTTTGTTGTTCCACCTTGATTCTTCATTCGCAAATTTTGTGAGAGTGGAATAAGGTGATCCAAGAGACGATTCTCAGTGGAACTGACAGCTAGAAATCTAGAGTGTGTGAGTAATCTGGTGTTAATGGTGCTGAATGTAAACATAAACAAAGCAGAAATTCATATGAGAATAAACAGCCAGTTCTACTGTGATGTGTCAAAATTTCTTGATAAACAAAAAAGTCAGCTGATCGCAACTGTTTCGTGGACAGCCTTATTACGACCAGAGATGTTTTGGTCTTCTTTTTGTTCGTTGTTTACACGTGTAATATCAATCGGATGCATTTCAAATGAATTGGACGTGACTAGATACTACATAATCAGTACGTTAGGCATATAAAAACAATAAAATTCGTAGCTCTGGTGCAATGCGCAACAACCAGATGCATCACAGACAAGGAATCAAAGATATCTCCAAATGACAAAATGACAAGCGATCAACGAACCGAATTATAACGCTATGTCAGAAGTGGAAAGCAATAATGATAGGGTAGAGCGCTACTTCACCGTAATCGTCCATTTCCGTTCTATCGAGCAGAAAACATCAGTATGCAAAGCAGGCAAGCAATATATCATTATCCTTCTACCACTCCGATCGAGCTATGTTACAGAGAGAGTTTGTCATGGTAGTCGTAGCAACCGTTTTGTCTGTATCGTTGGTTGCTTAATGTGTTTGGATTCGCTGATCATAAGCGAACCCCACACGGTAAGAAATATTGTCAATACTTACAAGTATTGACAATAATATTGATGCTGTGAATACAAAAATATTGCCAATACCGATGTATTGACGTCAATTTAGAATGTATTGACAATACGATTATTGTTAATACAAACAGTCGTGTAGGGTCCACTATGGAGTTGAAAATTGGAAATACATCATGCAAAAGGAAACGTTTCTGATAATTTGAAACGATATTTCCTTCTACTTTTTCAAGTTTATCGAGTAGTTTCTGAACTGTTCTCTCTATATGAGGTAAAATGTGGTTTGTTTACATGTTGGCTCTTTCGCCCCTTTCAAAAGTTAGTCAACAAGTATTGGGTACCATAACGGAAGAATAAACGCGCTGACTGAGCTACTAACTGAGCTACTGACTGACTGTCAGTGACTCGTTTACCTCTCAATCATTCAGACTCTCACGAGGCAGTGAATGATGAGGCACTTCATATTCATATGAAAATGCTCATTGAACCTGACTGTTTTGCGCACTGGCTGTATGATCAGGTGCTGACCTAATTCAACGGATTCATCCCTTACCCGTGCAGGAACTATTATCTCGATACCTTAAATTGGTATCAAATTTTGCTAATGAAATTACAAAACAATACCACACAGCTATTTCTGTGGTATCCAAACATAAACTTTTTGATATTTACAAAGTATTTTGCATGCAATTTGTTGATACTATTCTTTGGTATTTTACCTCTAATGTCAGGCTGATCAACACCAGATTTTGGTGTTTTCGCACAAGTTTGTCGGTAAGCTTAAGATATGGCAGAGAATCTGCAGCTGTGGCCAGAAGACTCTGATTTTCATCGCAACCAACAATATGAACAAAATTCTTGAAAAACGTGTATGAAATGTATTGGGGTATCATCGAAGCTAAACTGAAGAAGAGTGGAAAAATTGCTAAGTAAACTATTTCAATGGCCAGATACTGGAGAAAAACTGCCAGCGCAGAAGTTGATGGCACGTATCAAGGCCAAAGTGTATTTAAACTACTATAAATACATAACATTTTCTTATGATAACGTTTTATATTAAACCAAACAGATTCTGAGATACATCCGATTGAAAGTGTAACGATTCTAAATTGGCTTGACTTTATAAGTTTAAATCCATGTATACTATAACCAACCTCAGTTTCCAAGATACTTATGGATACTAATGATCTCCACAGCAAATAAACTCCGTTTATCATGCTGTAAAATGAATCTTGTTGCAAGTGCAGCCAACTTAGCTATTAATTTTAGCTTTTTTATGCATAAAAACCACAAATCTCTTTCAATTATAGAGTTACAAATTTGGTTTCTTCAGCAAAGTTGTGTATTGAGCAAAGTTGCTTGAAATTATACTTTCTAGAACTTTGTCAAGAAAACCTACTCTCTATCTGTGGAATTAAAATGTTAGATTTCTGATATACAGTTGCACCTTAAGAAAACTTAAGGTATTTCAAAAGATGCGGAAGATAAATTAAGGATATCTTCTGAACGTACAAAATGTACGCGCATTCACCAAAAACGAATATGTTGGAGAGTTACCGAGCAGAGAATGAAAAGAAAATAAAAATAAAATTTGATATTTTGATATGAGCGTTCGTGATAACATATTTTGCCAACCGTGTGGTCGAATTAACAGTAATCATAACAAAAATGAGATCTAAATGGTATACGAATTATATTATATAGATAAATAATTATCAGAGTTGGTTGGAAATGATATCTATCATGAAGCTTTAGTGTGATAATTTATTAGCTAGAGAATCGTCTTAGAAGAGGGTAGGTAGATAGTTCCGTTAGAGTACGGCAGTATGAAAATTGAATAGAAGTTGAAAATGAGCGAAGGGCCATTAATGCGACAGTATAAGTCAATTGCACACTCTTTGCCTGACCCGTTCGATGTACGCGGAGATTTGAAGTATGTTTTCAACTCTATAGGCAAAAAGTGTGCGCCTGACTTTGCTCAAATACTGCCTGTGGCTGTGGAATAGTTCTAGCGACGTTTCATCACTACCTAAAGCCCCACGTTGTGAGAGCATTTTCAGCCGATCTTGTGTTATAATGCAATTCTTCTTTACCCAACTATTGTGTTGCTCCTCTCGTCATGACCAACGTGGTCATCTCAGAGAGAAAGCAGTAGGGTGGTTGTTGCGTGCTGTACCATAATCAGCATTATTGACGGCTACTCCCGCCTTGAGTTGTTACATTCAAGTGTTTTATGTTACTTCATACGCGAAGTTTTCGATTTTCAGAGTTGGTTGGAAATGCTATCTAACATGAGGCTTTAGTGTGATAATTTATTAGCTAGAGAATGGCCTTAGAAGAGGGTAGGTAGATAGTAGGCAAAGAGTGTGCGTTTGACTTGCACTGTCGCATTAATGGCCCTTCGTTCATTTTCAACTTCTATTCAATTTCCATACTGCCGTACACTAACGGAACTACCTACATACCCTCTTCTAAGACCCTTCTCTAGCCAATAAATTATCACACTAAAGCTAGCATTTCCAACCAACTTTGAAAATCACGAACTTGGCGTTTGAAGTAACATAAAAACACTTTGAATATAACAAATCAGGTTTTCTTGATCGCTTTTGTCATTATAGACAAGTAATAAACTCATCTCTAATTTGGTACCCGAAGAAAACCGAAAAGTTAAAATATGACGAACGATTGCAGTTTATTAGATCCAATAGTATAGAAACAGATAATATGATATTTTTAAATTTAGAATTTAGTTTTCATGACAAATTCCAGTGGAATTAAATTCAATGTAGGACCCACAAATCATGTAAAAAATGATGCTACGATGACTCTTATATTATTATGAATGTTCGATTCCTTCGCATCGAACATACTTTAACAGACATGAATGACGATATTTATTTTGTTGGAAGAGAACTGATATCTAATGAGATTTATGACAACATGTTTAAACATGAGCTAAGTAATCGACTAAGCCTACGAAAGTTAAATAACAATATTTGGCAATGTTTTAGTATTAGTATGAGAGACGAACAGAACGAAATCAAAATTAAACCGATATGTACATTTTATTCGAAGGTAGATCAATATCAATAAATGTTGTAAAATATATCTGTAAAAATCAATCATAAAAAATGCAGATTTCAGTGATAAATGTGGATGCTCTTTTATAAAATATCAATTTTTGCTTTTTATTATATTTGTTAGAAAAATTCCAAATTATATCAAACATTCAATTGCAATAAAAAAAAAATAGCTGCTTAAAATAAGTTATAAACATGATTTCAAAAACATAATTTGATAGTATTTGGATATGTAAATTAACTCGGGTAACCCACCTTAAATTGAAGAAACGCGACTGAAGTATATTTCTCCCCGTTGTACCATATGGGATGATTACGAGGTGAATTTTGGGGATCCTTCTTCGGGCAAACATGGAGTAACGGAGGTGCACCCACACATCAAAGGACAGGAGAGGATCACCAACGATCAGCAACAGCAACAAGCATCCAAAGACAGTGACGATCAAGGCAAAAAAAATTAGGATACCAGTGCCAGTCTCCGAGGAAGATGGATACGCTACCGCGCAGAATTTTAAAGTGTTCTATGTTACGTGTGATACATTTTATTTTATGTAACATTACCCGTTCCCTTGAATAACACCATCGTGTTGGAGGAGTGGAGCACCACCTACATTATACAGTCCACGAAGGAACCAACTAAACTCCCCCCCACCCCCACCAACACAATTAAGTTCACGAATTTTCACTTTTAAACCACTGTGCATCTGTGTGTTTTCAACATCAAAAATAAAGAGACTTAGAATGAGCTTTTCTCGTGCTAATTTTGACCTCTCTTTGTGCTGTTTCTGTGCGCTCCTACATTACACGTCTCTGCATAATTATTTCGTACTCTCTTTGGTTTCTTGCTCTCGCAGAAATCGAGTACAGGAGATTTTAAAACGCACAGCACATCCTTTTTTTGCGCTGTCCGCGTGCATTCAGACGATCCCTGTCAGCAAAACTGATTTCATGATATATAAATTCTGTTCTAACAGAGACACAGTGAATTAAAAATATCAGCCATTTTCAAGGGTCACGTTTTCAGTTCAAATCCGATCCAAATAGTTAAAACAAAGCATCGATCTCTCAGGTTGCAATAGTAATCATCGATGCACCAAAATGAAATGAACATTAACCCTTGTCGATAAAATTCGCATCCCATCCTGGGAGTCATAAAATCATGATGAACTACTTTGGCAATCCTGGTCAGAACGATAGGAATCAAGTGGCACCAACTTTGATATTTTCTCCAGTCCCATTCGTTTTCTGTTTGATCTATATCGATATCGCTGCAACTGCCACCGAAAGACACTCAAATTTACAGCCTGGGGTCTACAGTCTACAGTCTGGGAGAAATAACTATAGCAGCAAATTCATTCACTGATCTAGATACCTCTACCGAGAGAGTCGTAAAGGAAAAATAAATCGACAGTTGTTCGGCAGCAGCGGTAAAAGATTCATATCGAAAACTTAATAAATATTTGCACTGCTGTTACTCCAAAGGCTTCGAGGGCACTTGCTCGTAATAGTGCATCAGCAAAGTGGAGTGGCGAGGATGGACTGCTTGCCAGAGTCCAAGGAAAAGTCAACGGGTTTTTTTTTTTCTATTCTCTCTGACTTTCTTCGAATGTACAGTATAGGTATAGGTGCAGGTAAATAGGGTGGTTCAACAAATCGACGTTGCTCCAACCCGCTCATTCGATTTTAAAGCAGGTCCAGATCTTTGACTATATGTTTAGTATTACTTCTGCGTGAAGTCAACGATTTACATAGTTGAAGATGCTAATTTCGAATAACTGACTGAAGTGGTCATTTTTATACGATAGATGAGGAGGAGTTGAAAGTATAGAATTGATAGTTCCGTTTAGATTACGGCAGTGTGAAAATAGCTGCAATTTCCAAACCTACGACTGGATGCCTTCCTTCGAATAACAACTGGAGTGCGGTAAAAATCGGTAGAACTGTTTCAAACACATCGTTGGTACTTGAGCGGTCGGCGATCATCTCTTTTTGCCAGTGGTGGCGGGGGGGGGGACACCCCTCACCATCCCTCTCCAAAGGGGGAGTTTGGTAAAGAGAGATGATAAAACCGATTTGTACCTTCCTTAAAAGTTGTCCTATCTCGCTATCTACTCTCTATATGCAATTTTCACGGAACTATCAATTCTATACTTTCATCTCCTTCTCATATATCGTATAAAAATTACCACTTCAGTCAGTTATTCGAAATTAGCATCTTCAACTAGGTCCAGATCATTCTCCCAAAATATTAGATCATTTGGTTGCGATCTCATAGTGCACTGGTCGTTTGATGTTTACATTGGAATTACTATGGAAAAAGTAAGCTTTTTGTTCTTCTCATCATAGCCTTATGCTGGAATGATTTAAGCATAAACTTGCTATCTGTACTTGTAGGAAATTGAGGTCTACTTTTCGATTGAACTTTAGAATAATTAGTTATTAATTGATTTCGATACCAATTAACTTTCAGATATGATCAATCGGCTGCTTTCTACGCAACATTGTTTATTGCAGTATGACATAGTAGCCTGGATGCTATGCCCTATTCTTTGCGCCAGGCACACCAATGTTGCCTGGCGCATTATCTTGCTAATTAATTAACAGCTAATTATCCTGACGCTCAATTAAAAAGTGGTGTTGAACAAAGTTGTGCTGAGCAAATTTCCTTTGAGAAAAGATAGTATCCATAAATCATTGTGATGAAAAGTTAGGACAGGGTGAACAAAAAGTTTTGTTTTCCCATACAAACTTCAAGGGGCAATGCCCTAATAAAAAAATACCCTAAGCGAACAATGACCCAACTAATTGAACTATTCCAAAAATGGTTTGAATGATACCCCAAACACGTCGTTAAGCAAAAAACCTTAACATTTTTGTAAGGGTGCAGTATGAGATTTCAACAAAATGTGTCTTTTGACGTAGGACTACGTTTGTGATTTCTATATGGGGTACACTTTGTGAAAACCGTAAATGGAATATGTAACAAAATTATGAAAAACTTTGAACATTAATAGCTCAGCTGCTTATGGCCCAATTTCAATAATTTTATCATCAATCGATCAGAAATATTTCTACGCATGTGCTTAATTTTAGAATTTCATTTTTCTAAATATCACTATGAAGTAATGAAATTGGGTTGTTAGCGGAATGCTAAATAAAACAGCAAAAGGGTTTATCTTCCATTTAATTCCACTTAATTAATTGTAATCCATGACAGATACGTATTTCGACTACAATGTGCAGTCTTCATCAGTGTCATTCCCACTAAAGAACTTATCAAAATCTAACCCCCTTAAGTACTCATCCCCTAGGTAAAAAAGTCAAGATCATAGGTATAAAAATGAAACTACAATGTGTTGAATCGGAACCTACCTAACTAATAAAAACCAAAGATTTAAGTAAGCTAAAGGAGAAAAATCTATACAAATCTCTAATGAGGAAAATCCCCAAAGGCTTGGTAGCCATCATAATGAAGTAATGAAATTGGGTTGTTAGCGGAATGCTAAATAAAACAGAAGATAAACCCTTTTGCTGTTTTATTTAGCATTCCGCTAACAACCCAATTTCATTACTTCATTATGATGGATTTGTATAGATTTTTCTCCTTTAGCTTACTTAAATCTTTGGTTTTTATTAGTTAGGTAGGTTCCGATTCAACACATTGTAGTTTCATTTTTATACCTATGATCTTGACTTTTTTACCTAGGGGATGAGTACTTAAGGGGGTTAGATTTTGATAAGTTCTTTAGTGGGAATGACACTGATGAAGACTGCACATTGTAGTCGAAATACGTATCTGTCATGGATTACAATTAATTAAGTGGAATTAAATGGAAGATAAACCCTTTTGCTGTTTTATTTTTTTTAAATATCACTGTTGAAAATTGCACGAATGTGCAACTGTTTATATGATAATTAAAATTATTGGCCGCGAAAAGCGATTTCCCTAACACAGATTTCAAAGTTGAATTCCATCCGGTCTCACCAAACGGTGTTTATTCAATCACCACGTGGTGAGTGGTGGTATTCTCCAGTACACAACGCAAGGCTGCCTACAAGCAGAGAGCTGCAGCCCACATGAGCATCCATAGAAGGAGGAAGAAGTCGCACCGCTATTGATCGGAATCAGTAGCTCTTCGTGAGTCGTTGTGGGCCATCCATATCAAGCACGTCATACTAAATAGTGTAAACAGAGAGAACCCCGCTCAAATTCCCATTCCTACAGAAAACACAAGCTCCTGCTGCAGTTAACAAATAAGATTTTTTTATATAAGACCACGTTGTCCTACGTTACCATTGCGTAAAACCCCATAGGGCTGTCCCTTGTAGTATTTTCTTTATTATCGTGGATGAGAATCTGATTTAAATAGAATCAATTGAACGGGGTAGAGCAAATCGAAGTTTTGAACCACCCTAGCAGAAGCACATAGGGTGCACGAGTGCTTCCACTACACCAGGCGCAGCAGTAGGTACTATGAAGTTGTCTGAACGCAAAATATGTGCACTCGTTAACATTGCCAAAGAGTTCTTTCTAGAGGTTTTTTTATTCTTCAATTGCATTGCGTTGGAGGTTTCGTTGCGGGAGGAGTTTTCTTGTTATCTATATAGATTTCTTGCTATGCTATTCACATTCTTGGCACATGGCAGCGATGAGGAAGACTTTCAACAAGTGTTTGCTGCTGCAGAGAGTCATAAGAGAATTCTCGGAAGGTTTACGCCATGGTATTTGAATAGATTGCAAATGAATTAAGTTTGATTTAAAGCTACAAAATATCCTGGAATATGACATAAAAATGGCAATCTGCAAGGAATTTTCGGGATCCAGGAAAATGTAAACAGTAAATAACCGCTTTTGAGTTGTAGGTATTATTTTAAGCTTTTTCTACTAAATAATAATTTTTCAAGTGGTTTGAATTTCCCACTATTCAATCGCAAAATAACTCATTTGGTGTGCAAATCCAAAAATATATTTAAAAAAAACATGAGACGAGATGGACCGAACCCGGTCTTAGGCAAGTCTTTGGCACAAGCAAACAAAAATCATTCTTTGTAAAAGTAATTGAACTCATATGAAAGAAGAAAGTAAGTAATTATAAAGTAATTGAACTCATATGAAAGCGTTCGCAAAAGTAAATTATTTAGTAAAGCTACCCCTCTCATTGCTACAGAACAGTTTTTCGACCCGCATACTCCCAAGATTTCATTAATTTTCCTTGGAAATTAAGCTCATCTCCATCCTTGTTCAATCCCATCCACCATTTCAGTAGAACTCTTGGTTGCCCCCTTTTTCCTCATAAAAATCGATAATCTTTCATACCATAGCTAGATCTATTTATCAAGACAGAAAAAAAGACAAGATGAATGTGTCTGCAACTTTCGTAAACACATAAAGTTGATCAAAGAGGGTGAAAAGTAATGGAAATTGATATGGACGTTGACGCAATGAAAGCGTTCGTCATCGGACGGATGACTGATGTGTAGATTTCTTTGGTTCCACACCAACAGCAGACGGATGGCGATGTGAATGGAATCGATAATCCTAGCAAAATGAAATGACATCAGACGAAAGAGATTGAAGAAGCAAACCTGCTCCCATTACAAATGCGAATTAATTTTCCGTTGATCTCGTTCGAGAAAATTGAAGAAGATTGAAATCCTTGCTTGGAAACCCCCGGACGTCAAAAGCTGTTAGATGAGAGAGATATGACGCTTGGCACACCCGTTCGAGAGATAATGGCTTGCAAGAAGAGTCAAGCAGGGTGCGAAAATTTTGCAAAGGATATGAAAAATTACTCCCCCATCAGGTGGTGATGGAAAAATGGTGCTCGTTATCCGTGTAGTTGACGTACCTTCACGTATACCGGTAAACTTTCCTACTAACGAACCGACTCACTTTCGTTTTGAAAGACGTCTGAGCAGCTTCACGAGATGGCTTGTTCTGAAAAAGTGAAGGTGAAGATTTCCCTGCAGTCGGTTGGTATCTATTAGTAGAGACATGCGACGTCGACGACGACGACGATGTCAGTGGGATGCATTTGAGAGGTCGTCAGTTTTTGAGAGCTTCATTTATGTTTCTCCAGCTTCTGGCATCAACAAAAGTGAGTAGCTAGCACTTTTCAAAAGAGGTTGCAGGATGACGTGTTTACCCGGTGTAGAGAGTACTTCCAAGAAGTGACAAACAAAAAGGATGAATTGAGTTAATTGTGGCAAGTGGTGTCGTTGCATACACGTAGTTGAAACTTGGAGTAATTTTATTATACTTATGAGAAAACATCATTAGTGGGATTATGATTTTAATGGCCTATGGATATAGTAGGGAAATGGCGCCAAATGGACCGAATTGATTCCAACTTTACGTAGCATTTCGCTAGAAATATACTCTCTTCATATGATGCAAATGTCGACAACTTGATTCCTAGGATTGATTGAAAATGTGAAAAAAGCTCTTTTGCACATAGTTATGAAGTCATGCTATTCGTGGCATCTAGCCAACAATTTCACTACCTTTACAAGTCTGTGTGTACATACTTGTAAAAGATTACAGATGAAGACTGTGAACCTTTCAGACCAGTGATCCTACGAAGAAACATGCATTTTTGAGTACTAAGGACTGTTCACTTTATAAAATGTACACCGAAAAAAGCCCGCAACTTTTTCGTTTTACGTTGCATCCGTATCTTTTATTCTGTGTCGATCATGGTCCAAAAAAAATGCAATGCTTAAATTGTTGATGGTCAATTTAATAACGTTTCAATGAACATTCAAAGTAGGGTAAATGCTCTAGACTCGAATAGTTAAATTAATGATTGTTGATCGAACTACTCTTTTTTTTTTTTTTTTTTTAATTACTTTATTTAGACAGGCTCATTCGAATAAACTTTACAGAGCCAAGTTATCATTTTCTTTATACATTATAAATGTCTTAAATCTAAAATTAAAGGATTGGAACCGATTACTCGCGGTCTTCTCGAGGTTAGTGGATGACAATTGTTTGGATCGGGAGAGGGAAAAGGAGATTTGGAATATGATTTATGATTCAAAAATTTCACTATTTCTAAAACAAATACTTAATCCTATCGACGTTATATCAACTCTGTAATTATACAATTATTACAGAAACAAATCTACAAAAAAAAAATACACACACACATACAAAACACAAACTAAACACAAGGTTAATCAAACTTACAATCTATGGTTAATATTCTTCAAGAAAACATATATGAGTTGCATAAACTCCAGATCGCGTTTAGCCAAAATATCCCGAACTGGAACATTAGGTTGTCTACCTCGAGCCCGAAGGGAATCGTACAACTCGGATCTGACTCCACGGTGCTCAGCACATGACCAAATAATGTGATCTGCGTCCTGGTAACCTTGTCCACATTCACAGAGATTACTGTCCCCCAGCTCAACACGGAACAAGTGAGCGTTTAACGAGTAGTGATTGGACATGAGGCGAGACATCATACGAATGAAGTCTCGACCCACATCCAACCCCTTGAACCAAGGACACTTCGACACCTTAGGGAGGATTGAATATAACCATCGTCCCAAACTCCCTTCACTCCATTTATTTTGCCAGCTGGCGAGGGACTGTTGACGATAAATGAAGAAAAATTCGTCGTAGGCGATTTGTCGATCGTAAATATCGCCTTCCATAGCGCCCACCTTTGCAAGCGAGTCCGCCTTCTCATTGCCCGGAATCGAGCAATGAGATGGGACCCATGCAAAGGTGATGACAAAAGATCTTAAAGATAAAGCACTTAGAAGCTCTCGTATTTTCATGAGAAAATACGAGGAGTGCTTTACCGGCCTCATGGAGCGAATAGCCTCGACAGAACTGAGACTATCCGTAAAAATAAAATAATGATCTGGTGCAAGTGAGGCGATCGTTTCTAGCGTACAATGTATTGCCGCCAGCTCAGCAACATATACGGAACAAGGAGCTTGAAGCATTCGAGAGGCGCTATGAAATTCGTTATAAATACCAAAACCAGCGGACGCCTCTATTAGTGATCCATCTGTGAAGAACGATCTTGCGGAATCAACTTGGCCAAACTTTGCAGCGTAAATTGACGGAGCAATCATGGAACGATGATGCTCTGGGATTCCGCGAATCTCTTGCGTCATTGATAAATCAAAATGAACAGAATTGTCGAAGTCGGAGAAGCAAACACGATAGGGATTATGCTGCGAAGGGCTGACATCCTGTGTTATGTACACGTAGTACAATGACATAAAACGAGTTTGAGGGTTTAGCTCAAGAAGCTTCTCAAAGTTTGCAATCACCAGTGGGTTCATAATTTCACAACGGGTGAGGAGCCTGAGGGATAACTTGTATAGATTTTTCTCCTTTAGCTTACTTAAATCTTTGGTTTTTATTAGTTAGGTAGGTTCCGATTCAACACATTGTAGTTTCATTTTTATACCTATGATCTTGACTTTTTTACCTAGGGGATGAGTACTTAAGGGGGTTAGATTTTGATAAGTTCTTTAGTGGGAATGACACTGATGAAGACTGCACATTGTAGTCGAAATACGTATCTGTCATGGATTACAATTAATTAAGTGGAATTAAATGGAAGATAAACCCTTTTGCTGTTTTATTTTTTTTAAATATCACTGTTGAAAATTGCACGAATGTGCAACTGTTTATATGATAATTAAAATTATTGGCCGCGAAAAGCGATTTCCCTAACACAGATTTCAAAGTTGAATTCCATCCGGTCTCACCAAACGGTGTTTATTCAATCACCACGTGGTGAGTGGTGGTATTCTCCAGTACACAACGCAAGGCTGCCTACAAGCAGAGAGCTGCAGCCCACATGAGCATCCATAGAAGGAGGAAGAAGTCGCACCGCTATTGATCGGAATCAGTAGCTCTTCGTGAGTCGTTGTGGGCCATCCATATCAAGCACGTCATACTAAATAGTGTAAACAGAGAGAACCCCGCTCAAATTCCCATTCCTACAGAAAACACAAGCTCCTGCTGCAGTTAACAAATAAGATTTTTTTATATAAGACCACGTTGTCCTACGTTACCATTGCGTAAAACCCCATAGGGCTGTCCCTTGTAGTATTTTCTTTATTATCGTGGATGAGAATCTGATTTAAATAGAATCAATTGAACGGGGTAGAGCAAATCGAAGTTTTGAACCACCCTAGCAGAAGCACATAGGGTGCACGAGTGCTTCCACTACACCAGGCGCAGCAGTAGGTACTATGAAGTTGTCTGAACGCAAAATATGTGCACTCGTTAACATTGCCAAAGAGTTCTTTCTAGAGGTTTTTTTATTCTTCAATTGCATTGCGTTGGAGGTTTCGTTGCGGGAGGAGTTTTCTTGTTATCTATATAGATTTCTTGCTATGCTATTCACATTCTTGGCACATGGCAGCGATGAGGAAGACTTTCAACAAGTGTTTGCTGCTGCAGAGAGTCATAAGAGAATTCTCGGAAGGTTTACGCCATGGTATTTGAATAGATTGCAAATGAATTAAGTTTGATTTAAAGCTACAAAATATCCTGGAATATGACATAAAAATGGCAATCTGCAAGGAATTTTCGGGATCCAGGAAAATGTAAACAGTAAATAACCGCTTTTGAGTTGTAGGTATTATTTTAAGCTTTTTCTACTAAATAATAATTTTTCAAGTGGTTTGAATTTCCCACTATTCAATCGCAAAATAACTCATTTGGTGTGCAAATCCAAAAATATATTTAAAAAAAACATGAGACGAGATGGACCGAACCCGGTCTTAGGCAAGTCTTTGGCACAAGCAAACAAAAATCATTCTTTGTAAAAGTAATTGAACTCATATGAAAGAAGAAAGTAAGTAATTATAAAGTAATTGAACTCATATGAAAGCGTTCGCAAAAGTAAATTATTTAGTAAAGCTACCCCTCTCATTGCTACAGAACAGTTTTTCGACCCGCATACTCCCAAGATTTCATTAATTTTCCTTGGAAATTAAGCTCATCTCCATCCTTGTTCAATCCCATCCACCATTTCAGTAGAACTCTTGGTTGCCCCCTTTTTCCTCATAAAAATCGATAATCTTTCATACCATAGCTAGATCTATTTATCAAGACAGAAAAAAAGACAAGATGAATGTGTCTGCAACTTTCGTAAACACATAAAGTTGATCAAAGAGGGTGAAAAGTAATGGAAATTGATATGGACGTTGACGCAATGAAAGCGTTCGTCATCGGACGGATGACTGATGTGTAGATTTCTTTGGTTCCACACCAACAGCAGACGGATGGCGATGTGAATGGAATCGATAATCCTAGCAAAATGAAATGACATCAGACGAAAGAGATTGAAGAAGCAAACCTGCTCCCATTACAAATGCGAATTAATTTTCCGTTGATCTCGTTCGAGAAAATTGAAGAAGATTGAAATCCTTGCTTGGAAACCCCCGGACGTCAAAAGCTGTTAGATGAGAGAGATATGACGCTTGGCACACCCGTTCGAGAGATAATGGCTTGCAAGAAGAGTCAAGCAGGGTGCGAAAATTTTGCAAAGGATATGAAAAATTACTCCCCCATCAGGTGGTGATGGAAAAATGGTGCTCGTTATCCGTGTAGTTGACGTACCTTCACGTATACCGGTAAACTTTCCTACTAACGAACCGACTCACTTTCGTTTTGAAAGACGTCTGAGCAGCTTCACGAGATGGCTTGTTCTGAAAAAGTGAAGGTGAAGATTTCCCTGCAGTCGGTTGGTATCTATTAGTAGAGACATGCGACGTCGACGACGACGACGATGTCAGTGGGATGCATTTGAGAGGTCGTCAGTTTTTGAGAGCTTCATTTATGTTTCTCCAGCTTCTGGCATCAACAAAAGTGAGTAGCTAGCACTTTTCAAAAGAGGTTGCAGGATGACGTGTTTACCCGGTGTAGAGAGTACTTCCAAGAAGTGACAAACAAAAAGGATGAATTGAGTTAATTGTGGCAAGTGGTGTCGTTGCATACACGTAGTTGAAACTTGGAGTAATTTTATTATACTTATGAGAAAACATCATTAGTGGGATTATGATTTTAATGGCCTATGGATATAGTAGGGAAATGGCGCCAAATGGACCGAATTGATTCCAACTTTACGTAGCATTTCGCTAGAAATATACTCTCTTCATATGATGCAAATGTCGACAACTTGATTCCTAGGATTGATTGAAAATGTGAAAAAAGCTCTTTTGCACATAGTTATGAAGTCATGCTATTCGTGGCATCTAGCCAACAATTTCACTACCTTTACAAGTCTGTGTGTACATACTTGTAAAAGATTACAGATGAAGACTGTGAACCTTTCAGACCAGTGATCCTACGAAGAAACATGCATTTTTGAGTACTAAGGACTGTTCACTTTATAAAATGTACACCGAAAAAAGCCCGCAACTTTTTCGTTTTACGTTGCATCCGTATCTTTTATTCTGTGTCGATCATGGTCCAAAAAAAATGCAATGCTTAAATTGTTGATGGTCAATTTAATAACGTTTCAATGAACATTCAAAGTAGGGTAAATGCTCTAGACTCGAATAGTTAAATTAATGATTGTTGATCGAACTACTCTTTTTTTTTTTTTTTTTTTAATTACTTTATTTAGACAGGCTCATTCGAATAAACTTTACAGAGCCAAGTTATCATTTTCTTTATACATTATAAATGTCTTAAATCTAAAATTAAAGGATTGGAACCGATTACTCGCGGTCTTCTCGAGGTTAGTGGATGACAATTGTTTGGATCGGGAGAGGGAAAAGGAGATTTGGAATATGATTTATGATTCAAAAATTTCACTATTTCTAAAACAAATACTTAATCCTATCGACGTTATATCAACTCTGTAATTATACAATTATTACAGAAACAAATCTACAAAAAAAAAATACACACACACATACAAAACACAAACTAAACACAAGGTTAATCAAACTTACAATCTATGGTTAATATTCTTCAAGAAAACATATATGAGTTGCATAAACTCCAGATCGCGTTTAGCCAAAATATCCCGAACTGGAACATTAGGTTGTCTACCTCGAGCCCGAAGGGAATCGTACAACTCGGATCTGACTCCACGGTGCTCAGCACATGACCAAATAATGTGATCTGCGTCCTGGTAACCTTGTCCACATTCACAGAGATTACTGTCCCCCAGCTCAACACGGAACAAGTGAGCGTTTAACGAGTAGTGATTGGACATGAGGCGAGACATCATACGAATGAAGTCTCGACCCACATCCAACCCCTTGAACCAAGGACACTTCGACACCTTAGGGAGGATTGAATATAACCATCGTCCCAAACTCCCTTCACTCCATTTATTTTGCCAGCTGGCGAGGGACTGTTGACGATAAATGAAGAAAAATTCGTCGTAGGCGATTTGTCGATCGTAAATATCGCCTTCCATAGCGCCCACCTTTGCAAGCGAGTCCGCCTTCTCATTGCCCGGAATCGAGCAATGAGATGGGACCCATGCAAAGGTGATGACAAAAGATCTTAAAGATAAAGCACTTAGAAGCTCTCGTATTTTCATGAGAAAATACGAGGAGTGCTTTACCGGCCTCATGGAGCGAATAGCCTCGACAGAACTGAGACTATCCGTAAAAATAAAATAATGATCTGGTGCAAGTGAGGCGATCGTTTCTAGCGTACAATGTATTGCCGCCAGCTCAGCAACATATACGGAACAAGGAGCTTGAAGCATTCGAGAGGCGCTATGAAATTCGTTATAAATACCAAAACCAGCGGACGCCTCTATTAGTGATCCATCTGTGAAGAACGATCTTGCGGAATCAACTTGGCCAAACTTTGCAGCGTAAATTGACGGAGCAATCATGGAACGATGATGCTCTGGGATTCCGCGAATCTCTTGCGTCATTGATAAATCAAAATGAACAGAATTGTCGAAGTCGGAGAAGCAAACACGATAGGGATTATGCTGCGAAGGGCTGACATCCTGTGTTATGTACACGTAGTACAATGACATAAAACGAGTTTGAGGGTTTAGCTCAAGAAGCTTCTCAAAGTTTGCAATCACCAGTGGGTTCATAATTTCACAACGGGTGAGGAGCCTGAGGGATAATTCCGAAAACCGATCAGAGAGTGGCAACATGCCCGCTAACACTTCGAGACTCATCGTATGAGTCGAGTGCATGCATCCTAACGCGATACGAAGACAGCGATACTGGATCCGTTCCAGTTTGATGATGTGCGTTTTAGCCGCCGACTGGAAGCAAAAACTACCGTACTCTAAAACCGATAAAATCGTTGTCCGGTACAACGTTAGAAGATCTTGCGGATGGGCTCCCCACCACGTTCCGGTAATTGTTCGGAGAAAATTGATCCTTTGTTGGCATTTCCGCTTCAGATACTCAATGTGGGATCTCCAGGTGCATTTTGAATCGAACCAGACCCCAAGATATTTGAAGGACATAGAATGAGTGATCGGTTTACCCAAAAGTTGAAGCTTTGGTTGTGCTGGGCTATGCTTCCTAGAAAAAACGACCAACTCAGTTTTCTCCGTGGAGAATTCGATACCTAGCTGGATAGCCCAAGTAGACAAATTGTCTAAGGTATCCTGTAAGGGTCCTTGCAGGTCGGCCTCTCTGGGTCCTGTCATAGACACTACTCCGTCATCTGCAAGTTGTCTCAACGTGCAGTTGTCCCTTAGACAATTGTCAATTTCTCTGACGTAGAAATTATACAGAAGGGGGCTTAAACATGAGCCCTGGGGGAGACCCATGTAGCTAAATCGTGAAGCTGTAGAGTTTCCATGAGAAAAGCTCATATGTTTCTCTGACAGTAAATTGTACAAAAAGTTATTAATTAATGGAGAAAGGCCACAAGCGTGGAGTTTGTCTGAAAGGACTTCAACCGATACTGAATCAAAAGCCCCCTTAATATCCAAGAAGACAGAAGCCATTTGCTCTTTCTTAGCAAAAGCCAACTGAATTTCAGTGGAAAGCAACGCGAGACAGTCGTTCGTTCCCTTGCCCCTACGGAAACCAAATTGAGTATCTGAGAGTAGGTGGTTCAACTCAACCCATTTGTCCAGGCGAAAAAGGATCATTTTCTCCAACAATTTTCGAATACACGATAACATCGCAATGGGACGATACGAATTGTGATCTGACGCGGGTTTTCCAGGCTTTTTAATGGCTATAACTCTCACCCGCCTCCAATCATCCGGAACAATATTAAGCTCCAGGAACTGACCAAACAAGTTCAACATGCGCCTCTTAGCGACGTCTGGGAGGTTCTTCAACAAGTTGAACTTGATTCTATCAGCCCCCGGAGCCGAATTGCCACACGAAAGGAGCGCGAGTGAGAGCTCCAGCATTGAAAAAGGCTGGCTGATCTCGTCTACCGAATTCGTCGTTTCGCGAGGAATCATCTGTGCCGGCACAGAATCAGGACATACTTTTCGCGCGAACTTGAGAATCCAACTATCGGAGTACTCCTCGCTCTCGTTGTTTGAAGACCGGTTACGCATCCTTCGCGCCGCATTCCAAAGCGTATTCATCGACGTTTCGCGCGATAATCCGTCCACGAATTGCCGCCAGTATCCGCGTTTCTTGGCTTTGATGAGGCTCTTGAGTTCGCGTTCAAGAGCCGAGTACGCTTCGAAATGTACGGGTGTTCCACGTTTCCGGAAAAGCTTAAACGCGTCGGACTTTTTACGATAAACCTCAGTGCATTGCTGGTCCCACCAAGGGGAAGGAGGTTTCCTACGGAAAGACGTTCCTGGAACCGGCCGAGTTTGAGCTTGGAGCGCGCTGTCCAAGATCAGATTGGAGAGGAAGTTATATTCCTCCAACGGTGGAAGCCCTTCTACCGACGATCGAACTACTCTTGAACCTACAATCTGTGGTAGGCATACATTGTTAAAAATTATAATAGCAAGCCGAGCTAGGATACTGCAAATATATTGAAATTTATATTCAACTACTCAACTGAACAAGTTGTATTATTTGGAGCTGCTACATTGGCGATGAGTGATGAAACGAAACCCGCAAACCTGCCCACAAGTTCAATTTGAATTTATTGAAACTGTTCGAAGGTACATGGGAAATCATCAATTCAGACGTAGACGAAGGGCAAAACAGCAAGGATCAGAAGTGGATTGATCAGAACTTTTCATCAAGTCGTATAACAGCAAAAAAGATTATCTTCCATTTGATTCCACTTAATTAATTTTGGTATTCATGACAGATAAGTATTTCGACTACAGTGTCATTCCTAATACCGAGCCTTTGGAAATTTCTGCTTATTAGAGACTTGAATAATCTATATTTTCCTTTACTTCACTTAAATCTTTGGTTATTATTAGTTAGGTAGGTTCCGATTCTACACGCTGTAGTTTCATTTTTATACCTGTGATCTTGACATTTTTACCTACGGGACGGGTACTGATGCGGGTTAGGATTTTGATAAGTCTTTAGTGGTAATGACACTGATGAAGACTGCACATTGTTGTCAAAATACGAATCTGTTATGGATACCAAAATGAATTAGGTGGTAGTAAATGAAAGATAACCATTTTTGCTGTTTTATTTAAATATTCCGCTAACAGCCCTATTTTATTACTTCAAGATTTTAACGTTACACACTTTAGAATACAAAGACACAAGGGCGTAACCAGTATTTGAATTAGAGGAAGGGGGGGCCACATTTCTTAATGGAGAATTAGGTTAGACGCCGATTAGCTGAACACCATTATACTGCCGTTCTACGCATATCTATCCCATGTTACTTTTGGGCGTTTTTCACTTTTGTTCATAAAACAGTACTTTTTTAGGTAGATTGAAAATAGAAAAACCTATTGTTTGTTCTGGGTTTGTATTGAAACAACATCAAGCCTATTTGGCCCGTGTTGAAATTCTACGCATAGCTGTCCCACAAAGATTTTCTCGACTGAATTTATCATTAACGAATCGATTTGTGTACACAAATTATGGAAACAGGATTTATACAATCAAAAGAACCATTTTAGGAAGTGGCAGTTTTATTTAATGTTGATAAATATTAAGAATACCAGGATTTCATATTAAAAGCCCAGTTTCTAATTTCAAACAATACTATATTAAACACTATAGTGTCTACTAGAGAGGGTCTAGTATAAAAGAGGAGCGGATTCAAAACAAACTGCCTTGGCAACGTATGTCTGGGTAGTTTCTAGCAACACTGCCAATGCAATCCGGATAGGCACTGCTCGATTGACTCTGGCTTTGACAGTTCGTTTGGCTTAAAACCAGGTAGTCCGCTACTCTCTTATACTTCACCCTCTCTAGTGTCTACGTGTTTCATGAAAAGCCCCCTATATAGTATAAAGATCAACTCCGTACGGACGAAATTTGCATGTGCATGTCAACTCTTCCAAAGTATTTCTTGAAATCAGCGAAGCCCACGTTCAACGATCGTGTGACGTATTGATCTTTTGTCCACAGCATGTCAGCCATAAATCTATGGTCGGACTCAAAATGATTAAGCACAATCTCCTTTAGGTCTACGTTCATTAGACTGATGCAAAATTTGACTTTTTCGCTCCACAGTGCTTAAATGGTTTCAAATCGGGTCCTGATTAGCCTCCAAAAGTTACAACTCATTCGGTTAGAAACAGACTTCGCACAAACCATTTGAAGTTTACATGTAAATTACTATGGGAAATCTCAATTTTTTGTTCATTTCCTTCTAGTCTTTTTCCATATTAAGCTGCGAAACAGTTCAATAGCCATTGTTATAGAAAATTTTCTCAGCTACAACTTTGCTGAAGATCATTAAAACGAGACAGGATAAAGTTATTAATTATTTAATAGATTGGTAAACTTATGACATGATCAAGCAGCTGCTCTGAAGGCAACACTGTATTTTGCAGTGTGACATAGTAGCCATGATTTTTGTGTCCTATTCAACGCCCCAAAAACACCAATGTTGCCTGCTGAGCAGTTGATTGAGCATGATCATAAGACATCAGCGCATTGAACCATTGATAACTTTCGATCCTTGCATTTAATCAAAAAGTGGTCTTCTGCAAAGTTGTAGTTGGGAAAATTTGCTATAAGTACAGTTGAAAGATTTTGAAGTAGACGGATATGGTGAATTGTTAGAGAGACATGAACAAAAATCTTGGTTTTACCATAGTAATTCTCATACAAACTTTAAATGGTTTGTGCCATCTCAGTTTCTCACCAAATGGGTTCAAACTTTGAGAGGTTAGTCAGGATCAGATTTGGAATCGTTTAAGTATTGTGGAGTGAAAATTACAAATTTTGCATCACTCTAACGTTCATCTTGCTAAGGAGTAGAACAATATGCTAAGAAGTTTATGTGCATTCATCATTAGTTTCTTGAGATTCCCATTCTTTTAATGGTTTTATAGAAGTGTCAACAAATTTATTGTTGGTATAATTTAATGCTGGAAAGCTATACAAACTATCCGGGATCTTCCAAAACTGCGGAGAATGCAAGCACGCTCATATAATCACAAGAGTACAGACGTCAAACGCAACGTGGCCATCAAAGCAACACTTCCTAGTGGAACTAACATGCGTAGAATTTCCTACTTCAGTGCAAATTTCTAGGCACAACAGTCCTATTAAATATTGTTCGTATACAAATAGGCTTAACTGATTTCATTATGGTAATTTATGTAGTTTTCACTAAAACATATTGATTCTGTTGAAATGTGAACAATGCGCTAACTTATTTTAACGTATATTTCTTCCAATGAGCAGAAATGATTCGAAACATTATTCGCGATTTTCTCAGAAGCAACTTTTGAAACATATGACTGATATGCGTAGAACGGCAGTATACCAAATGCTATTATTACTAGGTCGATCGTCATTTAACCAAAACTAAATATTCAGTGTGCCAGAATTTTTCAAAACTCTAGGAATTGTCTTTAAGTTTATTTTTTTTCATTTTCAAGCACAGAAGGGGGTCTTAGGGCCAAGTCTCCAGTGCAACATCACTGTCCATACAGCACAACGGTAGAGGTAAAGATTTGGCACCACCGAATAATAATCACAGGGATCTAGTGAATCCTGCTCAAGATGCCGGATAGGGAGGAATAGTCTTTCAAGTAGGGGATAGTCGAAGTAACAGTACTAATAGTAAAAGTTGGAAAGTAAACGTACAGAGGACCATGTTTTACAATACCTGTAAATCTTGTAAATCCAGTTACCTATCATATAAAATTGCACATCTTCTAATAATTATTGTTATTATTGACATCGTTGACACTTACATTTCGATGAAGATGGTGCCACCTATTTTACCTTTTAGATGATCATCACAGAAGCCAAACTTGAATCGTAGACCAGGTCCATCAACAATACACTCGATCCGATAAGGGGCTCTATGGTAACGCCCACACTGTATAGTCATCTTCTTCCTCTTCAGGCTCGCTCACCTCCCGGAATTAACGCTCGGTGCAGCATAGATTTGATATGGTTAATAATATCAAATAGTGTTACATGCAAACGAAAATTAGGCACAACCAGGATAAGTTTTTTAAAGTAATAATTTCATCTGGATACCCAACTAACGATAGCATATATCAATGACATTGTCTCACTTTGAACCCACATTTAAAGTTATTTTGTGATTAAATGGTTACTTGGATACTTTTTTTTATGATATCAAGCTGGGGCTGCGTGACAGCTTATGTCGTTTTCGTTTTTACTACACTACACCGGTGCAGTGTAAGCAGCAATAAGTGCGAGTCATTGACAGTTCATCGTCACTTCTTTGTAAAGAAAGGTGCAACCGATAACTACACCCTAATTTTTTTCGGTGTTCGGCAGTGTAGCACCGGTGTAGCTACACCGCAAAAACGAAAACGACATTAGTTTTCAAAACCTGACCCATGTGCGTAGATTTTGCTTCTATCTTTTGACAATACTACAGAAGGACTAGCCAATGTTGGCAGTTTGAACACTGGCTTCAGTATATTGTTTCAAGATAGTTTTAGGAAAAATGTTGTGACGTGAGTGCGTATTAACGAGGCAAAAGATATATCCGCGTAGTAATCCGATTGAATTAGTATTGAATTGTAAATCTCGTAAGCTCCGTAGACCACGTTATATCCGACAGTCACGAAAAGTTAAAAATGCACTTGACAAAATAGAATAAACGTATTAACGAGTCAAAGGATACGTCTGCGTAGTACTCCGATTGAAATAGTAAATCTGTTTAAGAATAAACTATCTAAACTAAGTGAGTTCCGTAAACCGAGCAAGTTCCGAACGCCGCGCAAAACAGCATAAAAAACAGCTTATTAGCAGAGTGCCACCAAAATAAATGCAAGTTGATAAATTTTGGTTTCCTCCCAAAATATTCTACTACTACACAGCAAAAAAATAATTTTGATATCACATCAAAGTGGATGCACTACAATCATGTCGAAAATTTCATGTAATTTTTATGACCACATAAATAAACAAATGCAGTAAAAGCAGCGTAATGTCAGTTCATGCATTGTATTAATGATAATTTTGTCCTTTTTAGCATGTAATATTACACCATATTTTCGACATGATTGTAGTGCATCCACTTTGACTTGATATCAAAATTATTTTTTTGCTGTGTAGGTATAGAGATTCTTAGATTTCGCGTCCGTACCGACTAAATTCCAAAAACTTCATAAGTCCAGAACGCGTTTGGTAAGCTTTATCAAATTGCGCATTACTAATGGGATGTTTACACTTATGCCATTGCACTAGCGTTAATGAGCCAGCTGCTTGCAAAAAAGCTCACCAGCATACTGTAAACACCAGCGTCTACCAGCATGAGATTTCAGAAGCAACTGAAATTCGTGCTAGTTGGCTAATACACTAGTGCCAGCAAATCCCCATGGATGCAAACACTCCATAAAGCTCCGTAGGTTGCGTTGAGTCCCGGCACTCGCGAAAAGTTCAAAATGCACTTGATAAAATAGAATAAAAGAAAAACTCAGTAAAATACTGTCTACTAAACGAGCCACTTCAAAATTTAAATTGAACCGAAATGTAAATATAAAATCTCAGCAATATTAACTTTCCACCTTAAATTATTCAGCCTTCTCTTGATTATGGGATCTATGAAACCACTAGAACCGAAAATGGTTATCAGTACTAGTAAGCCACAAGAAAAGTCTGCAAACAACTTGCCCGCCACAAAACCCGTCATCACCTCTTCCAACGCGCCACAATTAGCGATTCTACTACACGTGAGCGCTCACTGAGTGAACGCTCACTGAGTCACAAACTCGCCGACTGCGGTACTGAACTTGAGCGGTGGCGGCCGCCGCAGCAGTAGCAGCGGTACGAGCAGCAGCCAATCGTTGATTGAGTGGCAGCGGTGGCAGCACTGTAATCGGTCGTCGTGGTACCGGTGGGAAGTCCTAGTCATTAATTTCCGGCACTTTCTTGCAGCCGGACTGGTTTCTCGTCGATGCTTTTTTTCCGGATCTCGATGTACTCGGTGCGCTTTGGGTAGGCCTTGCTTGTAGCTTTGTGAGCAGCACCGCAGTTGGCACAAATGGGATCGGCTTCATCGAGTCTGTCGCAGGCGTCGGTTTTGTGTTGTTTGCAGCGGCTAACCGTTCCATGCCCGAACAGCAGGCAGTTTGAGCCTTGGGTGACTCCACGACTGACCGCTTGTACCGCTACCACTTCACCACAATGTTGAATAGGACGCGGATGCCCAGGAGGTCCATCAAAGTTGTTGAGTTCTTTTCAAGGTGGATCAGGTATAGCTGGTCGCGGTACTTGACGGCCTTGTTGTGACTGGCCATCTTGTGAATTTGGACCGGCTTTAGTCCATTAGCCACCAGCTCTTCCAAGAGGACGCCTGTGTCCATGTCGTATAGTCCTCGCAGGACAACCTTGCACGGCTTAACAGCCTCGATTTCGTGGGAGAAGTACTCCTCCTTTGATTGGTCCAGTATGGTCTGTTCCGCCTTGTAATATTTCAATGCCGGAACTATCAGTTTGTATCCTTCCGTGCACAGCTGGATGGTGCACCGGACGCCCTGCGTGATGAAGAAGTTTATTTTTTCCCGCAGGGAAGCCCTTCACGTAGAAGAGCGGCATTCTGTCCTTCTTCGGCGGTCCTGTTGTTTCCACCACCGGTTCTGCACCGTCCTTCAGAACGGAGAACCGATTGTTGCCGAACAGCTGTCGCACTGTCACTGTTGTCTTTAGGCCTAGACCGTTTCCTGGGATTGCCGGCACTCGCACCACCGCGCGATTTTTTACCCATTGCTGGGTCAGCGAGAGCGTTTCTATTCAACACGAGAAAAAACGGTGCAACGCAATCGATCGAACGAAGAGTGCGAGAGAAACAAAACGTTGACTGTACCTACTGCTCAACAGTCTGGCAGCAAATGCTGAGTTGAAGCTTTATTTTTTTTTATTTTAAATGATCTTTATTTCTGGTTTTTGTGTGGATTTACATGTATGATTTAACAAGTGACACAGATGCGTCTTTTCAACTATAGTTCATTTGAAACTTTTAATTATCATTTAAAGTTCCTAGTCCAATCAGGCCTGTTTTTATGAAAGACCAACTTGGTGGGATTGGTTTGTTCTGATTTGAGACTATACAGCAGCGCTCTTTTATATCTTTTCAGGTTAAAGTAGAATGATGTGCAACCAAGTGGTACTGGATTATGACGACTGGGTATGGGAAGAACGTTTATTTCATGAAAAAAGTTATACAATTATCACTTTTTATATGTACATTGGACAATGCTTGACATTACCACTTTTTCAAAAGTTTATAAATATTGGTACAGGGGCAGCTGAGTTATTAATGTTCAACATCTTTCATTATTTTGTTACATGTTACATTTTCGGTTTTCACAAAGTGTACCCCCGTATAGAAATCACAGACGTAGTCCTGCGTCAAAAAGTTGACAAAAGCTAGTTCAAGTAAAAATTTAAACTTTTTTTTTTCTAGATAGGGAAAATGGCTCTAATGTTGGCCTATGGATCTAAGATTGGGCCCATCGCTAGAAATCTTCTATTTATCATTTTTATCTAGATGAACACGTCATTGGGACGGTACTAAAGGATATTTTTGGTTGCTATTGAAAATTCAGTCGATTGCTGAATTTATGTATAAGCCCAAATAAGGGGTTTTTAGGCCGACATTACATCCATTTCCCGTACATGAAATCTAAAAAATATATATAAATTGCGGCTGAGTCTGGAGGGGGGGGGGGGGGGGCTGCCCGTTCTGACAACGCATATGCAAAGACATACAATAAGCCAGTTTAGTTTAGTTTAGTTTAGTTTAGTTTAGTTTAGTTTAGTTTAGTTTAGTTTCGTTTCGTTTCGTTTCGTTTCGTTTCGTTTCGTTTCGTTTCGTTTCGTTTCGTTTCGTTTCGTTTCGTTTCGTTTCGTTTCGTTTCGTTTCGTTTCGTTTCGTTTCGTTTCGTTTCGTTTCGTTTCGTTTCGTTTCGTTTCGTTTCGTTTCGTTTCGTTTCGTTTCGTTTCGTTTCGTTTCGTTTCGTTTCGTTTCGTTTCGTTTCGTTTCGTTTCGTTTCGTTTCGTTTCGTTTCGTTTCGTTTCGTTTCGTTTCGTTTCGTTTCGTTTCGTTTCGTTTCGTTTCGTTTCGTTTCGTTTCGTTTCGTTTCGTTTCGTTTCGTTTCGTTTCGTTTCGTTTCGTTTCGTTTCGTTTCGTTTCGTTTCGTTTCGTTTCGTTTCGTTTCGTTTCGTTTCGTTTCGTTTCGTTTCGTTTCGTTTCGTTTCGTTTCGTTTCGTTTCGTTTCGTTTCGTTTCGTTTCGTTTCGTTTCGTTTCGTTTCGTTTCGTTTCGTTTCGTTTCGTTTCGTTTCGTTTCGTTTCGTTTCGTTTAGTTTAGTTTAGTTTAGTTTAGTTTAGTTTAGTTTAGTTTAGTTTAGTTTAGTTTAGTTTAGTTTAGTTTAGTTTAATTTAGTTTAGTTTAGTTTAGTTTAGTTTAGTTTAGTTTAGTTTAGTTTAGTTTAGTTTAGTTTACTGAATCTATATTTCCGCTATTTCTTTTAAAAAATATGTCGCGCATTGAATATTCTGGTTCTGAAAAGTTTAGTTTAGTTTAGTTACTTTAGTTTTCTTTAGTCTCGCTACTTTTAGCCTTGGGCTGGTTCGATTCTGAAAAGTATTTAATTCATCAACACTAAATTTCGCCATTGACTCCCAATTAAAGACCCAACCAACAGACATTCCAGCATAAATATTCTCAGAACCAATTAAATCGGCCCCTTCTATTGATCAGAAGAAAGTCGCCCAAGGCAATTCATTCGTCAAACTTCCGAGGAAAAATTCCTTCTGCCAGCAGGAAGAAGCTTCGTCGGAACATTCTAATTTGCCCTCACCGCCCCCAGGCAAACAGGGAAATAAAGCGCAAGTTTCAGCAGAGCAGAGCATATTCATGTGCTTACTTACGTCGTCATGATATCCGCCTCGCTGCCAGTTTGCTTTCTCCTAATGGTGGTCCGATTGGCCGTCCGCGCGGTTCGAATATCAGTTTCCCAGAACCTGAAACGGTAAAAAAATAAATAGAAACGTAAAGATGCATTCATTTTTCACTCTTAGTTACACAAACACCAGGCAAACAAATAGAAATACATTTTCCTCGTAGGCGAGGGTGGTCGGCAGTCAGAAGTTGAGGGGAAGAAAAGCTGGGTGCAAAACCTATCAACAGGTATTTTCGAACACAATAATCTCTTTGCCCGCAGCCGCTGTCGAATGAACGCAGCAGGGAGTAGTAGATGGAGAAAAAACGGTAGCATTATGTTTAAATATGCTTTCCATAAATCGATTTCCATTCGGTGAACAACACAACAAACGGATTGGAACAAATGGAGGCAGACATTTACCTCTTTTATTGGGGGTTTTCTGTAGAAACGAGGTGGCCTTTTGATCGCTGAAGAGGAAATGAAATACTGTAACTGCTTTGGCAAATGCTGATTCTAGGTACCTATTGAAGAATTCTATTTTGGTGAAACCGATTTGGCTTATTGTAAAGCAATGGATCATAGATCTTAAGCATCATGAGTCTCTAGGACCGTGCTCATGAAGTGGTGGGATGGATGTCGATTTGAAGCTTCTATGATGTGAGATCTCAGCTTTTATGATAGTATCCTTTCATTCGGCACCAACGTAGCAAACGCGTGGAACTGCTTTTGTAATTATTGACTCCAGCTTCCGAATTTTCACGAAGAGAAGTTTCACGAGCAGGAGAGAATAACTAATGAATACCTAATTCTGACCTGATACCAACATTTGATGTTCGTCAGCATGACATAAGAGGTAAAATACCAAAGATTAATACCATAAAATACATAAAAACAAAAACTAATGTTTCAATACCAAAAACACACCACACGAGACATTCGTTCCTGCTCGGATTCACCATGCAATCTAATGACACCAACAATAATACCATCGGAAGACATGATTGAAGTAACGTTATACTCCTGTAATCTAGTACGTCGATTGTATTACTGGAATTTAGGAGTACAACGGTACTACAATCATGTCTATGCTGTGGATAGACTTGTATGCAGGCATGGCAAATCATTTATGTACATTCATTTACATTCATTTTTCTCTAACTTTTTCCATCAATGGAATTCCGTAAAATGATGTATGAAACTTTTGCAGGTTTTGATATTATCTACAATTTTTGTCGATATCTTAAATCTATACCTCTTATGCATGACAAACTAGAGCGAGCAGAACTTGTTACTATTTTTCAATGAATGTAATTTACATTCACTGAAAAACTGTTCGCCCCGGTTCATCATGCATAAAATATACAGATTTGAGTTATTCAGAAAAGTTGTAGCTAATATCAAAAGCTTCATACATCATTTCATCGAATGAATGTAAATGATGTGCCATGCCTGCTTGTATGCCTTATTTGTTTAAAAAAGTCATGCAGCATACTCATGCTCATCCATGGTCACACTAGTATAATTGTTGTTTAGTTTTTGTATAGTGATCATAATTATTATACAAATAATACTCATGCTCATAGGGGCCTCCCTTAGCTCAGTCAGTAAAGGCGCAGCTACAAAGCAAGACCATGCTGGAGGTGGCTGGGTTCGATTCCCGGTCCGGTCTAGGAATTTTTCGGGTTGAACAATTTCTCTACTCCCCTGGGCATAGAAGTATGATTGGACTTGCCTTACAATTATACCAATGCAAAAATTGTACAGGCATCGAAAGCTCTCAATTAATAACTGTGGAAGTGCATCTAGAACACTAAGTTGAGAGCACGCAATAAGCTAATATGCAATATGCAATAAGCTTAAAATGCGAAGAAGAAGAAGCTCATAGTTGATCATATAAGTGTCCCCTCGGAAAAAATGGTACATGCTTACTAAGAGCACTCGCACCAATGCGTACAATAACATGCTATTTGTACGGCTAGTTTGACAACTTTAGCAATTGCTCAGTGGTCCAGAATGTAGATTTAGGTGGAACGATAGGGGAATTTACGTATTCTCGTCAATCTAAGCAGAGTCTGCACTTCTACTAGCATTTTCTCAGCGTCACGCACATATATGATGTGTCTGTTTGTTTACATTCATCTGCTGCTTGCTTCTCTATCCATTCCAATCGACAGAATTTTTCAAAACGTTTTTACAACGCTCCAAACTTCTCAGGTGAGTGTGACTATTGTCGGCAGCCTCTTTTTCTTCGGCAACCTTCCCATTAGAACTGCGTGTTAACCAGCTGTTCTATTATTGGCAACTCGAAATCAACCCCACTTTGTAGTGCGTATGCTTTATTTGAAGAAAAATGTAGCATTACTGGATTGCTCGATCGTTCAAATATAATCAGATTGAAGCTGAAAGGCTAAACAATCGTTTGGACATATTCAGGGAAGTGCGTTGATGGGAAAACATAGTGAAATTAACGTTTAAATTTAGGTTGCCGAAAACAGTCAATGGGTGCCGAAGCCAACATTTACCCTATATCCTTTAAATTTGTCGAACCCTTTAACGGAATCCCTACATGAAGCTTTGAGTAGGTTGGTTTGTTTCCTTTTAATTCCGTTAAAATTGCTTATCTTTTGTCAGATACGCGTATTTTGTCTACTACTTGCAGAATTCATCAGTGCCAAATACTCAACACCACTGAAGAATCCATCTTTTATCTAAGAGTTATATACTAATCAATAGGTACTAAAAATCAGTAGGTATCCACTGCCATGTCAAAATTGACCTAACCAGGTACCGAAATTAAGCCTCCAACAGGTAGATACATGCTACGATGTGTTGTTTTAGGTAGCATGCTAAAGAGTCTCGAGTATCCGTTTCCTTGATCTCTATTAAGCAATGTTGATGGATTATGTTTACATATTTCTAAACTTTCAGCTACGTCTAGTTTCCAAGGCGAAGATACAGTCCGCAGGATATTAATGTTATCCTAAGTCAAATTGTGCCCCTTTGTAACCATATGTTCTGCATGGATTGGATTTAAATTCATAATGAAGTCCTTTATCCATCTCTTTGTTAGCCTTTTTACCTCTGCGATGTGTTCCTTAAACCTTGTTTCCAAAGTCCTTTTCGTCTGACCAATGTAGATGTTATTGCAATCTGGACAAGAGATTTTGTAGACTCCGGCTTTCCCTAAGACATTTATTGAATCTTCAGTTGATCCTAACAGTGACTTCAGCTGATTTGTCCTGCTACTGAATACTAAATCCAGGCCAAAACTTCTAATCTTTGAAATCAATGGTTTGGTAATGTTTTTGTCGAAAATCACCGCTACCCGTTTTAAACCCTCAGTTACTGGTGTAAGAGTTGTCGAAATACGCCTAAAATGATCCCTTGTTCTTTTATCGATTACTGCTTGAATTGTTTTTTCTTGATACCCATTAAGTCTAGCGATTTAAAAAATGTGAGTTATTTCCTTTGATTTGCCTGTATCGCTAAGAGGAAGAGTTTGCATCTTGTGAACATGTGGTGAAAAGCGGCCATTTTGGGTTGATGGGAATGGTTTGAAGTGCTTGGTATTACTCTCTTTGTATTTGTTGGTTTCCTATAGATTTCGAAATTGAACGAAGACGTTTCCCTGATGATGAGAAGATCTCAGAATGGGAGTTTGCCGTCTCTCTCTTCTTCGTGAGTAAATTTGATGTCCTTGTGAACGTTGCTTATGGCCTCCAAAGTGTTTGATAAATCTTCCCTTTTGACAATGCTAAAGATGTCATCCACGTACCAACATTTGGGCAACAAATTCCTATCCTCCAGAGTATTTTCTAGGTTAGCCATGAACAATTCACATAAAATGGAGAAAGCGGATTGCCCATTGGAGCGCCTTTAGTTTGGTTATAAAAATTTTCTCTGAAAATGAAATAATTTTCCTCCATACAAAGACGAGTAAGCTTGTACGATGTACCTATTAGGTTCTGAAAGCTTGGAAGCCATGATCAATCCTTTAAATTTGTCGAACCTCTTAGCGGAATTCTTTTATGATGAGCTTTGAGTGTGTTGGTTTATTTCCTTTAAATTCCGTTATAATTGCTTATATTTTGACAGATACGCGTATTTCGTCTACTACTTGCAGACTTCATCAGTGCCAAGTACTCAACACCACTAGGGTTGGGACTTAGGGTGTTCCTGGAAAAATAGTTTTAGCACTAACTTTTTTATTTGAAATTTCTCATGAAAGTCATCTTGTAGAGACTTTTAAAACTCTTTAAGACGAATGTTTTATAGCGAGATGTGTTGTCTGTATCTCTTCTAATAAAAAAGATATACCCAAATATAGTGAAAAATATGAATAAATTGAAATTGATTTTATACGAGTTTCAAAAACAACATACCTCCAATGTTTCATATTATTGAGAATAACATACGCCCTTTCAAATGCCGTAAAATAAACTTTTTTTTTTGTTTGCCCCAAACAGAGATATTAAAATTTGAAAAGTGCATATTTTTAGTATAAAAACGTCAATAACTCTTGATCGGCGAAAGAATTTGACAAGCTTGCTGCAGCAAAAATTTGCACCTTCTTAAGATCTAAAAGTTATTGAAGACATCTTTGCTGAGAAATTCGAAATAAGAAAACTAGAGCAAAACAACTTAGTGTATTCAAACAAAAAAGTTTGATTTTTGATTTTAATGATAATAGGAACCACCCTAGAATTCATTGTCATAAAAATGAGGGGCCTAAATATAAGGAATAACTTTGTAGAAGAGACTTTTAGTCTAAAGTTTCAATTTCAGGCTCAAAACATATCATTTCACCTAAATCTGAATTCTGGACCACTGTGCATTGCTATTTTAGTTTGCAACACCGAAGGTTGCTAAACTTATCGTCGAACTTCGAACTGAAATTGATCACAGAGTTTCGTGTTTGTTTTTTTTTTTCGACAATATTGATATACCTAACCACGAAGACTGAAGATTGAAGGTTAAGATCCAACTACATAAATCTGTGGTCCTCCAGAAGATTCGAATAGCCCAGCGATTTTTTTTAAATTACCCTTTTTGTGATGCTACATGAATGAATTTGAATCTGGGACCAGTATGCGCACACTGGTGGTCACGAACCTGTCCTCTAGGAGATCCGGAACATCCATAAAAGTGGTCAATTCGTAAAAATATACTCGTATGCTCATCTTATAAAAGTTGTGCACCAAAATGCATAAAGGCATTTTCGGATGCCCATCTGGATTACTAGATTACATATTTTAACTTATGAATGTATTAAGCTCAGTTGGTCGAATTTAATACGAGATCTATTAACATCAGAAAAAAAATTGAAACCTTTAAGAAATTTGATTGACAGAAGTGTGGGGAAGTTAAAAGATCTTCAAGAGTAAGTTCCAAAAGCTCGAGGGTAATCTAATAGATTTCAGGAAAATTAACTTCAGCGAAGATCAAGAGCGTCAGGGTGGTTCCATTAAATTCAGAAAAAATTAAGCTTAAAGACCTTTGAGTAAGTTACGTGAACTTCGGGTAAGTTCTGAAAATGTCAGGGCAGTTCCATGAATATCAGGAAAACTTTGAGATCTTTAGAGACGTTCTTAAAAGTTAAGGTTCGTTTCTAAAACTTTATTACAGTTTCATTTATTTCAGTAAAATAGAGGAAACCATCAAGAAATTCCGAAAATTTAAGGATAGTAAAATAACTTCAAAGAATGAACTAAAAAATATTCAGAAAACTACACAGAAGATCCATAATAAAAGGGAAATTTAAAGATCTTCTGGGCAGTTCCATTAATTTCTGAGGGTTTCATAGGTCATCAAGAAAGTTTCATTGGCAAACTGCGGGAGCAAAAGGATAGTTGTTCGGCAAAATTTTTGGAATTTTGTGTTAACTTCAGGCAAACTTCAGGATTTTTAAAGCGGTTCCAAAAGCTTCAGAAAACTGCAGGAACTTTCAACAAAATTTGTGAAATTCAGGGATATCCAGAGAACTTTAGGGAAGTTAAAATAATTTCATATTTGTGGAGATAACTTGAGGAAAATTTACATTTTAGCGAAGACAACAAATCAAGAATACTGGCAACTCTTCCATTTTCTCATACAAACGCTATGAGACAGGTACAATCTAAATGCTTCGAACGAATTTGATAGCAAAGATTACATCCTCAGACAGGCTTCCAAAAAGTACAGCCTCCTCGCGACAGTTGGTTTATACCTGAATTGACTGTTGCTTTGTGTGCTTTACTACCGCTTGCTACCGTACGTTCAGATCTGAATTCGAAGTGTATTGGTAACAGCGCACGCACGAACGAATGAAAGCTGTATTAGAACAGTCGCATCTATACCCGCTTTGCTAAAATCATCGTGCTTGGAACGTAGTGAACCGAATGGGCTGTATTTATGCATTTCTTTATGACCAGGTTCTGAATGTTTCTGTCGTCATAACAGCCTTCACAAACCGACGACATCCCTCAGCTTACCCAAGTGGCTGTCACGAAAAGGCTGTCACGAGACATTATATACAATTGATATACGGCAGTGGAGTATGGAAGAAACCCAGAATAATGATCCCGAACAGATATGTCGGCCCGATGTCGGATCAATGTAAGGTCATTTTATGGTCGACGTCGGCCAGATGTCGGGTCAATTCTGTGTTTATGTCAGGTCAATGTCGGGCCAACATCGGGTTGGGGTTTGGTAGAAGTCAGGTTGGTGTAGGGTAGGCTTATATTTTTCGCCGGAGACCGTGCGCTTAAAAAAAATATATCGGATGAAAATTTTGCAATGGGTAGCACGAACGTGATAGCAACCGAACGAGCTCCGGCGCCACACTGGTAGTGTAGTAGCAGTTTTACGACATACAAACAAAATTTCAAAGACAGCAGCAACGAATCGGCAGTTTGACGGACTGCTTGTTGTATGTACGAGGAAAGTTACGAATGACCATCCGAGGCTGTCATAGCCGAACGAACAAAATACATGACTAAGAACAAGCTGTCGTGAACAGCACAAGACGGCAACGTTGCATGTCGTATAAAAGCCTCACTGTGGGCTGTCGCTTATAGCTCAATCTCAAGGCTGTCGTAGGAAAAAGAAAGCGACAGCCGTTGGAATACTGTCATGAGGCGGTACTTTTGGTATGCCTGTCCTCAGAAGAAGGGTTTGTGTATTTGCTCATTTTTCTATGCGTTGCTTCCACCTTCACTCAAGTGCAGCGCTACTTTATCTGTCGCTTGGATTCTGGCAAAGTTGGCAGTCTTCTTGATTTGTTGTCTTCGATTTTAGAGAACTTCCAATTACCTCAAAGAAGTTAAACTAGAGAGCATTAGGGAATTGCAGAGATATTAACGGCACTTCTAATAACTTCATAACTTCAAGAATATCAAACAATTCAAGACTTTCAGGGAAGTTCGAAGATTTGTACACTGGAGTCGCTTTTTACGCGGGTGATACGTCCCGCGTAAAAAAAAACCGCGTAAAAAAAAACCGCGTAAATTCCGGAATCCGCGTAAAAAAAACCGCGTAAATTCCGAAATCCGCGTAAAAAAAAACCGAGTAAAAAAATACCGTGTAAGAAAAAAACGCGTAAAAAGCGATATACCGCGTAAATTCTGAAATCCGCGTAAAAAAAAAACCAAAATCCACGTAAAAAAAAACCGCGTAAATTCCGGAATCCGCGTAAAAAAAAACCGCGTAAATTCCGAAATCCGCGTAAAAAAAAACCGCGTAAAAAAAAACTGTGTAAAAAAAAACCGCGTAAAAAGCGACTCCAGTGTATACATAAGCTCCAATAAATTCCTGTCAATTAATTAAAATTCAGAAAAACTTCGAGATTTTTTTGACAAAATAGAATTCAGAGTACTTCATAAATGGGAAAATAAATAAATAAATAAATAAATAAACTTAATTCATGGAATTTGAAGAATGTTTAAGAAGTTTCAAGAAACTCAGGGAATTTCCGAAAGGAAGATTGATCAGCATCAAAACAACAGCAAACTTTAAATGGCACATTTGAACAGTCCGAACAAGTAATTGCATCTAAATTTAATGAATATTCAGTCTACAGTGTTTCATTAATTAATCAATCCATTGAATTGGTCGATTAATCCGACGAAATAAAACAACTAGTCTATAGTAGTTGTTGAATGAAAGTTTTTAACCCAGATGAACTTAGAGTTATTTGTTATCGGCTGGAGCAGATAATGTTAATGCTTAAGTTATTCAAGATTGTTTTCATGTCATTGGCAACATCTTGCTGGACCTTATTAATGAATCATTGCAAACTGAACATGTGCCACAAATTTGGAAGGAATCCTTTGTAGTTCCTATTCAAAAAGTTGCTGGATCGAATAAAGCCGAAAAGTTTCGTCCTGTCCACAGTTTAACTATCAATCGTATTTCGTAATTATGAGACTTTTCAGCCCAAAACAGTCCAAATATTAAAAAAAAATCCAATGCTTTAAACGAATTGATAAAAAGAGTTAAAACACATCAAGCTAAAGATTTTCCGTCCAGGGGGAGAGGTAGCTCATCGATTCTTCCGGTTCGCCTCCTAGTATCGTGCTATAAGGTACCAGGCGATAACCAGGGCAGTTGATCGATAGCTCGATGACATCATTTCGTTGGCGTCTGCAATGGGAAATTCTCATAGCAGGCATTGACGATGAGACATTGTCGAGTTGTTGAATACCAACTATCGTGGTGACTCACCGATTACCTGTCGATCTGCAAAATTTGGAAAGACGTCTGCATTGAATTGTCTCATATAATAATATTCCGCCCACTACATCACAAGAAATTGTGAGTAGCTGAGTGGAATGGAGATAAGTTAAGCATTGGGTTCAGGACCAAGTCTCCACTGGGTGGTGCCAATATATGAGCGCAATAGAATCATCAAGTTGCCATAAGGCACGGAATGAGACTATTACATGGCTGGGTAGTCAAAGTCTTCCATGCGTTAGTCATTTCAGGTGGATTAGAACAGGTTTAGGTTTAGGGTGGGCGTTGGCCAGATTTGGATTTTTCAGATGTAATCCTGGATAGGACCCTGTCATTGAACGTCGCGTGAAAGTGGAACTTAATGAAGGCCTAGGTACTTTTTCGTAGTTTTTAGTTTTCGGATTTGAAAGATCGTCGGTTACAGTGGCCTGCTTACTGAGCAGAAAAACGCGGTCCCAGGTCCTTACATATCAAAGAGATTTATGGTAAAATCGCTTGTGTATCGTGTATTTTGCGAAACTCGTTGTTGTCGTTGGTTCCGGGTTTGAATGGATACACAAATTTGAGCAACGGTATTAAGTGATATGAGGGGCTCGGTGGCCTTAGAGCAACCGTTTTTGCTTACTGAGCAGAACATCATGAGTCTAATCTCAGGCCCATCCACATTCAAGACTCGTCAATCGTTTTATTTGTTAATATGACTACATGGTAATAACAGCAACTCGGTGATTAAAAAGGTGCTAGTCTGCCTAGTGGCAAACGTTTTTGATTACTGAGCAGAAGACCGTGGGTTTAGTCCCAAGCTCCTTCGCGTTATATGATTGTTAGGACATCAATTCAGCTTATCGTTTACCAAAACGAACCCTGCTGCAAACCCAACCCTCTTATCCAACATCCCAGTGATTCCTCGTGGAAGTGCAGAGGTGTTCTCGGCTTCCATCAAAGCGAGTGTCATGTCAATACAATCCTTCCCATTCCTTTCTTGACCTGTGTTCGGGCGCGGCCGGCGTTGGTATTGCCTAATTTAAGATCACCAGTTTTTACACATTGAGGATGATTGCTAGTCCCAAGCATCGTCTATTGGTTCTCTGTGTAATTACTGCTGATCTGGCAGTAACAGAGTAGCAACCGTGGGCGGTCAATCAAGCTCAAGCTCAAGCTCAAGCTCAAGCTCAAGCTCAAGCTCAAGCTCAAGCTCAAGCTCAAGCTCAAGCTCAAGCTAAAGATTTTCCGTCCCATTTATAAATGAAGAATTTTCATATCTTATAATTAAAAAATTCAATGGTAGAAGCGTACAAACCCGCTAGCAAACGAAAAAAAGAAGAGAGAAGTCAAGCATAAGCAGAATTCGAATGAATTTATGGATATCAAATTTCAATGAACTCATCAAACAGTGTTCAAACCTACTTCACTTTGCGGTGAAAATAGTTCCATTCGGGTACTTACACCCAATTGTTCCGTGAGCGTACATACAACTGATAGTTGGAATTATCGATCAACTTTTTTCCCTCCACTAATTATGCCCCTGGTCGATCATTTGTGTCAACAGCTTTTGCTAATGATTGCGAGACTTCTATGCTAAGTGGGTCGTAAATAAAAAGTTCTAAATCATGTTTCACATTGACTAGTAGCAGTGGCGGACATTTTGCGTTGGAAATAATCGCTATTTTTGCAATGGCAACTACGTTAGAGTGAATGATTGAATGTTCAAATAATCTGAATGCCTTTTCTCATTAGGATTCATTTTACGCTTTTAACTTTCCACCAGCTGGTTGCTTCAAGAGAGAGAGAGAGAGAGAGCGAGAGAGGGGAAAACCACACACCCTCCAAGTATGCTAAGATTAATAAATCTGGAAACTTTGAACACGGAAAAGCTGCTTCCACCATCTACCATATCCATGCCCAAGCCTCCCGCGACGAATGGAAGTTTTCCACCTGATAAGTACGAAACCGAAGAAAACATGAAATGTGACGGTTCGTGAACTTTTGCGATTTGTAGCTCACGCCAACAGGCCGGCAAGTTGAGAGGGAGATTGTTTTTGTTCGAGCATTTTGGTCCTGGCATTAAGCTGCCATCGAGCCTGTCAAATAAAGCTGTCAACGGTCGGTGGTGGCGTTCCCTCCAGGACATTTTGAGCTATAAGGGCAATATAAATTTGATTTTCAAGCCTAGAAGAGAAGAGTGGAAGTATTGAAACTAATTCTACTTCTTTTTTATTGCAGCAATAGTAAATTATCTTCTTCTTCTTTTGATTTATTATGTCTTTACTGGGACTTTGCGCCCTCAATTTAGTGTGCTTTGAGCACTTCCATAGTTGTAAATTGAGAGCTTTCTTAGAGCACCCGCACCAATGCGTTGCAAAAGCTATTTTAGCAACCTCCACCGTAATGCAGTAACCAAACAGTAACAATCTGCCTCTCGGTGAACAGTGGGTTGGCAAATATAGCAGCGCGATAGCAACCGGTCTAAGCGTTGCTATCTATGAAATGTTTGTTTTGTTTTCTTTTGAACTTTGTGATATATGGATACATTTGGATTTTAGAAAAAAATGCTGACCACAACCCGGTCTTTCAGAAGGTCCGGACCATGCATAAAAGTGATACAAAAAAATCAAGAGCTTCACGATTCACTTATTCTGAAGCTACATTTATGAATTAGGATCTAGAACTAGCATATGCAATCTGGTAGCGGTGTGGTTCTCATGAAGGTTTTGAACATTCACAAAAGTAGTCAATTCGCGTAAAAATCCTAGTTTTATTTGGGCTTCCCTGAGGATTTGAATCTTTCCTGAAGTTGATTAATTTTTCTATTGTTCCGGAAATTTTAATCATATATATAATATTTTCTGACGACCTCGCATTATTTCAGAAACATCGCAAAATTCATGAAATTATTAAAATATCTCATAATTTCTTTGAATTCTTTGAAATATCTTGCAATTTTCCTAAAATAAATGAAACTTATATGAGATCTCTAATCATCAACGAAGTTCCGGGAACTTCCCAAAATATAATGAAAGTACCAAAAAATCTATATACATTTCTGAAGATCTATAGACGTTCATGAAGATTTCTGACCATTTTCAAAGTTCTCGCGATTTTTTTGAACAAAATATGATTCTCACTGAAGATCCTGCGTTTTTTTAAACTGCATTGAATACCATGGAACTTCCTTAAATTGATCTCACATTTTTCTGAACCTAATGTTTCTGAAATTTAAATAAAGGTCTTGGTACTTTGGGGAATCCTAATGAGAAAAGGCATTCAGATTATGTGAACATTCAATCATTCGCTCTAACGTAGTTGCCATTGCAAAAAATAGCGATTATTTCCAACGCAAAATGTCCGCCACTGCTACTAGTCAATGTGAAACATGATTTAGAACTTTTTATTTACGACCCACCCAGCATATAAGTCTCGTAATCATTAGCAAAAGCTGTTGACACAAATGATCGACCAGGGGCATAATTAGTGGAGGGAAAAAAGTTGATCGATAATTCCAACTATCAGTTGTATGTACGCTCACGCAACAATTGGGTGTAAGCACCCGAATGGAACTATTTTCACCGCAAAGTGAAGTAGGTTTGAACACTGTTTGATGAGTTCATTGAAATTTGATATCCATAAATTCATTCGAATTCTGCTTCTGCTTGACTTCTCTCTTCTTTTTTTCGTTTGCTAGCGGGTTTGTACGCTTCTACCATTGAATTTTCTAACTATAAGATATGAAAATTCTTCATTTATAAATGGGACGGAAAATCTTTAGCTTGATGTGTTTTAACTCTTTTTATCAATTCGTTTAAAGCATTGGATTTTTTTTAAATATTCGGACTGATTTGGGCTGAAAAGTCTCATAATTACGAAATACGATTGATCGTTAAACTGTGGACAGGAGTGACAGGACGAAACTCTTCGGCTTTATTCGATCCAGCTACTTTTTGAATAGGAACTACAAAGGATTCCTTCCAAATTCGTGGCACATGTTCAGTTTGCAATGATTCATTAATAAGGTCCAGCAAGATGTTGCCAATGACATGAAAACAATCTTGAATAACTCTAGCATTAACATTATCTGCTCCAGCCGATAACAAATAACTCTAAGTTCATCTGGGTGAAAACCTTCATTCAACAACTACTATATACTTGCTGTTTTATTTCGTCAGATTAATCGACCAATTCAATGGATTGAGTAATTAATGAAACACTGTAGACTAAATATTCATTAAATTTAGATGCAATGACTTGTTCGGACTCTTCTAATGTGCCATTAAAAGTTTGCTGTTGTTTTGATGCTGATCAATCTTCCTTTGAACTCGTTGTGAAAGAGTTTTCTTTATCGATTGTGAATACTTATTACGCGCGATTGTATATCTATTCCAATCATTGTCATTATTCGGTCCACAGAACTGTTTGTACCATTTGTCCTTTTTCCGTTTAAGACGCAAAAGATCCAAATTGTGCCAGCTGTTCAAGTTTTTCAAAGAAACAAAAGTTTGCTCAACAAATGGATTCGTACAAGTAAGCGTTAGTTATAACAGCTGTAGATTCATATACATTACCAGTCACGCATGGAAAATCCACGCTTCTCACAACAAGATTCGAATATTTCTCCTGAAACTTCAATTTTACAAAATCCTCGTTATTTTCAATATTATCTAAAACTTTAATCCAGAGTTAATGTACACGTGCATCCATCCCGCGTGATAGAGGCACACTTTCTATAAGATCGTAGGTGCCTGGTACATTTCGAGACGAATTATGTCGCGTTTCTTTTTTGTTCTCACGTGCCTCATTCGTGTCACATGTGCTGTGTCTCATGAGCTAAGCTCGGTGAGCTCCAGCGAGATCGGCAGCGTACCTACGTCCTGCGTGCATGCTAAAAGTGGCTGGTTGGTGACAAAAAAAAAACAGCAGGGCACTGTTGTAGTCCTGTCACATTCTCGTGTCGCTGGTACAACTGATTGGTTTCGATCAGTTGGTATTCAGTTTTTGAGGGTTGAGAGATTGTGGTTTTTTTATAGAAGTATTTCAAGCGGAAGATGAGTTGAACGATTTCGAACCAATTACCGGCGGGGATATTTGTTACCGATCCATGCGCATGGAATTTTCATGGTTCAAAATATTAATTTAGCTCCACCAAGTTCAAACGATTTCAAATCAGCTCCTGATCATTCTCACAAAATTTGTTCTCATTAGGATGCGAACTCATACTGCACTTGGCCCTTTGAAGTTTATGTGGGAATTGAAAAATTGAACGTTAGGATAATTAGATATTAATTGATTAGGAAGATGATGTTCTTATGACATGATTCATTTACTACTCAGCAGACAACATTGGAATAATAGGACAAAAAATCGAGGCTATTATGTCATAAGGGCAAGATGCAGTGTTGCCCTGAAAACAGCCGATTTATCAACTTGGAAATTAATTAATAACAAATTTTCTTGACATTCAATTAAAAAGTGGTTTTCAAAAAAGTTGTAGCAAAAAAAGTTTATCCACCCCCAAACGGATACTATGATTTAAGTGTGTTTTACAGAGTTTTAGTGTTTATTCTGCAACTTTATCGAATGTAAACATTGTGTCTATCTTTTATTTAGTGCTCTTGAAGTTTTCGTGCTCAAAATTTCAGTTTTGTGTTCAAAATTGGAAGTTATTTGTTTCAAAATGCCCAAAAAAGACCAAATTTCGATCAGTATCCGAAATTTGATTATTGAACATCACAAAACTGGCAAAAGCTACCGTGATATTGCAAATATTGTCCAGCTTCACAAAGATATGGTCGCTAGAATTGTGCAGATGTACAAAAAGCGTGGTTCTATCTCACCAGCTAAGCGATCGGGGCGTCCTTCAAAGACAACTGGCCGAATTGACAGAGGTATCGTGAAGAAGGCGGAGCTGAACCGGGGACTATCAGCTCCGAAAATTGCGAAACAGATTGAAAGCAAGTTTTCCATTCAACTGACATCACAATCCGTACGAAATCGTATTCATAAGAAAAGTCTTAAGGGCAGAGTAGCTCTTAAGAAGTCATGGTTGTCCGGTTTTTTTTTACACGGTTTTCCACGATTTACACGGTACGTTTTTAACGATTTCTCGACAACGATACAACCTATCGATTTGATTCCAATCACATTATCCGTTTCAAGCTATTTGTAATCGAATGGCATACTTAAAAAAAAAAATCGCAATTTTTGGTGTAAATACAGAAATTTTTAAAATATGTCTACATGGACCATATAATGGTTTAATTACAAATGGCATCAAAATCCGATTTTTTAAAAACATTTAAGCATGCGAAAAATCAAAATCTCGTAGGTTTTTTTTTACACGGTTTTTTTTTACACGGACCGTATCCCCCGTGTAAAAAAAGACCTGAGTGTATATATCAAAAAAAGATTGAAGTGGGTCCAGGACCACATCGAAAACCATGTTTTCCAAAATGTTTATTTAGTAGGCTCAATATCTTTGAAAGCTCTGCGGAGCCGAATGACTAAACAAATATTACAATGGAGATCTAAATCGATTTCCTATATTTTTGGTGTGCTTGCAACGCATCGAATCTCGACAGATCCGCAAACCTTTTCTGCTGAGGATGCTGATGTTCGTTTTTGTATGCTTTATCGGCCTCCTGAGGGCACGTCTATTATCACCACCTCTTCATGCAGTACCTCTACCACTTCCTCTGTTGATTTGCTGGTGCTGCCTGACAATGCACCGACAGCCACTACACCAGGGTACGAACTGCTATGCGAGTTGCAAGGAATTTTGTAGTTCTTCAAGAAACTTCGTGGTACTTCAGGGAACTTTTTAAAAGTTCAGGGAACTTTCTTGAAGCGCAGATTTTTCTTCAAAGTTCAGCTAACCGATTTAGATTTTTCTTTAAAGCTCACCGAACTTTAGTGCACTTCGTAGAGTTTCATCGAACTGCTTCGGTAACTCTTCTTCTTCGTACCTGAAAAAGTGATAAAACAACGACACTTCATACACCTCGCAGCTTGTAATTGACAGTATGGACTGAATGAGGCTATTCATACTGTCGCTTATGTGATTAGTAACACTTATGCTTCGTTTTACTCTAATGTTCCGTTAACTGTTTTCACTAGAACACTGTTCTGATTTTGAATGTTTCTTTGGTATTATTATTATATTTTGTTTTATGCATTAAAACCAACATATGTCAGATGAACCATGAGCTAAATTTAGTGAAATTATTTAAAGTTCTGAGATCATGGAAAAGTTCAGAAAACTTCGTAGAAGTGGGAACATTATACAAGTTTAGGTAGGTTCGTAAAAGTTTATTTTTTAATGGCAGGAAACCTCTTTATTATTCAGGACCTTTTTTATAACTTCAGAGCGTTGATGAAACCTCATGGACTTGAAATAGTTCAGAGAATTCCGCACAAATTCACTAAATTTCATGCGTCGAACTTTGCGGAAAATCAACGAGAAACGTAGACGTGAAGCAATCTTTGGTGAAGTTTTGTGGACTGCATAATAATTCGAGGAACTGCGTATAACTTTATAGAAGTACAAGGCATTTTGACAAAGTTCAGGGAATTTCGTAAATATAGAAGACTTCAGGGATCTTCGTTTCAGCTTAGGGAACTTCATAGCAGTTTGTCAGAGATCTTAAAAATCTCAATGAACTTCCTGAAGATGAAGATTTTGGACCATCGTTAAATTTCAAGGTACTTTGAAATTAGAGTAAATTTTCTAAAACTTAAGGAAATTTTGTAGATGTTCAGGAAACGTTGCATAAGTAACAGGATATTCTTTCAGATATGCTCCCTAGACATCCAAGAAGTTTTAAAAGATCAGCATTTGCTGATGTTCTTCTGATCTGAATTGGCGAGTTGCTAAAAAAAAGGAGGACTTAAGAATATGCTTAAGTTTTTGAATATCATAATTTTTCAAATGGATAGATCAACTTTCAACACGGTATTTTCCACATTTAAACCATACACTCTAACAACATGGTGATTTGATTGGTTGATCTGTTGCAGGTTGTTGCAATGGCTGTACCACTTTCTGGTTTGTTGTAGCGAGATGGTGGCGCTTGGTGGTCACTTTGTGGAATTGGTGCCGATACTCAGGTGCTTCCTTCTGACACTGTTGATATACAAAGGCAAGGTCGCCCATTATCTAACCGAAAAGGTTATTTCTTCTTAGCGATTACGGACATCGACGCGAAAACGATGCCATCGAAAGCCGCAGAGCAATGGTCAGCAGAAGCCACCTAGATCGTACCGTGCCAACCAGAAAACGATTTGAAGGAACGGAACAGAAGGTCGGTAGACTTGGTGATATTAATAATTGGAATGGTAAATATATCACTACACTGGTCTACACGCTCATCTGAGTTAAAGCCAACGATGCCCGCTCATGTCACTATTTTGCTGCAGCTATTTCTAGATAAACATTTCAAAGGGTCCTATTTGCATTGAACGATTCTCTTCATCGACTTTCTCTTCCATTAATAACTCAATTTCAAAAGCATTCCCTGCTGTGTTTAACGTTCTAAGCACAAGATATGAACTGCTGCTATCAAACTGTGTGGCAAAATTAGCACCAAATGAATTTGCGTAGGCGTGGTTATCTAAGAGAAAGTCGATGAAGAGAATCGATCAAAGCAGATAGGACCATTTGAAATGTTCATCGAGATTTAGCATAGACCACGCCATCACCCAGTGGGTCACCGCTTCTGTTATAGAATTTATCTGAATGCTCGATTACATGAGGCACATTAAAAAAAATCTGAACATTTTTAAAGTAATGGTAACAAAGTACAAGTGAAAGCGTAAAGGTAATACGCCAATAAAAAAATGTTCTGCAAAAAATTCTCCCATAACATAACATTGCTGCATTCGTAGAATTCCGATATAATCTATTCAAAATACGTAACATCCCATCTCACAATGTATACCAGTTGTGTTGCCGATGAATGGTTAAATTACGTTGAAAATGTGTGAACGTCTTGTAACGGTCAAATCCCCGTACTAAACAATACCGATACATTTTTTGTAGAATTTTTGTCCATTCTATATTTTGAAAATAACGTGTCAAAAGATGTTAGTCATGCAAGTGCAGTTAAGTGTTGAACCGGAAAAAATAAACAAAGAATATTCTAATTGACCAGCAAATTAATGGCTTTTGCTATTAGAGGATTTCAAGAATTTAAGCACTGCAAATATATGCTACCTTTCCTCTAAAATAGGAATGGTTTGTGCAAACGCAAATGAAATGTCAGTCAAAGCAACCAAGTTTCAACAGCCTGTATTTCGCTTACCTGCACCTTCCAGATCTTCGAGCTTTGCAGTTCTAGCATTAATCGTAGCACATGAGATCAGCGCGAGCCTCGTGCACGCCATGATTTTTGGGTGTCGCATTTGTTTCTCGCTCGTATCTTATTCTCGCGTGTCTCTCTCTCGCTCGTCACATGTTGTTTTCGTTGCGACGGGAGACGGTTTGTTGAGAGTCTCGGCAGCACATTTTTACACAACCGAGGAAAATGTAACTCTGCTTTAATCACTAAGGATAAACTACTGTTTGTATTACGTTTATTTTAGCACTACTGAATTGAAACAAAACAAGTGCAAAGAATTATGAGCCTGGAAAAATAAACGCATAAACACATTATTAAAAAAAAAAAGTGAAAAGAATCAATCATATCATAAGTCATATGTAAACAATGACAATGAACGTCGATTTGTAACGCATTAAAGCTCATTCATGTAAACCAAAATCAACATCCGGTAAACGAAATTTACTTTACGTCTGCAGCTACTACTGTCGTTCTGCCTTAATAAGTTTTAATCCACGAATCACCGAAGCCATTGTTTCCACTTGGGTCATTGGATCTTTCCACATGTTGTGCCAGAATTTGCCTACATGAAATTGTGGATTTGGTTAAATCTGTAAGGCAAATCCCTTTTCCTATAGCTGTTAGAAGGAACATTCAGTAGGCAGCTGAAAAATACGTCCCATTATAAGTTTACAAGTCAACAAACTTGAACGAGTTAAATTACAATTTTGCTTTATTTTAATACTAACAGACGCAATTGTAAGTCATTTGAGTCGCTTACATGTATCGGTCTTAGGAGACTTAAAATTACATGAAGTTTTCGAAGTGTGTATGGATCAATTGCAATATGTTTATGGGTGATTCGTAAAATTTCAGGTACAGCGGTACATTTTTACAATTGTGTTGCTAAATTTCACATAAAATATGGATCATATTGATTTTTTTTTTTATAATGCGTTTATTTTCCAGGCTCATTTGCTATAGCTTTGCGTAGCCAATATTCATTGATTAGATTACAAAATTACTTAAAACTAACGTTAGTCAAGCGGGGGCCGATAACTCGCGGCTATCTCGAGGTTAGGGGTGACAAATTGTAACAAATGGATGGCAGGGTAGGGATTGTGAACACAAGGTTTGGAGAGCAATGTGCTCTTGATCTCAAACTAAGCGACACTCTGATGAAAAAGACAAACATGGGGGTACACCGATGGGCAGCTAACAACTTGGGAAAACACAAGATGACACTAACTACTAAATCCTCAGATCTATCCGTTTTAAAAACACATAAATTAAATTCAAATAGTCGAGATCTCGGCTCGCCAAGACATCTCTAACGGGTATCGCAGGTTGTTTTCCTCGGGCCCTGAGGGATGTGGATAAATCAGATCTGGCAACACGGTGTAGGGTACACGACCAAACAACATGCTCGATATCGTGCTAACCACTGCCACACGCACATAAATTGCTGCCTGAGAGCCCAATTCGATAGAAGTGCGAGTCTAACGAGCAGTGATTGGACATAAGCCTTGATACAACGCGTATAAAGTCGCGGCTCATGTCCAACCCTTTGAACCATGGTTTGTTTGACACCTGTGGGAGAATAGAATGTAACCATCTTCCCAATTCACCATCATTCCATTTGTGTTGCCAACTGATGAGGACTTGCTGACGAGCAATAGAGAAAAATTCGTTGAAGGCGATTTGTCGCTCAAAAATATCGCCTTCCATAGCGCCCACCTTAGCCAACGAGTCCGCTTTTTCATTACCCGGAATTGAGCAATGCGATGGATCATATTGATATTTTTTATAGATCATTCACACTTTTTAAAAGATTTTGTCCGATGTTTTACACAGCTAAAAAAAGTAGTGTAAATTTCCGTTACTATGATGCACATAAATGGAGCGTCAATTTTAGATTATGGATCGTGTAAATTTATGAGACATGCCATGCAATATTTCATATATTGTATGCAACTGTCCACTTTTGTTAGCAACATTTCTTGCAAGCTGCTAGTTTGCATGCATGGATTTTTACATTGCCAGTAAAATGATGTTTTTTATGGAACGTTTTCCAATATTTTATGGATCATTTATTGGTTTTTCAAAAGTATGTATGCCGATCAAGAGTATTCTATGTTGGACCAAAGTTCAATAATAATATAGTGTTCGTCATAAGTAACATGGAAGTGCAGCGCCTCTAGCGCTATAGTTCGCAATTAAAGCTGAATCGAATAGCACAAGCTTGTTGTTCTACCCCAGTACAACAACTTTGTTGAAGACACTATAGCTTTATATATTGAAACATATGAGATAATCCACTCCGGTTCCTATTAGTGAAAATCCCATAACCTCAGACTGAAAGCGTCCCTAATAAAGGAAACTTAACTTAACTTAAAATCCCATATGCTGTGGGCGAGATGGTTTTATCACAGGTGGGCAGGAGCTTACGGTCTTCCAGTGTTGGTGAGTTCTTTGCCGTTAATGTTCACGAAAAGTTCACTATTTTTTGGACAGTTTTTGACCTGTTTCATACGACCGGAAGATGTATGCTGGTCACAAATGCACTGCCAAACTGATTTCCTACGCAATTCATCCACCTTTCATGTGAATTTCTCTAATAAACACTAGGAGAATTTCTTATAACAAAACTTGCCATAACAAAAAGGGCATAGTTCATTTTAGTAAACAAACTAACACTTCTTTCTAATGTGTCACCTTTGATGAAGTTCCTAGTCACTCGACGAAAATACTTTGAAAGCGCTAAATCAAAATCAAATGCTAAAGAAAATAGTTAACATCTCGTGATCTTAAGAGATATCAATTTACTATGCTCAGAAAAAAATGTATATTATACAAGTTCTAGAAGTTTCATGAACACGACTTTCACGAGAAATTTTAATCAACAGTTTTTTAGTAAAAAAAAAAACTATTTCAGGTACACATTATTCCATTTCTTAAAAATTACGCTAAATACAGAACGTTAAGTGAAAGATAAAAGATTTTTTCAACAAGTGACTTTCAATTAACTCAGCTACAGCTTAGCCCACGATAATATTAAAATCTTAATTGGTTTGATATCCACTTCCTATCCTGGACCACTGTGCAATATCACCTCGGCGTCCTAAGTCACTCCGGATCACGGTTATCATTTTTTTGTTGCCACCCTCTGGCACCGTACGTACCACACATCTGCAGTTTCCCAATCGAACGTCCAATTATTTTTGTGCAAGTGAATTAATTCCCGTCGGATGCATCGTGGCAGCACAACACGGACACTTCTTTTTACACATTCGAGTGAAAACAAACTACAGTCAACTCACCACAACTGCAAATGCGCTTTGTAAAATTTCAGAATATATGTATGGATTTCATGTCCTTTCTTTGCTGTATTCGTTTTAAAGCATCTAAACATTAATAACTCCATTAACTCCAGATAATTAAATTTTATGAAAAAAAAAAAAATAAAAAAAGATTATAACATGAAGGTTTTGAGAATTGACTGTATAGACCCTTCTACGTGAATAAGTGTGAGCAGGATGGGTTACAATCATGTGCATAGAGATCACCCGGGCTATTGGATGGGCCGAGCACCTCTGAGTATGTTGATGCGAATGTTAGCAAAACGAGCGTCACGTTCGATGCCTGCAGCAATTACAAAACGAGTGGCCTACGGTAACGAAATGTAATTGTAATTTGATACCTATATCAATGCATGTGAATGCAGTTCATTGAAAACTGTGTTATCGGGCAATAGCAACTGTTCTATTTTTTTTTTGTTCCGTTCATCATTTGCATTTTACCAGCCCTATCACCATTCGGCATCGGTATGTCTGAAAATGGACTCTGTTAGAGATGCACCAAATGCACAATGTAGACACACATCATTGGCCCTTAAAATTTGTTTTGAATTGCTCACTTTCCATCAAATTCATCTAAATCTAGTGCGTAGTTTCCATTGAATGCCAAGCTTTCATTAGAAACTACGGATTTGATTCAGCGTACTCCAATTAAAATGCCATCTAATTAAAATGAAATTAAGAAACTGTTCGCGGTGTGCCTAAACAAAAATAGAAAAAAAAATAACAGTGGCATCGCCAAAACAAGGATCGCAATTTCAATTATCGAAAACAAAGAGGGAAAGCCGCACCGATTCCAATTATATTTGCTTCCACGTCCGTCTAATTTGAAAACACAGACACACAAAGTCGCATCCTCACTTTCATCCATCAATATTCGTCATAAAAAGCGGACATAAAATGTACCCACCTGCGCAGGTCCGGACTAGAGGTGTACGGTGCTGCCACTTCCTTTATCTTGAGCACGATGATGGCAGTAATGAAGATGCAAATTACGTTGATCACCGTGAGCAGGCCGGAAACGATACCGTTAATTAGAAACTCCGTCGGGATGTAATTGGTGTACACGAACTCGTAGCTCGAATTTCCGGTGTACGCTTCGCCCTTTAGATGGGGCATTTTGATGTCTTCGTAGATCAACCAAATACAGGCCAGAGCCCAGAACAAACCCTGGAACGAAACCACGAGAGATAGAGAAAGAGAGAAACAGTGTGAAAATATAATCAGTCATACTGCGTTGAAATTTCAGCCTTATTAAACGCTGAAGCCAGATCATTCCAAGAATATCGCCTTTCAAGGCATTCAAGCTGCTCGCAATAATACCCAAAGCGTCCGTCAGTCGGCATTAATATACATTTTATTTCCACTGCAGTAATACCATGACCAACGCCGTTCTTATCCTCATCATAATGAAGTGAGCGATTAAAATTTAAGACGACAGCTGCCTCATCGGAGCCTCCTGCCAACCAGAAGCAGAGCAGACCGAAGGACAAACGACAAACTTTTCGGCTTGAGATTCTTAATCAAATTAAATTTTACGACACTGTTTATCAAACTTCGCATACGAAACCGGAACAGCCCAGGGCCACTCGGTGGAGCACTTTGGGAAGCGCGGGACCATCGACTGATTATGATACAATAGTACAAAGCTACGCCTAGTCGCAGTTTGGTCGCCACGGTGATTGCGGATTAATCCTGAAAGGTCGTGTCGTCTCCCGGGGCGGTTTTTCGGTGATTTGATGTTTTGACATTAAGTGGGTCGGTTTTGGTGCCCCCAGTAGGTGCTATTACTGCTCGATTGATGGGAAATGGCGTCATATAAATTAACGATCACACGTCACTAGGAACTCGTGTTAAATTTAGCACTGTGTGGCGAGCAAAAAGCTCATCCACAGCAGAGTAATTGATTTCACAGCTAGTCAGTTGGATACGATTCAATCCACTAGTCTATCAAAGAGTTGGAAAGCCTCAATTTCGGTGTGACAATGATGAGTAGATGATGAAGATGACAATTTGCTAAACCAATGCTCTGTGACGACGAAGAATGTTAGGACAGTTGACAACGATAATAGGCAATCAAAAAGCTAACTCCATCGAGTCGTACGATTGATACCTTTTGGATTGACAATTGTCATCCCGGGCTGGTTGAACACCGTTTCAATCGAGAAAATCTAATCAAAGCGAGATTTGATTTCTTCTTTTGAGGCAAATTTTCATCGTAGGGGTAGTTCGTTGATGATGTCTAGTCCGTGTTGACCGCAATCGGCTGTTTATCGGTGAGCTTAGCTACTATCCAATGAGTGAGTTAATCGTATTGGATTTACGAACTAAAATGTAAGACATAAACGTGCTTTCGGAGTATTAGGTGAGACACAATTGAGACAAAGCTTGTTTCACTAAGCTCATTAGTGCTTTGTAGAACACCTGTGGACACCTGTTTATCAATGGTATAGGGTTAAAACGTAACGTAACTCAGTGTGTAAAAACAATGTTTATTTTGGCGACACACCTGAAAAAAAAATTAAGGAAAAGGAAAAAGTCGATTTTGTCGAAAAATTCTAAAATCCTCCAAACTGCCCTGAACTGCGAAGTAACGAAAGTTTTAATTTCCAACGCACAACTAAAGATTACTTGCCAGACAAGGAAATTTTTTTTTTTTTTTTTTTTTTTTTTTTTCTAGTGCAAACAATTAGGCCACACCGCCGCCTTCTGCGGCAACAAGCCACGATGCGATCAGTGCGGCGAGAAGCATGCGGAGGGTGCTTGTGGTGCTCCTCCTAAATGTGTTTATTGTTTGGCACCTCCGCATCCTCTCGCAGATTGCCCGAAGTATAAACAGCAAGGAAAAAAACTTGAACGGTCTCTGAAGGCGCGCTCTCAGCGTTCCTTTGCGGAGATCTTGAAGACTTTCAATCCTCCTCCCAAAATCACTCCGGAAAAAGAAAACAATAATCCGTTCAATCTTCTCCCAGTTGACGAGGACGACACTGACTCAGAGGGCAATGACGGAAGTCCTTTTGTTTTCAAAGGTCCTTCAAGGAAGCGATCCAAGAATGACTCGCAGAAAACTAAAAAAACTGACTCCCAAGCCCACTTGGATAAATCAAGAGGTCACGGAAATAAACCGAAACCCAATCCACCGGGTTTTAAGCCTGTCGATTATGACAAAGAATTTCCGGGGCTTCCGGGAACATCTAAAACCCCAGATGTCCCAGTTTTGCAACCAGAACAGCAGAACGCCATGTTCACGCTTTCTGGAATTGTGGACAGCATTCTCGATCTGTTCAACATCACTGACCCTCTTCGGAGCATCATTAACATGATGCTTCCAATCGTGAAACCTTTTCTGAAGCAATTTGCTTCCAAGTGGCCCCTCCTTGCTTCATTCGTATCCTTCGATGGATAATTTTCCAAAAAATGATACGGTATCTCTCCTTCAATGGAATTGTAGAAGCATTTTACCAAAACTAGACATATTCAAATTTTTACTGCATAACATACACTGTGATGCGTTTGCTCTCTGCGAAACATGGCTCTCTCCAGATGTTAACCTTTCTCTTCACGACTACAACATTATCCGTCTCGATCGTGCAGATTCGTACGGTGGGGTGCTCCTAGGGGTCAACAAACAACACTCATTCTACAGAATCGACCTTCCTCCAGTGTCAGGTATTGAAATTGTCGCATGTCAGGTGAATATTAGAGGTAAAACCTTCAGTATTACCTCGTTATACATCCCTCCGAGAACGGCTGTTTCTCGGCGAGCGCTATCTGACATCTGCTCAGTGCTACCTGAGCCGCGGTTGATCTTAGGGGATTTTAATTCCCACGGTACAGGCTGGGGAGAGCTGTACGATGACAACCGCTCAACCATCATCTATGACCTATGCGACGATTTCAATATGACCATTCTAAACACCGGTGAAGTAACTCGAATAGCCAAACCTCCAGCAAGAGAGAGCAGACTACACTTGTCACTCTGTTCGAACTCACTATCATTGGATTGCATGTGGGAGGTAATCCAAGACCCCTATGGTAGTGATCATTTGCCCATCAAAATTTCGATTTCCAACGGTTCATCTTCACAGTGTCCAATCAACATCGCGTACGATCTCACGAGAAACATCAATTGGGAAGAATACGCGAACGCGGTCCGTGACGGTTCAGAATCGGTCGACGTTCTCTCTCCGTTGGATGAGTACTCCTTCCTATCGCGGCTCATAGTGGATTGCGCGCTTCAAGCACAAACGAAGCCTGTTCCTGGCACTACCATTCGCAAACGTCCTCCCACTGTGTGGTGGGACCAGGAATGCACCGACGTGAATAAAGAGAAGTCTACCGCGTTTAAACAGTTTCGTAAATACGGTTCCCGCGAATACTTTGAGCGGTATACGGAGCTAGAGGAAAAGTTTAAGAGCTTGGTCAGGGCCAAAAAACGCGGTTACTGGCGTCGGTTCGTCGAAGGGCTATCGCGAGAGACTTCCACGCAAACGCTCTGGAATGTCGGCAGGAGAATGCGTAACGCGGCATCGTCGGTCAACGAGGGCAAGGAGTACTCTAACAAGTGGATTTTCGACTTCGCGCGTAAGGTTTGTCCCGATTCGGTTCCGGTCCGATGCAACACTCGCGATCCGCCGCTGGAAAACGATGACATGGACTCCCCGTTTTCGATGGTAGAATTCTCAATTGCTCTTCTTTCATGCAATAACTCAGCTCCGGGAATTGATCGAATCAAGTTCAACCTGCTCAAGAACCTCCCAGAAGTCACAAAGAGGCGATTGTTGAACTTGTTCAATCGATTCCTTGAGCTCAACGTTGTTCCGGATGATTGGAGACAAGTGAGAGTTATCGCCATCCAGAAGCCCGGTAAACCCGCTTCGGATCATAATTCGTACCGTCCCATCGCGATGCTGTCGTGTATTCGGAAGCTGTTAGAAAAAATGATTCTTCTTCGTCTGGACAAGTGGGTCGAGGTGAATGGCTTACTCTCAGATACGCAATTTGGATTCCGTAGGGGCAAAGGGACGAACGACTGCCTTGCGTTGCTTTCAACTGAAATCCAATTAGCCTATGCTGAAAAACAGCAGCAGGGTTCAGTTTTCTTGGACATTAAAGGGGCGTTTGATTCTATTTGCATCGACATCCTTTCGGAAAAACTCCATGCGAGTGGGCTTTCTCCGATTATCAACAATTTCCTGTTTAATTTGTTGTCCGAGAAACGAATGAGCTTCTCTCATGGCAACACGGAAATTGCACGAATCAGCTACATGGGTCTTCCACAAGGCTCATGTTTAAGTCCCCTCCTGTACAACTTCTATGTCAAAGACATTGATGAATGTCTGGCCGAAAATTGCACGCTAAGGCAGCTTGCAGATGACGGCGTGGTTTCCATGGTTGGACCAACAGCACCGGACCTGCAAGGACCATTGCAAGATACCTTGGATAATTTGTCTACTTGGGCAATGAATCTGGGTATCGAATTCTCTCCGGAGAAAACAGAGATGGTTGTTTTTTCTAGGAAGCTTTATCCAGCACAGTTTCAGCTTCAACTTATGGGTAGAACAATCACTCACAGTATGTCGTTTAAGTATTTAGGTGTCTGGTTCGATTCCAAGTGCACTTGGGGAAAACACATAGCGTATCTGAGGCAGAGATGCCAACAGCGAATCAATTTCCTTCGTTCCATTACCGGCAATTCATGGGGAGCCCATCCGGAAGATCTGATAAGACTCTACAAGACCACCATTCTCTCGATTTTGGAGTACGGTAGCTTTTGCTTTCAATCGGCGGCGGGGACGCACATATTGAAGCTCCAAAGGATTCAATATCGTTGCATTCGAATCGCGCTAGGTTGTATGCAATCGACGCATACCATGAGTCTTGAAGTTCTTGCGGGCGTCCTCCCCTTAACAAATCGTTTTGCGGATTTATCGTTCCGGTTCCTCATCCGCTGTGAAGTCATGAACCCGCTGGTGATCGAAAACTTTGAGAAGCTGCTAGAGCGGAATCCTCAAACACGATTCATGAGCTTGTACTACGAGTACATGACTCTGGACATCGGCCCCTCCTCGTTCAACCCCAATCGCGCTGTCTCCCATCATTTCAGTGGTTCTTCCGTGAGATTCGATCTCACAATGAGGCAGGAGATTCAAGGAATTCCAGAGCCTCACCGTGCCCTGATTGTCCCAACTATTTTTGCGAACAAATACCGCCACGTCCCCACCGAGAAGAGATTTTTCACAGATGGGTCGGTGATAAATGCGTCCACTGGTTTTGGAGTATTCCACGATCTTCATAGCGCCTCATACAAGCTTCAAAAGCCGTGTTCGGTATACGTTGCTGAACTAGCAGCTATATCGTACACGTTAGAGCGTATTGCCTCACTTCCACCTGACCATTATTTCATTTTTACGGATAGCCTAAGCTCCCTGGAGGCTATGCGTTCAATGAGGCCGATGAAGCACTCGGCGTATTTCCTCCAGGAAATACGAACGTCATTGAGTGCTTTATCAAACAGCTCACATGTCATCACCTTGGTATGGGTCCCTTCTCATTGCTCTATCCCGGGCAATGAGAAAGCGGACTCGCTGGCCAAGGTGGGCGCTATGGAAGGCGATATTTACGAGCGACAAATCGCCTACCACGAATTTTTCACGATTTCTCGTCAGCAAGTCCTCGCCAACTGGCATCAAAAGTGGAATGATGGTGATCTGGGAAGATGGCTACATTCTATTGTCCCACAGGTGTCGATCAAACCCTGGTTCAAAGGGTTGAATATGAGTCGTGATTTTATTCGTGTAATGTCCAGGCTCATGTCCAATCACTGTTCGTTAAACGCCCACCTCTTCCGTATTACGCTCGCCGACAGCAACTTATGTACCTGTGGAAACGGTTATCACGACATCGAGCATATTGTTTGGTCCTGCTCCTTGCATCATGAGGCGAGATCCGTTCTGTGTGATTCCCTTAGGGTCCGAGGAAAACAACCCTTTAAGCCAATTAGAGACGTCTTGGCTTGCCGTGATATCGACTTTATGAAGCTTATTTACGACTTTCTTAAAGCTGTTGATTTATGTGTTTAGTGTTTTGTGTTTTAGTCATCCTTTACGTTTAAGTTTTAAATTAGTTCAAAATGCTTTCCCTTGTCCTCCCTCCAAATGATAAATAAATGTAATCCCTAATCTCGAGTAAACCGCGAGTAATCGGCCCCCGTTCTACTAACATTAGTTGTAAGAAAATGATATTCACACACAATTATGTAAAAATATTCGGCTCCGCAAAGCTAACGCATTTGAGCCTTGACAAATAAATGGATTATAAAAAAAAAAAAGGAACTTTTTGGAGAATTTCGACTTCTTTTTTATTTTACATTCTTCCTGGGCACTAGACTGATGCAAATTTTGAAATTTTCGCTCCACAGTACTCATACGGTTTAAAATCGGGTTCTGACTAGCCTCTCAAAATTTGAACTCATTCGATAAGAAACTGACTTGGCACAAACCATTTGAAGTTTATATGGAAATTACTATGGGAAAACCAAATGTATTGTTCAAATCCATCTAATAATTTAACATAACGCTCTGCTTTAAAAAAATGATAATTGAGCTCATAGCAAATTTTCTCAGCTACAACTTTGTTTAAAACCATTTTTCAATATAATGTAAGCATCAAAAGTTAAAAATAATTCAAGCCACTAATGTCTTATGATTATGCTCAATCAACTGTTCAGCAGGCAACATTGGTGTTTCTGGCACTTAGAATACAGCAAAAAAATCATGGCTACTATGTCACACTGCAAGATACAGTGTTGCTCACAAAACAGCAGCTTGATCATGCCATAAGATTATCAATCTCTTAAACAATTAATAACTATTTTATTTGACGTTTGGCTCAACAACTATATTGTGCTAAGTTGAAGCTGAGAAAATTTTCCATAAGTATAGCTTTTGAATTTTTGAACAGTACAATATGGAAAAAGGTAAGAAGACAATGAACAAAAAGTTTTGATTTCCCATAGTAATTTCCATATAAACTTCAAATGGTTTGTGCCAAGTCAGTTTCTTATCGAAGGAGTTCAAGTATTGGGAGACTTATCAGGACCCGATTTGGAACCGTTTGATCACTGTGGAGCGAAAATTTCAAAATTTGCATCAGTCTACTGGGCACTCTTCCGGTCAACCGAGGCCCAGGAATTTGATCGAAAACTGCCAGGAGCGGATAGACCGGGATTTTTGTTTCGAGCGTTCAGGATCGAATCTTGACGTGCTTACCCCGGTGAAGCTATGACTAGGGGCAGGTCACTTGAGGTGCATTTATTATATCAAGAAAATATTAAATGCATTTTCTCAGTGCATTTTTTGCTGTGTGTAGTTCTAAGTGACACCTCCCACCAATACATACACGTATTCATGAAGGGTTTTGTCCTATTTTGTAGTTCGCTTCGGTTCGCTGAAATCCACACTCCTGACTTGAGAAAATTATTCCACAGAAAAAAATCCGTCGAAATTTCCGGTGGCAGCAATAAAAATCCCCACCGGAATCGTGCAGAGCCTCCTCCACGAAAAAAGCGAGAAAACTCTGTCGAAACTTACTGGAACATCCTTTGGCTGCACCGACAATCTCCACCGAAATCTCTCGGAACCCTCTCCACCGTGAAAATTTGAAAACTCCGTCGAAACTCCCCTCGAAATTCAGATGCTGCCAACGGAGGTTCCCAGAGACTTTCGACGAAGTTTCCAAACATTGTCGGTGAAAGAGGTTCTGCAGATACCATTGATACATATTGGATGCAGACGGAAGCTCCAGATATTTTCTTTCTTGATCTATGGACGATTTCGTGATTTTGGATGCTGCCAGCGGGAGTTCCTGGAAGTTTCACCGGATTTTTTTTTGCCTTCTCGGCGAATTAAATTCTGCATGATTTCAAAGACGATTCTAGCAGCTGCACACTTAGAAAAATTCATGTAAATTTAGGTGCTCTGAGAGTGACATATACGAGCGTCAATTTTGACATAAATTTGAGTCATAACAGACGCGAAATATAGCTGAATCAAACGTACTTTTCGTCGAGCAACGAACTTTTCAGTCTTGGAGCACTTAATATTACATGACATGTTTGTTTACGTTTCATCTTTTATGTCAAAGATGGATTCCGTCACGTGTAAAATTAGTTATTTCTAAGTGTGTGCCAACGAAGGTTCTAGGATTTTTTTCTTGTTCTGATAAAGGGTTCATCCACCAGGATTACGTTTGACTTGGTTTGACTAAATAAAATACATTGAGTCTGTTGATGTTGACAAAGAAATATATTACAATTACATAAAAAAAATGCTAAATTTCGATTGCGTTTTCTTGCAATCATGGCGGACGAGGTTCCATACGGTTTCGGTGGCGATATATGACGCATACTTAGAAATAACTATTTTTACACGATACGTAATCCATATTTGATGTAAATTATGGTACGTTATCAAACATGTCATGTAAAATTTGGTGTTCCGAATCCGAAACATACGCAGCTCGATAAAAAGTGCGTTTGATTGAATTCATTACCTTATTTCTTTAAACTAATTCTTATCTTATATGGGCCGCTTGCATGTGTTGGTCTCAGGGCACCGAAATTTACATGCCTTTTTCGTAGTGTGTGCTGCCAACGGAGGTTCTACGGAATTTCGACGGAGTTGTCTCGCGTTCTCGGCGGAGCAGGTTTTGCGTGAATTATGATGTTGGCAGGGGAAATTCCGGAGGAAGCTTCTGCACGTTGGAGATTTGCTTTGCTGCCGGAGATGGTTGCAGGGAGATTTTCGGCAATTCTGTACTCCGAGTTGTCTTTTCCTGTTGTGTTTGTTTATCTTTGCCGCGATACATGTATGTATGTATAGGTGTCACCGAAAAAGCACATCCTTTGTTTTGATGTTCACATCCCACTGAATGGTTGATGCAAACGATGGAAATTAAATGCATTTGATTTAAACTAAATGCTTATTTAATGAGCATTCTAAAAGTGAAACTCCCCTAGCCTGCAAATCTATATGAAAATCTTTGAATAGTGGGATAAATTGAAAACAATGCAATTCTATTGTGATCAAAAATGTAAACAATTTGACGAAAAATAAAATTTTCAGAACAATCATGCAATTTCATTTGAGAATTTTGTAATAATTTGAGCATCTCTTGCTGGATCGAAAATTTATGAGATTATGATTCAACTATTTCAATTTGCGAAGGAAAGAGAGTACTTCAGACAGGGAACCGTAAGTGTACAATAGACGGATGCAAAAATTGAAATTTTCGCTCCACAGTGCTCAAACGGTTTAAAATCAGGTCCTGATTAGCCTCCCAAAATTTAAACTCATTTGGAAAGAAACTGACTTGGCACAAACTATTCGAAGTTTATATGGAAATTACTATGGTAAAACCAAACTTTTTGTTCATTGTCCTCTACCAATTTTCCATATTGCTTTTTCGTAAATTTCAATAACTACTCTTACGGGAAATTTTCTAAGCTACAACTTTACGCAACATCGTTTTTCAGTCAAATGTCAAATTAAAATGTTATTAATTGTTTAAGAGATTGATAATCTTATGGCATGATCAAGCAGCTGTTCTGTTAGCAACACTGTATTCTGCAGTGTGACATAGTAGCCATGATATTTGTGCTCTATTCTTCGCATCAAAAACACCAATGTTGCTTGCTGAACAGTTGAATGAGCATAATTATAAGACATCAGTGACATGAATCATTAATAACTTTTGTTCCTTACTTTTGATTGAAAAGTGTTTTTGACCAAAGTTGTAACTGAGAAAATTTTCTACAATTACTGCTACGATTTTTAAAAGCATTGTGATGTGGCGAATTGTTAGATAGATATGAACAAAAACATAAGTTTTTTATAGTAATTCCCATATAAACTTGAAATGGTTTGTGCCAAATCAGTTTCTTACTAAAGTAGTTCAAATTTTGGGAGGCTAACCAGGACCCGATTTGGAACCGTTTAAGCACTGTGCACTATGGCCGAAAACGCGAAATTTCACGACAAAAATCTATATCTCGAAAACTATGCACTCTAGTGGTTTGATGCCTTGGGAAGAGTTTGTCTACAAGATAAGATCTTCCTTTTAGCATAGGTGGTTACTAGGGTGGTCCTCTTTTTTCAAAATAAAAAATCATAACTTTTTATTTATATGTTTTAGGAGAATACTTGCTTCCACAAAGTCAAAGATAATTTAATGTCAAGCAACTTTGCCAAGGACATCAAAATTCTATCTCATCAACACATAATTCTACGAACGTTTTTCTAAATTCAGATAGGGTGGTTCTGAAAAAAACAGTTTTTTTTGCTCTAACTTTTTTCTTTCTGTTTTATATTGAGAGCCATCTTGGAAGAACTTCAAGATCATGAGAATACGCATCTTTTGAGAAGAGGTGGGAATTGATAGTTGTCATTTTACGAAAGTTATTCCTGTTTTTGTGTAAAAAAAGCCAATTTTTCCTGGACACTTTCCTCCAAAAGGAGCAAATATGAGCTAAACTTCTACGCATATTCTGAAAGAACATGGTTCTGCCTACACAACCTATAGAATATTATCTGTACCCTTTTGTACCCTTGATGAGAAAAACATGATTGGAACTAGAGATAACATTGGTTAAAAAAAAGCCAAAAGCAACCCTACCGGGCTAAATAATTACAAAAAAAAAACACTTTTAAATACTTAAATTCACAAAAAGAAGCTATACTATATTATCTATAATCTCTTATTCTCTAATAAAGAATAAAAATCTAGAGTAAAGTTACAGTAATGCATACATTTAAATGTGAGAATTTATTAACATTTTACAGTTATATCATACAGTTATTGTGTGCATATATTTCAACTTAGTCGTACGTCTTGTCTTCGTTGTCCATATATCCTTCAAACCAAGGAAACCCCAATTCTTGCAAGCAGTTAGATAAATCTTTCCTTGGGTTGTTCTTTCTTTTGTGAGCTGCTAGAATTGGGTCGGAAGAATCCATCGCCCGATAAAATACATCTGCCATATTGGCAGCTCTTGAGACTTTCCGTGCGTGAAATAGTCGATCGTGTCTATAATATTTGTTTCTTGCTTCAGAACCTTGTTCTCCCATAAATCCAGATGATAGGGGTAGAGTTGCCATGATGCTGGTGGACTGCACTAAAATTTTGTGAAGTGTAGCTGGCATGGGATACCACTCGTACATTTCAATATACATCTGGTATGTTGCATTGCACAATTGGTCGAAGTCCTCCAGGTTTACTTTATCTAGACTGTTTATAATCAGCAAGATCGCGGATAGGTTCCTAATTAAGTTCTCGTCTAGACCGAGTGCCAATGCAAGTTTACATGGCTCCGATAAAAGCCTCCGGCATAATCCTCCTGTTGTTGTCGATCCAGCTCCACCTTTCTTAGGAATATCAAAGTGTGCTTTTCGTTGTTTAAAGTAATCCTTTTCATCAGGTTTCCTTACTTGCCAAACACGAATTCCTATTCTGTATGAAATGTGCAGCAAACAATTGAAAATATTAATTGTCGCGTGCAACGGCTGGCAACCAAAGTGGAGTGCCTTGTCGGATGTTGGAAAATCTAGCCTATTTTTTTTATTAAACTGGCTTGGTTTTGCATGGCAAATAGGACAAGATTGAGACGATTTCGTATCTGTAAGTATGTTCAATATCTTTCCGTCAATCAACGTTTCGTAAAATTTACATTCAATTTTAATGTTTTTATCGTTATTACAGAACTCAAAGATCTCCAAATTGTCAATTTGTTCTTTCACATCTTTATCAATTCTTAGTACGTATTCCGCTTGTTCTTTTGCATACTCCAGCATAAGTGGTCTTACTGATCGCACCGATTGTGGTGCATCGTTTTCCCATAAGACCTTTCCACATATACTTTTCATTTGCAAAGGAGTCATGGTTACGGTAAACAAGGAATGATCGTCTACCATTTCTCCTTTGTCATCGGCTTGGTTATATACAGACTGTCCCGTGGTTCCGTCCATCCCGTAAGAAAAAATCATGATAGCTATAAACAAAAATGATGCTCAACTGTTGAAATGAGAGTAACCTATGTTTACCTTCATCTGCTAGCTCAATCAATGAATTGTGATGCACAATCCTACTGATCGTATGCTTAGCAAGTGCACTCATCGTTGTAGAAGCTTTGGTTGAAGTGATTTTCATCTCGTTGTTATCAGGACGACATTCATCCTTCGTTTTCATGACCTTAACGATAAAAAAAGGAACTCCACAGCTTTTTCAAACATTTATAAGATTGAGTAATTTGAAGTTCAACTATACCTGATCATAGCTAGGGAAAATGTTCAAGTTCTTTTCCTTCGTGTCCCTCCTTAGTCTTATGTAAGTAGCTTTACTCATTGATTCGTCCAACAATAAACTCAAAGCTTGAATTTGTGTGAATGGTTTCGGAATATCTGTGTCAAGGCGTTCCAGAAGATTTTCAAGATTTTCGAAGTTAGCTATAATTTTCTTAATTATCTTGCACAAAAACGTGTTCCCATTTTTCCTTGCTGCGTTGCTGACCGATTCCAGAAGAATTAGCTCACAATTATCAAATTCTGTGGCTTGACGGCGAGAGATTTTACGCTTTCTCTCCAAGCAAAGCTCATTCAAACGCTTTTTCGGACGACCTGTGGATTAATGCATTATGCTATGTATTTACCAACTATAATTAAATAATTTAAAATTTGTGTTCCTCGACTAGCCACATTTAAGGGCAATGCGGTATCGATTGTTGACAAAATCTGGCTTTGAGTTTGAGCATTGGGTGACAATGAAATGTTTCCTAAAATTTCCTTAGGAAGTTTGAACGGTTTATCAAAATATTTCTGATTAGATTTGAAAACTCGTGTTGCGTTTCGTTTGTGCTTAGTGTACAATTTCTTGAAATAATTGCATGTATCCTTCACCATTAGAGCAATTTTATCCCTCGTATTTTTTTCCACGATATTATGCATTTTGAAGACTTCTTGACAGACACTATTACGTTTATCAATAGTGTTTCCGGACGCATTTTTCCACAGGTTGAATAATTTGCGCTTATCCATACTTTAAAATAAACCTCATTCGTAATTTTCAAAAATGAACGACAAACATACTTTATTTGACCAAGCGCTTACCTGGAATACTTCCGGAAATTTATCTTTTTAAAGTTTCAACTGATTTACGTATATACTTGCTGCCACAAACTTAAATCCCGTCTTGACGCGTATGGAAACAAATGCCATGACACAGTCAGCACTACGATGAAGTACAATGCTTCCAACATAAAAGAAAAAAAAAAAAAAAACACTCTGTCCAAGTTGGCTTTGAATAATAGTTGTCAGAGAGATAAAAACAGCAAGAGACCTTTTAGACGTTTAAGGTGATACTCTAAGGAAGCCTTAGCGTAAAAATTTAAAGGCACAAATGTCAGCTTCCACAAAACATACAAATTCGAAATTGCTACTCCTTGTTTGCTATGCTACTACAAACAGAGAGTAGCAATTTCAGATTTGTATGTTTTGTGGAAGCTGACATTTGTGCCTTTGAAGTTTCACGCTAAGGCTTCCTTAGAGTATCACCTTAATCGTCTTTCTCTATCTAGCACACATCGATGAATGGGCGGTTTGTTTTTTCACTCATCTGTTTCCGTCTTGATCGCATTCGTTTGATTTAAATGGTGCAGTAGTGTGCACAGATTAAACATCAAAAAGCTCTATGAATGAGGCATTTATTACAATAATAGATTGTTTGGTTGATTTTGAATGATTATTGAATTCTAGCAATGAACGTTTACAGCGTGTTTGCTGGTTTATATTTAACTGTACGTTTGATATTTACAACACTGTACGTTGTATATCCAAACGAAATGTCGAATATTTGAATTTATTAAACTATCAAGAGCAAATTTTCATTGGGTCGTAAGCAACAATGTAAACAAAAACGAGATTTCCATGCGATGGGATAAATAGAGCGTTCATTAATGTGGGTTTAAATTTTCATAGCGATGTTTTGATAATAAACATTAAAATTTGCACATTGAAAAATCAACTTATGCCGCACAACCCGACAGCAATACTACTTTGCAACATAGGGCGAGTTTGCCTGTTGTCGGTTTGAGACATTTTTTATGTTTAGCGAATCGACGAAACGAACATGATGTAAGCAACATGATAGCTTAAAAATTACCGAAACCCTCTCAACGTAAGTAACATGTCAGTTTATAATACAGCGTAATGCTTAGATGAAAGTAGCGTGCAACCTATCATAATGACTTATGAAATGGTCGTATACACGTTTGATGAAGCAAAACGTCGAATAATCTTATATTTAACAAATCTCATGTTATCGAACTTAATATAAATCTTTATCACAATCTTTATCTAATGAAAATTCGCTCTTGTTATGATGTTTTGTTTGCGTTTGCGTTTGCGTAAGTTCATTGAGATAGGTAGTGAACAGGTAAATATAAAAGCACTGCAACAGAAATTGTGGACAAAAACTACTGCTGTACACTGATAACAAAAAAGAAACATTCACATTTACATACAAATCTGAAACACTTATATATTTAAACATCATCATGTAAATGCATGCATAATATGGGCCATCGTTAATCGCTTACTGGCCTTATAATTGAATTATGTAAAATTAAATTTCCCTGTAGGGGTGTTTTTGGTCTTTTTTAACCAATGTTATCTCTAGTTCCAATCATCTTTTTCTCATCAAGGGTACAAAAGGGTACAGATAATATTCTATAGATTTTGTGGGCAGAACCACGTTCTTCCAGAATATGCGTAGAAGTTTTGCTCATATTTGCTCCTTTTGGAGGAAAGTGTTCTGGAAAAATTGGCTTTTTTTACACAAAAACAGGAATAACTTTCGTAAAATGACAACTATCAATTCCCACCTCTTCTCAAAAGATGCGTATTCTCATGATCTTGAAGTTCTTTGAAGATGGCTCTCAAAATAAAACAGAAAGAAAAAAGTTAGAAAAAAAAACTGTTTTTTTCAGAACCACCCTATCTGAATTTAGAAAAACGTTCCTAGAATTATGTATTGATGAGATAGAATTTTGATGTCTTTAGCAAAGTTGCTTGACATTAAATTATCTTTGACTTTGTGGAAGCAAGTATTCTCCTAAAACATATAAATTAAAAGTTATGGTTTTTTATTTTGAAAAAAGAGGACCACCCTAGTCACCACCTACACCAAAAGAAAGGTCTTATCTGGTAGATAAACTCTTCTGAAGACGTCAAACCCCTAGAGTGCATAGTTTTCGAGATATCGATTTTTGTCGTGGAATTTTGCGTTTTCGACCATAGTGCTGTGGAGCGAAAATTTCAAATTTTGCATCAGTCTAGTATACAATCTATTAGAAGGCGTAGCCTTCTCTTACCTTTAGCATGGCTTCAAAAATATGGATAAATGGAAAAGAGTGTTTAAATACCATAGTGTCACCAAGTCACGCTGCGCCACTGACTCCTTATATAAAGCTTTATTGTTTTTTAAACGATTTTTAGTGTGCCTCACCAGATTACAATGTTGTGTGACAAAAGTAAAAGTATTCATTTGTTTCGGCCATATATGTTATATGCTCCAATTATGGTGTGTTCCAATTATGGCCTTTGGAAATTCCATAGGCCATAACTGGATACATCATAATAGAAACGTATGGCCATAACTGGTACATCTACCCTAGTTGAGAAAAAATGATGTTGTACTCTTCCATATTCCTAGAGATGAATCAGATGAAGTTTGAATCAATTTTTATTCGATACTGTTTATTACACGACAAAGATTATAATGGGTTTTAAATTTATACTTTCAATAAAATCCTATTAGCGAGCTAAAAATATGCCTCCTCTGAACAAATCGCCATGTATACTCACGCAATTAACAACCGGTGGCAGCAGTGAGGCAGAAATCGCAACCCCAATCAATGGTCCTGCCGATCCTTGTAGGAGCGCCACCGCAACTCCACTGCCCGATGTAAGCGCCCACAGGATGCCCATCCAGAGCGACCGGGCATTTCCACTGGTTGCACCGATCAGGTCCGAAAAAGAGGAATTAAATAAAATGCATCGAAACATAAAAGGACGAAGAAAAGCACTGCAAAGCTGAATAATGGATTCGATGTTTGTTGAGATGAAATTGAAATTGCTATTATTGAGTGCATTTGTCAACTGGTTCGAGCGCAGCTTGGACCTCGATGTCGAGTGGTGATGATGATGATGTCGATGATTGAGATGATGGTAATGAAGGCAATCAACGTTTTTCCCCTTTCTTGTTGAACTGCTCTGCCTTTTGATCAACGTTGATCAATAGGGAAACATTCAGCAACTGGTTTGACGATTTGAGTAGAGCAAAATCAGTTAAATGTTTTACAGAGTTTTTTTCTGAGTGCTATGGAGTAAAATAATTAGTTTTATCCAGGCCATTGATTTCATCGTAACGATTATATTAATACGAATGCAAAAATGTATAAGCCTGGAATTAATTGTTTGTTAAAGATAATGGGATATTGAAAACTAATCAACTACCTTAAAGACTCCATGGTTTCTACGTGGACTCCAATGGTGCGGGGAAACGGCATTTAAGGCTCAAATGTCAATCAATCAAGCGTATACTTGTATTTGTTTTCCACTTTGATGGTATTGGCGTTATAGATAGTTTCATAAATAATAACAGTCTAATACAGTTAAATCATACACATTTTTTTTTTTCTTTGATTTTGATGGAAGTCTTACTTTATAATCAAGATTATCAATACTTAAATCAATTGGCCATATGAATAAAATGAGTTTACCCTTTTTTCCTTGCATTTCTTACGGAGCGAGTAGGCAAATAATTTTATTTATATGACCTAATCACACCATTAGATAATGTAAACGTTTCTATTCTATTGGGATTTTCTTAAATTTCTGTTGGGATTATTTACGGAATCTTTTTGAGATTATTTTTAATCGATGACCTAGTGAGGTTCTCCGATTTGATGTTATATTCTAGATTTGCTAATTCATTCTCCCGAAATACTTTGTGAATTCGGTAGATTCCTTCTTGGAGTATTTCGGAAATTTAAATGCTAAGACTTTCCATAATTTCTCTAGTTTTGGAGATCCAACTAAAATTTATCTCCTCAATTCCTTGTGGAATTCATTGCGATCCATTGTTGTGTTCTAAATCTCCTGTTAAAATTCTATGTTATTTCGATTGGGATTTTTGATAATCTTCCTTGGAGTTATTTGAAGTTTCTGTTGGACTGAGAATGAGAATTCCATTAGATTTTCAACAAAATCGCCTTAACTCTGGTGATTCACCGAACACCTTATTTGATTGATTGGTTGGTTGTGGTTTGTAATATTCAGTTATCTCTCTTGGAATCCTTCAGAGTCGCAATGGAGATTCATTTCTAGAATTATTCTTGAAATTCACCGGAGTCCATCGTAAGGATCTTAAGTATGTTTTTTTGGTTTTTCCTTAATTCCAATTTGCAGTGCTGTGATTCTAAAATTTGAGCTAAGTAGTCGTACCCAATATTGATTTGCGCCCTTAAAATATAAATCTGCTTAAAATAACGACGCGTCCACCAGATGACGTTGTTTCAAATAGTGTATTATCTAGATATGGTACGTTGCAAACCATTTGCACTTTATTGCTGCTGCACGATGAGCAGCATCGTACTCTACAGGTGGCGAAGGTGGCATTTGATAAATTTCCAAAAGTTCCGTCAACATTTTCCAAGCACTGTAATTTGTATTTTCTTATTTATCTCATATCATTCTTAACTTTCTATACATTTCAGGAAAACCCTTGATCAATTTATTGAAATTCTTCCTAAGTAGCAAGGACGAGACTATCTAATGGGAAGATTATGGATATAATGAAACTTAAATTAAAAAAACAAAAAAAAAATACAAATAAAAATTTACCTAAATATGGATTTGCTTTATGCGTTTAACTCAGAATACCTCTGGCGTTTTACAAATCATATTCAATTTGGTTTCTACGTCACTATTCAATTTACGTTGGAGGTGGTAGATGTGTGATATGTTGAGTAGTTATAAATTATGACTACTGTTAATATAGCATAAATCAATCGCCTGCATAAAAGAACAGCAACGATAAAAACATGTAGATTAATGCAAAATGACACATCTCATGTGGCTCTCGTACAAGAACCTTACTTTCGTAAAGGAAACTTTTATCTAATACCCCGTTCACATTACAGCGTATATCACGTGATATACGCTGTCTTGCAATGAGCACTCATACATCTAGTTTTCACTGGAAATCCTATGTATGAGTGCTCATTGCATGACAGCATATATAACGTGATATAGGCTGTAATGTGAACGGGGTATAAGAAACCTCGTGAGCCCAACTTTTGCTACTTTTAACAAAAGTGGAGTGCCAAACTCCTCGAGCATGTGTGCATCTTAATAACGCAATCGTGGGTTACAATTGATGTAACCGTTGGAAACCTTAATAGGCAATACGTTTACTGTTTCAGTGCCAAGAGCTCGTGGCATTACAGCCGAAAGTGTTATAACACTTTCGGAAGTTAGTCTATCCTTGAGAGATTCAATATTTTCCCTGCTGAACTTAAGCTTTTCGAAGCTATTAAATATTTTACGAGCTGAATACACGGATCCAGTGTTTAACTTTTTCCGAAGAGATTTAAAACATTTGTTAAGTTCAGTACTGTTCAAAGTGATTCTGTACGTGTTAAGCTTTTTCTGAAATGGTCCAGTACTTCCCAAAGTGGTCCTAAGTTTTTTCAAGTAATGCAGTACTTTCTGAAGTGATTCAGAACTTTTACAACGTGATTTCAATTTTTCCTAATATAATGTAATGTCAGTGTACAGATAATTCTCGTTTATGGAAACATAACTACAGTTCAATCTCCACAACTCGATATTATAGGGACCGTCGAGTTATAGAATAACAACCCCAAACAAAGTCGCTATCACAGTAGCCATGACATTCATTTTTACTACGGTTATATAACTAGATATCGTGTTAGTGGACATCGAGTTGTGGAGAGTTGACTATCGATGTGTCACAATTGAGTACTAATATGGCTTAGCGATAAGAATCAATACTCCTTTAAGTGAATCCTGTTGAAAAACGATTGAAAAATTCGTGGAAGTGAGGAGGATTTCTCGATTTCCAACCTAGCGTTACACATTGCATTCCATTCATTTTGGCGAAAAACATGTTTTATGAAATTATGGAATAATAAGATATTATGATAATATTTTGTATGTGTATGTAACAAGAAAAGATTGTAAAGTTTATGTTTGACCCACAAAACATGTAAATTTAGCTTTGACAGAGTCACAATGAGCGATTTTCTGATCGCCTCTTCGCGAAGAGTGAAGAGCGAAGAGTGGGTGAGATAAATGACAAAATCGCTTATTGCGACGGTAATGTAGCAAAGTTGGCAGGTATTATGCGTCAGACACAAACTTCACAATATTTTCTTGTTGCTTACACAAACAAAATATTAGCATATAATCTTATTATTCCATTATCATTCCATAAAACATTTTCTTATTCAAAATGAATGGAAGGCACCCTGATTGCAGATGTTAGTCAAATGCATCGTCTGTTGCTTATCTGTGTAATACAGGTGATCTGGTAATAACGGATTAGCAACCGCAAGTGGTTTATCATTCTCATACTAAATTATGTCGGTACTATCTGAAGTGATTCAGTACTTTCTAATGCTTTTTTTGCAGTAATCCAGTACTTTTCAAACTGATTCCGAAATTTTCTAAAGTGATTCGGTACTTTCAGAAGAGGTTTCGAACTCTTTTGAAAAAAATCTATGCTGTCCAAAGTGATTCCGATTTTTCTGAAACGATTGGATATTTTCTGAAGGGCTTTAAAACTTTTCGGAAATGATTCAATTCTTGAGGAAGTGATTGGAAACTCGAGAGAATTGAAACAGTACTTTCCGAAGTTTTGTGTGATTATGGGAAAGATCTACCGTTCTTGTTTCTAATAATAACATAAAAAGTTATATATTATGAACAAATGATTTTATAAAACGTTTTTATTCAGCAAAGAATTATGATGTTGGTTGGACCTATACTGATCTTGGTTGGACCTAAAAAATGATGATGGTTGGACTTATTTTTGAAAATGCTAGTTTAGCCCATATTTGTTCAAAAACTTTGTTTAGAGCTTATTGGTATCATGAAAAAACCCTTTTTATACAATTTTAATGAATTTGCTATTTAAAAAAAATCCAGAAATTTTTGTTTAACTTCGTTTTTAAAAAACTTCACTTTCCACGAATTAGCTATTCATTATGGCTCATTTTCTCGGAAATCATTGACCCGATTTGGAAAATTTTTAACGTCAAACTATAGGTGTTGTGGTCCCATTGAAAGCTATCAAATATTTTTGGAATCGGTCAACTGGTTCCGGAGACAAATTCCAGGGTATATGGAACATGGACCTAATTTTGACATGGAAGGAATAAAACCTATCATGCGACACTTCACATTACTTCCAAATTCGATAACAAGATCAATAACAAAATTGAGTGCCTTGGACCACATTGGCCATTTCCGGGCATTTTCTGGGTGCCCCGGGAAATTTAGGGGCTTAAAATGACAGAATTTCAGAACTTAATTCCGGTTTTATAGTTCTGTTTCTCCTGGGAGTTTTTTTTTCGGAAATAAGTTTCAGTTAGCAATTTTTAGTTTGTTAACATTTTATTTCAAGTTAATTCACACATAGAAGGTGTATGAGAAGTGCTTAATGTAAATTCATTTTAACAGATTCTTTCGGCGCTTTTGTGGTAGTTTGGAACTCGGTGGTTACCCTTTCAGCCAACCTGACGATGGAATTCCTCCTTTAAATTTACGCCCAACTAGTGACGCAAGGTCTTTAGCAGCTTCCAAGATCTTTTTGGCCGTCTTGGGACTGCCAGAAGCAGCGCACATACAAACCCAATCCGCTAGCTGGTTCTCCAAATCAACATTCAACACTATTTCCCTTCCATATTTCTTGCCGTGGCTTCCCTTAATTTTCGCGTGAAGTGTCGTTTTCGGAATATTGTACCTTTTTTGTGCCTGATCCGCGGTAAGTGATTTATTTCTTACTAAAAGAACAGCCTCTTGAAGATTTTCGACTGTATAACTCTTTTCTTTAGCCATTTTTTCAATCGAAGAAACTGATCACTCAGCCAAAACGAAATCGAATTTCAAATCAGCTGCGCATGAAGGATGTAGACAAACCGAAGCGCACCTAGCGGCCGTCTTAGGAAACACATAGGTCCAACCATCATCATGCGTAGGTCCAACCATGATCATATTTATCTATTCGAATTTCGTCAATTATTCAAACATTTTAGTGAAACCAATGGATAAATGGCGTACTTACGCGTTGTTTACACCTTAGAGCAGTATTTTACTGCATGAAAATAAAAATAAATGTTAAAAATATTCCTTTTTTGTATGTTTGAAAGTAATGCATGATGACGAGCTAATGCGTGGAAAGTGAACTGTTTTGAAAACACATTGAAACTCAATTGTTTTCAAGTTTTTTCAATAAAACACCCATGCAAATTGAAGAAAATGAGTTTTTTATGATAGTAAAGTGATATTTGAAAAAAAAAAAATTAGCGAAGATTGACTAAACTAACGATTGAAAAAATAGGTCCAACCATCATCAGTTTTTGGATAGGTACAACCAGAATCAATTACCCTAGTTCCGTTAGAAGACGGCAGAGTGAAAATTGTATATAGAGAGTAGAAAAAGAGCAAAGGTCAATTTTCAGGAAGACACGAATCGGGTTGATTATCCCCTTTACCAAACTCCTCTGTTGGGGAGGGATGGTGAAGGGTATCTCTGGAGATCATGAAACCGATTCGTGTCTTCCTTATTTCTTCCCTAACGTGTTTATAAGCGACGCTAGCCACTTCAATTGAGAATGTTTATCACATTTCAAATGTAATTTTGTTTTTAATTTTTCCCTGCCAGAAGCGGTAGCCATTTAAACTCAACATATCTATAATATCCGCGTACATCTTACGGGTTAGGCAAAGAGTGCGCGTTTGACTTGCACTGTTGCACTGTTTTTAATTTTTCCCTGACCGTGGCTGGGGCAGACATGGCAAATCATTTACATTCATTTGCCTCTAACTTTCTCTATGAACAGAATTCCGTTCAATGGCCTGTAAAACTTTTGTTGTTTTTTGTAATTAGCTACAACTTTTGTTAATAACTCAAATCTCTACCTCTTATGCATGACGACCTTTAGCGGCCATAACTTGTTATTATTTTTCAATGAATGAATTTTTTATCCCTGATCATGTAGGTGCAGACAATTTCAAATTTAAAATTTTTAAATTTTTTTTATTTAAGATTTTTGTCTACTTTGTTTTTGTTTACCAGGTGCACTAGCCATTTAAAAGTGAACATTTTTTTTCGATTTTTCCTCGAATTTGTCTACCAGGGGCGAAAGCCACTTGCAATTAAGCATTTTTTTTCCTAAACATGTCTACCGGACTCCATACTAAAAAAATAAATTTAAAAAAAAAATTCCCCAGGGGCGCTAATCATTTCAAATTAAAAAAAAAATCTGAACATGTATATCAGGGGCGCTAGCGACTTCAAATTGAACAATTTTAATCATTTTAAACATGCTTACCAGGGCACAGTGGTTGAAATCGTCGTTTTTGCGCGCTTAATTAATAACATCTTTATTTTGATATTTAGGGCTATGGTGTCTTGCGAGAAGTTTATCAATAAATGTATGCGCTTTTTTTGGGCTTTTCAGCACAAGGATTAATCCCCCTTAAAGTTAGATAGAAAATTTATTTTTTCAATTTTACAATATACACGGTTGGTGTCTTGACAAAAGTTTGAGGAATCATGCTTTTGAATAACTTTGTCGAAGACACCTAAACCTTAACTTGCTCACTTTTGGAGATATGATACGTTATTTGTCGACAACCCCTTAAAAGTGGTTTTTTAATCATAACTTTTTTATTATAACCTTTTCGACTTTAAAATGTTCGAGAAAGTTATAGACAACGCTAAAATACAAAACTTTGTCCAATATAGCAACCCTGTAGTTTTTCAAATTAAAAAGTTATTAAGGTTTTTATTGTTTTTTTTTGGCCATTTTTTATGTAACTCAATGTGGTGCAAAATGGTGCAAGTTATCAACCATGCATGTGAAACTACAAGTAATTTACTTTAAGATGATGGCAAAACTCTTAGACTGTAAGCGACTGTAAGATATGTTTAGTGTAAAAGCAATTAATCATATTATAGTCATTCTCAACCACGTACCCAGTGTTACTTCATTTTTTTTTAATATGTCTAAGTGAGATCATGCCTACATGTATAATATTGATATGGTTGTCGTGGTGACAGTGTTCGTTTGTTTATCTAGTGGTTCAGTTTTCAAGCTTGAGTATTTGACTACACACAAATGGCTTCCACAGGTACGTTTTTTTTTAACTTTACTGCATTTTTTGTGAAAGTTATGTGATGAAACATTTTTGAATAAATTTTTATTCCTTTAGTTGAAATAGAAAAACGACATCTGTTTTCAATATGGAAAGCAGCAGGAAGATATTTACCAACCAAAAATCACAGCGTGTTCAAAGAGGTGCTCAAATATTATTTGATTGATTCCGACATTATGCCGGAAGTTGCTGTGGAGGTTGCAAAGTACACAAAAGTTACTTGTGATGCTTTTCAAAAACTGTGGCTTAAATATAACCGTTCAGCATGCAAGGTGTTGCATAACCATGTTGAATTTTTCGATAAACCGTTTAAGCTTCCTGCAAGTATCCTGAACATGCTTCCTTCATCATCAACAAGTGCCCAAATCGGTCGTAAGCCAATTCCTTTCGACAAATGCAGTGAATCAACAAAGAGAAGAAAAACAGCGGCCATTCGTGAAAATCATCCAGTGGAAGAACTTGTGTTTGCAACGCAAATATAGCTTCGCGAATCAGGACAAAAACATGCTGCTGACATTCTTAAAGAGGCTACGCAGACAAGTCCATCGCGGGCAAGAAGGATTGCTAAAGCATGGGAAAAATCATCAAATCATCCATTGTATGAGTACAGTGATGCTAAAGCTTTGTCATTATTAATAGATGCAAAGCTATCTAAGGCACAGTACATAAAAATTCGGGCGCAAAACCATTTCAGATATTAGGGGAAATGGCTCTAATGTTGGCCTATGGATCTAAGATTGGGCCCATCGCTAAAAATCTGCTATTTTTCAATTTTATCTAGATGAACGCGTCATTGGGACTATACTTATGGATAATTTTGGTCGCTGTTGAAAATTTAGTCGATTGCTGAATTTATATATGAGCCCAAATTAGAGGAATTTCGGCCGACATTACATCCATTTCCCCTACCTTTTATTTTTTTTCTAATACGGAACCCAATTTGGATTTCTTCTGTATCCCTCTTTGGTGTCTATGGATTTTCTATAGTGATTTATATAGAAAAAAACTTGTTTTACCAAATTATTGCCATTCGTCGGAAAAAAAAACTTCGGAATTTTCTGGTGGCTATTTTTGCCAACTAAATCCCACATTTTTATGATCATCATTGATAACACCTTCTGAGGCTGCCAGTAAGTTGCCTCTTAAAACATCACAATTCGAAAGTACATTGAAGGAATAGCTGAAAATAAAATTTCTACCAATCTATCCGCCTTGCTGCGAACAGCATACATTCAGTGCTCAAATCCGCCACATGGTTAGCTATTCCCGAAATGTATAATGATATAAAATAAACAAACAGAAACCTTCGTACTTTCAATTATTAGGCACATTCCTACGGTATTTTCATTTAATTAATTTTCCCAAGCTTCCCGACCAGTTGGATTTATTTTCACTCATTATTCATACACGAACGCTAGGCAGCAGCAACAGCAGGGAAATTAAACATTACCGACTTATCTAGCTGAGCTCGAACCGGACCATGTTTGAATGGGGGAAATTTGCTCATGATGTTTGTTCGCAATGTTTCACCCAGTTGTGTGCAAATTACGCACGGGTGCTTTTCGGATTGGCAATGAAGCTTTACAGTTTTGGACGCTCTTTTGACCTAACAAGACCTTCATTACCAGTGTTACAATGCGTGGTGAGATGAATCTGTGTGCATGCGTATTCTTACCGTCCTTTCATCTCCTCGGTGGGGAAGTCTCCAAATCCCCAGGGCATTTCGGTGGTACCCAAGATCAATCCAAAGACGAATCCAAACAGAATCGAGATGAACATACCCAGAGCGAGGGAAGTGAAGCCAACTTTCTGCAATTATAAGACGAATTGTAGGTGTACATCATTTGCATTATGGAAATGATAGACGATTGATAAATAGAAGAAACAGTCCTCCTGATTGTCGGTGAACGATATTGTTTTTTTTCAACAAATTTCATTCGAAAATTAATAGCTTAATACAACCCATTTATTATTCTCAGAAATAGACATGTTTTTTTGAGATAAATGATTTGGATATTATTGATTTTGGTACCCACCTCTGCGAAAACATTTATCAAACCCCCATTCCACAAAAACTCATCCCCAACTCAAAGAACCACACCAACCGATACTGTTGCATTCATTGGCGACTGTTTTAGTTTAAAATTTACAGCTGTGAAACGACCTCTCCGCTATTCAGAGATCCGGCGAACCATAGGGGAGAATGGTACATAACGCACCCCCGGGGTAGAACGCACTTCATTTTATTTTTAGTTTTTCTTGGCATTTTTAATCCCATTCTAGGATTTATCATGCAGCATTTCGAGTTCAGATGCTATGCTAGAATAATGGAACAAAAAAGTTACGGAAAAGTCATGAAAAACACTAATTAAAGTCAGCTGGTGTATTCTGCCCAGGGGGTGCGTTGTATGCCCCTGTTCCCTAGTACAATCGCATTGCACTCAACGGTAGAGAAATTTCCTATTGTTTCACACCCCAGTGCAATCCATTCACCTCCTCTTTTAACCAGTCACAGCCACTTTTTCCAGAAGCAGAACTACAGTTAATTCCGACAGGTCATAAATTGTCGAACTCCTCCTTTGATTTTCTCCCAGCAATCATCCCTCTTGTTTCGAAATTCAAATTTGATGATCTAACGCAAAATGACTAGGGCAGGTGTACCGGTTATGGCTATACGTTCCTATTATGCGTTGGTCCAATTAAAGCCCAAGGAAATTCCATAGGCCATAATTGGAACACACTGGTACACCTACCCTACACCACACAGGTTCGGATGAAATAAATTGGGTGTAAATTCTACCTACCACCAGCTCCCGATCGGCAATAATCGTTCCGAAGGTAATCGACATCACCGGGCCCATCAGAGGCGAGACCAGCATGGCAGCCACGATGTTCGGAGCATTGTTCTCCACCAGGCCGAGCGCGGCCAGCGAGCTGCTCCCATCATCCGGTGGTACCATATAATCACATCGTTCCGCAGCGAGAAGCGGGGAAGAGCCGCCGGCCAAAATGGGAGAAAATCAATTAGATTGGTTCCATTATTGGGTTCACGTCCTCAACGCGACGGCGCGGTGCGGCGATAGAGAAAGCGAAGCCCTGGCATAATTGGAACAGAAATCAAATCGCAATAATACTCACTCGGCCGTAACGATAAGCAGCAGATAGTCGAACGATAACGAACCACCGGCGCGGACCCCGTCAACCACCTGTTTCACCGTCAGCTTCGAACGAATCGAGTCGACAAAGTTGTTCCATTTGGAGTTCTCTTCACCGTCGTCGCTGCAATTAAAATTGGGGCATGAACTTTTCCGATGAAAGGTTGGTATGAGTTTGGTTACAAAATTGGCTGAAGCGTGAAAGCGACCATGGTTGTAAATTTATGATTCCATAGAAAAGTTAGATGGATATTAGTCGAATATGGCAGTCTATGTGAGTAGGTTATGTGGTTACTTAAATTAAATCGAATTTATCATTATAAATTATACTGTTCACAATTCGCTGCAGATTAAATGTTAACCGGGAGCAAAAGTAACAAGATAGCAACATCATTGAATTGTAAAAGAAATGGACAGCTACTAAACATGATTTAAGAAAATGGTCTAGCTTCTCCTTTCATGATTGGCGTCAATAGATTCATACTTTCTACTATATCATATATTATTAGCTACAGTAACCCACCCCTTTATGCGGTGGGTGGTACCGCAATTATTTTCATGCCAAATTAAAAGTGAGAAAATTTGCTTTCGATCAACTGGTTACTGAGTGGTGTTGAGTACTTGGCACTGATGAAGTCTACTTGTAGACGAAATACGCGTATCTGTCTCAAAGATAAGCAATTATAACGAAATTTAAAGAAAATAAACCAACACACTCAAAACTCTTCATAACTGGTAACTATTTTTTAGTGAGAAAAGTGGTATTGTAGGCACAACCACTACAAACATTTGTATTTACCTATTTTGCTGAAATCATTTTTTTCTTGGAAATAGGCAAAACATTAAAATTAAATTAAACAAACTATTATTTAACAACAATACCTCTAATCTCACTGACAAATGATGTTATATTGATCGAAATAAATTTTTCTCACCATTAACTGGGCGTTCGAATAATTGATTAAGCTTCAGCCGTAGATATTTGTGTTGTTTTTGCTGTATCTAGAAAACTATCCTGCTGAGATTTTTTTCTGATTACATTTTTGGATTCAGCGCACAATTTTACATAAGATTCATTGAAGTTAATTTTTTTTAGCTTTTATTTGTTAACAGGTGTAATCAAAGGTGTCACAGAAGTAAGAAGTGCTAGTTTGATTACTAAAATGAAAGTTGTCGATTGTAAGGGAAATGGATGCAATGTCGACCTAAATGCCCTTAATTTGGACCCATACATAAATTCAGCAATTGACTAAACTTTCAACAGCGACCAAAACTATTAATTAGTACCGTCCGAATGACGCGTGCATCTTGATAAAATTTAAAAAATAGCAGATTTTTTGCGATGGGCCCAATCTTAGATCCATATGAATTGTTCTGCCTCTAGGTAGTAGGAACGGTATACTACCAACACTCTACCGTACGCTAAAACCTTTTCTATTCACTCTACCCAGCTATTTGAATGGTGCACAATACCCGAGCAAAGTGAAATAACCACCTGATATCTCTAGTATAATAGGTGGGGTGAAAAGTTACCTCATTGGGATTTTTTTATGTTTCATTTTATGTTATTCAATATAGGGTTAACTACCCCATTTCCGGCCTACTAAGCACAACCCGCACTTAGTCTTTCTTAATCCTAAAGCAGTTCAGCACCAAACGGAATATTACACTAGTTTACAGCATTTTTGAACTCGGTAAGGTGATGATCATTTCCAATGCAAAATCCTACGCTGAATTCAATGCCGTGGTCAGAAAAAAATAAAGTAGCGCTATTTTTGAGATATACAAAAATTTTGATTTTTTGAATTTTGGACAAAAGTACGATTACTAAAATGTCAATATCTTTGGAACTAATACCAATTTTAAATCTTTTTTTATGAAAATGAAGCTGAATAAATTTGCTATCGTTCACTACCATATTATGTCTTTATTAAAAATTTAATTTTGAAGTCATTTAAAAATTTACAGCATTTTTTTTTTATTTTTCCTGTGAATTTTCCATAAAAATCTTGTTTTAATCAACATTTTTAATGGGATAAAAAGATTCAAAAAATCATTCCATAATTTATTTTTTAAGTTCATTCAAAACCGGAGAAAATGAGCCTTTAATGGATGAAATCGGTTGGAAATTGTCGAAGTTATGAGCATTTTTGTAAAACACTTAAAAATGTTGCTGAAATACAACAGCTTTAGAGTTCCTTTTCTAGGTGTCGTTGTAAGCATCCAAATCGCATGTAAAGTTTTCATGGGAGATTCTTTTCTCTACATATCAATTTGATTAAGGCATATCAGGATTTAAAACCGAGTTGATACAAAAGAAATTTATTTAGGTTTTATTAAAAATGATTGAGAATCGAATGACTTTGTCTTCAATGTTTTGAACTTGTTTCTCGAATCAGAAACCAACAATAGTCACCCATCATTTATATGTAACAAACACAATATTTTTGATTTATACCTATTTTCTCATAATTTTTGAGCAATTCATCGACGGCTTCCTCATAATCTGGGCTTCTGAAATTTCCTAAAAAGGTTGTGACAACACGCTGGAACGATTTCCACGCTTCTTCCTCATCTGGTGTCAAAACTGTATTGAATGCGGAATCATTGAGCAGTTTTTTGATCTGTGGGCCAACAAATACACCTTCCTTTATCTTTACGTCAGATAAATTTGGAAATACTGATTTCAAGTACTGGAATGCCGGCCCTTCTTTTTGCAACGCTTTGACGAAATTTTTGAATAGCCCAAGTTTTATATGTAGTGGTGAAAGTTTTATGCGTTCTTTTACCACAAGAGGATCATTTTTAACGTTGTCTTTACCAATTGTGAAACTATCCCGTTTTGGCCAATCTTTTCGGACGTAGTGTTCCTTACGAGCTCGACTGTCCTATTTACACAAAAAAACACATATATTTTGTGTATCCCTGTTGCAATCCAGTCAACATGGCAACCACTTTAAGATCGGAACAAATTTTCCAATTGTGTTGATTGTAATTTATCAAATTGAGCAATAGAGCTATTGATTCATACGTTTCCTTCATATTAACGGCATGAGCTAATGGAATAGAAGGTTTCTCATTCCCTTGATGCAGTAAAACGGCTTTCAAGCTCAACTTGCTGCTATCGATGAATAAACGCCATTCAGCTGGATCATATGGCTCACCAAACTCTTCAAACAAGTCGTTTACGTCATGGCAAAAACATGCCTTCTCCTTTGTAGAATAATATTTGTCAAATTTCTTGTGACGATTCCTGTGACAAGAAATTTTGACCTCCTTGCTCAGCATGTTGTGTTCTTTCAAGCGTGATGCCAGCAATTCGGATTTCTCCTTCGATAAGTCGAGATCTCGCACCAAATCATTAAATTCGGATTGTGTAAACAGTTTTGGGTTTCTTTCCAATTCCACCTCGAAGTCTTCCTCGCATTCCTCCTTGAATTCCTCCTCACTTTTTGTAACGGTCGATTCAACAGAGGGCGCTCGTTTCCGCTTTGGATAAACAGGATACGGGACCGAACTTGAATGTGGAACAGGTTTTGTCATAGAAGCCACTTGTGGATACTCAACTGTTTTGTGACGTCCTTGTTGCTTAACTTTTGTCAAGCAGAAATAACAATCCGTTGCATGACAAAACGGTCGACGCCATATGGTGGGCATGTCAAAGGACAAATAGCGACTGACAGATAACAAATAAGTGAGTTAGTAAGTAAGACATTAACACTTATCAAAAATAGATGAAGTAAGATAATGTCGATCAGGAAAGAACAAAGCACTACCATGCTGTACATAAATTGTTTATATGAAAGTTATTCAAAAAATCAATTTACCTTGCGCCTGACATCCACCTAGCCAAGCACGTTTTGCACGAACTACATAATACTTTTGGAATCCATGGTTCGTCAAAGTCTCCAGGATCAATTTTAAAATAAAGCCTGTATGCAGTTTGCAACGAAGCAGTGAAATTGATAGATTTTGTAAATATATAGTTGCCACACGCGTAACAAAACTTTTGAGGATCATTTTTACACTTGAATTCACGTTTTGTCGTATACATCGTTAAGCAATGTTAAAGAAAGAAAGCTGTCAAATTGAGTTGGTTGCATTAGGTTCTCGCCGAGCGGTCTCACAAACACTAGCGTAAATTATATTGTTGAAAATATCCCATTTAATGTTGAGTGACAGCTGGTAGTGTTAGTGAAATGCACCGTATGCGTACACGTCCGCAGAAAGGCTTACTGGAAGTGGTGCATGAACATAGGAGCGGGACAACGGCCAATCTTGAAACATTCAATTTCCATGATTTTACAAAAAATTTCATAACTTCGACAATTTCCAACCGATTTCATCCATTAAAGGCTCATTTTCTCCAGTTTTTAATGGACTTTAAGAATAAATTATAGAATGATTTGAAGGAAAAATAAAAAAAATGCTGTAAATTTTTAAATGACTTCAAAATTAAATTTTTAATTAAGACATAACATTCTAGTGAACGATAGCAAATTTATTTAGCTTCACTTTTATAAAAAAAGATTTAAAATTGGTGCACTAGTTCCAAAGATATTGACATTTTAGTAATCGTACTTTTGTCCAAAATTCAAAAAATCAAAATTTTTGTATATCTCAAAAATGGCTCTACTTTAATTTTTTCTGACCACGGCATTGGATTCAGCGTAGGATTTTGCATTAGAAACGTTGGTCAACCACTAAAGTTCACACTTTTTATGTTGTTTTGTAAACTAGTGTTATTATTACTGATGGCTTCTAAATGTATTTACCTTTCTGTACGTACCGTAAGATTTGATAAAGAGAAACCAATCGTTGAGATATTGTCAAAAGTCTAACACTACTTCATGACGCCAAACTCGGCCTACGGAATCTAAACTCGGCCTAACGCATTACAACGCCATTGAAATGTGAAAGAATTCACTTCGGTCTATCGGATGAAGATAAAAATTTATTCGGTCGGAGCGCTTCTTTTGTTTTTGAGAAAAATGGGTGTTAACATTCATATCACGCGTTTTCATTGACTTAGTTCGATAGCTTTTGAACTAAAGTATCGTACCAAACGCATAATTGACATGTCAACTCTGAAATCATGGATTTATTTTAAGTTTTCTGCTCGATAGGCCGAAAATGGGCGATTGGGCCGAAGTAGTTCTCTACCCTAGTCCTCTTTTAGCTCAAAACACTTATTCCAGCGATTTTCCAACTTCATGATCCCGTCCGAAAAGTAATTTTCCGGAAGTTCTGCAATATACTCCTCCACGGCGTCGATGATTTCCTCACGTGAGCTGATTTTTTTTTATGATGAGCCATCTTTTGAGGTTTGGCAAGAGATAATAGTCTGAGGGAGCCAAATCGGGCGAATACGGTGGATGCGGAAGCAATTGGAGCCGTACGTCATTGAATTTAGTCGTTGTTGCGATGCTCTTGTGCACCGGCTCATTGTCTTGCAAAAACATTTTTTTTTTGCTTCATGTGAGGCCGTTTTGCAGCGATTTCGGCCTTCAATCGCTCCAATAATGCACAGTAATACTCGTTGTTGATGGTTTTTACTTTTTCGAGGTACACACTTAGATTTTTCTACCGAGATCGGCTGTGCAAATCTCGGCAAAAAAAGTTTTAATGAGATATCAGCAAACATTTCATTTGTTTGCTGAGATTCAGCTAAGCATTATCCGAGGCTCAGTAATCAAATGTCACTTTTGCTGAGATCTCAGTGAAACTTATTTTACCGAGATTGGCACAGCCAATGTTTCTGATACAAATCGTGAGAATAATGTCTATGAAATTCTGTTTCTATGGAGATTAATTAAAAAAAATTTGAGCGCGATTTCTGGGAGACTTTCAAAACCATTTTGGCAAAGTACTTGAGTACTTAGGTAATACTGAAAAGAATTTCAAACCAATTCTAACATTACCTACAAAGCAGTTTAAAGAGAAGTATCGGCTAAGTCTGAGAAGAGTGTGTCGGTCATTCTGAATAGTGTATCAAGGAAATTAAGAATATTTTAAGAATTTCATTTTGAAAAATGGACACAAAATTGAGCCAATTCCTGGGAATTATTACCAATTTGAGAGAGTTGTGGCATTGGAGAGTGATTTATAAGAGAGTTCAAGAGGTAATGCTAAGCACTCTTCGAATGTTACTGGAATAGTTTGATATTTTCAAGATTATTTTAAGGCAATATAGAAAAAATATATGATGGGATTCTAGGATGATTCAAATTGAATAAAAAAAGGCCTGTGAAGAGTTCCAAGTAAATCAGACTAACAAAAAAATTCATGATCTGGGACGCAGGAAAAATATAAATTCCGGAGTTTAGAGTCATTACAAGATCCTCTCAGACTATCATTTTAGTAATATAATAAAATTATTCTTTGGCATAATGGTCATGCGAATAGTGGAGCTACCCATTGTTTAGGAAAACTGTGTGTGAGTTCCATGATGTTAGGCTTTTATTCTTAATTCAGCCCACTGAATTTTGCTTAAAAATAAAATTGCCTACTGGTTTGCTGGGTGTTGTGTGTTGTATGATGTCAAGAATTAAATTGTAAATCTTATCAACCTCAAAGTAATATTAGAATTATTTAGAACTAATAAAATCTTTAAATTCTGGTACTGCATCAAATAGTAAGGACACCATCGACTATTAGTTAAAAAAAAACCATCCCATCAAATTTCCCTGATTCTTTGCTTCTCATTTTTTTTAAAAGTTACAGTTTAAAAAAACAATTCTTACCATATTTTCTGCTGTTTTTTATTTACATTTAACTCAACTGCGTTATGGATACTTGAATTTTTTGGGCACACCGTGTCAATACTTTTAAACTTTTGGATGATATAAGCAATGCTAACAAGTTATTTGCTTTATATAATTTATTTAAACATGTAATTTATAACCATTCTAGTACTTTAAATAAATTGCAGATGACCATACTGACCTATTTTTACAGGAGATTAGCACATCAATAACATTATGTTAAAAAGAGGATTTTTCTGGAGCATTCCAGATTTTTCCAGATTTAATATTTTACCTGGTCCAGATTTTTCTGAAAACGACCTGACAAAAAATAATGTTTTATGAGAGAACGAAAATCGTTTTTATCCATACTCAACATGATGCCAAACACGTCAACAACAATCAGCTCAGGGTTGCTTCCACTCACTTGCTATAAAAAAAATATTTTTCTGAGTTATATATGTTATAATGATATGTTGTAATAGTAAGTAACAAGAAGAGGGTGTAAAGTATGTGTTTGACTCATACAACCTGTCAATTTCGCTTTCAGAGCGTCACAATCAGCGATCTTATGATTCGTGAGCGTTCGCTCAGAGTGAGCGGTCATGAGTCGTAAAATCGCTGATTGTGACGCACTGAAAGCAATATTGAAATATTTTATGTGTCAAACATATACTTCATGACCTCTTCTTGTAACTTACAAGTACTAATTAGCATTATACTATTTCATGATTTCATAATTTCAAAACACATTTTTTTATAGCAAGTGAGCGGAAGTAACCTTGAATCAGCTGTCAAAACAAAACTAAAGACAGTATCACACTAAAATTTGGAATGTCTGCCTGAATATGAACGGACTACAAGCATAGAGGTAACTCTAAGACTAGAAGGTCCCGAAATAACGTGCTCAACTTTTTGGCTCAGCTCTGGTACTCTCTTCGGTCCCAAGCTAATCAATTCACCCCTCGAAACATAGGAAAAACCAATAACCCCTCATTTTATCTGTCAAACTTTCATAGCGAATCAAAACAAACATTGCGTAGTACTAGAATTTTGACTAGAATAGGGTACGTTAATCGTTTGCTTGGGACCAATAGGCTACTAAAGTGGTGAGCCAATTTAAAATCGTTAGTTTCGTATTGATTGTTGCTACAAGGCACCATAGGATACACGACGTTAGGCATACGGTCGTTAGGCATACGGTCGTTAGGCATACGGACGTTAGACATAATGTACGGTAGGCATAATGGACTTTAGGCATAAAGGACATTAGGCACAATTGACGTTAGGCATAATCTACCCGATGAATTCCAGAAGGATGATAATGGGGACCGTCTATTGATTGCTGACATCGGTGACAATAATGAAAGACCCTTAATTTTTGGGACTCATGAAAACTTGCGACGTCTTGGACAGGTAAACTATTTGGTTGCAGATGGTACGTTTGCCACAGTTCCTTGTTTGTTTCGGCAACTCGTCACTGTTAATGGAAGTATCGATCCTTCACATCAGCAGACGGTTCCGCTAGTTTTCATTCTGATGACAACAAATACAGATTCGTTGTATCGAAAAGTATGGCAGGAAATCCTGGAAGCAGCAGGTATGTTTTTTTTTATTGAATGAAAAACCGCAGAATTCACCTTTCTTCATTTCATGAAATGTTCTTTGGCATCATATTTTATTCAACCTTAGCTGTTTTTTTGTTATGGCATGAACAATCACAGAACTCACCATTCTTTATTTCATGAGCTGTTCTTTGAGGAAACCCATTTCTTCTTTGGCATTTCCGGAGAACTTCGAGATTAGTTCTTGAAGTTCTCCGGATTTGCAATATGTGTGTAAGAATATATTACAATAAATATGTGCTTTATTATTTCTAGATGCGATTGATTTCAAGATGTAGTAAAAAACTATACTGAGTTTTTATTGCCAGATTACTTAACCGTTATCGCTAGTCTTGGATCTAAGTAAATATGTAGTTACGTCACTTATGATATGATAAATAATGAATTTCATTGTTTACCATGCTCGAAACAGGTTTCTAGAGCTGCACAGCAGCAAGGTATTTTATGCCTAACGTCCATTATGCCTAACGTATATTATGCGTAACGTCCATTATGCCTAATGACTTTATGCCTAACGTTCATTATGCCTAGCGCCCGTATGCCTAACGCCCGTATGCCTAACGTCCGTATGCCTAACGTCCGTATGCCTAACGTATTTATACCTAATGGGGTACACTCGATAAGCATACAAAATTATTAGTTAAATTCTAATCAAAACATTAAACAGGTTATTCTGCGAAGAAATTACTACGACATAAATTAGGCAGCAGTGATGGAATTCTCACCAAAATATCATTTTCGCTTGCGATACGTTTTCTCTTGGGAACTTTCCCTCACTAGTTTCACACTCCAATATTTCCTGAGCGAACTTTCTGGGATGAGAGAATGAGATATCGCGAACTTTTTTAACTCGAATCACCAACGTGAGGATACGAAAAATATCAGATCATTTTTTCTCTCTATCTCTTTACACCACATTCGTTCTTGAAAATTGCACTGCACATTTCACAAGGGAAAGATTATAGACAGAAAGCTATCCCGAGTAAATCAATACAATCTCTAAAGACTGATAAGTCTGGTACCTTGCTGTCTACTGGCGCCTGTTGTTTAAAGTAGCCGTTATCAGGATGATGTGAACAGTTTTGTGCAACTGATTGATTGGTGCATTGGTTTCTGGCAAAAAAATGAATGAATCAGCACAAGTGTCAACGCGACATTAACGAGGAACGGGGAGGGTAGTGTAAGATTTTGTGACTAGCAATTTTTATATTAAAACCGTTCCTCAGGATAGGGGGTTGCGGAAGGAGGAGCGCCTAATGTATCCTCATTTTCACGAAATACAGTTAATGCATGGCTCCTCTCATCACTAGTGTTCGTAATATCGTTCCTGTAAGCTCTTATGCAAAAATTATATGCAGGGGGATGGTTGGGAATATAGGTGGTGCTCCGTTCGAAAAATTCATGTGAATTTCTGCGAGATATAGCGCACATAAAATTAACGCTAGATTTGGCATAAATTTACGCGATATTTCGTGTAAATTTAAGCGCAATATCGCATAAATTAGCGATATTGTATGCAAGCTTGTAAACGATTTCGCTGTTTATGCCAAGTATAGCTCAAAATTAAACGAAGGGAGATTTTACGCGATAGTTAAAATTCATAATTTTTTTCTGTGTGGTGAACTTTTTCACTGTGCTATTCCAGTGCTGTAAATTCTCAAAATCATTTGAACATTTTTGATGAAAATGAAAAAAGTAGCTATTCGCTATCAAAGGGGACCTCCTCCGAATGGGTGATATCAGTTGCTTAGTCATTTGACGAAGGCATGGATCATTCTCATTTGAGAAACGCTATATATCATTCGATTGAGTGTAACCTACACACAAACGGAGCTCTGGTCAACATTCCGGCGAAAAAGCTAAGCCAACCCGACACCAACCTGACTTCTATCAAACCCCAACCCGATGTTGACCCGACATTGACCCGACATAAACCCAAAATTGACCTGACATTAACACGACATTGGGTCGACATCGACCTTAAATTAGCCTTACATTGATCCGACATCGGGTCGACTTGTCTGTTCGGGACCATTTTCCTGGATTTCTTCCATACTCCACTGTCGTATATCAAATGATACTGAGTGACTCAATTGACAGTGACAATGAGCTTCGAATGAGAAAGGGGCTCTTCAAATCATGGTCATGTGAGAATTCGTTTACACAGAATTGATTGAATGGTTGTAGTGGTTCATCTTCAATCGAATGATATGAAAATTTACAGCACTGATTACTGTCCTCTCCCATGACTGGGAATCCTGTAAAACAATGTAAAACTAGAAAGGGTCTAGACCCTCCCTATGTAAAACCATAAGGTATGCGGGACTGCTGCACTGCTGAACTTCAAAACGCTTTATTTGCTGACCAAGGATCTGACAAAAACATCTTTTTAGTGTGCAATTTAGGATGATAAAAAATTTAAACAGGTTATTCAATGTCCATTAAAACTGTAAAAAAATATAGGCAGAAAAAAAAGAAAACAAAAAATTATTACCAGTTGGCTGGAAATGAACACAAAATTAATCAAAGTACCATGTACCTTGAGCTTTTGATATAGTGACAGATTGAGAACGATCTAAATTTTCCATCCACAAGTATTGCAAGACTTGAAATTAACAGACAATCTCAAAATACTTTCAAATTGCGAAGTGATAGATTCCCAAGTGAATACACCTGCTGAATAAAAATTATCAAGTAAACTATTTTTTTAGAATCGATGTTTAATAGATTTTTGTTTGCAGTTTGAGATCCATGAAAAAAGGTACAGTAGCTTTATGGCACCAGTGACCAGCAAATTTAATATTTTCATTCAAGGTTGTGTGGAAATTCAAGCTACCGGGCGAGCTACTGGGTTACATTGCTGTCCTCTACCTAATGCAGTCGAGTGATCAAATCAGAAAGTTAGCAGATTAGAAATCAATTAATAACTAATTTCCTCAACGTTAAATTAAAAAGTGGTCTTTAGAAAAAAAAAATGTAGCTGAGAAAATTTCCTATGAGTACACAAGGCAAATTTATTGGTAGATCATTATGGCGAAATTTGGTTCACTCGGCTGTCGACAAAAGCAGGCCACTCTCGATGTGTGCTACGCGATCGTCTGTTTTCTCGGCAGCAACCATTGTGTGGTCCTCGTCATTGTTCTTCATCAGCAGTTCTTTCAGTCGATTCGTCGTCGACTTTGGAAAGCAACCGTTTCGTGATGAGTGTGTGAGTGCTGACCACGTTTTGCGTCCATTGCTGCAATGGACGCGCTCTGACCCTCGTTGGCGTACAACAATGTGCCATACAATGAAACCACTGGAAGCGGCTCCAGTTCTGATGGAGGAGGCTTTTTGGATAGCGAAAGATAAAGTGTTTATTGTGTTGTACCTTTTGACTATAGTTTTAAGATGTATTGTATAGTAACCAAGAATCATCGGCTCTGTAAAGTTAATTCGGTTGAGCCTTATCAAATAAATTAATAAACAAAAAAAAAAAAAAAAATTATGGCGAAATTTAAAGACGAGGTGAACAAAATAATCACTTTTCCCATAGTAATACCTTTATAAATTTTAGATGGCCATTTCAGAATGAGATCACAACCCAATAAGCTCAAATTTTAGGAGAATTATCTGGACCTGATTAAAAATCGATTGAGCTTAGTGAAGCAAAGCCGATATTTTGAACCACCCTAATAAGCATGTTCTCAATGCAGTAAGACTAATCAACAGAATGCTTGCTAGCTAACACTAAACATTTCTAAGCGCCAATCTCAGTGGTCTAACTGTACTTCGCACTAATAGCATAGTTCTTCTTGTCGAAGAGTACAGCCACAAATGATGATTTGGTCAGCAAAGATTAGACTCTTGGTGAATAGTTACAAGTATCTACTATGCTGGTTGCATTGAGAACTAAAACTATAAATAAATCAGGAAAACTTTGAGATTAAGGCGTAATTTCTTTTGTAAACACACACTTAATTCGCCGATTTCTCGTGAATTAAAGTTCAATCTAAAAAACTAACAACACAGACAGGTAGAGGAATGATTCATTTGGTATAGTATAGTTCGCTAGATTGTGCTTTCATTCGTGAGAAATCGCTGAATGACGTGTTTGTTTACAAAAGCAATTACGCCCAAATCTCAAAGTTCTCTGGAAATGGTATTTAATGTGAAGGATGCGAAAAATATCGGAGAACGAGAAGAAAACAAACAGACACTCTCGCGTGATCATCGCCTACCTTTACTCGCTGGAAAAAAAGAACAAAGCTGAGGGGATATTTGGTTGGTTCGAATCACGAGTACGTGTGAAATGATGTGAGATGGAGAGACGAAAGATCTTTCGCGATACGAAATGAAAATTTCTCTCGCTCTACGCTTTCATGAACTTTTTATCATCTCTCGTTCGCGAACTTTTTGTGAGAAGTTCCTTTGGGATTTATCTCTGCAATGAGCTGTGATAGAACTTTTTTTGAAAATGATTTTTCCAACACTGTTAGGCAGTAATGCTGTTCAGGGTACCTTGCACAAATAGAAACGCAACCCTATCGATACAAACAAAAATCTCGATTACTTTTTCGAAGGGACGCATCAGCTTTTATAAACAATGCATTGGATCGTCGATTTAGTGTAACTGGTAGCTCGCCCACGCTGAAATTTGCTCTGCATCTGTTTCCATAGAATAATTTCCAAGTTCTAAGAGGTCTAAAAGGCGCCTAAAAATGCAGTTGAGAGATTATTGCTGCCGATTCAATGCCATGAGAAATAATGTCATTGATAAAGAAAAGTATTGCAAATTCACGCCGTTCCTTTAATGTTTGTAGATTGATGAGCATGCAGCCTACTTCAAAGGATCGTAGAGGAAATGCAGTCAAATTTAGTCGTCGAAGAGCATACAAAAGAAATTGCTTTTGGACAGATTCAATGCGTTCTTCGTGTATGGCAGTGTATGGGCTCCATACCCGAGCAAAGTTAGAGATCAAATTGAAATCAGAATTTGCTGTTATGATGTAACTTATTTTGAATACTGTAACCGTTCACGAATTTTCGTTGAGGTTTTTGTAAAACTCAGTGGCTTAAGCGCCACTCTCGATTAGGAGAGACCACTGGTCATGTTCGAATTTTGCCCGATTTATGAGACCTTATCTCAGAGAACCTCTTGAACGGTTTCCGATTACTAATGGCACAACTAGCTTTATCAAAAGTAAAACGCCAAGTCTTGTAGAACCGCAGATATTATCGGAACGAAAGAATTACTCTGACTTACCCAGAACATGAACGAAACGGAAAGAGAAAGAAGGAATTCTTACTTAACTGAGCGGTAATCGAAGGAAAAACTGAACGTAAGATAGCGAGTGTCTTTTATTCCAGGGAAAAAACATTCTAAAGCATAAAAAACTAATCTTCAATTTTCATTAAACACTATTATTGAATTCGTTTGATTCCTTGTATGGTCCACAAATGGCCGCCACGTAGGCTATAAATGCACTTCCACCTTGAGTTTTCAATTACACAAATCTCGGAAATTAGAGCTACATTTCACCTGAAATTGCTACTGCATGTGGAGTAACAGTTTAATTGTAGTAGTAATCAGTAATCATAAGTGAATTGGAGTTTCTAACACCTTTGGATACGGTTGTGTGTTAAGTTCGTTCTCTGTTTTGTGCGTGCATTCGCTTTCATAGTTTTCGGCTGCATTTGCCGGATTAGCGCTGGCACTCTGCCTCCCGGACGGTTATACGTGTGTGAGTGTTGGTTTCTCGCTTTCCGAGAAGTTTTAGAATCGAGAAAGAAAACATGATTCATCATGTTTACAAAATTGGCGTGGTTTGATTGTTTCTCCCGGACCAGAAATTTGTGGCATCGCGAGTGAAATTTCTGTTTATTTACGCGGTGATGAGAAGTGCGCTGAACTATTGTCAGGGTTTTGAGATGTGCATTGCTTTTGTGCACGGAGTGACTTGAAAAAGAAAAGTGAAGAAAAGTGATATTTGGTCGTTGTGTGGTTGGAGTGGAGGGAAAAAAAATATGCGTGGAAGCATCGGGAATGCGCTCCCGGGTGAAGTGATTTGGTGAGAACGTTCCAGTTGAAGATTGTTGACAAGTGTAATTGTGGTGATGCAAATTATGGTTTAGATGACGCATGACTTCAAACATTTTGTGTATCCAAATAAAACATATTACATACTAAATACGCACAGGGCATCGTCTGCTGACCATTGCCGCGGGTATATCGTGGGAGTCCCAGGTACCCGGTTCAAGCTTTAGTTGGCGGCGGTGGCTCTTTTTGACCTTCTACTCCCTGAGTAGTTAGTGTGAATAAGGGCGTCTATGTGATGTTTTGCTGTATCTGTTGTGGACATTTAGTGCATCCTGTTCCCTTAACTTGTTGAGGACACCCTGTCTTGCCTCAAAAGTTACCCTTTTTGAAGTACTAGTCTTCACAACATAAAGGGCACCATTACGGAGCATGAGATTTGATCAAATTATTCGCAGTTCTACTTGTCCAACGCCCCCGGCTGGGTGAGGGATAGAGGATGACATACACACACACACACACTATTATTGAATTCGTTTATTCGGGTTGGACTTCTGGATGAGTGTACGGAAAAAGAGCGAATCATGGCCATGAATAAAAACATGCTCTAACATACCTGCGCAGGTTTTTCGACGCGAAGAACGACGACTCGATGATGGCGACGGAAGGCGACCTTCCAGTTAGCGTGGCGATGGCGGCGAGGCGTGATGGCGCCGCACATAAGCTGCAGTATGGCGAGCAGCGATGAAGGTGACCCGTGCACAGTATGGCCAAACTAGAGTTGCGGAGAGAGAGGTGGCTGAACGGAAGGCTTCCGATTTAGTACGTCGAGAGCTGAGCATCGACCGTAGTCGTGCTTTCCCGGGAGATTCGTCCCTCAGAGAAAAGAGGGCCAACTTATCGCCGCACGGCTTCGCGTACTAAGCTTCCGCAATGACCGCCCGGGATGAAATGAAACCCACCATTCTCCTTGGATTGAATCCGGACCGTAGTACGCTCTTGGCTACGCACTCAAACGGTTCGCGCTCTCGGAAAGAATGGTCCACAAGGGGTTGTAGCGGAAAAAGGACCTCGTCGACGGTTGATTGGCGACCGTCGGAAAAGTTTCGCTCCGTGGAATAGCGAACTTCACTCTTCTCCGTTTAGCTAACTTTGAACAGGCGGGCCTTCGCTTGGCGCACGAGTCTGATGGTCCGTTTCACACGGACGACGGAATAGATGCCACTTAACAGAACCCCCTTGTCCGGCCTTGCGATAGCCGAACCGAAGATAAAAATCCAGCCCGTACAAATAAAGTGCAAAGCGCTTTTTTTGTACAAAATTCACTGAAACAAAACGAACAGACTACGCGGAATTCAAAACTACCTTAGCTACAATTTTAAGGCAAGGCTAAATGCACAAACGACTTTTAACGAGAACTTAATTCGCGCACTTCTGTTCACCAGCCGATTCGAATGTGAAATGCACGAGTCAGAGTACCTTTCGCGGGGAAGAAAGTTCCTTACGACATTCTTCTTTAGAAATTAAGGTTGTCTTTTAAAAACGATTCTTTTGTTCAAAAATTGCGCCAAACTAATCGAATGGCGAAGTATTTCATGGCGCCTTCCGAAAGCATGTGCAATAAAAGCTACTATCTATAAAGTTGAGCTTTTTATAGCAAAAGTTTTATCCAGGACACCTAACCATAAATAACGCGTAACTTCGATATGAAACGCACGAAATATTTCACAACTGAATGAAATTTAAATGAAAATTTAAATAATGAAATGAATTTTATTTTAAATTTAGTTGAACTTAATCGATAAAATATTTACAGAAAAAAAAAACAAAACCGCACAGCGTTACAATACTCCATTTGATCTCATTTTGGTTGACCTAACGGTTAACACAGCAAAAATAAGTGCAAAATTTTACACTGTTGAATCAATCGGAAAACTAATTCTGCTTTCAATGAAATCAATTTGATTACTGATTTTGTATTCATAATGTTTGACTGAGTACGGACCAACAAAAAATTAACAGAAGAACTTCTAGTTAAGTTGCTTTGATTTAAAAAATCTAAACCATGACCATAAAAACCCAAAACAAAAGCTTAAATCGCAAAGAAGGCCTCTAAACTCAAAACTGGCTTTTAAAGGCCGATTAAAAGTAAATTGGTACGCTCCTCGCGCACCACTAGCACGCCTCTATTGTTGGGAATAGAAAATCCTAGACAGTGGTTTGTTAACACTTCTATAGAGAACAACTGGTGCAAGTTTGATCAAAGTAGTCCATCGCGTTCAGAAATAGCGTCAAATGGAACTCGAAAGAAGAATTAAATATTGTGCAAAAACACCTGGAAAATGTGGAGTGGTCCGGTTCCAAGCTGGATAAAGTGCTGAAGATGCCAAAAACAACAGTTTGTTGAGTGCTCATAACCTACAAGGAAACCCTGAGTGTGAAAAGGAATCAGTGGACCCACGAAAAAACTGAAACCAGGGATCGTCAGCTGCGCAGCAAGGTGTTGACGTGCGTTAAAGCCAACCCCGGTTTTCAATCCGTGATGTGGCCAGAAAGTACAACGCCAACTTTCAAATTGTACGGAAGATCCTTGTCAGGGAAGAATACAAGTCGTACAAAGCCATTAAACATCCGAACCGGCACATGAAGTAGAATTCCGTGGCCAAAAAGCGTGCAAGACTATCTTGTACGACCGTGTTTTGACGAAACACAAGGGCTACACTTTGATCGATGACGAAACATACGTCAAACTCGATATTAAGCAGCTTCCCGGACAAAAGTTTTACATCGCGACTGGACGTGGAGATATGTCGGGAAGATTCAAGTTCGTGTTTGCCGACAAGTTCGCGAAGAAGACCATGATTTGGCAAACGATTTGCAGTTGTGGCCTGAAAACGGAACCATTCGTCACATCCTCGAGGACGACATCCCATGTTTACATCGAAGAATGGCCCGATTTGGCTAGCTACCACTACTCCAAGGTGGTTTTGGAGTGGTATGCTGCCAACAAGATCGATTTTGTCCCCAAGCTAATGAATCCTCCGAATTTCCCGGAATTTTGACCAATCGAAAAATACTGGGCAATTTCAAAGCAGCGACCTCGACGAAGCGGCGGGGCAGTCAAGGACATCCAGCAAATTGTGGGCAAAATGGAAGAAATGCGATGATTCCGTGTCCGTTTCCACTGTGCGGGTGCTCCATCAAGAGGAAGGTTCGAGATTTCGTTCAAACTGGAGAAATGGAACTATCTAATGCTGTTACCTTGAAGTTTTCATAAAAGTACTGTAAAGCAACCACCAATAAACCTTTTTTTTTGTGCGTACCAATTTACTTTTAGTCAGCTTTTAGAAACGTCCTGAACACCCTCAAAATAATCTCGAAAACACTGAAAAAAAAAACATAAAATCGACAAAACACCAAAACGGCCTCACAATCGCTAATCAAGATTAAAACTAGGGGCACGCAATAACCTTTAACTCCAACGCAGGCAACGGCTGTAATTACTGCTTTAATTACATCAATTACACAATGTAGAACATTATCTACTTTTTAACTCCATTAATATCAGTTTAAATTAGTACATTAATTACATTTTCAATACTTTTCATTACATTAATTACGGATAGATAATTTTAATTACCGTCAGTACTACTTCAAAACGCATTAATTACTTAAAGTATTTTTGATTGAATTTTAACTTCAACGCACCGGTTCTTTGTATTGCGTGCCCCTCGGATTAAAACTGCCCAAAATTGCTTTAAAAATCCCATATTGGCATAAAAATCTTATCAACAGACTTTCCAAGCTGGCGCCAAAATGGCCTTGAAATTGATTATTAGGGGAAATGTCTCTAATGTTGGCCTTTGGATCTAATTTAAATTTATATTATTAAATATATCTCGATGAACGCGTTATTGAGACGTTACTAATGGATATTTTTGGTTGCTATTGAAAATTTAGTCGATTGCTGAATTTATGTATGCGCCCAAATAAGGGATACTTAGGCCGACATTACCTGCATTTCCCCTATATTAAAAAAACCTATGTTATGTTGACTGAATTTCTGCAACACACCTGAGAGTAGCTCAAGACTCATAAATTGAGAAACGCTGATATAGCGGTGTCAAAGAATGACATTTTCGCCTTAATGTTATCTTGGCACAATATAATTAAGGAGAATCTCCAAGAAAGCCGTGTTTGAAATTTCAAGAGCATCTGCAAGTCAGGTCGTGCAAATCATACAATAATGAAGCTGTAACTTCATGTTTGCTGTAGTACAGCAAATAACGATTTACAATTTCATGGTTGTAGGTTTTTTTAGATGTGTGCCTTTGAAGTTTGACTTGAGATTCACCTTAAGCCAAGGAATAATGTTTTCATTCGCACTTTAATCTTCAACCACCGCTTGTGCCAAAGAACACATGTGGGATGCAAAGAGGGAGGCAACCACACCAGGGCTATGATCCCCATTTTGCAGTAACTCGTTAAGAGGAACACCAACAACCATTTTTTTTTCCACAAGCCATCCTGTTACCTTGATGTCATGACCAAAATATAAAGGCATACATTTTTTCTCCCGGATTTGGAGTCGTAACAAGCACCAACGCCTCCATACTCGTCGGTCGGTGACTTAGGGGAACTGGGTGTAATAAGCGCCAGCGGGGTGATATGCCTAACGACTTTTTTTTCTCTCATACAGGAAAACTACAGGAAGTGACTAATAAAAATGACGTCTGAGACAAAGTTGCAGTGAATAATAAAGTCTTTCTAGAAAAAAATATGCACGGTAAATTTGATTTAGCTATTTGAGAAAAAATCTGATTACTGCAAAAAACATTGAATAACATTAAATTTATTTTGAAATCTATCTGATTTTAATTTTAATAAAAAAAAACTTTTGAAAAATTCATACTTTACAAATATTGACAACCTTGGACATTTAAGGTTCTACAAAGGGTAAATAATGTGTTTACTTCTTCATTTTTTGAAAATTCTTCGATCATCATTTTCTAAATGTATCGGTAAAATTCATTGGAAGTGCATGTCACCACGCCAAAACTGTCCGTGTTTCATAAATATCAACTGTCAGACTGTTATGGTGCCGACGTCGATGTTAATCAATACGATCCTTTACAAACATTTGACAGATCCTTCAGTTGGAGCTAACCACTATGAAAGGGAAAGCGAATAACACGTTACGTGCACTGCTGCCATATTTCCTGTTAGGGATTAATTCAATATGCTGTGACTTTTTTACTTGGACCGGTATTATGCCTAAAATGACCATTTTTGATTTATTAATTCAGTTGTCTGTGTTAGTGAGTCTAACTTCACAATTACTTGTTTAAATAAACTTAAATTTTAATAAATTTAAAGTCTTTTAATATTGCTAGCAAAGCTATAAAGCTGAAGTGATTTTGTCAATTTTATTCACCAAGAGTTTTTGAAGCAGTTGTTTTAAGTTTCGTGTATTCGATTGCGTGAAATTGTGCTATACTTCGAAGAATACACGTAAGTTAATACAGTGAATACGTTTAACCCTTGAAATGTTCATTCTAAAGTCATGAAATTCATGTTTGATTTTTTTTTATTAATAATCAATAAATGTATGGTAACTAAGGACGATGACTGAATGGCGTTATGAAGACTTGACGACTTTTGATAAAATAAACAACTCTTCTTTAGACGTCAAAACTCCTCAGCCTACTGTTTTCGAGTTATATGGAATTACCGAAAAAATTAAAATAAACGGGTTTATAAACAGTACGCTGTTGAGTTTTGACTTCTTCAGACGAGTTGTTTATTTCATCAAGATAAAAAACTTTGCCTAAATCGTCTAATTTTTAAAACACCATTTCAATGGATTGAAAAAAAGTTATTGAAAATAAAACATGTTCCACTAAAATGAAGAAATCTAAGAAACAAAAAAATACACCTCTCTCAAATTTTGATGTTTTTTTTATCGAATATTGCTAAATTTTTATTGAAAAAGTCAGGTTACGATTTTTTGCGCTTTGGCAGATTTTAAAGTTCAAAAATTGTTGTTGTTTTTTAACAATATCTTTAAAATTTGAAGATTGAACCAGTGTGTTTTTTTTTTCAAAAGTTATATATTTGGTGCATTTTCACAAGAGAAAGATTTAACATTATATGGTTGCAAGCAAAAAAACCGAAACAAAAAGAAAAAAACATATTTCGAAATTTTTTTCTTTAACTTAATATAACTCGGAATCAGTAAGCGGTGAAAATTTTACATCTTCAAAAGAGTTGTTTATTTTGTCAAGATAAACAACTTTGCTGGAGACATTAAGTCTCCAAAACGTCAGAGAAAGAAGTTAGATTATAGCGCCATCTTTGCGAAAGAGTTTTGAACTATTTTTTATGTCAATAGATGGTCCTTATTATGATGAGAATCTTTGCCAAGAAACTAAGTTGCGGAAATGCTTTGTTTCGGAGTTATTAGTTTTTCTCCGCTGGATTGCATTCCTGGCCCAGTGTGCAACGTGGACGATATTTTAATTATATTAGTGCCACCAAATGAGTCAATTCCAATATAAATTGTTTACCATTTTGAAGAGTTTAGTTCATAGAGCAATATTGGTCAAGACAAATATCGCTTTTGAGCTCAAGTTTCTCGATAGTAGCCAAAAATGTAACAGATCTATAAATAGATTTCTGGTAGAGTTGTGACCTGTCACAATCACGATCGTCAAACAGCTGATGGTAGTAACACTTGTTATATTTCTATCAATGTGCGAAGTATTCTCCATGGCGATCCATCAAGTTGACGAAAAAAGTAAAAAGCAACTGGTGAATGTCGTCTTCGGTGGTGATCCATCACCGATCTGGTCATTCCCGACAATCACGACACTCATCTGTGCTCGTTTTAAATCAGTTGCTGTTTTGCTTGCTTATGTGAGTGTGTTGGTGAGTGAGCCCAACAGCATTTGTTTAATTTTTCCAGCTTTGTTTGTAACTCACACAGTAACGCGTGCCGAGACAAAATTGGAATGAGAAGGCATTGTTTTCATTTTCTTCAGTCATTTCGCTTTTTCTCATCATCGTACTGCATAAGTCTTCACTGTTTTCGTTGTGTTTTACATCATCAGCAGAGAGTGTTAGGTTTTGCCTGTGAGCAGCGACCATACTGATGATTGTTGTTTGCTATGGCTCTACCTCTCATTGCGTGACAAAAAGTTCTGTCAGCGATAGTCGGTTGATGCGTTGGCGAGTGTCGAGTGAGTGTCATGATATTTTGCATCACTGAATTACTGGGCGTTAGAGGCTTCGGATCGGAATAACTCCTAATCACTTTTTGCATTGCACCAGAGATTGATATTATGTTTTTGCTGTTCGAAAAACTTAAAATGCATACTTTTTTACGGTTGTTTTCGTGATTATCCACGATCTTATTTCAATGTATACAGAAAGTAAAACGTGTTGCAACTCACAGGAGAAAATATTATAGTATATGATGAAGAGAACGTCAACGTCTATTGTGCTAGAAGAGTAAAGCGCCAATTGGGATTAGCATTGATAAACTAAGCTTTCTATTTAAAATCGAACCACCAAATTTTAACTTGAGCCCCATGGAATTTTTCATATTTGAAACACTTTACAATAGACCTGTGCGACGGTTCATATCATCGGTGGCGGCGGCGGTGGCGTAGAAACTGTTTTAGCCTCGGCAGCAGCGGCTAAATCTTGGGGGTTAATTGCAAGGGGCTGTTACTGAACATGCATTTTAAACCAACATGAAAATGGTATATCTATTCAATCTGATAATTTTCTCATTGATTCTGAACCAAACGTCAAATCTTATACAAGAACGTCAAAATCTAAAACATGTTGAACTCAACCAAAATGTTGGGGGTTTAGCAGCTGTAGTATCCCTGACTCCCAGAACGAGTTTGATAATTGCCAATATCGTTCTAGGCACATTTTTCACCAACAAAAGATTTTTTTAAATTCAAATGCGTCTTAAAGTTTAACATGCTTGTTTTATTTTCCAGTTTGGTGCAGTTTGTGAGACATAGGGGAAATAGCTAAATGTCCCTTATTTGGGCTCATACATAAATTCAGGAATCGGCTAAATTTTCAATAGCGACTAAAAATATCCATAAGTACCGTCCCAATGATGCGTTCATCCAGATAAAATTGATAAATAGCTGATTTTTAGCGATGGGCCCAATTTTAGATCCATAGTCCAACATTAGAGCCATTTCCTCTACTTCTTCTAAAATTTAGAAGCTTTTCAAAGCTTGTAATCGTCCGCATATTAAAAAAAGTAGAAGGTATTGTGCCTAGGGGCACGAACGGGAGCTTGACGTAGGACCGCTAGGGCACGAACCAAATGTGAAGAAAATTTAGTTCTTTTAATTGATCGATCATCTATAATCTTAACTCTTTCCGTTTTTGATTTGTAGGCGTACCAAATTTGTAGTATTTTTTTTTTAAAGAGAAAGTTGATGAAGAGAATCGATCAAAATCACTTGCACCCCTGCTTCCAAGTTTGGTTACAAGATTACAACTCTGGAGAGCATTTTGTGTGGTCTTTGAGGGCATGTGTTTCTCAATAAGGACCAACAGGCAGATAAATTCTATTTTTACTTTTTACTGTAATAAGCTTGTTGGCCCAGAAAAGGGCCGTTTTGTTGCCAAAGTTCGTGATGATTTAACCTCCGAAGCTGTACAGAGTTCGTTTGTCACTTCAAAGCGTAGACGACATCGATGGCCGGAGACACGTTTAACACCGCCACGGCGGACCAGACGACTGCTTTTGTTTCTTCTGCTGCCTGCTCGCCACGGCGTCCGAAGCGAAAATGAGTTGAGGCAAGACAGCAGCGTTGGTTTATATCTTTTCAGGTTAAAGCAGAATGATGTGCAACCAAGTGGTGCTCGATTATGACGACTGCGTTTGGGAACAACGTAAATTTCATGAAAACAGTGAAAAAATTATCATTTTTTATTTGTACTTTGGATAATGCTTGACTTTACCACTTTTTTAATAGCTTTTTGTTGAAAATCATCAGTTGGAAGCATTGCGTAGACATATTTTTAATCTATTGGTGATAAAATTATTGAAATTGATTCAGGGGCAGCTGAGTTATTAATGTTCAAAATCTTTCATAATTTTGTTTCATGTTCCATTTTCGGTTTTCACAAAGTGTACCCCAGTATAGAAAATAAAGTCGTAGTCCTATGTCAATATAACGGCGTGTACAGGCAGTGCGCCGACTCAAAATCATCGACGGAGGCAGCGTGTGAAAAAGTGCAGCGGCGGCAGCGTGGTGTGGCGGCGCACAGGTCTACTTCACAATCGATGTTTTTTGCCCTGGTGCACGTAGAAGAAGCATTTTTTATTAGATTTCAGTGGTTTTCTTGAGATTTTAACACATAGGAGGACCATGCTTAAAAATTAAAACTACGATTAAAAAAAAAAAAAAAATCCCATAGACGGAGGATGGTCCAACGGACTTGTATTCTCAGTTTTCATAGAGTTTTTTTTTATATGATCGGCCTATGGAGCACCGTGGATCTAACATTTCTGGATGAAAACCCATTGGAACCATTTTAAAGAGCAGTCCCACGACAAATGACGATTCTACAAAACTCAACCATCTACGATTTGCATGAAACTTTGCATAATTGTATGATATGGGCAATAACGGCACTTCTAATCGAAATGTCGTGTGAGACCGAATTACCGATTTAAAGTTTTAAAAGCTCATAGAAAATACGAACTTTTTGAATGATTCAATTTATAACACTAAAAAAATTACAAAAATCGTAGAACAAGAACATTTGATCTTATTGTTGAACTTTTTGTTAAAACGTCTTTTCTTCTAATTTATGCACAGAAAACAATTAAAAAAAAATAATCAGTTTCATTTAATTTGGCGTGGAACTGCTCAGAAGACAATGATGTTGGTCATAGGTATGGAAAATTATCTAAATTTATTTCACTAACTTTTTTCAGCAACAGAATTCCGTAAAACGATGTATTAAGCATTTGTAAGTTTTGATATTAGCTGCAACTTTTGTCAACAGCGCCGCCGGTGGTGTAGTGGTAAGCGTGATTACCTCTCACCCCAGCAGGCCTGGGTTCAATCCCAGTCGGCGCCGCCGGGATGTGCTGAGGCATAACATCTCTGATCACGGAAGGGAAGTAAAGCCGTTGGTCCCCGGTTCATGAGTTGATGGGTCAATAGGTAGGGTCCAGGTGTGGGAGCTGCCTTCCTGGCGTCGGTAGCATTGGTGCGGAAAACAAATCAAGGAAAAAAAGCTTTTGTCAACAACTCAAATGAATGACGAACTAGAGCGGGCAGAACTTGTTTTTGTTTTTCAGTGAATGTAAATTACTTTTATTGAAAAACAATGGTGGGTTCTGTTCACTCTGGTTCATTATACATAAGAGATACAGATTTGAGTTATAGAAAAAAGTTGTAGTTAATTTTAAAACCTACAAATGCTTCATACACAATTTTAAGGAATTGTGTTGATGAAAAAAGTTAGTGGCAAATGAATGTACGAAATGAATGTTAATGATTGTCCATGTCTGGTTGGTCATATTTCCCCGGTGGTCCGTTTCACACTATTTCGCTCTACTCTCATACATGGTGAGTTATGAATGTAACGAACAGTAGGCACAAACCACCGCCGTGTGGTTCTTTGAAATTTTAATCCCCATTCAGTAATGATGTCTGCCTGGTGCACTGGCAGTGACGCCGCCTGGACTGGTGCAACGATGAAAGCGCACGATATGGAGGGAAACACTTACTTCAGTTGGTTCTAAATGAAGCTAACACCATAATGAGCATGAATCTCATTAAATCAGAGGAAACATGAATGCTACCACACTGGTAAATAAAACCGTATGAAAGGTGAATGTAAGATCGAGTACAAAGGTGTGCGTTCGAGCGCTCTGTTTATGGCCTTCGCATTGTGCAAAAAAAGGTATAATGAATTCCTGAGTGGATTAGCGTGAACCTAAGCGTTGATGCAATATGTTACGTCGTTTGATAAGGTTTTGAAGTAATTGGATGTCAGAAGAAAAAATATTCCCCAAAAATCAACTGTAAACTGTAGGCATACGGCAAGCAAACATTCAAAATGCCACAGCTAGAAGAGCACAATCTACATTACCCGTATTCATCCTCGTGGTTTCCATCGCCGTCAAGTGCGGAACCATCATAGCTGACACTGCACGGCAGGACGCTGAAATTGAAAAACATCATAAGCATCGGTTGTCATCATCAGTTTTGGAATCCGTGACTGTGACACACTGTTCCGGAAAGAAAATCAGCCAGTTTCTATTTCCTGACAAACAAAAGCGCCAAATCCTTTGAGTAACACAATCGTAGCGCAAAACAACATCCTCCAAAAATATTCAATTTTCGGGGCAAACGTAAAAAATTCAGACAACTGTTAGCTTCCCACCCAGTGTGTCACATTGCAACCTGTGTCCGAAAGTCCATCGGAAGCTAGCTCACCTGACTGTTGAATTGGCCCGGACGCCGATGCCCAGCTCGGTCAAACAGTGGAGAGTGGTTTCGCACGGATCACCGGCTGGCAGCGGGAACAGCACCTGGTAGTCGTGTCCTGACCGGTCCGGCTGCCACAGCACGTGCTCAATCTCTAGCTTTTTCAGCAACTCGTCAAGTACCTGTTGGTGAGCGTGATGGTGGTGGTGGTAGTGCATACGAAAAACGAGAGATTCGAGAACAGCATCAGGTTAGAGAGATTGAAGTGAAGCTATTCAGTGGAAAATTAATGACCGTAAAGTTCTTGAAACGGAATTTCTAACCCGAGGGGCAAATCACTTGCAGAGAAGCTGTTCATGAGCTGTTGAAATTTTGTATTGCTGGTGTGAGTATGGATGAGGATGGGTAGTTGGTGGGAAGATTTTATCATGGTGGGATCTTCTCATGAATTGTAAGTTTTTGTCGGTAAACTGGAATCATATCGCAGTTTGTTTATTTATTTTTGTAAAGGCCATCATTGAATTCTTGCTTTGTTTGAGAAACTAGGTCCATGTCATGTTTTGAAATCAATAGAACTAATGTTTGATTTTTCTTTCCATATAATGGAAACGTGGAGCCTCTACACACAAACAAAGACAAATTTGATTTGGTCCCTGGTAAAGAAAAAAGCAAGCCATTGTTAAAAATGGAAATCTTTTACGTTGGCCTATGCACCATGGCATGTTCGGGATATTTGAGTGAGTGACACAAAATATTCTTGATAGGTGGTCCTTTTATCATGGTTGGTGGCATTTAATTGAGTGCCTTCACGCTATTTCAAAACTACCAAAATTTGGGTACAATCCACCCAGATTTGTCAAACTGAACCTACCCAAAAATGGGTTAACTATGTTGGGAGCGACAAGTTGACAAATTAACAACGTCGATCGGATTCATGTCGGTGTTGTTCATTTGTCAACTTTTAACTCCCAGCACAGTTTTCCCATTTTTGGGTAAGTTCAGTTTAGACCGAACTGGGTGGATTCTACCCAAATTTTGGTAGTTTTGAAATAGCGTGTACATTCCTGCATAGTGTCGATCGGTTTTTGTTTTTATCAAATCTTTCAAGGCCCATTTGGCAAAATTTTAAGACCTTGTTGGCGAATTCCAATTAATGTCAATGACATATAAAACAGCAAAAAAGGTTATCTTCCATTTAATTCCACTTAATTAATTTTGGTATCCATGACATATACATATTTCGACTACAATGTGCAGTAGACTGATGTAAATTTTGACATTTTCGCTCCACAGTGCTCAAAAGGTTCCAAATCGGGTCCTGATTAGTCTCCCAAAATTTGAACTCATTTGAAAAGAAACTGACTTGGCACAAACCATTTGAAGTTTATATGGAAATTACTATGGGAAATACAAACTTTTTGTTCATTGTCTTCTTACCCTTTTCAATATGGCACTGTTCAAAAATTCAAAAGCTATACTTATGGAAAATTTTCTCAGCTTCAACTTAGCAGAATATAGTTGTTGAGCCAAACGTCAAATAAAATAGTTATTAATTGTTTAAGAGATTGATAATCTTATGGCATGATCAAGCAACTGTTTTGTCAGCAACACTGTATCTTGCAGTGTGACATTGTAAGTAGCCATGATTTTTGTGCTCTATTCCTAGCGCCAGAAACACCAATGTTGCCTGCTGAACAGTTGATTGAGCATAATCGTACGACATTAGTGGCTTTAATTATTGATAACTTTTGATGCTTACATTATATTGAAAAGTGGTTTGGGACAAAGTTGTAGCTGAGAAAATTTTCTACGAGCTCAGTTATCATTTTTTAAAGCAGAGCGATATGGTAAATTGTTAGATGGATATGAACAAAACATTTGGTTTTCCTATAGTTATTTCCATATAAACTTCAAATGGTTTGTGCCAAGTCAGTTTCTTTTCAAATGAGTTCAAATTTTGGGAGATTAATCAAGAAGTGATTTGGAACCGTTTGAGCACTGTGGTGCGAAAATGTCAAAATTTGCATCAGTCTAATGTGCAGTCTTCATCAGTGTCATTCCCACTAAAGAACTTATCAAAATAAGTACTCATCCCATAGATAAAAAAGTCAAGATCACAGGTATAAACATGAAACTACAATGTGTTGAATCAGAACCTACCTAACTAATAAAAACCCAAAGATTTAAGTAAACTAAAGGAGAAAAAACTATACAACTCTTTAATAAGGAAAATTCCAAAGGCTTGGTAGCCATCATAATGAAGTAATGAAATTGGGTAGTTAGCGGAATGCTTAAATATAATAGCAAAAAAGGTTATCTTCCATTAATTCCACTTAATTAATTTTGGTATCCATGACGATAGTGTTCCCAAGTTCACAAGGCACAGAGAACGATAATGTTAGAATTATTTTAATAAAATCGACTACCCCCTTGATACTCTTACTCATTTTACAGCTGGTATAATTAGTTTGATGGATTCAGGTCCTTCTATCCCACTTGAAATCACTGAAATGGGGTCGATTTTTTTTATGATCGAGTTCCACATATGTTATGTGCTGTGAAGCAACATCAATTGTTTACTTACGACACCAAAGATGAACGTTTGTTCAAGGTTGTAATGGCAGGTTTGCCCAGTGGTGAATCTGAATCTGAATGTGAGTCTGAAAACCATATCAAAGATGAATTGACAAAATTACTTGGAGTTGTGCCACTCCAAGTAATCAAAATGAAAATGAAGTCCCGTCTTGACGATTTGCAAAAATGGGATTTCTAATGATTTTTATTTAGCTCACTTCAAGTCTAGTTAACTAAATAACCTTTACCTTAGAAAAAAAAACTGTAGCCTTATGCTCCATGTCCGAGTTAAGGGGGTATTCCCGATCTTTTTTTTTTCAAAAAATCAAATTTTTTTTTTCACGTTTTTTTGTACTTTAGACTATATACTTTCATCCCCCCAAGCCGTTTTCCGATCAGCGAATTCGGTGTCCAGGCATAGCTGACTAATGGTAAGAACCCCCAAATGGTTTTAACTAAAGTCAAAACTTTAAACGCGTTTTTCTCGAAACCACATTTTTTTATCGGGCGAAGATTTTTCTCAGAAACTATAAAAGAAATTGACTTGAATCTTTGCGCATTTTGTTCCTTAATAAATTCTTTGGAGCTTCTCCCACTTTCAGCCAAAAATATTAACATTTAACATTGTTTGAAGCACCTTAAAGCTGCAAAAAAGCGGGCTAAAAATCGCCTGTTTTATCATATGGCCGCCATTTTGTTAATTTGCAAGATTTTTTGCTGCCAACGGGAGAAGCTCCAGAGAATCTTATGCAGATTATTAATTTCATCGCGAAATCTGTTTCAGATGAAGCCGTTCCAGAGAAAAGTCTTCGCCCGTCCAGGCGTTTGCGGTGAACAGGGGTCTGTTTGCCGCCATTTTGTGACGTCAATAATGTCTTTTTTTATGTCGGAAAAAATTTATTTGTAAACTTTAATGTTCAATAAACAAGAATCCCAAAGAGTTAGGCGCATTACTATTCATTTTCCTTGAAAAAAAAAATAATTGAAAAACAGGCCGAAAAAAGGCAAAAGATTGGGAATACCCCCTTAAGTGGGAACACTTCAGAAAGACTGGAGGAAATGTCCAAAACCTCACTCAGGGCCTTAAGTGCCAGCGATAGGGTCACGGAACAAAAAATTGCTAATTGCCAGCTAATTGCATAAATTGTGGTGATTCCTCTCACGCAAAAGACGACTGTCCTGTGAAGGAAGATCCTAAGAAATTTAAATGCTCAAATTGTGGTGAAAACCACAAATCCAATGTTTGGCAATGTAAGACTCGCAAAGCGATCCTACATGCTCATTCTAAGTGACAGGTAGGAAACGCTGCACGTTTTTATCAGGTACTAACTCCTCTGCTGTTCCGATACTTATAAATCAAGAGCAAATTTTCATTATGTCGTAAGTAACATTCGCACCGATCCGAGAAAAATAAAGTTTTGTTTTGATGACCGAAAAGTTATTCCTATTTCCAATTAACCACATATAATCTCATAGTGATAGCAATGTTTAACATATTAAGCCGGGTTTTAATCATACAAATGCAAATCGCTAGCTTTCATGCTAAAAAATACTGGTTTTTGAGTCTAAAGATATTATACGTCGTTTGGTGGCCCCTATTGTTACTTAAGTCAAAGTGTATTTACCAGGATATTCGGGAGAATTCAAGAGCAAATTTTCATTACGTCGAATGTAACAAAGGTAAACAAAGTCGAGCTATCAGTATCAATCGATTCTCCTGCTATTACACTATATACTGTCCGAATATAGGATCAAATCCCATTTTTAAATTTATTTACCAGTCAAATTGCTTTTTGACGTAATCACCTTCCGATCAAAATAGTTTTCGATGTTACTTAAGTCACCCAACTTCTATGGAGATGCCATTTGACTTAAGTAACAGTGCTGAGAAACCCGTGAAAAGTGTACGTTCGTCGTTTCGTTTTCTCATTATTAAAGTGAATAAATCGAACTGTTTGTTGCTAAGATGATTTCGGTGGTCATAAAATGATGAATGGGCTGCACGTAAGGAGACGTAATTGATAATTCTCCCGAATATCCTGGTAAATACATTTTGACTTAAGTAACAATGGGGGCCACCAAACGACGTATAATAACTTTTGACTCAAAAACCAGTATTTCTTAGCATGAAAGCTAGCGATTTGCCTTTGTATGATTAAAACCCGGCTGAATATGTTAAACATTGCTATCACTATGAGATTATATGTGTTTAATTGGAAATAGGAATAACTTTTCGGTCATCAAAACAAAACTATATTTTTCTCGGATCGGTGCGAATGTTACTTACGACATAATGAAAATTTGCTCTTGAATTATCGTCTCCTTACATGCAGCCCATTCATCATTTTAGGACCACCGAAATCATCTAAGCAACAAACAGTTCTATTTATTCACTTTAATACTGAGAAATCGAAACGACGAACGTACACTTTTCACTGGTTTCTCTGTGCTGTTACTTAAGGCAAACGGTATCGCCATAGAAATCGGGTGACTTAAGTAACATCGAAAACTATTTTGATCGGAAGGTGGTTACGTCAAAAAGCAATTTGACTGGTAAATAATTTAAAAAATGGGATGTGATCCTATATTCAGACAGTATATTAGTGTAATAGCAGGAGCATCGATTGACACTGATAGCTCGACTTTGTTTACCTTTGTTACATTCGACGTAATGAAAATTTGCTCTTGAAATACACTAATGATGAACCGTCATTTCAAACTGCGTGAAATATTTCACAAAATTCTGGCAAATAACACACGATCCTGTCATGAAAACTATCGGGCGGGATTGACCCAAGGGGGGGAGGTGGCTGTCAAATACGAACAATCGTCACCTACCTCGCATAACTGGTTCCAAACGTAAACAAGCCATAAGAAAACTACAGCGTTTGTTTACGTTTGGAACCAGTTTCATAGAAGATGATCAGTAGGCTGATTTGACAGCACGTCCCCCCCCAGAATAAAAAGCGATTCTCTACCCTGCACGGTAACCGCAAAATACCCATTAATGACTACAAAGTAAGCATTTTCTAGGGAAACTGGGACTACCCATTAAATGAGTAAAAATATTATCCATTTATGAGTATTTGTTGCTCAACCCCCGATCATAGATTTAAGGACACCCCCTAGAAACGTTCAATTTTTGTTTTTTTTTAGAACATTTAAAAGATTATGAATGGAAATACGATGAGGCAAATAGCTCAATATCATTTTCAAATTTTGTATACCAAAGGTTCACCCAAAGTTACATTTATTATCAAAATTTACTCTGAAGAATCATGATTGATTTTCTCAAAATTGATTTGAAAAAAAAATTGAAATTAAAAGTAGTAGTAGGACCTTTATGCTATACCACTCATAGCATTGAAATAACCTAAGGAGATCAAAAATTGGACGTAAAATGAGAGAGCTTTGAACAAAACACATTTGCATGTTCACCATCCGGAAGAACTTTGCTGCATGTACAACTTTGACGATGACAGTTACTTCCTGACCTTAAACTATAGCATATACAAATATTTTACATGCACACTAGCACCGCATGCCGAAAATATTTTGAACTACTTACTGTTCACCAGCAAAACAGCTTTGATCTCAGAAAACAAGTTTGCCATAGACAGTTATTTTCTAGCTCTTCGAGCTGTAGCATATATGATGACTGCACGTATATACCAGCGCAGCGCAGTGAGAAAATTCTGAACTACTGTTCACCAGCCAAAAGATCTTGACCTGCAGAACAACATTGCCGAAGACAGTAACTTTCTATTTGGTCAGGATCTCGAGATATTTTATACGTGAAAACTTCACGTGTATACTAGCGCCGCGTAGTGAGAAAATTCTGAAACATTTTGCACCAAAAAATAAGCTTTAGGCTCCTGAACAACTTTGTCGCAGACAGTAACTTTCTATCTGGTCAGGATCTCGATATATTCCATGTTGAACTCAATTAAGTCAAATCCCACGTAGTATGGTCACATTTTGCGCGGCTTCCATTTACATTTTCCCTATTATCCACATTTTTTAGGTGTTTACTGTAATCAAAGTTTAGCTTGTTTGGATCAAAACAAGTTTGTTGATGAACAAAACTCAGCAACAAAATGGCAATGGAAAACTCATGTGTGTTGTACAAAGTACAACAGCGCGAGTAACGGAAGTTTAAAGAAGGTGGTAAAATAAAAAAGATAAGAAAATAAATAAATAAATAAATAAATAAATCTATAAATAAATAACTAAATAAATAAATCAATAAATAAATAAATAAATAAATAAATAAATAAATAAATAAATAAATAAATAAATAAATAAATAAATAAATAAATAAATAAATAAATAAATAAATAAATAAATAAATAAATAAATAAATAAATAAATAAATAAATAAGAAAATAAATAAATAAATAAACACATAAATAAATAAATAAACAAATAAATAAATAAACAAATAAATAAATAAATAAATAAATAAATTATGGGCGAATTATCAGAACCTGATTAAGAATCTATTAAGCTTGGTGGAGCAATGTCGATATTTTGAACCACCCTAATATCTACGGAATTCGGTCTACCTATAGTTGCTAAATTCATAGTCTGGCGGATAGAATTTTGATCTATCAAAAAGCGGAACGAATTCAATATATTGTAGACCAACAATTGAAAAGGCTCTATCAGCTTTTATAAACAAAACGTTGATTATTCTTTCCTCGCCAATCGAACAAAAACTACCGGCATCATCGGATAGGGAAAACTTTCCTCAACCCAAAGATGGTGTTAGTTTGCGTAGGCGAGCCTTGAGTCACGAGAAAAGGGCTGCCGAAGTTTGGTTCGCAATAACTGATGTGTTCTTTTCTGTTGTTGGTCGTGATTTGCTCGATTGGTTCCGCTATTTGACAGTCCAATTGCTTCCCGACATTCTATCCGCCAGACTATGCATATAGCGACTCTAGGTCTACCGAGCCTCGAAATTATTCACAGATACACCTTTCGATTCCAAAACGAGCACCCCCAACCGAAACATTCCAATTACCATCAATTTCGCATCGAGCGCGACGACAACGCATTTCAACCGATTTAATCACATAAATTCTCACCTTTTCCATTGGCACAAAGCAGTCATCGTTTCGCTGCTTGACCGGACCCCGTCCATAGGCCGGTGGGGGCCGTGGCTTAGGTGCTCTTCGATTGTTTTGCACCGCGTGCTTATCTCGTAGTTCCACTTCGAGCCGCAGAATGGCGTTCGCCGCTTCGTTCGATGACGGTACACTCGATTGAACTGCATTTTCCGGAACGTTGATGTTCAGATTGCGTCCGGCGGTGTTGGTGTTGGCAACTGCTGGGCCCAATTGGTTCTGATGATGTGGTGGAATCGGTGGCGGCAGTAGCTCGCTGTTGCCATCGTAGCCATAATCAAGCCCTGCAAACGACGGACCATCGCATCGCGGTCAAAGAGAGAGGCAAAGTTTTACGAATTTATTTTCAACATGCAGTGAAATTTGCAAAGCAAATCATTTTTTTGTTTATTCCTGGCAGGTTACTCAAGGGGGCCTTATGCAGCTGGCCTAGTTTCTGAGGATGGATTTATTTTTTACGAGGATGAGTTTGGGTTTTATGGTCGTTTTTCCTCCAATGAATAATTCAACAGCAATTATCCAATCTGTCGAAAACGAATATTGCAAGCCGGCAGTTACCTTGGTTTATGAGGAATCTGATTTTTTTTCGACGGATTTTCCGTTTGTTTTGGCAGGGTAAAGAATGTATCTTCCATATTCAATGGTCCATTACACCGGAAAATAGCATCAGCTGAACAAGATGCAATTGAATGTGAGTTTATGGATCGTTGGATTGATGGTGAAATTATAATGCAAGCAAAGCTTCTTTCAAAAATGTTGCCAAGAGTAGTTAGGTACATGTTGAACAAATTCAACTATCATCTTAACACTATTTTCCTCCTAGTTCACTATCTCAAGCGGAAGCGGTTTCATGCGCATCATATTGGAGTGCTTTACCCAAAAAATAGGCCAAAAGTCCGAAGCCTGAAATGCATGAATCTCATGTTTTTGTTGTTTATTTTGTAACAACCTATCGTAGCCATCACACAGTTACCATTCAGAACCTAAATATTACTTCTCTTATCCCACACAACTGTCACTATTAAAAGCCCTTGAGTAATCACTTGGTCGTTTTTAAAAGTGTATCTTCTCAGTAACGCAGTGCAAATATATAAAAATCGAATGAAATAATTATCTTTTAACATAGTTATTCGAAAGAGTTGACACAATGATTTTAAACAGATTCCTAGTATGAAAACATAAAATTAACTACCATATTGTCACGAAAAAAAGCAATGAAAATTGGAAAAAAATGTGAAACATTAAATTAATGATGCAGTTACTTTCCGGGCTTTCCTTACATACACTTATACACCAAAAACAATTAATTTGGAATATTCTTAACAATTTTCAAAAAAGGTGCTTGTGTGCTATTTTTAAAAGTCCTATTCAATGCATTAAGTTTTTCAAAGTCTAGAACGGCAAATTGCCATATATTTAGGTTATTTTCTATGATAGGTAATGAAAGAAGGTAACGGGTCATTAGGAAAACCGCCACTAGGCTGAAATTTTAAAAGTGTCTCAGTTTTCTATATACGGCACCAGTTTTTTTTTTTTTTTTTTTTTATCTTTGGTTTGTTTTCCGTCGATCTTTTATTCCGTGCTGAGCACCAATCCTACTGACGCCAGAGAGGCAGCTCCCACACCTGGCCCCTATCGACCCATCAACTCATGAACCGGTGACCAACGGTTTTACTTCCGGCGTGATTAGAGATGCTATGCCTCAGAACTTCCCATTGGCGCCGACTGGAATTGAACCCAGGCCTGCTGGGGTGAGAGGCAATCACGCCGCTGGCATCAGTTTTGATCCGGTTTATTAAAATAATGAGCAGCTGCAGTCCATCTATGATATCAAAAATTATTCCCAACATTGTTAAACGCAAGTTAGCTCTATAAGCCACTTTTTGACTGTATAAGCTATCCTGCTGTTAAAATTTTTAGTTGGTTTGTTACAATTTACATTGAAGGATCTGCTCAAGTTTCAATTGTGATTGTGTAGTATAGATGGGGTCAAATTCCAGGACTCTGATGCTTTTAGGCACCGTACATGCCATACCAGTAGACAGGGGGTGGCATCATACATCTCTACCAGCAGATAAATTAAGTTCTGTGTAATCCACGAATGTAAAACATTTGTTTATTGTTATGGCCATAAAAATTACATGAGATTTTCGACATGATTGAAGTGCATCCTCTACGGATGTTGTTTATCTTCCGGACGACGGTCCCATGGCTATCTAGGTACATGTTTATGTCACGATCACAAATTCATTCTTATATCACAGTTCCTAATGTTTTTGAAAAAAAAAAACTGCGGAGCTCTAGGATCAGTTTCATTGATTGACCTCCTTTACGGATGTTCTGGACTTACCAGAGGATGGATTCATGGCCGTTTGGGTCCATGTTTATGTCATGACCCCAAGTTCTTTCTAATATCGCAGTTCCACATGCTTTCGGAAAATCAGTAGAAATCTCGGATCAGTTTCGAGGATTGACCATTTTTAAAGATGTCCTAGATCTTGCGGAGGACGGTCCCATGGCCTTCTAGGTACATGTTTATGTCACGACCGCAAATTAATTTATATATGACAGTTCCAAGTGTTTTCGAAAAAAAAAAACGGTGGAGCTCTAGGATCAATTACATACATTGACCACTTTTCCGGATTTTTCGGATCTTCCGAAGGACGGTCCGATGGCCTTCTGGGTCCATGTTTATGTCACGATTCCAAATTCGTTCTAATATCACAGTTCCTAACGTTTTCAATAAAACGACGGAGCTCTAGGATCAGTTTCGTTTAAAAAAACGGGGAGCTCTAGGATCAGGAACGTGAATCTTCCACATTCACGGATGTTCCAGATCTTTCGCTGGACGGTCCCGTGGACATCCAGGTTCATGTTTATGTCACAACCCCAAACTCATTCTATCATCACAGTTACTAATGTTTAAAAAAAACGGAGAGCTCTAGGATCAGGATCGTGAATCTTCCACTTTCACGGATGTTCCGGATCTTCCGTTGGACGGTCCGATGGCCATCTGGGTCCATAACCAAATTCATTCTTATATCACAGATCCTAATGTAAAAAAAACGCGGAGCTCTAGGATCAGTTTCATGGATTGACCACTTTTACGGATGTTCCGGATTTTTCGAGGACCGTTCCGTTATCTCCACGATCCATTTATAGGAACCATGACTGTATTCTGGTTAATTGTGAACATTTGTGCACATTAATCTAAATTACAGATCTTGCGCCACTTGCAAAACCCTACAAACACACCTTTCAAAAAAACGTGTAACAGCTCTTTTCGCTTTTTTAAAAGTACACGACTCTATTTCCAATTTTTTAACAATCAAAATCATCTGCAAACCCTAGGAATTCTAAAGGTACCATAATTTTTGAAATTTATTAAGAAATGGCTAAGTTGTGCCATTGCAAACTTGCTGTTACACGTTTTTTGGAGGCATCGTATTCGGAGTGTTAATATTCGAAATCACTTTAGAAAGTATAGAATCATTGCGGAAAGTTCAACTTGAAAATTATTGAATCACTTAGGAATGCACTGAATAACTTCGGAAATGTTCAGAATCACTTCGAAAAATACTGAATATCTCCAGGTATGTTTGGAATCACATACGTCATACATCGCGTTAGAAGGTGTGATCAGAAGAGCTGGGATAGACACGAGTGGCACGATCTTCAGGAAGTCCATCCAGCTTCTTGGCTTCACCGATGACATTGACATCATGGCGCGGAACTTTGAGACGATGGCGGAAACGTATATCAGACTGAAGGCTGAAGTTAGGCGGATTGGACTTGCCATCAACGCATCAAAGACAAAATACATGAAAGGAAGAGGTTCTAGGGAAGACAATGTTAGCCTCCCACCCCGAGTTCAGATTGATGGTGACGAAATCGACGTGGTCGATGAGTTCGTGTATTTGGGCTCACTGGTGACCGCCGAAAATGATACCAGCAGAGAAATTCAAAGACGCATTATGGCAGGGAATCGTGCCTACTTTGGACTCCGGAGGACGCTCCGGTCGAATAAAATTCGCCGCCGCACGAAGTTGACTGTCTACAAGACGCTTATTAGACCGGTGGTCCTCTACGGCCACGAGACCTGGACTATGCTCGTGGAGGTGTTTCCGAACGGAAGGTTTTTCGTACCATCTACGGTGGAGTGAAAATGGTTCTAGAAAGCGACCCAACAGGAACAAGAAGAAGGGGCGCGCAGCGGGCAAGGTGGATCGACCTAGTAGAAGGCGACTTGTGGACCCTTCGCAGACTACGAGGCTGGCGAAGTGTGGCCATGGATCGAGTAGAGTGGAGACGACTTCTTCGGACAGCAGAGGACAACAAGGCCTTAGTCTGATTGGTAAGGTAAGTATGAATCACTTCAGGAACGTTCGGAATTACTTTGGATATTCTGAATAGCTTCAAAAAATTTCACTTCGGAAAGCACTGAATTATTCCAGAAGTACTGAATCACTTCAGAAAAAAATGGAATCACTCCTGAAAGTTCTGAATCACTTCAGAAATGTTTGGAATAACTACGAAAAGTACTGAATAATTCCATATAGTTTGTAATCACTTCCGAAAGTACTGAATCACTTCAGAAAGAATTGAATCACTTTTGAACAGTTTGAAATCAATTCTGAAAGAAATGATTTACTTCAGAAAAGCACTGAAATTCTTGGGATAGTACTAAATGACTTAAGAAAATGTCTGAATCCATTTGGAAAATACTAAATCTTTCCAGAAAGTTTGTTATCGCTTTCGTAAAAACTAAATAATTCCGGAAAGAACTGAACAACTTCACAAATTTTCCGTACGTACTGTATCAATTTTCTCAAGTTTACAATCACTTCTTCAAGAGTTGAATCACTTTGTAATAATTTAATCATTTCAGAAAAGTTTGGAATCCCTTCAAAAAATATTTAATCACTTCAGGAAAATCGGAACTACTTTGGAAAGCACAGAATCATTTTAAAAAAAGTTCAAAATCTCTTCTGAAAGTACTGAAACACTTTAGAAAATCTCGGAATTAGTTTGAAAAGTACTGAATTACAGCAGAAAAACTTCAGAAAGTATTGAATCACTTCAGATAGTACAGACATAATTGAGCATGAGTATGATTAACCGCTCGCGGTTGCTACTCTCTTATTTCCAGATTACCTGACAGAGAAGCAACAAATGATGCATTGGACTAGCATGCATCTGCAATGTGTAAAAACTGGTGATCTCATATTTAACGATAGCCAATAGCAGCGCTGGCCGCTTCCAAATGTAGGTCAATTAGACCGTCAAAACCCAAGAGATCCTCCTCACTTCCAAGAATTTTTCAACAGTTTTTCAACAGGATTCACATAAGGGAGTATTGATTCTTAACGCTTAGCCACTCAATTGTGACACATCGAAAAAGGTTTCAATTTTGGCAGCATAGATGAAGTACAGTCAACTCTCCACAACTCGATATCGAGTTATATAACCATAATAAAAATGAGTGACATGGCTAATGCGATAGCGTTCCAAAAACGAGATCTATCTATACTGACATTACATTACGTTAGGAAAGTTTGGAATTACTTCAGAAAGTACTGAATAACTTGAGAAAAGCTTAGGATCACTTTGGAAAGTACTGGACCATATAAGAAAAAAATACACGCACAGAATAACTTCGAACAGTACTAAACTTTACAAAAGTTTTAAATAACTTCGGAAAAATTGGAAACACTGGATCCGTGTATTATGCTCATAACATATTTAATAACTTCAGAAAAGCTTGTGCTCAGTAGGGAAAATGTTGAATCACTCAAAAGATATAGACTCACTTCCGAAAGTGTTAAATTTTCTGGACTGATTTAACACTTTCGGCAGTAATGTCACGAGTTCTTGGGAACGTCTAAAACAAGAACCTGATATAAACGTAAAACCTGGCACTGAAACAGTAAAGGTATTGCCTATTAAGGTTTCCTAAGCTAACATCAATTGTAACACCACAAACATATCTTGTTCTTATTTCAAAGATTTGTAAGGGCTTCATACTGCGGAAGTTTTGATTTGATAACATACTGGTAGTTTTTGGAACTTTGTCTTGTCCTTGAATATTTAGGAAAGTTCTAGTATTTGTTCAAGGTTTTTTCCTAAAATTAGGAAAAAGTCTAGTATGATATGAGATAAATAAGAAAACACAAATTATGGTGCTTGGAAAATTTGACGAAAATTTCGGAAACTAATGATAATTTCAAGAAGAAAGGATAAAGAGGGATTCCATCCAGAATGAGCTGAAAAAACCTGAAATCGTGCTCGACCATCTTCGATTTGGAAAATACTTTGCCCATATTTTCAGTATGATACACCAAGTATTTTCCGCAGGAGAGGAGACCCTTTTGACTCAAGGGTAATTTTTGAAAAGGGCCTATGTGTTTTTGCACACATACTTTAAAAAAAATGTAGTTCGAAAACAGTTGGTTGTAGAAAAAAAAATTACTAAGAAGGAGTTGTAGGAAACTAATAAGGCTTTATAAAAAAAATATACACGGAATTTTTTTTTCGTTTTTGAACAAATATAATTAAAAATAAACCTCAAACTTCAAATAACGAAAAAAACATATTTCTGATTTTTTAAATATTTTTTTAATAAAAACTTGAATAGAAAACAGAAGTTTTGAAAACAATTCTAGGAAGGACAAACTTTCAATAAAAAAGTTTTTCTAAGAGCAACTTTTGAGGCATTTTTGAAAATTTCATTATTTACGGCAAAATGTTCAGTTTGATGTCAGTATATGATTAAAAAAATCATTTCAAACGATAGTGCGCATATCGATAAACTTCCTAAATATAACCGGCATATTTCGAGATATTTCAAATTTACTTTCATCAAAAACAATTTTTTGTAGATAATAAATTCATTTTCATAAGTTAATCGTGATTCTCCATCAGCATTGATAAGTTTAGCAAGATACACATATATTTACCTTGAATTTGTCTTTTGACGATTGAACGATCAGACAACCCGTTTAGAATTTACAGGGGAAATGAAAACACTATTATTTTAAATATAGAAAGCAGCACAAGTTAAGTTGCACTTATTTTCATTATCAAGCGTTGTTTCATCCTATTTAAGTTGTTAATATTGATGTACCTATCCATCTTATTATTTAAGGTACATTATAATGTCTTCCATGGTATTTTCCATGAAAAAAAGAGCTTCTCTGTTAGAGTAGCTTCAATACCAAAACAATATTTATACCTGAATATCCAAATGGTACCTACGTTTGTATATAAGCATGGCCATCCTTTTGAAAACAGACATCACTAAAAAAATCTTTTTTTTAGTGAACAAGTATAATTTGAATATGGAATTCAAGCTTCGTAAATTATCCGAAAATTTAAATGAAAAACATAAGTTCCTAGAGTGGAAATTTAATTTGGATACATCTCTATCAATCTGTGATACGTGTCGCTTGAATTTAAATAGAATCGAACCATGTGTTGAAAATCTGGAACTAGAAGTGCAACCGTCAATCATGGACATCGCGGAGCCGCAGCTATCTACATCTCGACATGGCCTCGAAGAAATACCATCAACTACGTCAATAACAACAGCATCATCTCAGGCTAGTGGAGAGCAACAATTTTCCAGGACGCATAATATTGAGCTATTCGAAACTCCCCAAGGCCTACTGCTGCTCTTCTGCTACCGATTGCGCTGATGCAAGATCGCTCATGGTGGTATCAACGTATCGCCAATATCGACAAAAAAATTCCAGAATGTTAACTATCCCCGGAGAAAGTATATGGACATTACCAATGGCATTAAGAAACGCATCTTTGGTTTTCAAGCGGAAGAAGATGACCTGGAGCAAAATTGAAAGCTGCGGAACACAATGAGATGATCGGACAACTGAAGGAGAGATTTGCTGATCCAGATTCATCGAGAGACGATCAAATAAGGATTCTGACGATTTTGCCGAAATCTTGGTCAACGCAAACGGTAATGGACAAGTTTGAAACAAATAAATACATTGTATTGCAAGCTCGATGCTTGGCAAACGGGAAAGGAGTATTGGCCACCCCCAGCTAAAGGTTAGGACACGGTTTGGATCCCGAAATTAAAAACGAGGTATTGCAGTTCTTCGAAAGCGACCAGATAAGCAGAGCCACGCCAGGACTAAACGATTAGGTTTCAGTAAAGAAGGAAGGTAAGAAGATTCTTATTCAAAAGCGACCTTTAGTTTGTACATTGCGAGAAGCTTTTATTAAATTTCAAGAAGTTAGTAAAAAAGCATTGGATTTAGTTCATTTGCAGCACTAAAACCAAAGCATTGCAAAATACTTGGTAGTTCAGGCTCTCACAATATTTGTGTTTGTACCATCCATGAAAATATTAATTTAATGCTTCATTGTCTTAGAAAATATTCATTTGAAAAAGATTTCAACCATTATTTTGAAGAAATATTATGCAGCTCATCATCCAGAACTAAACATTGTTATCTCCGCGAATGCGAACGTTGTCCAGGTCTCTCAGATTTTGAAAGAAGTTTTCAGAAAAATTCGAGGAACAAGGTATGTCTGAAATATGTTTTGAACAATGGGTTTCAACTGATCGATGTAGTTTAGAGAAACTTGTAAAACCAGTAGATGGATTTGTTCCTTATTTTTGCGAAAAGTTGGAAAAACTGGCATCCCATGATTATATTAAAACTCAGCAGTCTAGTTTCTTGAGAAATACAAAAAATACTCTTAAAAATGGAGAAGTTGTCATAATTTTTGATTTTTCCGAAAATTATTCATTTGTTCTTGATGATGATGCTGCCCAAAGTAGTTACTGGAATAATCAACAAGCTACTATTCATCCTTTTTGGAGAATCAGGTATAATTAAAAATTTATGTTTGATCGTTATCTCTGAAGTTTTAAAACACGATACAATTGCGGTGCAAGTATTTATTTCAAAATTACTGACCTTTTAGCAAACAAAAATTCAAGTAAAAAAAGCGATGTTTATGTCTGATGGAGCTGCATCCCAATATAAAAATTGCAAAAATTTTGCAAGTATTTGTAAATTTAAAACGAAGTACAATATTGATGTTGAATGGCACTTTTTTGCAACTTCGCATGGCAAGGGACCAAGTGACGCGATTGGTGGCACATTAAAACGAATGGCAAGGAACGCAAGTGTGGCTGTAGAACACAAACATCCAATCACAAGTGCAGCAGAGTTATATGCATGGGCTAACCAGAAGAGTAATGATTATTTAACAAAAATGCCATTTTGTTTTGTGTCACAAAAGGAATACGAACAGGGGGCTGCAGAATGGAAAAGCATTTTTGAAAAGGCCAAAACGATCCCAGGTACAAGAAAATATCACTGTATTGTTCCGATTTCCGAAAATAAAATAAAGGGTGATACGGTCAAAATTTGGTCAAGGGAAAACGCGTGTAAATCGGTGAAATCGTTTATTTAAAAAATCAAATTAAATTTCTTTTTCAAGTTCAATTAGTATAAAATTCAGGAAAAATATTCAGTTAGGCTTCCGCTTTTCCAAATCCGAATTGCCGGGCCTTACGCTTGACCCCTGCCATCAGATTTTGTACAGCCACCTTGTCCACCTTCTTCGCCGCAGAAAGCCAGTTTGCCTTGAACTGCTGCTCGCCCTTAGCAGTTTTTTTTGGCCTTCTTTAGGTTCCGCTTGACAATAGCCCAGTATTTCTCAATTGGGCGGAGCTCTGGCGTGTTGGGAGGGTTCTTGTCCTTGGGAACCACCTGCACGTTGTTGGCGGCGTACCACTCCATGGCCTTTTTACCGTAATGGCAAGATGCCAAATCCGGCCAAAACAGTACGGAACAACCGTGTTTCTTCAGGAAAGGCAGCAGACGTTTATTCAAACACTCTTTCACGTAAATTTCTTGGTTCACAGTCCCGGAAGCTATGAAAATGCTGCTTTTCAAGCCACAGGTACAGATGGCTTGCCAAACCAGATATTTCTTTGCGAACTTTGACAGTTTCATGTGCTTGAAAACATCTGCTACCTTTCCCCTTCCTTTTGCCGTATAAAACTCCTGTCCCGGAAGCTGCTTGTAGTCGGCTTTGACGTAGGTTTCGTCGTCCATTACCACGCAGTCAAACTTCGTCAGCATCGTCGTGTACAGCCTCCGGGATCGCGCTTTGGCCGTCGTATTTTGTTTATCATCGCGATTTGGAGTCACTACCTTCTTGTAAGTCGATAGTCCGGCTCGTTTTTTGGCTCGATGCACGGTTGTAGACGATACACCCAGCTTATTTGCGGCATCTCGGAGAGAGAGGTTAGGGTTTCGCTTGAAACTACCGGCAACTCTCTTTGTCGTCTCAGCGGCTTCCGGTTTTCGATTTCCCCCCGATCCAGACTTCCTGGCTGTCGACAAACGTTTCCCAAACACTTTAATTACATTTGTAACGGTTGATTTGGCAACTTTTAGCGATTTTGCCAACTTTGCGTGCGAGTAGCTCGGATTTTCGCGATGCTCGAGCAAAATTTTGATACGCTGCTCTTCTTGCTTGGACGGCATTTTGACAACTGAAGAGTGAATTCCAAAATCAAAATAGGAGCAACATTCTACACACACACACCTTCAAACTGAGGGGTGTTCAGGTTTTTTAAATGCAAAATTGAAAGAAATACGTCAAGTTGATATTGACCAAATTTTGACCGTATCACCCTTTATCAGCGAAACTATTTTCGATTGACGAAGAACGCACCATTCATAACATATAAAAACATGCCAATCAAAAGTTCATCAAATAAAAATATATCCAACGAAAAGGTTTATGTACAAATTATTATTATTAAAGACGATCGAAAGTAATAAATGTAAGATGCAAATAAAAACGCATAGGTATTTCATTTATTTATCTTATTTATCTTATAAGTTTAAAACCAATTTTCCAATAGTCTATTGGTGCAAGGGTAAGTTGAAGGTTAGTACATGCATATCTTGCAAAACTTATCATATTTGATGGACAATCATGAATAACTTACGAAAAGGGCATATTTTCTACAAAAAATTGATTATGATGAAAGTAAATTTGAAATTTCTCGAAAACGCTTATATTCAGGAAGTTTATCGATATGAGCATTATCGTTTGAAATGATTTTTACAATCATATACTGACATCAAACTGAACATTTTGCCGTAAATAATGAAAGTTTCAAAAATGCCTTAAAAGTTGCCCTTAGAAAAACTTTTTTATTAAAAGTTTGTCCATCCTGGAGTTGTTTTCAAAACTTCTGCTTTTAATTCAAGTTTTTATTTAAAAAATATAAAAAAATCAAAAATACGTTTTGTTTTGTTATTTGAATTTTGAGGTATATTTTTAATTTTTTTGTAAAAAAACGAAAAAAAAAAATTCCGTGTAATTTTTTTCATAAAGCCTTATTAGTTTCCTACAACTCCTTCTTAGTAATTTTTTTTCTACAACCAACTGTTTTCGAACAACATTTTTTTTAAGTATGTGTGCAAAAACACATAGGCCCTTTTCAAAAATTACCCTTGAGTCAAAAGGGTCTCCTCTCCTGCGGAAAATACTTGGTCTATCATACTGAAAATATGTGCCAAGTATCATCCAGATCGAAGATAGTCAAGTTTGGTGACTGACCGATTTGGCGTGGAATTGCACTAAAGGGACTTTATAGATATTCAAGGAACATTAAAGCGATTTTCCGGGTTTTTGTTGTGTAACAAATGCTACCTTCGCAACCTGTAGAGTACGGTGCTGCTCGATAAAATGCAAATGTTTTGCAACGTACCATATAAACTAGATAATAGACTACTTGCAAACACCGTCATCAACGTCGGGGGTGAACGCATCGTTATTTTAGGTGGATTAATGTTTTAAGGGCGCTGGTCAATATTGGGTGCGACTACTTAGCTCAAATTTTAGGAACACAGCACTGAGTGCGACTGAAAACTCTATTCAGGATAAAATTAAGTCCTAGACTGTAGATTATTATTGTTCCAAATAAATCCGTAAGTTCATATTTATAATGTTTCACAATTCGGCTCACAACAGACTTATTCAACCTAATGGCTATCGGTCTAATAATCCATAAAGCCTAATGGCCCTAAAACTGAAAGAATCTGACAACATCGTTCATAAACATTATAAGATAAATAATTATAAATTGTTTTTTTTTTTTTTCATTTAAATTTACAAAATAACATATTACCCGCAAACATTGAACCAACATTGGGTCAAAAACCAAGGAATTAGAGTTTTTGCTATTTTTTGCCTCAAGTACTCCTTTGTGCGCCGTACCTGTGAGAAAACTGCCACTGTCGTCGTCATCGTCGTACAAGTGCTTAAAAGCAACTTAAGCTGAAAAAATATTTCTTACCATTAATTAGTGCTCGTTCATAATTCGCCGTTGGCACACTAACGAGGAACACCACTCCTGGCATCTTCGTGGAGAACGCTAAAGTTTACACAACAGCAACACCTCCGTTTATGTAGGTAGGTGCGCACTTGCTGGAGATGATACGTTCCCTCGCGCCTGAGCTGTTTTCCACCACGTCGTCGTCGTCGTCGTCGTCCTCCTAGAGGGCAATCGAGGATTACAGAGAAACGTCACGAGCACAACCGATATGGTGTTTTCAAGGAGCTGTTGTTGCACCCTGGTTGCACCTATTCAAGCTGCTGCTGTTGCTGTTTTAAGAGCCACTCGAGGATACTTCCGGTTCTACAGCGTATTTGTGGTAGCGGTAGAGGGATTTTATGCGCTTTATTCACTGCAGTGTACACAGCTAGCTTCGAGGTGTTTATTCTTCACTCTTTCGAGGGTGTACGAGTAGAGAGATGGAATCATCCGTTGAATACCGGTGGCTTGAACGAGGATTGTTTAGCTAACAACTCTGCTTAATATGCACTTGAACCAGACTGTTTGGTGGGTGAAGTTAATATTCACCTAATGTATGTACCAAGAACAAGCTTTACTTTGCATGGGAAATTGTGTTGCCTCGTCTCAACTCATAACAAGCAAAGTTGAACTATCGGATTTTCCCATCCGACTATAAACTAATTAAATTTCTTTCTTTTATGAACATAAACATACATTTAAAGGCATAAATTTCTTCGTCAACCGGCGTTAGATCACTAAAACTTCTGCGTTTGTCCAATTCCTTTGATCTTCCGGAACACAATTTATCATTGGCAAGTCACATAGACAAACCACGGGCGTCCGGTTTTCGTGTCATAATCAAATCAACATGTTATCCTCACTTCCAAAAACTAAAACTCAAATATTCAACCTTTCCGAAAGGAAATTTCACCGAAAACAAAATCTAGCCTTCCACTTCCTGCAAAAAACACACACACACAAAGTTAAAGTTTTCTGTATCCGGACCCGGTTTTCACCAGAATAGAGCAGCAGTCAATCCCCGCAGGATCTGCTAGCTAAATGCTCCACAAATGGAATGAGATTAGCCCCGGGGAATGGAGGGTGTTAGTATGGCATCGTCGTCGTCGTGATCGCAGTTGGTGGTGATTATCACACAGTAGGGTAAATTGACCTATGATGGACCCGCTGGTAGCTGCTTTACCTATTCATGATCTATTAATTGTTGTTTCAGCAATGTTTTTCTATAAGGTACTCGTTTATCCTTTGCTTAGTATGACTGATACGTTTTATAGTTTAAAATTACTCGATTTTATGCAGAAAAATCTGCATTGCAAGTTAAAGTCATCATTAACATTAATGGACCATTAAATAATTGTTTACATCCTATGATGGACCGTTTAGAATAAATGTTATCTTAACCATAAGAATCCAGCTTATTTACAAGGTACAAATAATACATAGCGTTGAATTACATTAAACTTAATCCAAAATAGGCAAAACATGTCTCATATATTCAGTTGCTATCCATCTCTCAGACTGATCGGACGTTGTATCACCAGACAATACTTTCGAACATCTTTTGTGCGACGTGCGTGTTTTTTTTTTTGCCATTAGACACATCAATTCTTCGGAAGCGGCCGTGAATCTCAGATATTAAAAACATTCTTGGACAATGAGCTGCAGCTCGACATGTCATTGGTAAAATATATCCAGGAACATAATGTCAAGAATGTTGTGTATTTGGGTATGAAAAGTGACGTAGTGGTACAAAGAATCGCTTCAGCTCACCACCTGAAGCATTTCAAGGAATACGAAAGGAAGAAGATCTTGATTCCAATTTACGTCGAGAGCAGTGCGGTCGACGTGCGCTTACATGATCTTCCGGATGACATGGATAATGTGGCTATCATTGATCATATGCGTAAGTATGGTGAAGTTATAGCCATTCGAATAGAAGTCTGGAAGAGCTATTTTCCAGGCTTTAGTAATGGAGTGCGCGTTGTCAAAATTAAGCTTACTCTCTCCATCTCGTCGTACATAACCGCTGACGACGAAATTACTATAGTAAAAACATGCCGTAGTTGCGGGTGCAAATCCCATCCCAAACAACTTTGCTCTGAGGTGGCAATAGCAACTGCAAACGAGGACAATAATCCCCCAACTGATCAGCAGAATAGAAGCATCAACAACAGTAACAGCGTGAACAGTGGAATCAGCAACATCAACAAGACCAAACACTCCAACAAACAACAATCAAACGCAGTAAGCAGTGGCCCTCTCTTTCCAAACCAACACCTATTGCAGAGCAACAGCAAAACAATAAAACTGAAACGAAACGCCAAAGAACGATCGACTCGGACACTAAAAACATTGAAATGAAAAAAATTTGAAACAAAAATTCCATTAAGGCACACAACCAAGTTTCGTGCCCTAATTTGGACGCTTTGTTTATTTAACAGCTCCTGATGTGCTTCTCATCAAAATTTAATTTACTCTAATTTAAATAGTTTTTGACCAAAATTTTCCATGTAGATGAGTCGGAAAAAGTGCACAGCAAAACTTAAATTTTAATATTACATCCAAGACGATGCATTTTAATCATGTCCAAAATCTCATGTAATTTGTATGGCAAAACAATAAACAAATGCAGTAAAAGCAGCGTAGTGTCAGTTCATGCGCTGTATTAATGAAAATGTTGTCCTTTTTGGCATTTAATTTTACCCCACAATTTGCGTCCATTTTGATGTGATATTAAAATTAATTTTTTACTGTGTGCTTCTCGATGGAGTTCCCCTGTAAATTGCTCCAATTTTTCTATAAAACTGCAGTTATCCGTGGTCCACTAAAGGAAGGGGTCCATAGAAGGCAAATTTACCCTATGTCGCAATGTTAAGATACGTATACAGCGAGTAAAGGTTCAGCTACACGGTAGAATGTCTATTCTTTCGTTGTTGTCGTTGACGCTGCAATATGGGTGATAAGTTAAAGATGGAAGTGGCACAGCTAAGAGCGGAACTAATTAGAGCACTAAACTTACATCTTTGCATACTGGAAACTCGCGGTCGGGTTGTGTGGTGATGGTGGTCATACAAGGGATTTGAAGAAGTGGCGTTAGGGTTTGAATATTGCGAAGACTGTTTAATATTTTAAAATTTCCGAAGGAATGATGTCAGTCTCATCTGCTGGATCTAGTTTGTGTCCTGAAGTTCATATTTTTTGATCTTAACTTTCATAAAAAAAAATCCTCAAAAAATTAAAAAAAAAAACAACACATGAACATCATGTGTTTTACTATGCCACATATGTGTGCCTCAAATAAACGTCATGTTTAATGGCGTATAGCAAAAAAGTGTGTACGTGCACACATAAAACAAATCCTAATATCAGAATTGTTGATCTAGTAGTACATTCAGATTAATTTATTTTTCATCGATAACTTTCCTAAAATTAAGTAAATTTTCAAATTAGAAGCTTTATATTAGCACACAAATTACGGAGAACAATTTATTCTTCCTACGATGTTCACTTTTCTGCCCCTATTCGCAGGCAAAAGAACGTAATAATTCCATAAGAAACACTTATGAATTATTGCCATAAGAAATGAGTGAGAATTTTATTGAATTGCCTTGTGAAAAATAATGTTGACAAAAAAAAATATAAATCTGAGCAGACTGGAACCGGAAAATTGACGTTGGGGTTAGGGGGCCCGTGCACAGTGGTTCTTCTTAGAACAAAAATTGGCCAAAACCTCAAAATAGTTGCTAATAGGCAAAAAAAAACAGTTGAAATAGATGTGTTTTAGCTGTACGAAGAAAACTTGACAATCAAGACGTCACAAAAAGGAGTATAGTGGAACCAAAACCAATGCACAATGGTCCCAGCCGTATTTACCTAGGACGACAAAAATGTTTGCGCACAAACTGTCAGTTTTAGGTATATGGTTTCTCAGAGAAAGTTGCTTCATATCTTTTGTTCAATCTTTTTATGTTCGTAAAATTAGGGTGGTCCATAAAATTGGTGAATTAAAAATATAAACTATTTATTATTTGAAATAGACCAAGGCAGTGTTCTAAACAGTTGTAGAACATTAAATTCAAAGCAACTTTGTACAAGGCACAACGTTTTTATCTCTTATGGTTCATGAGTTATGATTTTTTAAACAAGCAGGTTAGGGTGGCCACTAAAATCGATTTTCTTTGAATATCTTTTTATGCGTTAATTTCTTGCAAACACATTATTCTGATTTCACTTAGAACTTTTGATGACGCATATTTTTTCTCAAGCAACTAGGTTACTGTCTTTTTTGATTAGAAAGTTAAAGGCTATTTTCTTCGAAAAAAATGACTCTTTTCAATTGTCATATTTCAAAATGGAGCAAACCGATTTTCAAACATTTAACTTCATTAACTTCATTTTTGGTAAAAAAAAACTGCAAGAGCTTTTTGTGTTTAAAGCATTTAATTAAATTTTAAAATAAGTAATATTTTTCAACAAAACTAGTCATAACTTTTCAAATAAAAGAGATAACAAATTAGCAAAAATATGCGTCATAAAAAGTTTTTTAAGTATATGGCATAAAAATTTCACGAGAAATGAACGTATAAAAAGATATTTAAAGAATGCCAATTGTCTAGGGGCCACCCTAACCTGCTTGTTTAAAAAAAATCACAACTCATGAACCAAAAGAAAAAGATACATGGTGCGTGTGTGTATCTGTGTGCGTGTTGGTGTGCTTTGAAAAAGGCATTGTGAAGCTTGCTACAGTATACACCGCAGATTATAAAACTAAGAAACGGATATTTTCCAAAGAACACTTTACTTGTTTTTCCTAATTTCAACATCTTTCGCAAAAAATCGCAAAACACATTAAAGCTTATCTGAAAGCTAACTTTTCTAGCTATCTTTTGGTTATTGAATGATAGTGGGCGGATGTGTCCGTCATATGTTTTGCTTAGTCTAAATGCGAAAAAAATTAATTTTTGCTAATTTTTATATCAGAAACTGTCACTTAAATACTAAAACACTCTTTTTTACCATCCATTTGATGTGAAATAAGCCGAAAAACATTTCTCCCCAAGCAACCAAGTTTATAAACGCATTATGTTTTGCTTTATTTGAGCAAAACAGAAACAAGAAACATTACGATTTTTACAAAAAAAATTGATATCTCTACACTAATACAGCCATAAAAAAATATTTAATCAACAGAACTGCACAAATCATTCAATTTAAGATACTCTTAACATGTAAAAATGATAAAAATATATTGAAATAAAAAATATCACTTTATTTTTTGAGGTTTTGGCCAGCCAGGAACCACTGTGCCGTGTGTTGACCTCTCGTCTTTCAACGCTTGGAAAAATGAAATGGTTAAAGGCGTATAAGAGCTACCTCATGTTACCCGAAAATCATTCATAAGTCACGCTTATGAAATTCATATATGTTTCTTCTTCTTCTTCTTCTTCTTCTTCTTCTTATTCTTCTTCTTCTTCTTCTTCGCATTTCAAGCTTATTTCATATCGCATATTAGCTTATTGTGTGCTCTCAACTTAGTGTTCTATAGATGCACTTCCACTGTTATTAATTGAGAGCTTTCGACGCCTGTACCATTTTTGCATTGGTATAATTGTGTGGCAAGTCCAATGATACTTCTATGGCCAGGGAAGACGAGAAATTTTCCAACCCGAAAAATTCCTAGACCGGGCCGAGAATTGAACCCAGCCACCTCCAGCATGGTCTTGCTTTGTAGCTGCGCCTTTACCGACTGAGCTAAGGGAGGCCCCTCATATATGTTTAGGATCACCATATTAAAAACTTGAAAAGGAGGACATTTCATTTGAGATTAAAGAGAGCAATGATTCCTTTTCTTAAAGTTAAAGGAGGACAATGAGTTTTTATCAAACATTTTAATAATATCTGCTCTATCACAAAATTCATGATTTGCAAAGGTTCAATTGAGATTGTTCATACCCTGTTACCAAATCAATTCATCTTTTCGTTATACTTCTGAAAAATGCATCAAACTAGCCTTCATAATTAATGTTTGATACTTGAAAATGATCTAGTCTAGCTTGTTGTTTATTCATTTATTTGACAAAGCTCAATCGAATAAACTTTACAGAGCTGAGGATTCTTGTTCACTATACATTACATCTTAAAACTATAGTCAAAAGGTACAACACAATAAATACTTTATTTCCCGCTATCCAATAAGCCTCCTCGATCCTCCTCCTCCTTCCAGTGGATTCATTCTATGGCAGTACCGCCAACGGGGGGCAGAGCGCTTTCATTGCAGCAGTGGATGCAAAACGTAGTCAGCACTCACACACTCATCACGAAACGGTTGTTTTCATTGTGATACACATCGAGAGTGGCCTACTTCTGTCGACAGCCAAGTGAACACTGATCTAGTCTAGCTGATTTGCCTGAAAACTACAGCTTTACAGCCTTAAAACCAACGCAACTTTTATCATGTATAAAAATCATGATACTAAGCAACCTGTTAGTTTTACCGTTGATTCAGCATAGGACGCTAAGGCCGCTGCCATAGTGAGAGCGAAGAGGCGTGCTTAGCGTTCTATACAAAAGAATTCATGTTATTGATATTATTCCTTAAATTCGATTTCACGCTTCACGTGCCTCTTCACTCTCAGTATGGCAGCGACCTAAACAAATAATACCTAAAATCCTATACCTAAAATTGAATCTGTGTGGCTGTGTTCCATTTGGTGTATTTTAACTTAAATTTGACAGATAGAACATTTTCAAATAAACCTGCTATTGTACCAGACTTATTTCTGAATCAATTTTCAAAAACACCTCGAAAATCACACGATCAACAACAGAGAGGTTTTCGAACATTATAATTTATTTTCGAAATGTCAATTTTAAGTAAAAATTTAGAAAAATTGAACCCAGCCTATGGATGTGTTCCACTTAATGAATTGTCACTGGCACTTCGAAAATAAATTATAATGTTCGAAAATGCCTCTCTTGTTGATAGTCCGATTTTTGACAATATTTTGTCAAAATTGATTACTGGTTTGTCTGAAATACGTCTGGTAGAATAGCGGGCTTATTTGAAAATTATCCAGATGTAAACTATTAGTTAAAATTACCCAAATGGACCGCAGTATAAATGTAGGGGGGTTGACAGCTGTAGTATACTTCTAGTCCCACCATCGAAGGGCATCTTAAAACTATTGTCAAAAGGTACAACACAATAAATACTTTATCTCCCGCTATCCAATAAGCCTCCTCCATCAGAACGGGAGCCGCTTCCAGTGGATTCATTCTATGGCAGTACCGCCAACGGGGGGCAGAGCGCTTTCATTGCAGCAGTGGATGCAAAACGTAGTCAGCACTTACACACTCATCACGAAACGGTTGTTTTCATCGTGATACACATTGAGAGCGGCCTACTTCTGTCGACAGCCGAGTGAACACTGATCTAGTCTAGCTGATTTGCCTGAAAACTACAGCTTTACAGCCTTAAAACCAACCCAACTTTTATCATGTATAAAAATCAGGATACATGTCATCGCTGATTGAAACCAACATTGAACATCTAAGCAACCTGTTAGTTTTACAAGATGAGGACGTGAAGTATGTGTTTGACACATAAAATCTGTCAATATTGCTTTCAGTGCGTCACTATCAGCGATTTTACGACTCGTGAGTGCTCACTCTGAGTGAACGCTCACGAATCATAAGATCGCTTATTGTGACGCTCTGAAAGCAAAATTGACAGATTTTATGAGTCAAACACATTCTTTAAGCCCTCTTCTCGTTACTTACAAGTACAACATATCATTTTATCATCTAATGATTGCATAATTCCGAAAAACATTTTTTTATAGCAAGTGAGTGAAAGCAACCCTGCTACAAACTACGATACTTTTAAATTGACCGATAAATGCTTGTTCGATAAACAACTTTCGAGAGTTATGTCTAAGATTTCAGCAATGACCACGTCGATCGACCAGATTTCTACCCCTAGTAGCACGCTTATCACAAATAAATTGTAAAAACTTATAAACGACTTATTTCAGTCATAAACAAGTTGCTGTAACTTATTGTGATGAAAGTGTGCTACTCGGGACGGAAATGTGACGTACCAAATGCGTACTTTACGAATCTGTAATTAATTTTAAACGTACCTCTTATTTTCACTTAAATGCTTATACTGAACTTTTTAAATCGGTTTATATGTAAATTCTGGGATTGGATTTCTTGGAAAATTTTAGCCCGTTTTCATATAAAAAAACCATTATATTTAAGTAGATTCTAGCCAATTTGAGGACCATAAACATGTTTTTTGCATCCCTGAAAAATATACTAATTTTGAGCAAAACCGTTAATTTCATGAATAATTATGGAGACGCACGGTTGCTTAGAAAACTCCATCATGAGAAATGCCTTGAAAACTTTCTGATCGTTCATTACCAACATGCCTCCATTTTTTTTTCGATGATGCATTAGAGAAAACCTGATCAAATGATCAGATAGCTTTCAGAAACTATTCCTGAAAATCCCTGTCATTGGTCTCTGGTCGTTGGTCATGACCAATCAGAAAGTGTTCCAGGTTTATTCATGAATAGCTTCTGAAAGATATCTGATCAGGTTTTCTCTAATGTATCATCGAAAAAAAATGGAATTTTTCAAATAATATAAATGTTTATTTAAATCACTGGTAAATTCTATCCAAAAATAATTCCAGTTAGGTACGTTGGTCATGTCCGATCAGAAAATGTTCCTAGGATATTCAGAAATAGTTTCTGAAAGATATCTGATAAATTGATTAGATTTTGTCTAATTTATCATCGAAAAAATGGAATTTTTCAAATAATATTAATGTTTATTTAAATCACCGGTAAATTCTATCCGAAAGTGAATTCATGACATGACATGACCGACCAGAAATTTATTAAGGCATTTCTCATGATGGAGTTCTCCAAGCAACCGTGCGTCTCCATAATTATTCATGAAATTAACGGTTTTGCTCAAAATTAGTATATTTTTTCAGGGATGCAAATAAAAAAAAACTGTTTTTGGTCCTCAAATTGGCTAGATAATACTAAAGTATAATGTTTTTTTTTATGAAATCGGGCTAAAATTTCGAGGAATCAAACCCAGAATTAACCGATTTAAAAAGTTCAGTATGAGCATTTAAGTGAAAATAAGAAGTACGTTAAAAATGAATTACAGATTCGTAAAGTACCCATTTGGTACGTCACATTTCCGTAGAAATCTGGTCGATCGACTTGGTCATTGGTGAAATAGTATGTCTATCCAGCGGGACACGGGTTTTCCGGAAAGCTTTGAAATTCGTTAAGTTTGTCCCGCTGGATAGATTGACGTAGTAGAAGGATAATGATATATTATTTTGTAGCGGTATTCTGATAAGATATGAAATTAATGTAGCATGAAGTTCAAATGCTACAAATTTTCACTGTTACTATTCGAAACGACACGCACTATCCCAATTCACTTGTATGCAACTGGTGAACTCATATCAAGAGTAAATTATCCCTGCATGAAATTCCACTCATTAATTTGTTCATGCGCTCACTTGGCGCGTAAGTTTTCTCATTTGAGGTGGCATGTAATTTGATCCGTGGGATTGAGTATAATCTCCCAGTAGGATTACTTGTCGTTGGAAATTTAATAATAAGAAAAACAATTTAAGTTAAAGATTGGAATGAACTAGACAGATGTGAGATACTTGAGAGGAAAAGAGATAGTATCTCTGATCGAATCGGAAGGTAATCGGAGATCGCCGCTCCCTCTTCTTGTCCATTCTGTTCGCTAGTAACAAAAATCCTTTAATTTCTCTTGTCAAATCTTCTCACATCATCACAGATCTAAAATCCTCTGCCACACAACGCTCTACCCTCATCAAATAATGTTTCAATCTTGAAATACTCCTCTCGTCGCTACCTTTCTCCAATCTTCTTGCAAGCATGTCAATTTTCTTTTCAATATAGTTATATTGTTGGTCCATCGTGTAAGTACATACGTAAGTCTTATTTCCTTTAGCATCTTTGTGGAATAAATTTCTGAGTAATCGATACTTAGCTTAGCTTAGCTTAGTCTGACTGCACGTATCGATAGTTGCACTCCGTGATTGATCTGAACCAGTGAAATTGTACAAAGAATCAACTGAATGGGGCTTGGTAGTAACCTGCCATTCTCAGTGTACATGTTCCAGTGACTCCTACCTTTAAAGATCAATAACGTCACCGGCCACGTCCTTGCAATCAGGTGGGAGAGGGAAGGAATGTTAGTGTGTGACTTTTGTTGTTTTGGGACCGTGTTTACCTCTGCATCCCACAAAAGTCACAGGAAGGAGGTTTTGTTAGTGGGTTAGGTTCGTTGGATCAGGATTCACCTTGATAAGTGATGCGATCTTTTGTTTTGTGTAGTTATTTATAAGTGTTTTCGATTTATGCTCTAAACAGCCGGCTGTCTAGAGATGTAGATCATTATTAGATGTGTGTATACCGATTTAAACCAACAATAAGGATACTGTTGGGGCCCCTCACAAAGTGTGATGATGGTTTATTTTATTTTATCAATGACCAAAATAATTAATTATAAGCGGTTTGAACCGATTTAAACCAACAGCAAGGATGCTGTTGGGGCCACTCACAAAGTGTGATGGTGGTTTACTTGATTGAATATAAAATAATTATTAGAACCGATTTGACCCGATTTAGACCAACGGCAAGGATACTGTTGGGGCCACTCACAAAGTGTGATGGTGGTTTATTTAGTTCGGAAGAAAATGAATATGTATACTTCTTTTTTTTTTATATAATAGAACGAATTTGTACTGATTCAAACCAAAAGCAAGGGTTCTATTGGGGCAACTCACAAAGTGCGATGGTGGTTTATACTATAAGGGCATAAAACAAAATCAAGAGCCATTTCGGTTTCCATAGCTTCCTAGACACTCGGCCGCAAAATAATCTTATCCGACGGAAACGTCTCGATCATCGCTGCACAATGGTTCATTATAGCAATTATAAAGTAAATTTGAATACCTTATTGTTTATTTATTATCCATTTTGACTTGACTTGGTACCGTTCAGTTTTATGATGACAAAGTTGCCTGGAGAAAAGTGACAGTTCAAAATGTTTCGGAAGGGAGTCAGCTAGTGTCGTCCAAGTTCAAGTGCGGAAAAAATGCCATTTAAAGTGGTACAAACATGCCTAACCGTAATTCTTTCTGGTTGGAAAGAAGCTGGAATCCTACACTGGCCGGAAAAAAAAACGCGGTAGCGAAAGACGAGCTCTCCATGCCAAACCCAATGTGGGAACGTATCAATTGAGTGAAAAAAAGAGAGTTCAAGACTCGCTTGGAGGCTGAAGCAGAATTGGAACAGATGTATCCAGTTTCGGATACGGAGGCGAACGAAGGGAATAATCCACCACCGTCAAAGAAAGTTTGCCCCGAAGTCTACAAGTCCCCCAGTCGGAAGGGAAACACAATAAGAGACTTTAACGAAGTTTTCCTTATTCCTGGGCAGGAGGTTGACACCTGTGAAGCTGACTGTAAAATCCAGAATCAGATGAGATTATAATATATGCGACACAAATTCACTTTTTTATAGGGGAACATGTGATGTGAATAGAACCCACCATCAGTGCAAGGATTACATATGACTGCAGATACTTCACTGGTTGTAAAGTTCTGCCTGATGGTTTGTTGCAGCTGGGTGAATCAACTTCATTGAAGACCTTTGGAAGACAAACGACAAGATGTACGTCTATCAACACGTGACAAGGGACTGGCAAATCCACGAACACTTGTCCAGTCTACAAATCCATTGAAACCCTTAGGCTGCCCCCCCCCCCCAAACCCAACATATAATAATGTTTGATTGATGAAACGTATTCAAAAAAGGGATATTTAGAGAGAACAATCTTCAACTGGAACGTACTCACCAAATCAATACATCCGGGAGCGCATTCTCGATGCTTAATTTTCTCTAGTCATTTTTAAACAATTCCTCCTCCAGCGAATCCAAACACACAATAACTAAATATCACTTTTCTTCTTCATGTCACTCTGTGCACAAAAGCAATGCACACCGCAAAAACCTAATAATAGATCAGCGCGGTCGAGTCACACTGTCAACAAAGGGAGCGAGAGCACACCAGGCACCAAAGCAACAGGGGAAAAACATCAGCACAACTCATTCTAAATAGAATTATCGCGTCCGGGACATAAAACTATTCAAATGCGAGCACCGAAAAACTACACGGCAGCACAAAGATAGCCCGAGCTCTAAAAAAAAAGCACGCAGCGGAGCAAAAACACACAACCGTTCTCGGACGCTTCTCAAAGCGGACTCCTTCTGAGTAATCGATACTTATCATTAAGTTCATTCTTTGTGTTTCCTTTTTTCCACGAATAATTAATTCGTAATCTACTTCTTCACTGGTTAAATGATCTACTCTAGGAAACCTGGCAGCCATATTGAATATTTTCCGTAAAATTTCACGGTACTTTACTGCATGAAAGAATTCCCAAATTCACAACAAAAACAAGTATTTTCTTTTAAACGGTTCAATCTACATGCAATACTACATGAACTATCGAAACGATTCACTTTATATTAACCCAAATATTAAATTTTATTCATCACCAATTTGCCAAAAGCAAATATTCTCAAAATGTTGAGACCTGCAGTTGGGCGCCAAATGTAGCTGGCATAAAGTCGGTTAGCCGAAATCGATCTACTAGGGTGTTCCGTAGATTGGTTTTTAAACACAACACGGCAACAGACCTTGTATCACGCGCAGAAGACGACAGGCTACCGGCCCCTGATCTTCAAGAAGTTGAGGAGGAGATCCGTCGGATGAAGAACAACAAAGCAACTGGTGTAGATCAACTACCAAGTGAGCTATTAAAATACGATGGTGAAGCACTGGCTAGAGCGCTTCACTGGGTAATTGCCAAGATTTGGGAGGAGGAGATATTACCGGAGGAGTCGATGGAAGGTGTCGTATGCCCAATCTACAAAAAGGGCGACAAGTTGGATTGCTGAAACTACCACGCGATCACAATGCTGAGCGCCGCCTACAAGGTACTCTCCCAAATTCTATACCGCCGTCTGTCACCATTTGCAAGAGAGTTCGTGGGGCAATACCAGGCGGGAATCATGGGTGCCCGCGCTACCACGGACCAAATTTTCGCGATTCGGCAGGTTCTGCAGAAATGCCGCGAATACAACGTGCCCACACATCATTTGTTCATCGATTTCAAATCCGTATACGACACAATCGATCGAGATCAGCATGACAGATTATGCTCGAGTACGGATTTCCGGATGAACTGACGCGATTGGTCAAGGCGACGATGGATTGAGTGATGTGCGTTGTTCGAGTATCGGGGACACTCTCGAGTCCCTTTGAATCTCGAAGGGGGTTACGGCAAAGTGATGGACTTTCGTGTTTGCTATTTGACGATTTGCTCGACGCTTGGCTTCGCGTTCCTCGTCAGCATGGCAGCGACCTTACATACATGTATCATTTTCGGCGTTACTTCGTGAAGCAGCTTGCCAACATTTTGGTTGTTTCTTTTTAGCGCCCCGAGCGAGCCTTGTTACAGGGTCTGTTTGTCATGAACGAAAGGAAGAAGATTATATCATTACTGCTTTCCATTTCTGACAAAGCGCTATCGTTCGGCTCGTTGATCGCTTGTCATTTTGTCATTTGGAGATATTTTTGATTCCTTGGACATGTCCCATTGCAAACGCTAACGCAGCCGTTACTTGCTGATAGAACAAAAAGGGATATAATTTCCCTGTACTAGCTTAAAGTTATAGAATTTATCTCAACCCACATTTTACATCCAACTGCAACTCAAGCACCCTGTTACATATTCTTCAGTATGCCATTTTCCATGTCCTCGAAATAGCTTGTCACGAGAGCAACTGCAAGGAGCTAATTAGCGCCTAATCCCTCTACCAGACGTCCTACTTTCCGCCTCCAATAACCATTCATTGTTCACAGTTCGCTGGATCCGTTTCGCTTCCTGTGCATTCGTTCGTTCGTTCGTTTCGATTAAACTTCCGCAAAGCTGGTGCGGCCTTTCTCTCCCTCTCTCTCTCAGTTCAAAATGAACGCAAAGCCAACAAAGCAAGGCTTATTACAGCCATTTTCATTATAATTCCGATTCTCAATCCTGGAGCTGAAAATTTCATCGGTACACCTTCTTCGGCACTCAAGTGATAGCTTGTTCCGCTGCCGTCAATTTTCACACTTTTCATGTTATTTTTCTGGGCTTATTACGGCTCTATCGGAGCTTATGCCTGCTTTCAATTAGAGACAATTTTCAGTTTGAAGTAAACTGAGAATCAGGTTCACCACACTCTGCTTAACGTACGGTTGCTTTACGCTTTCGGTTAGCATGGGGACCCAATTTGCACGCCCTGGTTGAGTTCAAAAGCGACAGCATCCCAGTCGTTTTCCAAAGCTCTATGTCGCCATCGTTGAACATGCTAACAAGATTCGCTTGGTTTGCGATCCAATTTTTTGCTTCTATTTTATGTTGACTTTTTTTTTAATAACTCGCTAATTGAAGTATTTCCCTTGGAACACTGGTTTTCCACACCTCGGTGGGAACGTGTGAGGCAACATCGGAGCCTGTTGGCAGTTGTACGGTACCGTGTCGGTGTCGAGAACATAAGTACCGTCATTACCACCGCCGGTTTGTCGATTGACTGTTCAAAAGGTATATGTTCTTCTACTACCTGAGAAGCGCCCAACAGTGACAAACTTATATTGTTGATTCGATTTTTAAAAGCCAATTTGGAAATTATGCTCGCATGGTATCCAACATAATTTTACAAAACTTAAATTTATTGTAATTAATCAAAAAGTCTATTTTTATAATGGTGAGGTTTGCACTCCAAATTGGTGACTATTTTATTGAGGAAAACGACGCCAATTTCGGTTTCCATGAAAAACCTAACTTGACTGGTGGAAAAATCTAATTAAACTCAGTATGTCAGCCTTGTGAAATTCTTCGGAACGCAAAGACCTCCCTCCATCAAAAGCCCAGAGCACCAATGAAAAATGCTTATGAACAACACAGCAGCCAGCGGGCTGCAAAATCAAAGCAAATTACTTTCACGAAGCCACGAACGTGTTATAAATAAACGTACATGCTAATTAATTTCGTAAATTATGTGTCATAAACAAAGGTGACTGGGTTGGTTGGCTGGATGCTCTTGAGTCCAACGTTAATGTACCTACCACCCCTGAAGAGTCATTTTCTAGTGAAATTACAACGATTCTGAACGCGCATAATTTGTCTTGTAGACACCTGTCGCAAGCTGGTGACGTGGATGATTCCGCTTCAGGGAATTGTTTTGCATGGCGAAACAGAATATAAAAGGTAAACCTGTTATTATTTGATGGCAACATATGATGAGAGATGAGTGCGTCAGGGAAGTGTGTTTGAACATTCCAGGAAAATAAATCTCTAACTGATCCATCACATCCGGTTTATTACCGTTTCAACCGTATTATTTAAGTCTTATATGCTATATATTATTTTAAAATATAAATACATAATTAAATTTATGAATTGGGTTGCTAATGGAAGACTCATAATTGCAGAAAAGTGTAGCATTAGCATTTTGTATCGGTGGAAAGTATGGATTTCGACTACAATGTGCTGTCTTCATCAGGGGGCTAGATTTCTATAGATCTTTATTGCCTAGAATCGCATATTAGTCCCATATGACTTTTCGACGATTTTAAGATACGTGCACTAGTGGGCCTAATTTTTTATTCTTCATCTACATTAGACCTGTTCATTTTAAACGAAATGTTCGGAATGTAACGGGTCAACCGTGATTACTGTTCGTCATGTTAATTTGAACTTCTGTGCAAATTTTCAGCAAAATCGGTGATGATTTAGAGTTGCTTCAAGTTAAATCTATGTTTTTAAGGTAATTTACGGCTTACAATATTTGTATCTCGAGACTGAAACAACGAAAGCTGCTGTAACAACTTTCATAGCAAAGTTTAATGTATTATGTATCAACTTTGTAACCAAAAGTTGACTATTCGAAGTGATTTTATTGAAGTTTGACTTAGTTTCATGCTCGAAGATATCTTAAAAAGTGAAGAATTTTAAAGTATTTGTTCTACGAATTTTCCACCCATATGATATAAAATGTATAGTCTACAGCATAATGTTCCTCATATTGTTCTAGAAGTTTCGTTCAAACATAGTTTTCGTGTATATTTCATAGATTGAGAAATAAAAATCAGATAAAAGGCCTTTTAGCTAAAATTCACAAGACAACAGAGCCAATAAAAGTCAATTAGATTGACAGAACATAGTTGCATTGCTTTTCAATGACGACCGATGACTGTTTCATTGATATATGATTTTTTCATAAATATGAATCCTCAGTAGACGTGTTTTTTTTAATCAAAGGCAAGTGTCACTCGAGCCATTCAAATGTTTGGTATTTTATTAATTGCTGTTATGGTTCGAGTGACACTTGCCTTTGATTAAAAAAAACACGTTTAAAATGAACAGGTCTAATCTACATAGTATAAAATCGAGTTGTTAGTTCTGAAATAATAGTAAAAAAAGATGAAGTCTGTTTGTCCCATGTATAAAAAAATTAAAGGGTTGTGTCCTAGACACGACTGCATTATGACGTAGAACTACGCAAAATCGATGTATGCCATGCAGTTTTGATTTATATAATACTTTATCTTAATTTTTTCAAGAATTTCATTGTTTCGGTTAGAGTTCAATGTTGGTTCAAGTATTTTTCCTGGAATGTAATAAATTTTGAAAATTCAAATGTGGGGTCCTAAACATGCCGTTATATATTTTGGAGTAGCACCTAAGTATAGTCCATGCATGTTGTGGGATTAAACAATTGCCGAAAAATATGTTAATTTTTTTCAGTAGTTCATTAGTTTTAAATTAGGTCTCTGAAGCAAAGAAGAGAGTGAACGTTTCATATTATGATAGCGCAAAAGGCAGTTGTTTTCCCTATCAGAAGATGGTACTTTCAATATTAAAAAAAAAATGGTCAGAGAAGCAGGGGAGGAAGGGATATAACGATTCTACGGGGTTTAAGCACAACTTTGTTCTCCAATTTGGAGGACAACCCTAACATAAAAAATATCATGCATCATCATTATGTAGTTTACAGCGTGTTTGTAGAATGATGCAAAAAAGAATACTTTTACTTTTTTTCAAATCAAACGTTTGGTTTCCAATAAGTAGGTGCTTAGTACAACATTAATTGAAAGCTAGGGGGTTTCAATTATTGAATTTCAAAGTCAGCAAAAAAGCTCGTATGAGACATGAGGTAAAGTGCGACCTCAAACAAATGCAACTTATCATGTGACACCTCAAAACATATTAGAATTAAATAATTAGTTCAATTGGGGGGCCCAGTGCAACATTGGCCACGCCAAGTTTCGAACCCCTCGGAAAAATGGCCAGTTTCTGAATATGATCTAAAACCATTGAGTCACATCTAAATTCAACAACCAGTTCAATGGCAGTTATTAGGAATAGCCAGGATCCAGTCAATTTCCGGATACCCCTAGGAAAGTAGCCAGTTTTAGACATGAATCAAAATTCATTATGCGATCCTGGCTAGTAAAGTAAACAGAAAATTGACCGGAAAACCAATGTAGGAAATAACAAGGCCTAATCATGATACAAATATACAGTAGGAATTTTGCCAATAATTCAAACTTTTCAATTAAATTAATTAAATAATAGTCTGCTAGCATGAAGTTTACACCTTTTAGTAGTATTATAAAGGGCGAACACGAAATTATTGCGACACCGAAAATGTCATGCCAATTTTCTTATAATGTTTAGAATCAAACCAAAATTTAGGGTAGTTTTATACATATATTTACTTCAAAAATCAAAAGAAAAGTTAATCGATGGAGCCTTGAGTATAAAATTGAACGCATTTTCGCTTGATGCCCTCCATCAAAGTCTTTACAGTGTCATCCGGTACCAGTTTTTCAGTTTTTTTTTTCCATTTTCTTAACATGTCCTTCTCGTCTTTGACTGTCTTCTTGCTCTTCCGAAGTTCCCACTTCATTATTGCCCAGTACTGCTCCACCGGGCGCAGCTCCGGACAGTTTGGCGGATTCATGTCCTTTGGAACAAAATGGACAGAATTGGCCTCATACCACTCCAGGACACTTTTAGAATAGTGGCATGATGCCAAATCTGGCCAAAATAGCGGAGCTTCGTCGTGCTGCTGCAAGAACGACAAAAGGTGCTTCTCGAGGCACTCAGATTTGTAGATCTCGCCATTTACTGTGCCTTTTGTCACGAAAGGCTCACTCCTCAGTCCGCAAGAGCAGATGGCCTGCCAAATGAGATATTTGGAGGCGAACTTAGACATTTTCTTCTTCTTAAATTTGTCGTCCACATCGAACTTGCTCTTGCCGGTGAAAAACTCCAATCCCGGAATTTGCTTAAAATCGGCTTTTATATACGTTTCGTCGTCCATCACACAGCAGCCATACTTTGTCAGCATCTTCTCGTAGAGCTTCCGCGCCCGAGTTTTTGCCGTCGATTGTTGCCGCTCATCGCGGTTTGGGAAGTTCTGTACCTTGTATGTATGTAGTCCAGCTCTCTTCTTTGCATTCTGGACGTAGCTCTGCGATATGCCGATCTTTTTAGCCAAATCACGGCTTGAGACGTTGGGATTTGCTTTAATCATCCGCTTCACCTTTCCCTCCGTCTTTTTGTTCTCCGGTCTCGGTTTTCTTCCAGCTCCTTTGCAGTGGTCCAACGTCAACCGCTCCTGGAACCGCTTCAACACTCTGGAGACGGTTGAATGGTGAATGTTCAACATTTTTCCCAACTGCCGCTGCGACAGGTCAGGAAATTCCAGGTGTTTGGAAAGAATTTGTTCTCTCAACTCGCGTTGGTTCACCTCCATTTTCGGTGAATCGAAAAACACGACTTCGAGTTTGACAGCATGTACACAAAACACATCAATGAGAAAGTGTGCAAAATTTGGTTGATTTTTACCCAATGGTAAAAAAGTTATTTCTTGTTCGCCCTTTACTGCACAAAAGTTTAGAAAATGTAAGTAAACATTCCTCTTGTGGGCGTTCTAAAGTGAGCCATGTTGATGTCAAAATTAGTTCAAAGTGAGCTATTTTGAAAACATAATGAAACCAAAATTATGTTAGTCATTAAAACTAATCTTTTTCTTTATAGTTATGAGATTTTAGAAGAAGTTTCTTAGACTTTCTTGGACTAAATTTGCGCCGGTAAAAATATGTCCAATATGATTGATTTTTGGATAGGTCCAACAAAAATTCATAGCTCCAAAGGGTGTTACAAATTAATTTGAAGTTTTACAGCGTCCCAACCAGTAGATGGTGACGCATTTCTTCCAGTTACTTTCATGTTGGCTTGATAACACCGAAATCTCTCTGCAGCGGTCTTGTATTGTTTCGGAGAACCGTCTGCCTGACGATTCTTCGCATTTAACTGAATGTTAAACATATATGGTTCCTCTATACAAGGTTGCAAAGACTCATTTCAGCTAAAATAATGTTTTTCGGAATAATAAAACCAAAAGATGGTATGATGGCATGTTTTACTTGTAACTTACAAGAAGAGGTTACAAAGTATGCGTTGGAAACATAAAACCTGTAAATTTTGCTTTCTATGAGTCACAATCAGCGATTTGCTGATCGCTGAGTGAGTGAGTGAGTGAGTGAGTGAGTGAGTGAATGTGTGAAAAATCGCTGATTGTTTCTCTCATGAAGTGAAATAAACAGGTTTAATATGTCAAACACATTCTTTGCAACCTCTTCTTGTATCCTACCAATTCAAAATTTGATCATGGCATCTAATTATTTCATAATTTAGAAAAACATTGTTTTAGCTGAAATGAGTCTTTGCAACCTTGCCTCTATATATGCAATTAGATTAACATCCGAAGTCCATCCTTTTTTACAAGATGTGCTACCTAGTGGTAATCGATTGACGACTGGGTTTGGGGAAAACGTTTCTTTTATGATAACATTATCATTTGTACATTTATCAAAAGTTTTTTTTAATGGAAAATTGAAAACGTATTTGTTTAAGCAGATTTGAAAAGTAATATCCTATCGATTGGCATGTTTGGAAAAAAGTAGCAAGCGTTCAAAACCTAACACTTTTTTTTTTCACCATACAATTTTTCGATTTGCACCCCAGTATAGTCGATTAAGACGTAGTGAAGTGCCCAACGTAGAGCAAAAACTCGCGTGGTCTTTCTTTCCTTTATGAAATAAAAGGCAGTAATCCCGACTACTGTTTAACAAACAACTCTGAAGATCTTTTATCCTGAGGTTGAAACTGTGCTTGTCCGCACCTAGCAAACCTCGGATGATGAACTCATCAGAAAAACTCCCTCTTTTATTCAAGAACTAACCCTTTTTATACTAAACCCACCTTATCTACTTTAATACATATTAACTATGGGTTTTACCCCCACTCGGATTTACTTGACTTTCCCTTTACATACTATTTTGGATTCGGTTACCTAGTAGTAGAGATAGTATTGTCTCAGTCTATAAAATCACGTTCCCTCTCAGTTATTAACCCATTCCTCCTAGTTCTTCTAAAAACGTTCTTAGTATATAAAACTTCGGGTCTTTTTTACTATATACATTTCTACTCAGATTATATGCAATATAAAAATCAACGATACAGTGGTTCCTTTTTCTCACATGTACTTAACCATTTACTACTTATACTCTCTTTATTTCTCCTACTTTCTAGAACCTTCCTCTCAATCATACCTGTATCTAGCAAGCCACAATTCTTGCCATAACTTGTATGCAACTCCTTTCTCTCTCTATGTGTACTCTCATGCTCTCAGCGGGCCAAACCGCCTCTCTTAAGTCACTTGAACCCGCCTGTTGATAGAACTTTCCATATGGCTAACATTTCCCCCTCTTAATTCTTAGTACATAGTGTTCATTCATTAATTCATTAGCATATATTCTAGTCTCTTTCAGAGTGCCTTCCATTCGTTTTGGATAAAAAAATGTTTTATTAAATTATGGAATAATAAGATATTATACTAGTATTTTGTTTGTGTAAGCAACAAAAAAAGACTGTGAAGTTTGTGTTTGACACATAATACCTGTCAATTTTGCTACACGAGTGTCGCAATAAGCGATTTTGTCATTTATCTCACTCACTCTTCGCTCTTCACTCTTCGCGAAGCGGCGATTAGAAAATCGCTCATTGTGACTCTGCCAAAGCTAAATTTGCAGGTTTTATGCGTCAAACATAAACATTACAATCTTTTCTTGTTACTTACAAATACAAAATATCATTATAATATCTTATTATTCTAAAATTTAATAAAACTTTTTTTTAGGCAAAATGAATGGAAGGCACCCTGGTCTCTTTCATGAGTCCAACCCTGTTCGAACGTAGCGATATACTCTGGCGTCTTCATTTGTTTATATTGGTTTTTAATTTTGCTACTCTGCATGGCCCTGTTATTTGTTCCCATTTGGAGGGTCACTATGAACGCTACGCTGCCCTTCAATGTTTATTCGTTTACATAACTGAATGAAAACATTTTCATTTGCTAATCTTTTCTATGCTTACGTTTACGCTGAGTCAGTGAATCTTGGGTTTACGGAAAATGGGGCGTTGCAGTAGTTCTCCGTCAAAAAACAACAACCAAAGGCATTTAGCAAGTATTTTTAGTATAGATTCTTATTTTCGTGCTGTTTAATACATAATGTTGAATGAAAACAAAGGAAAACATAATAATGGCATTTAAAAGCGACGAAAAAAAAAAAAATCAGCCGTCCTGTTTTCCATGGGCTTCAGGTTACTCTTCCCAAAACTGTTTTTTTCCTTCCTCTACCAATGGCAAAAAAGTTTTCAGCAATGCAGCTTTTCTGTCCAAGTCCATTCCTCATGGTTGACTTCTCTTTATCAAATGTTCCTCCAAGTTGAAGCGCTCCACTGAAACCACTTTTTCGTGCTTGACTGTTAATATATTACAGCTTTTCAAATCGTCACCGTTCACAAAGCTGCTATAATTAAAAGCAGCCTTTCTTGATGACAACCCTTCTTATTTTCTCGATGCATGGTCGAGGGCTCAGCTTGTTTAGCACGTACTGGGAGACAGTGAAAATGTTGGGGAAGAAATGCTGTGGAAGCATGTCCAACTTACCAAACCTTTTTTTTTTTTCGCGCCTTCAATAGCAGCTGTAAAGTCTGGGTATGTCACCGATGGGTTTCTTCTCATTGCACCTTCAACTGCGGCGTAGAAGCTGTCTGCTGCCCTGAAGGTGTGTCCTGATTCAAAAATTTTTTAGAACCAACTACTGCATCTCAACATTTTGGAATTTATATGAAGCATGAGGTGAAGGAAAAGATTCCAATTTTTGTTCTGGGACGCACAGTTGTCCAGCCACAAAACAAGCGTTTCCACACCACTAAATCTGGTAATAATCCTATGAAAACAACCAGCTAGGTCATTAGACGATCGGCCACTCACAGCTTCATTCCACACACACATGCCAGAACAGGAAATGTCTGCGTGTACTTCCCGACAGGAGCGACTGTTGCATTGAAGGCTATTAGCCTTTGTGAGAACACAACGGTCTTAAATCCATCTAGACAAGGCAGCTGAATGACCTATTTAAAGGATAAACAATGGTTAGCGTAAGCTCACAATTACAACCACCTATAATTATTCATTAGAAATACCTTTTGCAAATCAACCGCCAGTACTACATGCCCAGATTTGACCACATAACCATCCTCATGGTACTCCGCACGGGATGCTTTGGATAGCTGAAGATGATCACTGTATTGCTTACTTGTGGCACAACAATCGTTTGATGGAGGAGCCTCGGTCGTATGTCCGGAAGTTTTCTGATGTTGAAGTGCCGAAATACAAGTTTCGCATTGCTCGTGTCCAAGTTTTACCATCGATATGTTTATATCCTTCAAAATACGCCCGTAAAAATCATAGCTGACACCGATCTCGTGAGGTAATTTTCGTGCATGGCAGTTTTGGTTAAATCCTAACGCAAATACAGCTTATTTGGAGCATGAGCATGTCGATAATGTGATATGGTAAACATAAAAGACACGATTTAATAGATTAATTTAATGTTTTCTTATTATATGTTGTTCATTCTCATGAATACCATTGATAAGGTATTGAATTATTTATTGATTTCACTCCATATGACTTCCCTATTGACGATGCGGTGGTCCATTTGCTACTTGATCATCTGTATAATCATGAATTTTTGGCATAATTTTAAATAATACCGCATTCAGGAAATAACAGCACCATTTAAAATCAAATCGTTTTAAAATCATACATACGTAAAAATTTATCACTGGGTGTATAGGTATCAAAAATATGATTTGTTGCTTGCACAATGTGATAACCAGAAGAAAAAAAATTTAACTTTATTCTCAGTTTGAACAATACGCTGCACATGTTCAAGAAGATTTGATGCTCTTTCTATTGAAATATTGTTTGAATACTCAAAACTAGTTTTAAAAACATTGTGTTTGAATGAAAAGCTGAAATTTTTTTTTATTGAAACTTTATCATTACGACCATTTATTTGTCCGATGATATAATGTGCACACTTTGTTGCTTCACGGTTAGACAAAACATTTGTAGTGTTCACAATACACAAATATGTCACTCAAACATGTAAATGCAAAATTAAACTAAAAAACATACATGCAGGCGTTTCGGAAGGACTGTTCGTTGCTTTCGGCACTATTTTCATTTTATCCTTAGATACTGACTCGTTGATCAATTATTATAAAATTTAAGAAAAGTGATTGTAGTATGCCTTGATTTGTCTCTGTATCAATAAGTAGCAAAATGCCAATTTTTCATTTATCAGAAGGTCATCGATCGAGTGGTCACCTCACCCTCTGGAAGATCCGGAGCATCCGTAATTTTTTTTTTAATCTTTATTTTGAGATTTTTAGCCTAAGGCTAGTTCATCTCTGTCGTGACCTGACCGAGGTTTCAAGCCTCGGCCATTTGTCTCAACAAAGACTAGCACAATGCACAACCGTGCGCTACAAAATTAGTTAAATGACTGATTTCACCATGCAGTCATGCACAAAGGCGAGGGGAAGCTCATGCTTTCGGTAGTTTCCTCATCGCATTTATATGTATGTGTGCGTTTCTTTGATCATCAAATAATCGCTACACGCTGACTTCAGTATACTCAAGTCGTTTGTTTTATAAGACTACACGCTGAATCAAGTTTACTCAAGGTATAGTTATCGTTATTCACTATGATTATTATTCAGTACCAACTCTATCTACCACATTCTTTCCCTTCTCTACTCTTACGAGTACAGATACAATTCAACAACACAGACACATTACCGCAATTATCAACAAAATACATAAACGAACATTCATTAGCTTAATAGTTTTCAAGCACATGTTTCGAATATTGCTAAAAAGTTCACTTCACCATCAACTTCAAATTTATAGCACTATTGCCAACAACTTCAATATTTCCTTCAAAATTCAACTGCAATCCAACCATCAACTTCACTTTTCCATAAGCTTTGGCATCACCATCATCTTCAACAATGCAATAAATTTCAATAATTTTATCATATCAACATTCAACATCTTAAATACTGCCATAAACTCTATCATTACCATCAGCTTCACAACCGTATCAACTTCAATTTAGCCATACATTTTGTCATTATCGTCAACTTCATCACCTCCGGTCACGTAAGTTACTCCTTGATTCGTCATAGATTTTTTTGTTTTACTATACTTACAACCTATACCACTTTGTACACCAATTGTAGTTGCATAAAAATCTTCCTTTTACAAAATAATCTTTGAAATTACCGTCAAATTCGACATTATCATCAACTCAAAATTTTCTACATTGCATTAACTATTAACATCAATTTAAATAATACCATCATCCTCCTCGATTCCGTTAATTTCTACATTACCATCACCATATTTTGTTATCAATATGTTCATGGTCAGCATCGGGTTTAACTTGATCATTGTGTACTATTGGATCAAAGATTAAACCTACTTCACAAGTATCATCTTCGACATTGATCTCACCTTACGTATTGAACTCAACCTCAACTTCGTAATAAACTTTAACATTACCATTAATATCAGTTTGGATATCATCTTTAACTGTAACATGTAACTGTAACTGTAACATAATCGCCACCGTAAGCATCGATATTGAAATCTATCAATAAGATTATGATAATGATAAATATTTCTATATAACCATTAACTTTCAAAGTATCATTTTAAATATTATCAACATTTTTTTCATTTTTGTCATCCTTAACATACTTAAATCAATCCAGCAACTTAAATAACTTCATTGACTTGATCATCTATACTAATCTCAATATCAATCTGCAATCAAATGAATGAAGAACTTTGAGTGGGTTTGTTTATTTCCTTTAAATTCCGTTATAATTCAAATCAAATCAACTTCAATAATATGATCAGCTTCAGCACTGGTCAGTTCCAACATTGGCATCTACTTAAATTTCAAAATATGCATATCCATCCACTAAATTCGCAATCTATTTCAGCATTAGCGAGCATAAGCATCAACTTCTAGGTACACTGCCATTAACTTTAACACCGTCTCAAAATTTAACATTTTTTTAGCTCAATCCAAGATATTATCCTCGATTTTATCATTAATTTAAATATTTTCATCAAGTTCGACTTCACCATCAACTTCTACAACGTAATCAAATAGAATATTTTCATTAACTCCAACATCATTACTCACTTCAATACCACCATCAAATCTAGCATTTATGTCAATTTCAAAATCACTATCATCGATTTTGCCTTCGTAAATTTTGCCATCCCCACATTGCATGTTCAATATTACTATGATCAATATTGCGTTCAAGATATGAACCGGCTTACCGCTGAAAACCTCTTTAATAATGACAACCAAATCAACATTACAATCATCTTATACCGTCATCAACATTCGGTTTTATTTACCAGCCAATCCTGTCATTGCTTCTTTCTTCTTTTTTTCTACCGGCCTACTCTACTGCCCTTCCGTCAGGGAGCCTACCGGAGACTATCTTCACCAATCTACCATCGGGAGAATCTGAACCCTTTTTTTTGCTATGACCTCTACCCATAGGAGCTTAAAATCTAACACCAAAAACACTATTCACGATATTCTTTTGGTTTTTGTTTCATAAATCCGAAGGAAAAACTGATTAAACTCGCAACACTGGGAGTAAATGCTGCGCCATTGTCGTGACCTGACCGAGGTTTCAAGCCTCGGCCATTTGTCTCAACAAAGACTAGCACAATGCACAACCGTGCGCTACAAAATTAGTTAAATGACTGATTTCACCATGCAGTCATGCACAAAGGCGAGGCGAAGCTCATGCTTTCGGTAGTTTCCTCATCGCATTTATATGTATGTGTGCGTTTCTTTGATCATCAAATAATCGCTACACGCTGACTTCAGTATACTTAAGTCGTTTGTTTCATAAGACTACACGCTGAATCAAGTTTACTCAAGGTATAGTTATCATTATTCACTATGATTATTATTCAGTATCAACTCTATCTACCACAATCTCTAATCCGTAAAACTTATTACTTTATAGTTTTATTGAAATAGGCCTTGATTTGTCTATACATCAATATGTAATGTCGCAAAATACTGATTGTTAAAATATCAGGTGGTTAAAGACTCACCGAATGGTCCTAGGAACATCCATAAAATTAAATACTTCCTGTATTTGGTTGTGATCATTATGCATTGTAGTAAACCACTGAATTTATATTCATCAGCTGGTATTAGATTCTGGGTGGTAGATTAGATTGTAGTATGCGTTGATTTGTATCTGTAACTGAAAAGTATAAAAATGCTGATTTTTGAGCTGGTCATACTGAGTAGTCACCGGCTGGTCTCCTGGAAGATCCAGATCATCCTGAAAATTAAATACTTATTGTATTGGATTGCAGTAGACCACAAATTCGTTTCTTTGTAAATAAGAATGTAGCAAAATGTTAAATTTTTAATCATTAGCTGGTCATAGCTTCTGACTGGTCACCAGATGCTCTCCTTCAGTGATATTTGGGTTGGAATATATTTAATTATATTAATATTATATATATTAACAGAGCCCTCCCGGTACAGAATCTTGGAAGATGGTTCATATGGCTATTTCTGAGAGCTACAAAAGTTTGATTTTTACTGAAATTTTAATGGACCATCTGCAGTCATATTTGGGATGAAATAAATTTGATATCAAACTGCGGAAGTTTTGAAATTGTGGGTGTTAGTATTTTGCAAATTGTGGTTCTAAGCACAATTCAAAAATTGCTGCGGTCTGGAGTCAAATATATTTCTTTTTTTTTTATTTAGATGCAAGGGGACGCAGACATGTTTTCTACAAATTAACTGGCTTTTCTGATCAAAACCCAAATTTTGTTTATGAAAAGGTTCTCTAATATCTTCTTGACAAGTAGAACTGAAGGGAAACATTTTCAGCAACAGAAATTCGGTTTTTTCATTTTTTAAGATATCTTCGAGCATGAAACTAAGACAAACTTCAATAAAATCACTTTGAATATTCAACCTTTTTTGACAAAGTTGGTAGATAACACATTAAACTTTGCTATGAAAGTTGTTACAGCAGTTTTCGTTGTTTCAGTCTCGAGATACAAATATTATAAGCCGTAAATTACCTTAAAATCATAAAATTAACTTGAAGCACCTCTAAATCATCACCGATTTTGCTGAAAATTTGCACACAAGTTCAAATTAACATGACGAACAGTAATCACGGTTGACCCGGTGCATCCCAAACATTTCTGTTGGAATGAGCTGGTCTAATCTACATGTTTTAAGAGATCATAGATGCTAATTTCCATCGTAAATCTGGTGCAATATGAGTGTTTTAACTTACCCCACTGAATGGAACGAGATGAAACATCACACACACCATATTTGTACTCTCATAAAAAAAATATTTTTTTAGGATCTAAACTATAGTTTAGGATAGGTTTGGTGCAAAAACATTTCTTTATATACTTTAAAAGACCAGTGCAGTATTAGTTCGCATCCAAATAAACTCAAATTTTGGGAGAATAATCAGTACCTAATTTATAATTGATTGAGCTTACTGGAGTAAAATTGTCATTTTGAACCACCCTACTGCCTACATTATGTTAAGCCCTTATTATATTTACGTTTTACACGCAACCTTTGGTGAAACATTGAAGAGCTCATAGAAAATCTGACATTGATAGATGCATTTTAGTTAAGGGTCCTATACGCCACCGGATGTGCAAAGGGCGAACGTGAAATACTTCCATCCTGGGTGGCTGCTCGCTTCTGCCTTGACCTGGGCCCAGGTCAGATTCCTATCGAATTGCTTTATTTCCTTGTTGAGGCTCCGCCGCCATGAACCCCTGGATCTGCCTCTGCTGCGATGTTCTGCCATATTCCAATCCAGCGCTTGCTTGCAGATTTCGTTTCCACCCCGTCGAAGTGTGTGATCGACCCACCTCCACTTTCGCTCTGATGACATCGACGATGGAGCTCGGCATTCGAGATCCAGTTGTGAGGCCACCAGGCACGAATTATACACAGAAGACATCGGTTGAGGAAGACCTGCAGCTTCTGAGTGTTCTCGGCTGATACACACCACGTATTGCTGGCGTATAGCAACACAGATTTCACGTTTGAGTTGAAAATTCAGATTTTGGTTGGTTGACTTATCTGGTTTGATCTCCATACGTTTCGTAAACTCACAAAGGCAGCCCTAGCCTTCTTGATTCGTGCACCTATGTCACTCTTGGTCCCGCCATCCGAAGCTATTTGGCTGCCAAGATATTGAAAACTGTTGACCCTCTCCACTGCTTGCCCCACTACCGTAAAGTTGAAAGGGTTGCCCGTGTTGACATCCAACGATTTGGTCTTGTTGACGTTGATGGTGAGACCCACCGCAGAGGAGCGTTCGGCTAGGTCATTAAGCTTACTCTGCATATCAGAGCGCCGTTGTGCTAGTGAGCAACATCATCAGCCAAATCTAAGTCGTTGAGATGCTCCAAGGTGATCAGCTGCCAAAGCAGCCCACGGTTCGGTACACGTTCATATTACATAAATGCATTCCTTCGTACTCAATTTACAATCGACCTTACAATTGACCCATAACATTTATCACACTTTAGACTAACGTGAAGAGCCTTCAACTGTCGTAAACTTTTCTTTAACTAATTCACTTTACTCGACTGAAAACCAAATTCCAGCAAATACAGATCGACCTCATCCAATAAGGCAACTGTTTAAAACAACACCCCCAATGATACTGCTATCGCAACGACAGACTTTCAAGTGCAACCAAACTTTATACTACACCTCAAAGTCAATCCCATCCATTATAAGGAAATACGTGGTCCCCATAATCCACAAAGTAATTTAATCTTCGACCCACCCCATTTAAACTTCGTGCACGTTGTCCGCTCTTTCGCTCCGGGTAGTTGTAATAAGCGGTCTCTGGAAAAATATTGCCCTTTGGTTTGTAAGCTACTTTGCCACATCGTTCCTCTTCCATCCCTAATTTTCCCGTTGTCTTCATTGCCAACGATTCAAGGTGGAACTGTCCTCCTCGGAAAACTCCTCTAACTATGTGAGTTTGAAATTGAATTTTCCCAACGGAAAATTTAATAAAATTCTACACAAAACTTTCCCATTTGGCAATCCACTGCACCGGGCTTTTTGTCACTTCATCGCCTTCGGCTTGCGCCTCACCTAGCACTATACTATCACCAACGACAACGACGATCCCGTTCCCATATGAGCTGGGTGGGAACCTACCGCCTCTTGATTTCAGCCTAGCGAGAAGGTAGCTGCAGCAGGAAGTGTCTCAAGAGACTAAGCGAGTGGAAAACTCAGTGCAAGCCCCGTCGTCTTCAGACGGTGACGTTAGAGTTTTAGGGTCCACACCACCCGGTCCTCGCTTCAGTGGTTCCGTAATCATACTCGGAAAGCATTCAAGTGTGAATGTAGCCTCAAGGGAAAAGCAAGCATCCTAGTTGGAATGCAGAAAAGACAAAAGCTCTGCATCTCACGTCTGCTGCTAGCTATTTTGTAATCATGTGCATCGGTGAGCTGCGAACGTTAAGAAGTCTAACTTATGAGGCTTCTTTGAGAATCCGAATCTACGGTTAGATGCTTATTGCTAACATGCTTGAAGTTGTAAATAAATTCGCTTAATTCAATGATCTGATGTTTCGTACGGTAAGAACATCTTCAACATGCATGCAAGAATCCCTAGGATGTCATTCAAAGTGATTACCTCCATTTCCTGAATAAACGTCGAATCAGTTTCCGCATGGTTCCAAACAACTCCAACTCTCGAGAGTTCCATTAACCTACATATCACATCTGACCTGTTTTTACATTCCTTTTCCTTCGTTCTCTTTCCAGATAAACCGTTCCCTGAGAAACTCGAATTTATCGAAAATAAATGACCTAGAAGTATTCCCCGGCAAGTAAGTAGCATTGTTGGCACATACTCGAGCCAATGAACCGTGTTTAGAATCGCACCCAAGATTGCCTCCATTAAACCATACGATTGAAAAGCAGCCTCACCAATATAGCACAAAACCCTTCATCTTCTTCCGCTCGCAAACAGGCAATTGACTGAAAATACGCAGAGAGTAAATACGATACATATCCCTCCACACCATCCCCCATGCCTCTAAGGTGGATTCAAACCATTACAAGAAACCTTCCCTTCCCTGCTTACGCTTGATTCGGGTTCAAGAAGCGTAACAATCGAGCTGCTTTTTTCCACGCTTGCCTTTCCTGTTCCATGACGACGGGAACAAATTGTTATTTTCCTTTGTTTAAATGCTAACGAAAAGTACAACCGTGCGCCGCTTCCCAACAATCAAACATGGTGTTAGTTAGGGGGGTTCTATGTTTACGTTTTCGACGGGTGAGGATTTTTTTTTTCAATTTATTTATTTCTACAGGCTCAATTGAATAAACTTTACGGAGCCAAATTATCTTTTGCGTTTAACATTATTAATGTTTTAAATCTAAAGTTAAAATCTAAAGTTAAAATCTAAAGGAATTGAACCGAGTATTCGCGGTCGTCTCGAGGTTAGTGAGGATTTACAGTTTCATGGATGGGAGAGGTAAAAGGAGGTTTGAAATACATATGATATTTCGTTATTCATAAAACATGAACTTATTCCTATTCAACTTGATATCTGCAGTGTAATTCTTTTATTCTTACAAAACAAACATTAAAAAAAACCACACACAAACACACACACACACACACACACACACACACACACACACACACAAAATACAAACTAAACACAAGGTTAATGAAACTTACATTCTAAGGTTAATATTCTTCAAGGAAATATATATGAGTTTCATTCAGTTGTCTACCTCGAGCCCGAAGGGAATCTTACAGCTCAGATCTGACTCCACGATGCTCAGCACAAGACCAAATCATGTGATCTGCGTCCTGGTAACCTTGTCCACATTCACATAGATTGCTGTCCCATAGCCCAACACGGATCAAGTGAGCGTTTAACGAATAATGATAGGACATGAGGCGAGACATCACACGAATGAAGTCTCGAGCCACCTCCAACCCTTTGAACCAAGGAATCTTCGACACCTTAGGGATGATCGAATATAGCCATCGTCCCAAACTCCCTTCATTTCATTTATGTTGCCAGCTGGCGAGTTGTAGTAAAAATAAAAATGTAAAAATAAAATAGCGGTCTGGGGCAAGTGAGGTGATCGTTTCGAGCGTATAATGTATTGCTGCCAGTTCAGCAACATATATGGAACAAGGAGCTTGAAACATTCGAGAGGCGCTATGAAATTCGTTATGAATACCAAAACCGGCGGACGCCTCTGTTAATGATCCATCTGTCAAGAACGATCTTGTGGAATCAACTTGGCCAAAATTTGCAGCAAAAAGTGATGGAGCAATCATGGAACGATAATGCTCTGGGATTCCGCGAATCTCTTGCGTCATAGATAAATCAAAACTAACCGAATTGCCGAAGTCGGAGAAGCATACACGATGAGGATTATGTTGTGAAGGGCTGACATCCTGGGTTATGTACCCGTAGTACAATGTCATAAAGCAAGTTTGAGGATTTAGCTCAAAAAGCTTCTCAAAGTTTTCGATTACCAGTGGGTTCATAACTTCACAACGGGTGAGGAGCCTAAGGGACAACCCCGAAAACCGATCAGAGAGTGGCAACATGCTCGCCAACACTTCAAGACTCATGGTATGAGTCGAGTGCATGCATCCTAACGCGATACGAAGACAGCGATACTGGATCCGTTCCAGTTTGATGATGTGCGTTTTAGCCGCCGACTGAAGGCAAAAACTACCGTACTCTAAAACCGATAAAATCGTTGTCCGGTACAACATTAGAAGATCTTGAGGAAGGGCACCCGACCACGTTCCGGTAATTGCACGGAGAAAATTGATCCTTTGTTGACATTTCCGCTTCAGATACTCAATGTGGGATCTCCAGGTTCATTTAGAATTGAACCAGACCCCAAGATATTTGAACGACATAGAATGAGTGATCGGTTTACCCAAAAGTTGAAGCTTCGGTTGTGCTGGGCTATGTTTCCTAAAAAAAAACGACCAACTCAGTTTTCTCCGTGGAGAATTCAATACCTAGATGAATAGCCCAAATAGACAAACTGTCTAAGGTATTCTGTAAGGGTCCCTATTTTGGCCCTGTGACAGGCACTACGCCGTCATCTGCAAGTTGTCTCAACGTACAGTTGTCACTAAGACAATTATCAATTTCTCTGACATAGAAATTATACAAAAGGGGGCTTAAACATGAGCCTTGGGGGAGACCCATGTAGCTAAATCTTGAAGCTGTAGAATTTCCATGAGAAAAGCTCATATGTTTCTCTGACAGCAAATTGTACAAAAAGTTATTAATTATTGGAGAAAGGCCACAAGCGTGGAGTTTGTCTGAAAGAACTTCAATCGATAGTTAATCAAAAGCCCCCTTAATATCCAAGAACACAGAAGCCATTTGCTCTTTTTTAGCAAAAGACATCTGAATTTCTGTGGAAAGCAACGCTATGTCTGAAGGCCTTTTTTTTTGCAACGTTCATGTACCTCAGATTTTCCATCAAATCTGTGATGGTTTTAAAATATTTCATCTTGGGTTTTTTGAGAAAAAGTGTTTAGAGGTTTACAAAGCCAATTATGAAGGCGTATATGGACTATTGACGATACAAAACTACTACGAATTGAAAAAATGCAGTTAAACAAGGTTCAAATGATGATTTAATCTAAATGGCATTAAAGAGTTCTCTTCGACTTTCAAGTAAGATCCGTATTGATTATGTCGACTTTGACCAAATTCAATTAATATTTTTTGCTAGAACAACTTCTTAATTAATTTCTCTTCCCTCATAAGAGTAAAAGAGAAAGAAACGAGCAGGACAGTCTGAGGCAGCCACGTAATCGTAGTAGGCATTGATTTTCGTCCTGTTTCGAGTGTTTTTGCTTTTATTGGAGGTATCGTGTAGAAAATCTGGAAAAAAAACTGCATGAAGAAAATAGAGCGTTCGCTTGTTGTGCTTCGAAAAAGCGACTCTGTAAAAAAAATCAAGCCAAAGTAGCGACGATCGTTGAAAGATTTTTACTGGAGTTCAATAAAGGAGATTGTAGGTATCCGAAAGTTCTGTGTCCCGTACTCAGCAGGTGGTGAAGTTAAATTTACTTGGATTAAAAATAAATAAATATATATATTTGACTTAATGGCGAGATCGAAAGCAAATTCTGGCAACCATGACGAATTGGTTTGAAAATCGTCTTTCCGATAATACAGGAATGAAACTCACATGAAGTTAGCTACGTTTGCCCAGTGAGTTTAGGTAGTCCTAACCTTGAATTACTACAGAATTGCTAGAGCTTCATTGCAATTCCCATATTTTGAATAAGGAAACATTCAGGAAGGTTCAGCGATTTTCTAGGAAATTCTGTGAAGTATAGGGAACTGTAGTGAATTTTAGGAAAGCTCGGCAAACTTTAAATAAGTTCCTCCAAATAAGCAGAGAAATTCAACAACTTTCAGAGAAGTTCATTGAACTTCAGGAAAGACTTCAGGGAAATTCTTCAAACTTTAAAGGTGTGCTTCGCTCTCCAGATCTGCCAACTTCAGGGACATTTTGTGAGCTTCAGAGGCGTTGAATGTCCTCCTGGTAAGTTCTACGAACTTCAAGAGAGTTCTGTGAACTTTAGAAACATTATATGAATTTCAATGATGTTCTGCAAACAATTCTTTAAACGTGAGGAAATTTTTGAAAACTTTAAGATGGTCTGTGAACCACAGGGAAAATTTAATAACATTAGGAAAATTCTATGAATTTTAAAAATAAATGAGAATTTCAGGAAAAAAAATCAAGAACATCAAAAAAAATCATGAAAGCTTGAAGCATTTCATCGAAGGTCAACGAAATCAAGGAAAAAGTTATGAACAGGGATTTGAATTTGAATGTAACTTCTATAAGCTGTATCATCGGGTCGTTGGTTGAACAACTCCCACTCCATGTCTTAAAAAACAGGTAAAATAGTGAGAATTTGTTGCGATATCTCTTTCTCTTTTACGTTTCCTTTATGAAATGTGATCAAGGGCATGAGCAGGATGGAAGGGCGTAGAAATGAGAGTTTGTCACCTAAAAAAATCGTGAGTACGGCTCACGCATGTTACATTGCCGTTTACCGGTATAAAAAAGGTAGCTGTTTATGAAAATTGAGGTTCACAAATATCCAGAAGAAAGATGTTAACATGAAGTTCAAACCAAACTCGACAGTTAAAATTGTGCGGATGTGTAGATATTTGTAAGAAAAAAACACCACAGAAAAAAAGGAATTCATAAAAATTTCAAATTATGTCGGACGCAGGTTTCTCCTGAGAAACGACATGTATATAGTGAACACCGGAAACTTCCGAATCTCTCCATATTGGCAGATGAAAGTAAGCATCACTTTGTTGCCAAAAAAAACTAGCCTAGGTTAGTTTTTCAAACGTCACAGGAAGACCAAATGGGTTTAAATTTGAAACAGTCAGGAAAAAAAATCTAAGATTTCTCACGAAGATTTACTCAGCTTTAAGAAAGATCTTAATCTGAGTGTTAATAAGGTTAGTATGTAACAGTTATCTTTATAACTTTATATTTTACATGACTTTAAACTATACTTTTGTTATATTTCAGACGCTAAAATTGGCTAAATGTATGAGACATACCGGCCGTCAAACTATCCATAGCTCAAATCAGCTATGAGGAAAGACAACGCGGCCAAGAATGTTCCCAATAACGCAATATGGTGGCTGCCGCAAATGAGACTCAGCATATGCAATTTGGATTCGCTGGTCGCCATTGTAGGTGCTTGATAAACGCCATTGGCTGATTGATAATCGTGCAGTTTTTGAAGGATGAAATTTTTATCATCAGCTAATGAAAAACAACACATCGCTGATTTTTCGATATGTTCTATCACCTCAATCTACAAACCATGAAAACAATAATAAACGAATACAATCAATGTTTTCAAATATAAAATCCCTATTTTTTAATATCATTATATTTCATCATTATAAGTACTTTTAATAACCTTTCATTTGAAATTTTGATCTTTGAAATTGGCCCAGTTGTTCAAAAGTTATAAATTTCTGAAAAAAATAAAAAATAAACGATTTTTCGGACTACCCTAACGTTGAAATAGTCATCCTAATGACAAAAAAAAATATTTTGCGATAAGGATCAAAACTACCATTTCCTACCAAATTCTGTGAACCGCTATATCGTTTTGCAATGGAATGGCTCAATAATAGTAAATTTAGAGACTAAACCATTGTTTAATTATTTTATTAATTTAAACATTCTGACATTGTTTCGATATCTGACGGTACCGAAGAGCGAATCTTAATGAATTATTGAAACTTAGTGTTTTGACAACTTTAATCCCCTTTTGAATCCTTTTTAGGCTGAATTTGTTTCGATCCGTAACAGTTTTGTATTATCAATAGTCCGTATACGCCTTTGTTAACAGCTTAGTAAACTTCAAAACACTTTTTCTCAAAAAACTTAAGATTAAATATTTTAAAACCTTCGCAGATTTGATTGTTAGGATCAATACTAACTTCCTGTGAAGATAAAACTGAGGTACATGAATGTTGCAAAAAAAGTGCTTTCAGCCATAGCGTGGGACAGTCGTTCGTTCCCTTGCCCCTACGGAAACCAAACTGAGTATCTGAAAGTAGGTGGTTCGTCTCAATCCATTTGTCCAAGTGAAAAAGGACAATTTTCTCCAACAATATTCGAATGCACGATAACATAGCGATGGGTCGGTACGGGTTGTAATCTGACGCGTGTTCGCCAGGCTGTTTAATGGCTATAACTCTTACCCGCCTCCAATCATCCGGGACAATATTGAGCTCCAGGAACTGACCAAACAAGTTCAACATGCGCCTCTTAGCGACGTCTGGGAGGTTCTTCAACAAGTTGTACTTGATCCTATCAGCCCCCGGAGCCGAATTGCTACACGAAAGGAGCGCGATTGAGAGCTCCACCATTGAAAACAGGCTGGCTGATCTCGTCTACCGAATTCGTCGTTTCGCGAGGAATCATCCGTGCTGGCACGGAATCAGGAGTCAGGACACACTTTTCGCGTGAACTTGAGAATCCAACGATCTGAGTACTCCTCGATCTCGTTGTTCGAAGACCGGTAACGCATCCTTCGCGCCGTGTTTCAAAGCGTATTCATTGACGTTTTGCGCGATAATCCGTCCACGAATTGCCGCCAGTATCCGCGTTTCTTGGCTTTGATGAGGCTCTTGAGTTCGCGTTCAAGAGCCGAGTACGCTTCGAAATGCACGGGTGTTCCACGTTTCCGGAAAAGCTTAAACGCTTCGGACTTTTTACGATAAACCTCAGTGCATTGCTGGTCCCACCAAGGGGAAGGAAGATGAATTATGTTATTGAATTTTTTGCATTTAATACAACAGTTGAGAAGCATGCAAGTATATTCCGTGCTAAAACAAGCGTTGAAATATACGTTTAATTAATTGTTGCATTTATTTATTATTGCGAGGAGGCGACTACATTCAAACGTGTGACAAAAGTAAAATTATTCATATTTTCTGGATTTATTTTAAAAAACGCACGCACACACAAACATTTTTCTGAATGCCTCTCACCCCGGTAAGACTGAGCTCAATCCCACCGAAGAAATCGTTGAGATAATCTGAGGACGAAAATCTGTTATCACGTCTTTCTTCGAAACGGAAGAAAATTTGTCGATCGCCGCCTCTTGTGTTGATGGTTTTTATATCTAAGGTCCATGTGTTGACCTCTTTTCCTGTCGTTGGTGATATCCACATACATGTGAAGCAAAGACCAGCAGAATATAAACAAGCTAGAAAAATCAAATCATTTCATTCAGTCGAACCAGCCTGTTTCGAGTATTCCTTCCATCCACAATTCCTAGTTCCAATCCCAATTCAAAAAACGAAAAAATCGTGATCCTAATCTTGGCGCAGCACACCAAGTTAACACCTCTCACACCGCATACTACACTACCAGCTATTCCCTCTCAAAAACCTAATCCACCTTCCCCCAGCCCCCCCTTCTCCATCCGAAAGCTCTCAGTAAAAATCAGTCCGTGTGAAAATGCCCATGCTTTCCCGCATCCCCACTCGGTCGGTACCTTTCACCATACATTTAACACAATCTCTTCTTTTCCACCATCACCACCATGATCAACTCCCACTCAGGACTGGCAACGAAGTAACGTTTCAATTTTTCGGCGCGAAAATTGATTCCACCCGGATACGGGAGGCGATGGACCGGATGGGGGAGCAGCAGCAGAGCAGGGGAAAAGCCAACAGCAACATCAGCTTTGCTCCACCGTACAAGCCCAGCTTTCGCCAGGATGTGGGCCTTATGCTGCAGGTAAGGCGCAAATATGCTGAGTGGAATGTGATTTTCTTCGCTTTCTTTTTTTTTTGTTGTTGCTTGTGTGTAGGTGCTTCTATCTATGTATTTAGGCATGTGGGTACATTCATTGAGTAGGTACAGCTTTCGGTGGTCGGGTTTCTTTGGTAAGCGGTGCATATCGCCTGAAGTAGCAGTAGGAACGGTCGTCGATGTAGGCTTTCGTTCGTAAGTCTATTAAACATTATGATATTTCAATAACGATTGGTTGGCTAACGGTGTATTTTAGTGGGTGGTTATAGCTGTTGAAGGAGGTTATCATAGCTTGTGAATAAGGTTCCATTTAGACATGGCTTTAAAATTATGTGCTTTAACGTTCAAGCTTTCTATGGTGGAGTCAAATATCTACTATCGATCGCTTACAAAGACAGTAGTGTCGAGGTGGGAACATTTAAATAATGTTCATGAATTCTGGAATTGAGAATCGTTCAAGATTGATGATTCATAATTAAAGATTTATTTCACTCGAGTATATTTGAAAATGTTTATTGCGTTTAACAAATGTACATATCATATAGTTACAGGAGAAGTGGGCCGTAAATGCCCAAAGCGAAAAAAATTCGGCTCCTTATGTCTCAGCTGCTAGTTGATATGATGTCGAAAAAATGCTGCCATACGTGGAACCGGGGAGTTTTTTTTTTTTTATTTTCGAACAGGTTTGGGTCGAAGGTTCCGAGAATGCCATGAAATTTCGCCCCAAGTATACTTTATGATCATATGACCGAAGCAAAAATTCAAATCATGTGGGGTGGAAAATGTGACAGGACCAAGTTATGGCATTAGTTAAGGAATTTTGAAAAAACTTTTCGGAAGATCCAAAGAACATTAGAAAGTTTAGTAAACATGAGCTAAGTTTGAAGATGTTGGGGACAGATAAGAGAAATTTAAGGTACATTTGGAAAATTGATGGAACTTAAGGAAAGTTACGAAAATAATCTATGGTGGTTTCATTAACATCATGAATATAACAGGGACATTAA